>NC_139969.1:45204710-45829710 GCF_963993115.1 Abramis brama | reverse complement strand
GCATGTGCACACACTTTGAACATCGTGGTGGTTATTATCTATAAATCACTTATGTAAAAATAATTCATTACATTTGGTTTTCCATATCAGAAATTGCAAACAAGTTCCATAGAAACTGTGTATAGAATCAATATCTATAGAAATCTATAGGTGCACCAAATGATTAATTGATTAACCATTAAGATCAGTTGGATTAAATAATAGACACATGTATTAAACTGAACAAGAAGAGATGCAAATCAAAAGTTTGATAGTAAGAGCTTTATGAAAGGCAGTTACTGTGAATGAAACATTTATGTAGATGAAACACTTATTTTGTGTTGTGAAAAGGATAGTTTGTGATTTTGTGTATTGTACTTACACAATTGAAAACATGATGAAATGTTTGAAAAAAGTGCACTTTTGATGATCTGTTGTGATATTAGCACTAAGAGTTTTGAAAATGTACACCTAACTTGTGAAAATAGTACCAAAGCGAATAAAAAATACTGTAAAGCTGAATTTTCAGCATCATTACTCCAGTCTTCAGTGTCACATGATCCTTCAGAAATCATTCTAATATGATGATTTCACGAGTTCACACGTACATGGAATCAGAAATTTATGCGTATTTGGCGTGCATCCCCAGCCTGACCTGCTGCCCTGCCTTGTTGTCTTGAGGGGCTTGGATGGCAGGGCCAGAACTTTCAACGTTGATGGTTCCCCCAGCGAGAGATAGCTTGTGAACATCTCATCGACAGGGGATATCAACACGTATCCGTGCTCACACATCCCCTCAACATTTGCATAATTCGCTTGCTGATGTCAATGGTTTGTTCATGTTCCTGAGGTTTGCTTTCAGGGGGCAAAGCATACCAATATTGAGTTCTTCCGTTCGGCATTGCACTATCACCCTGCACCTTCACGAAATGCTTAGATACAGCTCTGGTGCCACTGCTTCTGCAGGGTATTCGCATCATGACTAGCTAAGTCGCATCAGTTGGCGGTTCGGCATCGAGATGTCATTCTCACCCACATGAGAGAGTTGGGGTTAAAGTTAAATGCCAAGAAGAGTGTGCTTTCTCCACTACAGAGGACCACTTTTCTGGGTGTGGTTTGGGATTCGTTGTTTGGGATTTTGGTGCGGGCATGCCTATCAATGGCACACATAGGGGTCCTATCCTGTCAGCCGTGAAAAGAATAAAGCTAAGAAACCTTGGTTCTTGTCCCAGGGTCCCTTGTTAGGAGCTTCTTCTCAACAGATGCCTCCCTCACGGGCTGGGGAGCGATCCTGGAAGGACGCTCGACTCAGGGTCTATGGGGGGACCATCATCTCTCTTGGCACATCAATCGCCAAGAGATTCTTGCTCTAAAGAATTTCCTCCCAGACCTCAGGGGCCACCATGTGTTGGTCCGCACAGACAACACATCGGTGGTTGCCTATATAAATCATCAGGGAGGCTTGCTCTCGCGTCCGCTGTACAGACTGGCACACCAAATCCTCCTATGGTCTCAGGGGAAGCTGCTTTCACTCAGAGCAGCTTACATTCCTGGGGTCCAGAATATAGGAGCAGACATCCTGTCGAGGCAGGGGCTGAGGCCCGGGAAAAGGAGGCCTAACCCGAGGTGGTGGAGCAGATATGGAGGGTGTTCGGCCAGGCTCAAGTGGATCTGTTTGCGTCTTGAGAGACTTCTCACTGTCCACTCTGGTTCTCCCTCATGCATCCAGCTCCTCTCGAACTGGATGCGATATAACAGACATGGCCGAGGCTACGTTTGTATGCTTTTCCCCCGATCGCTCTGCTCCCGGGAGTTCAGGAGAGAGTTTGATGGATACAGTCCGAATATGGATTCTTCCATGCTTTGGAAGGCTCAGTGGAGCTGGACGGTTATGTCCAGATAGAAACCTCTCATCTAATCTTCTGAGAGCGGTTTCCTCCTCATCGCGCTTCCACGGCAGCTTGAGTCTTGCAGTTAGGGTGTTCCTTAACCTCCAACAGCTCAACATATGTGAGGCAGGGAGGCAGAGAGGGCTCAGTCATCTCAACTTCTTTGCCCTCATCAGCCACTTTCTGCTCACCCTGGCTTGACGCCAGTAGAGCAATGGCTGCTGGATTGGAAGATTAAGAGACAATCTTCCTCCAGCAGCTCTCTCTCATCAGCCACTGAAGAGCATGAGAGATTTATACCTCTCTCAAACTCTTCAGTAAGCTCAACCTGAGACCCCCACAAGCTCAGTCCCCTCCCCGCCTCAGTGAGAGCAGGACATGAGTTGAGGTATAGGTGCCTGTCCCTCCTCTCTCGAGAAGAGAGACAAACGAGAGCGGTGCTTAGACACGGATCCACATACGTCTTGAAACGTTTAGGTTCACAAGCCATAATAGGCTGTCGTCGGCCAATACAGATGTCACGTATCAACACATGCTTCAGACAGCGGTCATGCTGAGGCGTTCCCTGTAGCATTCTAGGATGCAGTGCGAGTTCCCATTCGAAAGGGAATTTTAACATCCAGTAGTATATACCAAGCTACACCAGATAATGCAAACTTGCGAAGAAAAGATGAATATCATACAACCATTCATGTCCTTAATTAGCATGATAACTGATAACAGCTGTGCGATTTGCAGTTGGAAAAGAGACTGCTGTGACCCGAGTGCTGACGTCACCTTGCTTTTGTTCATCAAAATCTGCTCCAAAATCAAACAATTAAATCCATGCTTACAAGTCCATTTAAGCATAAAACTCACCAGTTCCCTTTCAAGTGACTCGCGCTGTATCGATTGACGCTAAGGGAATGCTTTGCGTGATGATGTCTTAAAGCATATGTAAAATCAATCCAATAGTGTGGCGGAACGTCAGAGGCGGGTGACGTCATGAACCAGGAAACTATAAAGCCTGCCCAAACAAAGCAGCACTAGCTTCTGTGTCTTCACAAGCGCTCTGTGTCAAACTGTTTTTGTCTATTTGGTGTTATATTGTGAGTGTGAGTGTGAGTGTGTGTGCACCCCTGCCCGTGCCATTTAACATTCTGTGTGTTGCATGTTTGGGTGAGGAGCATGTACAGTCAGCGCTAGAGGATGCTGGCTGTGAGCACTGTGATGTGACCATGTATGCCTACTCCTTATAGCCCTGCAGTGGCCGGGCAGAGTTTGGCTCCCCAATTTAGTGTCTCTCCTTGACGGGCCTCCTCTGGAGTTACCTGTCAGGAGGGACCTTCTGTCCAAAGTAGAGGGCTCAATCATTCACCCTTGTCCAGAACTGTGGAACCTGTGGGCTTGGCCTCTGAGGGGGGCCAGCTCATAGGGACAGGTCTCTCAACCGAGGTTGTGGAGACCATTCTACAATCCAGAGCTCCCAGGCTCCCTTTGAGCCTTTGGAGGAGGTGCCAGCAATATTTCTTACTTTGAAAGCTATGTTCCTCCACGCCATCTCATCTCTTAAAAGAATAGGAGATCTACAGGCATTGCTGGTTGTATCCTCGTGCTTAGAATTTGCACCTGGCATGGTTAAAGCATTCCTTCACCCTAGACCAGGCTATATTCCCAAGGTCCCCACTAATGTGGCTAGACCTATAGTGCTGCAGGACTTCTGTACTCCTCCTTTTCAAGATTCGGACCAGGAAAAGAGCAATCTGCTGTCCACAGAGCTGGTGGCGTAAAGCTGAACAACTGTTTGTATGTTTTGGGCCCCCTAACAAAGGTCCCCAGCATCTAAGCAGAGAATGAGCAAGTGGGTGGTTGAGGCTATCTCACTTGCTTATGAGTCGAAGGCTGTCCGGTCCCACTCTACTATGAGTATGGCGGCCTCTAAGGCTCTAATGTCAGGAGTGCCCATCCAGGACTTTGTGATGCGGCAGGGTGTTCCTCACCGCATACATTTGTCAGGTTTTACTTTTTGGACTTGGACTCTACACCAGGGTCTCGGGTGCTTTCGTCCTAGTGCTGCTCTTATGATTTCACCCAGGACAGACACTTCTCGCTATGGTGGCATTGGTATAGACATTCCCTTAGTGTCAATCGACGCAGCGCGAGTTCCCTTGAAAGGGAACGCCTCAGTTACGACTGTAACCTCGGTTCCCTGAAGATGGAACGAGACGCTGCGTCACCTTCCATATCCCCTACGTGCCTGCAAGCGACTTGCTCAGACCTTAACCCTCTGGGGTCTAAGGTGTTTTTGGGGTCCTTGAGATGTTTTGACATTTGTGTTTTTTCAGTTGCTTATAAACATATTAATGGCAAAGGTGTAATTACACTCAATTTAGCACAAACAGGGCTACCATAATATGTGAGCAACATGTATGTACATGTTTGTATTTTTGAGAGAATAATGTTTATGCATGGTTATTGAAAAAACTAAAAATGAAAGTTTCTGAAATAAGGGCACAAAACACATACTAAATATGTGTCCACAAGACTTTTAACTAATGGATGTCGTCGACTAGAGTTTTTGCTTCAAAATGATCTAAAAATCATCCTGCCTAATCATTCACATAAAACAATACATTGATTTAAACTTTGTAAGACACTTTTTGTTTGGAACGGCAATATGCGTGGGGGTGTGATTGATCATGAATAATAAAGTGGTTCACACCTGAGAAGACAATAGGCTTGTTTGAGATGCGCCTTGCCTCTCCTGAAATGTATGCGAGAATAGGCGGCTGCAGTGAGAGGAGGAGTGAAAAAAGCGCAGGCAAGCCTGACAGTTCTCTCTTCTCGTAGTGGATCTGACACCTGTGAGATCAAAGATGGATATCGCGGGATTCATGCTCGTGTAGAGTGTTGCAAATAAACTGGATGTAATTCAAGTTCTGTTGCTTTTATATGAAAATAAATATAATGAACAAGACACCCAAAGTACTTGTTATTTAATTCCATTCCAAATACATGTTTATCAATAATTTTTTCTTTAATACAGACATATGTGTTTTTTTTTGTTTTTTTTATAAAAATTAAATTGCATAACCCAAAGAGATCGCACTGTCAGATAGTTTGGGAATATTCACACATAACATATACACATAAAACATGATATTAGAGTATTAAAATCAAACATTTTAAAAGAGAACAATACATCACTGTTGTTTAAACCAATCGTCGTCAGCAAGTCGTTTCCCATCATGCTTTTGATTATCAGTCGGTGGAGAGAAACTGCGTCCGACTGCAGAATCCGACACGTCCGCCTTGCAGTCACGAGAGTTTTTTGACATACGTCAGCATGACATCTGACGGCAGACCGCACTCGGACACATTTCTAACCGGCATGCATCTCGCTCTGATCACCGGTGATCGGTTCTGCGCAGATTTTGCTCATCTCAAACAAGCCTATTGACCCGCATGATGAGCTGAGCCACAAGAAAGAATGCAAGGACAAAAGAAATATATATATATATTATGGCAAGCCGTTCAGGAAATAATTATATTTATAATATGAAGTCTGAATATATAGGGCCCTATCTTGCACCCAGTGCAATTGACTTTGTACACCGACGCATGTTTCATTCCTATTTTGCACCCGCGCACAGCGGACTTTTCCCTCCACAGAAGCACGTCGGTTAACTAAGAAATACACTTGCGCTCCCAGGGGCAGTTCAGCGCAAAGAGGAGGCGCAAACGTTCCCTCATGCTATTTTACAGGTTTAGAAAACAATTCCGCCACTGACCGAAAAAAACTAGTTTAAAGTCAGTGGCACATTGTGCATGTTATTCATATGCTATTTTAAGGGCGCATGCTTGGCCATAATCAATGTAGCGTGTGCACAACGCAACATACACTTTGATTCTCTCATCTACACAGAAGCAGCAGTTTTCATTTTTGCAAATCATACATTATTACGATAGATAGATAGATAGATAGATAGATAGATAGATAGATAGATAGATAGATAGATAGATAGATCGTTTATTATAAAAGCATACATCTAGCTTACACATTTACCCAAATTATCATACGCCTGTTTAACCGAAGTTAATTTGGGTGTGTTTCTCCATCCCCAACGTCACTTCTCTTTGTTTTACGGCCCTGACTAGAACGTCGCTCTCCTCGGCTGTGAACCGCTCCTGGTGTGCGTCTGGCAAATCCGCCGTTATAATAGGAATCCGCTTTAGAACAAGCGCGCCTGCTCTTAAAGGGAATGTGAGATGACGCTCTGATTGGTTTATTTCACGTTATTTCAGAGAGTTACTTGCGCTTTGCGCTTGACACTTTCGTTTCAGATCGTTAAAATAGGGCCCATAGAATGAAAGTCTGAATATATATATATATATATAGAATGAATGTCTGAATATATAAAACAAATGTCTGAATATATATGGAATGAAAGTCTGAATATATATAGAATGAAAGTCTGAATATATATAGAATGAATGTCTGAATATATAGAATGAAAGTCTGAAAATATATATAGAATGAAAGTCTGAATATATATAGAATGAAAGTCTGAATATATATAGATTGAATGTCTGACTATATAAAATGAAAGTCTGAATATATATAACGAATGTCTGAATATATGGAATGAAAGTCTGAATATATATAGAATGAAAGTCTTAATATATATAGAATGAAAGTCTGAATATATATAGAATGAAAGTCTGAATATATATGTAGAATGAAAGTCTGAATATATATGGAATGAAAGTCTGAATATATATAGAATGAAAGTCTGAATATATATAGAATGAATGTCTGAATATATAGAATGAAAGTCTGAATATATATATAGAATGAATGTCTGACTATATAAAATGAAAGTCTGAATATATAAAACGAATGTCTGAATATATGGAATGAAAGTCTGAATATATATAGAATGAAAGTCTGAATATATATAGAATGAAAGTCTGAATATATATAGAATGAAAGTCTGAATATATATGTAGAATGAAAGTCTGAATATATATGTAGAATGAAAGTCTGAATATATATGTAGAATGAAAGTCTGAATATATATAGAATGAAAGTCTGAATATATATGTAGAATGAAAGTCTGAATATATATAGAATGAAAGTCTGAATATATAAAACGAATGTCTGAATATATGGAATGAAAATCTGATGTTATCAGCGCCATCTTGTGTTATTCATCTACTATTTTTTATACACATTTTGAACAATGAGCGAGTCCCCATGAAATTTAGTAGCAGCAATTTTAAGTAACGAACATCTAATTAACACCCTGGCGAATGCGTGTACGGGCCAAAATACTGGCAACCGTACTCAACATCGTTCTACTGATGAAGAAATTTATTCGCTATTTCATCGCGGAAGAGCGAATGCGGTGAACTTCACAGCCCAGGAAGTTCCTGCTTATCAGGCAAACATTACAGAAAGAAACATGCCTTCTACTTCACAGGGACAACCCACAGCTATCTACAATCTTCGCCCGTTCACTCGAAAGGGCCCTAGACATAAGAGGTAAGAACAAAATGAATAGGCCTTTATCTCATTTCCTGGTTTCGGAACGTTCGAAATCGCCAAGCAGTGTACTCGCACTTCCGGTGGTTACTTAGTTACAAATTTAGATGAAAAGTAGGTCAGTAAACTTAAATAAAATCGCGATATAGACCAGTGTCTGTCAATATTAAACCGCATAAAGACTATTTAAATAGGAATCGTGCATGTTCTGCGTGTCTCTGTGAATGAATGGCACCGACGCGTTTCATTTACCACACACACACACACTGAGGCACGCATGACGCTCGCGATTTTTTTCAGCCTTACTTATTAACATTAATGCACTTCATCAACACAGCCGCTCTGAGAGTCACTTCAGCAGCATTTTTTAGCTTCATTTGAGAGAAACTATCATCATAAAACACAGAGAGAAGGTCTACACGGCAACCCGTCAAAATAAAAGTTTGGTTAGCCTTTGAAGAAATTTTTGCTTAAATCATTACATTTTAAACAATTGGTTATAACAATTTAATTAAACCATTCAAATGGAATCAAGAAAAAAAAAAAAAAATAAACTTTTGGGAGACGCGAGAGCGAAGTAGTCCAGTGATAATTAACATGAAGCCATGGTGAATGCAATAACCGGAAGACGCTGTACACTGCTTCGCGGCTACTTCCGGCGTTCTATTGTGTTGTGATAAAGGCCTATTGCGGGTGATAAGAGTTTTTGTCATAGCAAGCAAAATTCAGAAATATCGGTGAAACGTTTTAAGTATGATTTCAGATGTAGACAATTGTAAATCTTTAAATTTAAAATACATTCATGAGGCTTAAGTAGTTAAACTTTAATTAGTAGTTTTGGGTTTTTGCACTGCTGTAGTAATGACATATGGTTGTGCACAAATGTTGTCTATAAGCTAGGGGGAAAAAAGAATTCTTAATAACTACATTTTACAATAAATTCATTTAACACAGCTTCCAATTTATAAACAGAAAAGATAACTTAATATAAAGTACATACATATTTAATTGAATTTAATATGTTGATTTTCTTTAATGTTAAGGTTTCAGGCACTAGGCAGTTTACGTCCGGTGGCTCAGTCTTTCACCAAAGAAGTTATTCTCCTGCCAGACCATACATCTACACGTGCAAAGGCATGCCAAGAAAGCTTGGCTTTTAGAAAATTGACATATAAAATCTGCCTTAGAATTTGGGTGTGACTGAGACGCCGACAAAGTTATGCAGACTATAACAGCAGCCTTCCAGCCAGTTGTGGAGGGATGCAGGTAAACATTAGCTGTGTTTAATCACATTTATTACTTATTTTATTTTTTTGCAGTAATACTAGTGATATGATAGGTTAATTTGGAGTGTTTGTGCTTTGATAAATATCCCTTGTTGTGATATGTAACAAAATTAACAAAATATTGGATTTTGCCAATACATTATGGTTGTAGAATAGAATATCTAATTCTTTTAAATTTATATTCATTTATCTGAATTTAACTGAATTAACTGACCAACTGATATACTGACAGTATAAAAAATTGTATGTGTAGACAAATGGTGTATTGAAACCATACCTTTCCATGTACTGTTGTGTGGTCTTCTAGCTTCAAAATAAGTTTCATATACAGTGTGCTTTTTATTTCGTCAGATTACAAATCTTGATGTCGTGCCACAACAAATTAGTGGAGCCATCCCTGACTTCTAAACAGACTTTAGGTGGAGACCTTCTGAAAAAACTTTTTCTTCAGAAGTCCATTTATGTCAGGCCTGACAAGGTCATTTTAAGTGAAGAGAAAGAATCTGTAAGTAGTGCAGAAGATTTTTTTAAATTACAGTATTGTCAAAATTCTTAGGCACCCTAGTATTTTCAGCCTCCAAAAATTGCTATAAGCCAGTTATTAATATATTTTGCTGTGGTGTGTACAGTATATAGGAAATATCAATTCATATTTAAAAACATTTCTTTTGACATTAAGTGTAATAATCCAATTAGATTTTTGTTTGCACAAGGACAACAGTTGGTCTGCACCACACAGAGATCTGAACTCACCCTCATCAAGAGCATCTGTGATTACATGAATGAACTGAGACAGACTAAATCCAGAAGAACTGTGACAACACCTTGAAGATGCTTGAAGAAACCAAGGACAAAAGCTGTTGAAACACAAACTTTCATATGATTTAGTTAATAGTAGTTAATTGTTAAATTTCATCTATTCATTATTTTTGCAAGCATCCAAAATTTGCAGCATTTTTGTTAGATCTTTCTTCAAGCATATTGGAGATGTTGCCACAGTTCTTCTGGATTTAGTCTTCTGGTTTCTTCTTTTTCTCCAATCGCACATGGACTTGGTGATGTGAGATCACATCTCCTTGTGGTGCACCGGATGTTGTTAGACTCCTTGTGCATACAAAAATCACAATGGATTATTACAATTAATGTCAAAAGAAATGTAAACAATTCTTCCTTTATAAAATGATTTTCCCTATAGACTCACAAAAGCAAAATATTAAGATTAAATATATTTTTTGGGGGGGAATGAAAGTACTATATTTGACTTTTGCACAGTACTGTATATAACAGGTGGCAATGGCAATACTGTATTTTACTTTGGTACTAGTATGTTGTGACAATTAAAACAAATGTTTGTTTTGTTGTTAGCATAGTGTATTGGAAGCATACATTTACTAAAATTATTATTATAAATGTATTTATTTGCTTCAATTGACAGTCATGTTCTGATGAAGACAGTAGCAACACAAACAAGAATGATTTCAAAGAAACATCGGATCCTGACAAATGTGGTAAATACTTTTATTTACATCCATATACATTTAAAAAAAAAAAAAAAAACTTTAAAATCTACTACATAATGTAATGTTGAAGACATAAATGTGTTCTGTTGCTTACACTCTCATATAAGTAAAATCCTAATAAAAAATAACCAACTATTTTTCCTTGTTTATACAGTCATTGGTAGTGTGCCTGACAGTTGTTTCAGCCATCTCCACTGTTGAGGTCCAGTGTCTCTCCAGTAATACCCCTTCCATCTCTGGTGGAGATGAAGTTATTTGGTGTATTGACACTGAAGATATTTGCACCAATGCACCACCCATCTCAGCTGACAACCTCACCATGTCTTCTGTTGCTGCTGCCATTACTATTGATGAGACTCCTACCTTGTCTAGTGGAACATCTGCCATCTCTAGTGGCTACACCCACAGCTTTTCGATTGGTCCCACTATCAGTGGCACTGGACACACACCATGCTTCTCTGCTAGCAACACCTCTGGGGCATCCCATAGTCCCACCCAAACCAATGCACCCAGCACAACCTACAGGTACATGTTCTTTTTATACAGGATTGTCATGGTCAGGGTTTAATGTTTACAGTACAATTTTGTGTTAGAATAGTCACTCAGCAGTAGACAATGCTATTATTACATCTAGGAAGTTATTTGTCCTGTAGTAATGCAGCTATTTCTGTTAACAGCATATATGTACTTAAACATTGTCCATTATAAAATACTGATGACGCTCTGATGACGCTGATCTCCAGGAAGCCATTTCAAGGTCCTTAGAGTCCAGCACAAATGAGAGGTCAGTAGAAGATATTATGTAGAAATGTTTAATTCTAATGCATCATAGCAATAGACTAATTTTCTAGACTCGTAGCAATAAACAGGCTACCACCTAAATGGTTCAGAAATATATTTATGTGTGCACAATATTGTTTTTTTCTTTATCTCATATCAAATCTTTTCTGTGGTTATTGTTTCAACAATATGTATAATATTGTTTTCATTTAATACATTTTTGTTTAAATCATGGTGTAAAAGTGTATAAAATATATAAAATGTATGTTACATTATGGGCGAGTTACCATTGACATTGTTCTATTGTTTTATTGTTTATTATTGTTTCAGTGATTCAAGGATGACTTTAGAGAGAATAGTGGAGCAGATTGGTTCTAGAGTAAATAATGACAGCACTGTACGCTTCAATATCATAAGAAGAAATGTGTGGGATGGAACATCCAGAGCAATGGGCAGATCCAATCTTTCACCCGAGAAGAAGGTGCAGTTTACTGATGGCTATGGAACATCTGAGGGTGCTGTGGACAATGGAGGACCTACTCGGGAGTTTTTCCGACTCTACATGAAATCAAGGACAAAATTGGCATCTTTGAAGGACCATCTAATGCTAAAGTCCTCACATGCAACTCCAAAGGTACACTACTTATAAATTCATATTGATGTCAAGTAAAGGATTTCTTTTGGATTCCTAAATATGTTGTACCTGAAATGATTTAGTAGGAAATGTAAGAATCTTCAAATGTTGTACTTACAATGCTTATTTGAGAAAGGACATTTAAAAGTTCACTCCTTGATTAAAAAAAAAGGTTTTACAGTCTCACACAGATAGGTGGCATTGTGACATGATGTTTTTATTTCATTAGACAATAGCGATGAAAGACAATGCATACATCTATGCTGGCCAGATCATGGCAATGTCAATTGCCCATGGGGGGCAGAGTCCATGTTTCCTGTCTGAACTTATGTATGAGTGTCTTCAAAAGGGCCCTGACAATGTAAAGGTCAAAACTGAAGATATTACCGATGAAGAAACAAGGTCACAGTTGCAGTCGGTAGGCATATTTTACTTTAATTATATTGTATTTTGATATAAATTATTCTTTTTGCATGCACTCATTAACATTGAAGTTACAGCTAATAGTTGTATATCTTCATTCTAAACAATGTTTTTTTGTACATATTTTTTAGATCTTACAGGCCCAGACTTATTCACAACTACAAGATGCAGTTGCACAGGCAGCTAGCTTAATCAGTCTTGCTGGTCACAATGTTCGCATAACATTGGAAAACAAACAGGAGACTGCTTTGGATCTGGCTCATTGGTATGTCCTTCAGCGGACCCGTGCACCATTTGAAAGGTATGTTTATATCTGAACACATAATGTAATTGTACTTTGTCAGAAAAATTTAATATAGTTGTATGGCTGTAAAATGGCAGAAATACAAGAGAAAGAAGAGGAAAGCATGTACAAAAAAAGTTTTTGAGTTGCTAACAAAGTGTAGACAGTATAAGAAAATGTAATGATTGACCTCAACTTCCATGTTATAGTGCACCAGTACAGGTGGACATAATAATTCATTGTGGAACCTCATCTAATTAAAAATGAAAAATACTAGTGCTACATGTTTCAAATCACATAAACTACACATTACAGCGTGTTTCCTTTTTATTAGGTTCAGAGATGGCTTAACATCTCTGGGATGCTCTCCAAAACTATCCTGTTCAGTCAAAGTGCCTTTTTGTGAAGGCTGAAAAGGCCTTAACCGCAAATGATGTGGAGAATCTCTTCCAAATCATTCATTCCGAAAGAGGGAGTAATGCATTTCAAGCAGAGTGCCGGACCCTGGCTTTCTGGCAAGACTATCTTCAGGATGCTGAAAGTAAGTTTAGTATTTCACACAGTTTTCAACGCAAGACGTTATTTTCTAAATTGTTTTTGGCTCCATCATAGTGGTAAATGACAATGGTGGAAAAATATATATTTATATTGCAATGTTTAAATTGGTGTTTATGTACTATAAATACATTAATATGACATTTAACGCTAATTTTGCCAAAAGTATTGGGTCATCCCCTTCCAATGAACAGGTATGACTTCCTTAGTAATATCCATGAGTGCAATATTAAAGTATGTAATGATATTCTAGGAAATTGTGTGCTTCTAATTTTATAGCAACAGTTTGGACAGGACCCTTTTCTATTCTAACATGGCAATGCTTCTGTGTATAAGGCAAGGTTAAAAAAGAAATGATTGATTGAGTCAGTGTGGAAGAACTTGACTGGTCCAACTCCTAATCCTAGCTGAACACCTCTGGTGTGACTTTAAATGCAGACCTTGAGCCAAAAGCTCATCACCAAACACCAGTGACTTGTATATATGGGTACAGTCATTCAGACACTTCCAAAACTGTTGCAACAGAGATGGAAATCAATTTTTAAATACATGAATTATGTTTCCATCTTTTTCTGTTCTACAGAAGGGGGTGTCCCAATACGTTTGTCCATATAGTGAATGTACAAGTCATTGGTGTTTGGTGATGAGTTTTTGGCTCAAGGTCTACATTTAAAGTCACACCAGAGATGTTCAGCTGGGATTTGGAGTTAGCTTTATGCAGACCAGTCAAGTTCTCCCATACACAAAAGAAATATATTTGAAATATATTTTCAGTATATATTTTGGAATATATGCAAATATTTGAAATTGGCCCAATAAGTATATTTCACACTTAACATCATATATTTTTGTTATATTTCAGAATATATTTCAATGTATTTGGAATATATGCCACATATATTTTTGACACTTTTGGGGACCCATACAGAAAAAAAATACATTGAAATATATTCTGAAATATAACAAAACCTTCCACACTGACTCAATCAATCATTTCTTTTTGAACCTTGCCTTATACACAGAGGCTTGGAGAAAGATTATTTGCTACAGTCTTCACCAACTCCTATCTTTTATTCTGCTAAATGGCTCTTTACTCACCAGACTGTTGTTAGTGTTGCATGTGACATTATGAGCAACCCTTTCGAATATAACTACTCTTATAACACTTTTGCATTACTCCAGTGGTATCATTTAACATAGTCATCATTTAATTGTGGTACTCTCTTTTTATGTTTTACAGTTGAAAACAATGTCTCTCTGGAGGATGTTCTTGTTTTCTTCACTGGATGTGACAGCATTCCAGCACTGGGTTTCTCTCCAAAGCCAAGTCTTGAGTTCATTACCTGTTCCCGATTTCCAGTGGCCAATACTTGTGAAAATATTCTACGCATACCAGTTCATGCAGTGTACACTGCTTTCAGATCTGACATGGATTTTGCAATACGCAATTCACCAGGATTTGGAAGAGCGTGAGAGGTAATATTTTCGGGGCATGTAGAGCTTGAGTTATGTTAGATTGTTCATGCTATTGCTGTTATTTCACTTTGTTATTCATTGATACCAAAATTCTGTATTTACTGTAACAACACATGAAAAAAAAAAAATCAAAGTTCTTCATTACATTTTAAGATGTATTTCAAGCTATATGTTCCAGTCTTCTAACCTGAACAACCATGTTCCCCAGTTTCATTGCTATGACAGAATTGTTATTTCTTTATAGGCTGTGTATGGCTTTCTTTTAAAGGTAGGGTAGGTAGGATTTTTATAAAAAACTTTTTTTCAAATTTGTTTAAACTGTCTTTATATACCAATACATAATTAAAATGTAAGTGCTCTGAAAAAGAGAGAAAGAAATCGAGTGACTGTAGACCTTTTAATCTGCAATAAACACAGCTCATTATTTCCATCCGGGACGAAACAATTGATTGGTTTGGGCGACTGTCACTCTCTCGCAACCATGGCTACCACCACTGTTGCTAGATCTGCCCATATGCGCGCACCCGTTTGATTTGAGGAGTGCAAGAGAGGCGCGGAACCTACGAAGAGTAAAATTATGGCCGAGAAAGAGCATTAAAAGCTCAAAGCACCTGCATATGCAGTCAGCGAAGGCAAACAAGGCAAAAACTACTTCCTCGACCCTGGTTGCCCGCACTCTTGAACGACCTCCGCTGCTTCGCCCTCGACCCCGGACCTGTCCTCGAACCGACGATGCGGTACTTGTCACCGGAGTGTAACGTTAGTCCTCATCAGAGTCAACAATGTTTTCATCATGGAAACTCTTACATGCAAAACACCGTATATGTTATGAATCTTACACGAAATTCACCTTCATCACAGTGTAACTGATGGTAATGGAAAAACGTGTATCAATGCAACCTGTTTTTAGCTTTGCCTTATAAATATAGCTCGTTACCTATAGCCTAAATATAGCTCGTTACCGAATCAAACAAAATATATTTTAAACTTTACCAGTATCGATATGCTAGCTTGATAGTGAGTACTAAAAGCCATCTTATTTGTTTATATTTATAGTGATAAAGTTAGGTATTTTATTACATGTGATTCTGACATGATGTCACTGCATGCACTGCGCTCCTTCCTCTCCACTCGTCTCAGGTAAATAAATGCGTCTTCCAGCTGAGCCTGAGCGTTTGGCGTCGCGCGTTCATGTGTTTTGGGGGCGTGGCTTTGGAAGGAGCCCAGAAGGGAGGGGGTGGAGTGAATGGAAATAATTAGCTGTGTTTACAACAGTCGTGAGAGGTCTACAGACACTCGATTTTTATACTCTCTTTTTCAGAGTACTTACATTTTAATTATGTATTGGTATATAAAGACAGTTTAAACAAATTTGGAATGGTTTTTTTTATAAAAATCCTACCTACCCTGCCTTTAAATAAATGTTTTTCTGTTCCTACTTTTTATGCACTGGCTTATATTTTTTTAGTGTCTACAGTGGTGGGACTTGTGCATCCAAGACTTTAAGTGTAACATTTATTCTAATTTTATAATACTGTAGTTACAAAATTACACTACACAAAACTACATAAAATGAATGCATTTAATAACTTAAAATACAGGTTTCACCTTGAACAACAGGGTTAAGTTACAATGTTTACAAGGATACATCATATAATATACACTTTTTATATGGTGATAATGTTCAATGGTTCATCGTGAAAGAAAAGTGTATTTTGTGTTTAAATCATAATTTTACATGCTAATTCCCTTTTTTTCTGTCACCACAATAACTTCAATATGATAAACATTACCAAAATTACTTAGCAGACTAAGTATTTATTTCAAGCAAGTTACATGCTGCGAAAAAAAGTTCCATGATTTCCATCGTCAGTCAAGGGATTAACTGGGATTAACTCAGGATGACACTGGCGATGATCATAAGGTCTTTGCACATGCACAAGATTGAGTGGTCCATGATTTTCAGGAAGTTGGAGCATTCCAGCTGTCCAAAGTTGCAGTGGAGAGTTGCTTTCCATTGTCCTTAAACTATGGTGGGTCCACTGTCTTACAAACTCATCAACAGATCTGTTTATTCTTGAAAGGTAAACATGATGAAGAGCCGTAATGTGAAGTGGGTTGTTGCTATCTAAAATGCCAACATTTTCCATGAAAAGGAAAAGATCTTTAAAATAGGCTGACACCACCCTTTTAAGTTCTGCCCACAATCTTTCGATGCGTTGATTATGAACACTACAACCAACCATAAAGCTTACTCTGTTTGCCCCTCGATTCTCAATCATAAACCTTCCAACATCAATATTCTCACTACCTGCATCACCCCTGACATGATGTGGGAGTCCAAACAGATCCACTGCATTTTGGAAAAGTTGCAAGGCAGTTGATGCTCTGTTGTCTGTGCAACATCTCAGGTAGGAGATGTGCATGTGCAACAATACAGCGGCTATAGCCATCAACTCCACCGTGAAACACAAATCCCCATGGATTTAACTTGTGGTTTGTGTCAATATGCCTGAAATAAGAATTATTTCTATTATTATTAACCACATTGGATGTACATCAAAGTTGAACTTTTTTGGCTTTTTCTTGCCAAAAAGCTTTTGTGAAAAAAAGAAGAAATTCTCAATATTGTTTTTCCCCCTTCCTGTTTATACTTTTACTTTTTTTTTTAATGTATCCTTATCTCACATTTTCATGATGATTTTACAACAGCAACAACCATAATAGTAACACTAAAATACTGTTTCTTACTTACTGTATAACTAATAAGGAATTATTGAAGTAACAGCTAATCAATAACTAATGTATTCTGTCATACCTCTTGAAGAACAGCAAATTAAGTTTCTACAATACATTTATATATTGTAGAAACTGAATATATTTAAGATATGGCAAACTTTGGTAATTCTGTATGTTTTCTGTTGGTTGGCATCTTCTCTTCTCAGGTATTTGGTTTTTCATTTAAGGGTTGGATCCAGACTAAGGCTTCTGGAATTCCTAGTTATTATTATAGTTATTATTATCATTATTCTTATTCTTATAAACCTCATCAAAGTTAAACTTTTTGGCTTTGTTGTCTTTTTCTTGCCAAAAAACTGTTGTTAAAAAATATAAATTAATAATAATAATGATAATAATAATAATATAAATAAATAAATAAATAATTAATCTAAATATCATGTTGTCTTTTTTTCATGCGTATACTTTTTTTTTTTTAATGTTGCATTATCTCCCTTTTTCATTATGATTTTACAACAACAGCAATCTTGCTTCATTAACCAGCTAGAGAGTAATTACAAATTTACAAAACACATACCACAGTTGATTTGGGACAGAGACATTGTAGACCCTCCGCTGAATAGCCCTTCGTCCTCTTAAGGCTCTTCCCACTGGATCTATGATTCTTAAACGCTCTCGCACTCGCCATCGCGGAACTCTGATCCCTCTTCCTCTCAAACTACCAGTGATGTAGGTCTCTCCCGATCCAGGGGTTTGTTGAAGAACCTCAGTAATATGACGATCTAGATCATCATTTAAAATGTTTGTGAAACTCCCATAGTCCACTAAACCAAGTTGTCTCCTCTGGTTGTACAGTGTTCGAATGTTTACAGACAACATTTGTGATATGGCCATCCAGCTAAATCCTAAGTCCCGCATGTGAATCAACAGAGCAGCTGATATGTTGTACCTCAAATGAGAAAAAACAAAATAACAAAAATGTGCTAATTCACAAAGTGTTAATGCATAACTTGTATTAATTATTTTGTTTGCAACTTGCAAAGAGGTTAAGTAGCCTACAATAAATTATCATCACTCACCTTAGCCTTCCTCTCTGTGATGCAGAATATGCACCTCTACCATGCACTTGTGTATCAGCTTCTACCTGGAGCACTATTTCAGCCAACATTTCCCTAAGAGATTCATAAATTCCTTCGAGAATGATGCACAATGTTCTTTTAGCAACATTTTGTTGAACATGACTGCCCATAAGCGCTAAGAATGTTGCAAGAATGGAAATATGATCCTCGAGATGCCGTGATGTAGACTCCAAATTGTTTATGTTGTTTGGAGTATGACCAACTGTTGCAAAAAAGTCTTGTAGCTCACCAAAGTATTGGAAAATTTCAGGGAATGACATTTTTAAATTAATCACAATTCAAAAGGCTAAAACAAGCTACACATTATTCAGTGAGAATTGTCAAATGTACACTTTCTTTTCACATATTCACACTTTCACATACATTTAGACTTTCATTCTATATATATTCAGACTTCCATTCTATATATATTCAGACTTTCATTCTATATATATATATTCAGACTTTCATTCTATATATATTCAGACTTCCATTCTATATATATATATTCAGACTTTCATTCTATATATATTCAGACTTTCATTCTATATATATTCAGACTTCCATTCTATATATATTCAGACTTTCATTCTATATATATATATATTCAGACTTTCATTCTATATATATTCAGACTTCCATTCTATATATATATATTCAGACTTTCATTCTATATATATTCAGACTTCCATTCTATATATATTCAGACTTCCATTCTATATATATTCAGACTTCCATTCTATATATATTCAGACTTTCATTCTATATATATTCAGACTTTCATTCTATGTATTCAGACTTTCATTCTATATATATTCAGACTTTCATTCTATATATATTCAGACTTCCATTCTATATATATTCAGACTTTCATTCTATGTATTCAGACTTTCATTCTATATATATTCAGACTTTCATTCTATATATATAGATATATATATATTCAGACTTTCATTCTATATATATTCAGACTTCCATTCTATATATATTCAGACTTCCATTCTATATATATTCAGACTTTCATTCTATATATATATATATACAGACTTTCATTCTATATATATTCAGACTTTCATTCTATATATTCAGACATTCATTCTATATATATTCAGACTTTCATTCTATATATATTCAGACTTTCATTCTATATATTCAGACTTTCATTTTATATATATTCAGACTTTCATTCTATATATATTCAGACTTTCATTCTATATATATATATTCAGATTTTCATTCTATATATATTCAGACTTCCATTCTATATATATTCAGACTGACTTCCATTCTATATATATTCAGACTTTCATTCTATATATATATATATACAGACTTTCATTCTATATATATTCAGACTTTCATTCTATATATATTCAGACTTTCATTCTATATATATATTCAGACTTTCATTCTATATATTCAGACTTTCATTTTATATATATTCAGACTTTCATTCTATATATATTCAGACTTTCATTCTATATATATATTCAGACTTTCATTCTATATATATCAGACTTTCATTCTATATATATATATTCAGACTTTCATTCTATATATTCAGACATTCATTCTATATATTCAGATTTTCATTCTATATATTCAGACATTCATTCTATATATATTCCGACTTTCATTCTATATATATTCAGACTTTCATTTGATATACCGGTATTCAGACATTCATTCTATATATTCAGACTTTCATTCTATATATATTCAGACTTTCATTCCATATATATTCAGACATTAGTTTTATATATTCAGAGATTCATTCTCTCTCTCTCTCTCTCTCTCTCTCTCTCTCTCTCTCTCTCTCTCTCTCTATATATATATATATATATATTCAGACTTTCATTCTATATATTCAGACTTAATATTATAAATATAATTATTTCCTGAACGGCTTGCCATAATATATATATATAATTTTGTTTTTTTGTTTTTTGCATTTTTTTGTTGTTGTTGCATTTTTCCACTTTTTTTGTATTTTTGCATGCAAATTGTATAATATCCAAGGTAAACATTTCTAGTAATTGTGCAGTTAATACTGTATTTTCAGAGAGTTTTGGAATATATCCTCTCCCCAAATGTGTCACTAATAAAACACAATAAAAATAATTTAAAGAGAAGGCTTATATTGACCTTTTAAGATTTTGTTTACATCTACCTTGCAAATATATTCTTTGCTATTTTATTAAAAAGGTTACAATTACAACAATTAAAATTTTAACTAAAATCTTTCTTTGTAAAAACTAAATTATACATTTTATCATACATATTTCAAATTAGTTTGAATATAGCCTACATTGGAACAAACACTATAATAATATCTTAGTTGATGACTTTATTTTGAAAAAACATAATATATATATGTAAAATATGAGCAGAAATTGGCAAACAAAAGCTTATTTGATGTGGCAGTAGTCTATTTTACAGTAAAAACTTTATAATCTATCCAAAACTAGTCAATGAAATGTTGTCTTTCATATTTCGTCTGTAACATAGGCCTATCGTTTAGACCTAATATATCGTTATGATATATTAGGGCATATAAATGTTAATTTGCAGTTTAATATGTTGCTTATACAAAGACATTTTATTTTAACATATTTCTGTCGTTTTTTCTCATCTCAGTATAGCAATAGAGTTTGGTAAAAGCTGTTCATTCATTCACATAGAAACGCGGTTCATATTTAAACAGTCTTTTTGCGGTTTACAGACACTATTCCATATTGCGATTAGAACAAAACACTTAAGAATAATGAACTTACTATTCACAATCCTCAGCTGTATCCGTTGCTCCTCGAAGTGAAACTAAACCGGCACTTCTGAGGTAAATTTCCCAGGATTATTATTACGATAGTATTATTCCTCACAGCATCGTAAAGTACATGAGTCTGAAAGTGAACTCGTGGTGTGTGTTATCCAGCAGATGTGGGCGTTGACACGTTTGCATGGATTGCCATTTGCGTTTGAATAGCGCACGCTCTCCGTGGGCGGGGTCACATTAACATTAACTTAATGAGCTATAATGAGCTGAAAGAAGAGAATTCATGCGTTATGCCTGTGTGCCTGTGTGACTGTTTGACTGAGTATTCGCTGAGTTATTGTTCATTTTCGGACGCGTTTCAGAATGGAATTCACTGACAGAGAGAAGGCAGAACTCACATCATGTTTATTTTTCTTTATTTGGCAAAAAGCACAACACTTTGTTTTTATTGTGAGTATACACAAAAAAATAGACACTTAACAGTATAACTTAACATATAACACTTATATGTAAGATCAAAAGCAACAGACTATTTTGAGTTGCACTGATAAGAAAAAAGCAAGCTGGTGCGACCGCCGACCCCAGGGGGTTAAGAAGCTAGAGCTGCTTTGTTTGGGCAGGGTTTATAGTTTCCTGGTTGATGTCGTCACCCGCCTCTGACGTTCCGCCACACCATTGGACTTTTCATGTGCTTCAAGACATCATCACGCAAAGCGTTCTCTTAGCGTCAATCGACGCAGGTTCTTGTTCCCCCTTCAGGGAACCGAGGTTACAGTCGTAACCGAGGCATTTTAAATAGTCAGATATTGTGCAGATACTTTCAGTAGGAAACAATTAACATTTGTGTTATATTAGAGGTGGTTTGTGACATGCATAATTAATTAATGCTGATGGGAAATGAGGAAATGTGCAATCATACTGAGTCTCTTACTAACAACCTTTTGAAAATTGAGGAAAAAAAATCACTCACATCCACTCAATAGGGACGTGTTTTCTAATGGCAGAAACCAAATCAATTATGATACTCAGAAGAAGTGCTTCAAGTTAAATCCTTCATGACTGACACTTTAAAGAATGCATAAAAACTGTATTGTTTATCATTTTAGCTATTATAATCTTCTAAATCATCATATGTGAAATATATGCATCACATCACTTTTGTGTTCACTATCAACATGTGGATGAAAGTGTTCATTTCTGACATTATTTACTATTAAGCTAAGATGCTGTTTGATTCTTCTTCAAGTGCAAACAAGTGCAACTTACTGTGAAAAAGTCTAGTGTTCACCATATTTTTAACATGAATTACGTTTTCACCAATATTAACACAACATAATTTAACATTTGGAATGCACATTTTGTAATTATTTTTAAATCTTTAACAGAAATGGCCATTTCTCTTGTGGATACAGTTAATATACTTTACATTTATCACTACATCAAGTGTTAATAATTAGAATCAGACACAGATTAGTGGAACATTATTAAAGCGTAGTGCAGAATCAAACTAACTCAGCGTTTACTGACGGATTGATGTGGAGATTCACACACATCAGTGTCTGGAATGAAACTGCAAATAAAGATGTAGCGATTTTGTTTTCAGTAGTTGCTATAAGATTTTATTTGGCTCTTTCTGCATAATCATATTTTGAAATATTTAAAGTATGACAAAATCTTAGTATTATATCACTGTATTTCTGTCTCTTCACATTCTCTTTTCTATAACACTTTTTTAAATGGTTTTATATTGTGGAGTTTGGTTTGGTTTGCTGATTGCTGATGCGGTTGCATGTGCATTAACTGTTAATGATGTTTAATGCATCTTTGTTTGGTGTTTCTGGAGTTAATTCAGGTTATAAAAGAACGCTGAGCAGCTCATAAACACCATCATCTCCTGATGAGCAGCGTCTTCAGTCTTCAGTCTGATTCCAGGTAAGATCATGTTGTCATTGTGTTTCAGCCTTTATTCAAACGTTAGCACATGTTGTTCAGCTTGTTGACTCTCTAGTGTGCTTGATTATGTGTAGAAGAAATTAAAGAAATTAAGATGGAATTGTTTAAAGCAGGTTTGGAAGTTTTCTTTAAGGTCCTGTAGGAACCAGTTTCCATTTCAGGCTCTTGATATTCATTTGATGATGATGTGATCAGCTCATAAACTTCATCATCTGTCGTTTGATGTTCATTATGATTCCAGGGAAGATAATGAGATCATCTCATCTGTGAGTTTATATAGTCAACTATCTTTGTATTTCAGCCTCTGGTCTCACTGTGATCATTTGCACTTAAACTAGTTTCCTTTAATTAACATTGAGTGTGATTTCAGTCCGTCAGCAACACAGATTTCCATTTCTTAAAGAAAACAGGCTTGCAGAGCAGCAGAAGAATCAATATTTTAGAGAGATCAACGTATCTGTGCTTTCTCTCACCGATCATTCATGGGTTTCTTATTCTACTGAGGATATGAATAAACGCTGAGTGAACTTTAAAAATGAAAGCATCGGGGGCGTGGTTATGACTCCGAACTAGGCGCACGCTTTTCTGTGAGCTCCTGGCGTTGTTCGTTTAAAATCCTGAATACCATCCTGTTTATTCACCGATACGATTTTAATTTGTTTTATTAACTCTTCGTGGTGATCTAAGAATCAAGATGCCGTAAAAAAAACGTAAAGATAAGCCAAAACTGGACTCTTCTCCAGCCGGGGAACTTGACGCTCAAGAGGATGCTAGTAGCACTAGCTCATCAGATACCATATGCAGCGTACCTCAGGGAGGAGCAACTGGTGCCAGCGCTTCCCAAAAGTTGGATATAATTCAAAAACTGGATCTAATGAGAAGTGATTTCGCCACGAAGCTCGATGGAGTTCTAAACGCAATACGGGAGGTTAAAAAGGATGTAAGAGACTTTTCCGGGCGCATGGATATGGCCGAAGAGCGCATTAGCAACGTAGAAGACGCGGTTAATTTAGAAAAGAGCAAGTTGGAAGAAGCAGCTAAGCACATTGCTTTTCTTACACGCAAGATTGACGATCTTGAAGACCGTTCTCAGAGATCGAACCTCAGGTTGGTTAATCTTCCCGAAAAGGAGGAGAATCCAGATGCAGTTGCCTTCCTGGAAAAATGGTTGCTTGAATCGCTGGGTCCTGAAACTTTCCCATCTCCGCCTATTATAGAGAGCGCGCACAGGCTACCTGGTAGGCCACAATCCAATCGATCATCTCCAAGAGTGCTGATCATGAAATTTCTGAACTTTCAAGATAAAGTCCGAGTGATGCGTGCTGCCAGGTCTAAAGGCAGAATTATGTATGGGGAACAAGAGGTCAAGTTTTTCCCGGATTTATCTGCGGAGTTGCTGCATCAGAGGAGACGTTCCGACGGTGTTAAACAGTGATTACGATCCTTGAACATTAACTATGGACTAGTTTACCCAGCCAAACTACGTCTGACAGTTGATGGACAGACCCCATCTGAGTGAGTTCGAAGACCCATCTGATGCCGAAAAGTTTCTACAGGGAATACAGAGTGCAGTCGAAACATAAAGAACTTAAAGGGAAGTTTGACAGTTTTTCCTGTTTAAAAATACCCAGCCACAATGATTATTTTTCACTTTTGATATACATATTCCTTGTTTTCTGCTGGGTATAATGTGGTTATTCTCACTGTTCCCGTAATGTCAGTAGCCAATGTGATGAAGAGTTCAGCTTTATAATTTGTAAGACATTTCTGAGGTGAATGTCCATATATCCATAGAAGGATGCCAGGAGTTTCACACAATTCCAATAAGTTTTTTTTTCCCCCTCTTTGTAGGTAATCGCTTAGTTTTATTTAACTGCTCCCTTTTTGATATTGGATCAGTGTTGGGACATAACTATATCCCAAGATGTTAAAGTGGGGAGGGGGGGCCAGGCTGTCTTGTTCGGGTGGACAGCTAAGGTAATTTGTTCATGGCAGGTTTTTGAGTTATTATTTTGTTTTTGTTTTTTTAATAACTGCACATTAGTCTGGCAGATATTTTGGTTAACTTCCACATCAAAATATTATTTGATTAACATGGATGTATATAAAGATGTACAATCTAGTCTAAGTTAAAGAAAATCTCACAAAATAAGTTGAAGTTCACCTCTTGGAATGTTAGAGGGATGATCAGAATGGTTAAGCTTAAACAAGTTATGACAAGGATTAAACAACTGGAATCTTCAATAGTATTTTTACAGGAGACTCATCTGCTCAAAGAGGAGCTATTGAAGGTGCAAAGAAGATGGCCAGGTCAAGTTTTGGCTTCATGTTATTCTTCTCATTCTAGAGGGGTTATGTTGTTGATTCATAAGTCCGCACCCTTTTTAGTAAATAATAGTATTACAGACAAGACCGGTAGATTTTTGATAGTACAGGGAATCTATATGAGTAAAGTTATTAATCTGGTTAATATTTATGCCCCAAATGAGGATAACCCAACGTTTTTTGAAAATCTTTTTATACTGCTAGCCTCTCTTCCAGGTATGGTTATAATGGCAGGTGACTTTAATTGCACTCTGGACCCGCTGCTTGACCGCTCTTCGGGACTGGATGGCTCTCACTCTCGAAGCAGGAAAAAAATTAAACAGTTTATGAAAGATTTAAATCTTTGTGACCCCTGGAGAACGCTAAATCCATCAGAAAAGGAATATTCATGTTTTTCATCATTGTCTAAAACCTCTTCACGAATAGATTTCTTAATTCCAACTTCTTTACTTCCGAATATAGACAGCTGTATATATGATAGTGCTGTCTTGTCAGATCACTCTCCCACTTCATTATTTTATATAGATTCAAAATTAACAAAAGATTCCCCTAGATGGCGCCTGCACCCTAATTGGCTGCAGAACCCTGACTTTATTAAATTTGTGGGTGAACAAATAGACTTGTACTTTGCTACAAATACTGATCAGACTTCTGCGACAATTAGATGGGAAGCCTTTAAGGCATTTATTAGGGGCCAAATGATTGGGTATACTAGCTCTAAATTTAATAAATTTAAACAAAAGATGATTAATTTGGATACGGAAATCAGAGATTTAGAGATATTAATAAATGTAGATAAATCCAAACAACTTAAACAAAAATTAGTAGCCCTTAAAGCGGAGTATGAGGAACTTTCCACATTAAAAGCTGAAAATAGTATATTAAGATTGAAACAAACTTATTATGATCAGGGCGAAAAACCCACCAGATTGTTAGCTTGGCAGCTTAAGAAATTAATTTCAGAAAGATCCATTAATGAAATTAGGAATGAAAAAGGGGTAATTACAACAGATCCTGTCGAGATTAATGACACTTTTGTCTCATTTTATAAATCTTTATATCAATCTGAATTTCCTACAAGCCTCTCTATTCAGAATAACTTTTTAGATGGGTTGGATTTTCCCTCTATCACTGAAGAAACAAGATTTGAGCTCGATAGGGAACTGGAATTGGAAGAGGTTTCTAATGCCATTCTTAATATGAGGGGTGGTAAAGCAGCGGGTCCGGATGGGCTTCCAATTGACATTTATAAGGAATTTAAAGAGAAATTAATATCTCCTTTATTGGAAATGTATGTGGAAGCTCTTCGACAAGGTCATCTCCCTCCATCGATGAGGAGTGCCCTCATCACTCTTATTTTAAAGCCAGGAAAGTCACCTGTGGAGTGCGGTTCGTTTAGGCCAATCTCGCTTTTAAATGCAGATGCCAAAATTATCGCTAAAGCATTGGCAATGAGACTCGAGAGGGTTCTACCTCAATTGATACATATAGATCAAAACGGCTTTATTAAAAATCGTCAAGGGTTTCATAATGTTAGGAGAGTGCTTAATCTAGTGCATGCGGGAGATGAAGCCCCTGATACGGCCATTCTGTCACTCGATGCCGAAAAGGCGTTTGACAGACTAGAATGGCCGTACTTAATGGAGGTGCTAGCAAGATTTGGATTTGGTGTCACTTTCCGCAGATGGATGGAAGTACTTTTACTTGATTCTTCCGCAAAGGTACTTACTAACAGTCTAATTTCGCCTTCATTTAAACTTAATCGGGGTACTAGGCAAGGCTCACCACTTTCTCCTCTACTTTTTGTAATAGCTATGGAGCCTCTGGCAATAGCAATAAGATCACACCCTACCATTCACGGTATTTTTACAAAAGCTTTAGAACATCGCATTGCCCTATACGCTGATGATGCCATCGTATTTCTATCAAAACTTGAAAAGTCTATCCCCTCCCTCTTAAAGCTTATTGGCCTGTTTGGCAATTTTTCTGGATTTAAAGTAAATAAAGATCAATCTTCAATAATGTTTCTCAATGAACAAGAGAGATTAAATCCTAAAGTGAGCCACCCATTTGTAAATGCTCTAAATGGTTTTGATTATCTAGGAATTAAAATACCCCCTAAAATAAGCCTCCTCAGTTCAGCTAATTATGAACCTTTGATGGCTAAACTATCTGAAGATACGACTAGATGGATGACACTGCCTCTTTCTTTAATGGGAAGAATAAACGTGATTAAGATGAATGTACTTCCGAAATTTTTATATGTTTTTCAATCAATACCGCTTCCCCCTCCACCAACATTTTTTCTAAGAATAAGAAAACTTCTCTCCAATTTTATTTGGAACAACAGGAAGCCAAGACTGAGACTTACTTTACTATATCTGCCCTACGAAAGGGGTGGGCTTCAACTACCTAACTTCTTATGGTATTATTGGGCTGCACAGTTGAGGGCTGCATTGTTCTGGTTTGCTAGTGAAGCTGCTGTGTCTTGGTTACATGTTGAAAAATTGGCCGCAAAAGGCCTGACACTTGACAGCTTTTTATATTCGGCACCGCTTAAAGAACTAAAAAAAAGGACAGATAATCCATTCGTAAAAAATACCATTGTAATATGGAACGAAGCCCATAAACATCTGGGAGACCTCCCAGTGCTTTCCCGTTTCTCTCCTATCTGGGGAAATGATAATTTCAGCCCAACTACAAAGGACTTGGGGTTCAAATTATGGATGAATAAGGGCATGATTAGATTGAAAGATTTATATGAAGACAATATATTAATGTCATTTGACAGTCTTGTAGAGAAATTTCACATACCTCAAAAACATTTTTTTAAGTATCTGCAACTCAGAAGTTTTATTTTTACGCGTTTAAAGAATTCTACACAACTCCCCCCAATGTCAATATTGGAATCATTTACATTGCAAGATTGCTACATTAAAGGGCGGATTACCCAGTTATATAACATATTAAGAGGAAATCATAAAGAAAGCTCTGAAAATAAAAGACAAGCATGGATACAAGATCTAAATATGGATATTTCATTAGATGATTGGAATACAATTTGTTTAAATGCACAAACACAAACTCCGAACTCTCGGTTGAGACTCTTACAATATAATTGGGTAATGAGAACTTATATAACCCCAGTAAGATTAAATAAATTTAACCCTAATATCCCTGATCTGTGTTTCAAATGTAATAAGTATCAAGGTACATTTTACCATTGTATATGGGAATGTGAGGAGGTGCAGAAGTTTTGGGTAGCGGTGACACAATACGTTTCTCAATTTACTTCCTCTCCAGTACCTCTAAATCCTATATTATGTGTATTGAGTATGTATGAAGATGATTGCTCTTTGCCCACTAAGGAAAGAAAGTTGGTGGATCTGTGTCTATTACAAGCAAGACGTTCCATTGCCCTGTGCTGGAAAAATACCATTTGCCCCTCCATTGGACTTTGGCTGAAAAACTTAATAACATGTTTGGCTCTTGAAAAACTTACATATGTAATAAGAATGAAATCCGTTGAATTTTTTTATATCTTTGGAGGTGTTTTTAGACTTTGTCAAAAATGGAGATATTGAAGATGCTTTAGATGTGTGAAGTTACGAAATGTAAGAAGTGTAGGATATTTTAATTTATCCCCCTTTTTTTTCTTTTTTTTCTTTCTTTTTTTATTTTTATTGATTGACTGACTGATTTGTTTATTTATTTAATTTTTATATAAAGATGTTGTTTGTTTTTTTGTTTGTTTTTTGGAAAACTTTGTAAAAGATATGTTATACAAAAATGAAAGCATCAGATATAAAGCGTTTTCAGATTACTTCAGTCGTCGTAGTTGAGCCGAACCGTTTGTGAAAGTTAGACTGGTTTTTCACTCAAACCACCATTGTTAGTTAATTGTGTCTTTAAGGTAATTACAGTTGCACACGTTGGATCAAATAGTTTGTCTGTAATCTCAGGCATTTCCTACATTAGATCCACAAGCTTTAAGATGTGTGTTTTTACAGTGTGTGCAGTGAATGAAGAGCTCTTTAAACACGGCAGTGGAAACTTGTGAAACATCTGTCAGTCTGTGTGTTGCTCCACAAACTTCTGCTTTGACCTGCAGACGAAACACACAATCCTGTCAGTAACGTAAGTTCTTCAAGATTTACTCCTAGTTTAATAAACCATTGTACACTTGCAGCTGTGCTGGACTGAATATTCAGAACAACAGCATTCTTGCTTCTGTGATATTGTTCAAATGGAGAATTTCCAAACTTTAATCTTACATTTCACGTATTTCAAGCTTTCTAACATTACACACATCTCCTCTAAAGAACATGTGAAGCAAACTGAGGAAACTTTATTTCAACAATCACACAGAAAACAAGTTATGTCATATATTTTCCCTAATGTTTTTAATAAAGTAGTAAATAGTAAATGAATGCATGTTTTTTAAACTAATGACTGGTTTGTTATTTAGTGTTGCCTGTCCAGATTTCATGAAACAATGGCAGAACAAAACGCCAGCAGCAACAGATCAAGTGAAGATTATTATATCAACGCCAGCAGCAACGGATCAAGTGGAGTAGATTATGACGAAGAAAGGAGCCGTCAGATATGGGAATTTTACAGGAAAGTTGAGTCTGCAGACCCATTAATTATCAGGATAATTTCAGCCATTGAGATTCCAATCATGATCTTAACTCTGTTTGCTTTGTGTGCTCTTATCAAATCTCATCGCTCCACTCCAGTGTTTGTTATTCATTTGATTCTTTCAGATCTCATTCAGATCATTTGTAGATTAACAGAGACAATCAAAAGTTCATGGGATGCACAAAAGGCATATGATTATAGTTTGATTGTGGGTCTGTATTTTATGGCATGTGTTGCTTTTGAACGATATCTTCTGGTTTCTCATCCTATCTGGTACAGATCTCATCATTCACTAAAAGTCTGCTGTGTCGTGTCTGTGATCATCTGGTTTGTTCCTCTGATCTTTGCAGACGTTAACTCTGTTCTGCTGTTTAGCCGTCTGTCTGGATCGATCGCCTGTTTAATCCCCTACCCGATAATCATTCTGTGTTTTGTTGGCACTTGTCGCGGTCTTTCACGCGCAATATCACTTACTTCTCTAAAGCGCAAATTCATTTTGGGCAGTTTGTTCCTGGTGCTTCTGACTTACACTTTTCTCATTCTCCCCATTATAATCCTGACCATTATAGATTTTACAACAGTTTATTAATTCTTATATTTGACTATTTTTTTTAATGATCTTGTGTTTCTAAACCCACTGACTGACTGTGTATTGTACATGTTCTTGAGGCCTGATGTTGGAGGGTTAATGAAGTCTGTTCACTGCTGTTGTATAACTGACACACATCAGAGTTCGACACACAGCCGGGGGGGGCCTGAGAGCCTGACTTTGATTGGGGCCCCAAAATGGTAAACCTGCCCCTGCAGATACAACATGAACCAGTCAGCTGTGCCAAGTAGTTAACGCTGTAATTTCCATCAGCTTGCGTTAGACCCATCAGCCTGCGCCATCTAGATACATATACAATATTTTCACTCCATTCATTCAATGTGTGCACAAAACATGCTTTCCCCTACACATAGAACTGAGGGAAGTGATGAATAACACTACTCATCTCAAGTGGCATTTAACGTTACATGGGCAAAATCAATGAATAAAAGCAATTTCTAGCACTAACCTTTCCTCTGTCCTCGTTACAGAACTAAACGAGGCGCATTCGCAGTACCCTATAAGTCTGTGTAATGAATGAGGCTGTTACCCATTCATCCAACCGCCAGAGGGAGTCCTCTCCCGAATACTAACATGGACTGTTGCTTCGTTGTTTACTTCCTGCCTTACACCAGTATAAATGGCCATGCATTTCCACTGCTTCCTTACAAAGTATTGCCAGTCTATCACTGCCTTAGAGCGTTCTTCATTGCTTAGTCTTTGTCTTCTTGTTATGACCATTGTGCTTGCCTTATTGGATTACTGCCTTTTGGATTACTGGTTTTGCCCTGTTATTGTCCTGTTGCCTTATCGAACACAGCTCTGTCTAGTGTATTGGATTTTTTTGCTGAGATTGAATAAACTTCCAACATTTGGATTCTATTTTGCCTCCATGTTGAGTCACTTACAGTCTGTCAGTGCGCTGCTATGGTTTAATGTTCAAGTTTGTCTATGAATAATAATAATTCAAGGTATTATGAATAATCACCATGTGTTAAGTAAAATGTTTGGTATTTGTTGTGTCCATTAGATGGCAAATATTTTACATATCTTATGTATAGTATATCATCAATTGATGACAATGCTGATTCATTTTGCTGATTTAAAATCTTTGATGAATTAAGAAAATTTCCCATGTAACATCCAAATGGCATATATCTTAAATATAAAACTTGTGTATAAAATTAGCTCAAAAGGGAAATATGTTTGGAAATACAGTTGGCGCGTGTTCCATAAATTTATTTATTGCAAACAATCATGAAGTTCGGAAAAATGTGACTACCAGACTACCGTCTAACTAAAACACACTAACATCATAGGTTCAGCCCACCTCATTACATCATTAGGGGAAAACAGAATCTTACATAAACACATATAAATTCATACACATATAACAGTAAAACGAAATAATTTGCAGGCTCCTACAGTCAATTAATCTATTCATCCAGCAAACACTCGTCTAACAACTCTCAGAAAGGATATTTTTCTTAGACACATAAAAATAACTCTTTCTTAACATGTAGCTGTGATTGCATCGTGAAAGGGGCATTGATTTACAAACAGGGACCAGAATCAATACTCATGTGAAATATGCACAAAAGTGTTATTTAGCTAAATCACGAACACATACACACAATCATACATACATGGGTAAAATGGAAAGTGCAAGTAAATGAAACTGGAAACAGGAACAGGGAATGAAGCTCTGGAAAAGAGTAATTTAACCATCTGAAAGAACCACCAGTTTCTTAGTTTAAAGCACCATGTTACACAAGGGGACTGCAGCTTATACTAAACCCTTGTTAAGTTATTTAAATGTACGATACTTGTGATGCTTTAGCCATTGAATGGGCGTACGGATGCAATTTCTGGAGAAAGTCTTGATGGCACAGTGCGGCGATGATGCTGAAGTTGCAATCAATTTAATCCGCATCAAACGAAGAAATGATGATGAGCTTGCGATGTTGGTCTGACTCTGTTATTGTCGGGAGAGTTCTCCGAAAACCTATATAGGGCACCAGTGTAGGTCCGTGCATCAAGCCAAGTCTTGGTCTGGGGAAGAAGGAACACCACAGATACAGTGTAAATACCATGGGAAAATCAACTCCTTCCCTCCTCCACGACCACAACACAGCCCTGAATGTCAGCAGAGACCGTGTCTACTACACAACCCTCTGTGAAGGCCTCATCGAGACAACAGCCATCGGCACTGATTCTCAGCAGAGACCGTGTCTACTACACAACCCCCTGTGAAGGCCTCATCGAGAAGACAGCCATCAGCACAGATCCACAGCAGAGACTGTGTCTACTAGACAACCCCCTGTGAAGGCCTCGTCGAGAAGACAGCCATCGGCACAGATCCACAGCAGAGACTGTGTCTACTAGACAACCCCCTGTGAAGGCCACGTCGAGAAGACAGCCATCGGCACTGATCCTCAGCAGAGACCGTGTCTACTAGACAACCCCCTGCGAAGGCCTTGTCGAGAAGACAGCCATCGGCACTGATCCTCAGCAGAGACCGTGTCTACTAGACAACCCCCTGTGAAGGCCTCGTCGAGAAGACAGCCATCGGCACTGATCCTCAGCAGAGACCGTGTCTACTAGACAACCCCCTGCGAAGGCCTCGTCGAGAAGACAGCCATCGGCACAGATCCTCAGCAGAGACCGTGTCTACTAGACAACCCCCTGCGAAGGCCTCGTCGAGAAGACAGCCATCGGCACAGATCCTCAGCAGAGACCGTGTCTACTAGACAACCCCCTGCGAAGGCCTCGTCGAGAAGACAGCCATCGGCACTGATCCTCAGCAGAGACCGTGTCTACTCTACTAGACAACCCCCTGTGAAGGCCTCGTCGAGAAGACAGCCATCGGCACTGATCCTCAGCAGAGACCGTGTCTACTCTACTAGACAACCCCCTGTGAAGGCCTCGTCGAGAAGACAGCCATCAGCACAGATCCTCAGCAGAGACCATGTCTACTAGACAACCCCCTGCGAAGGCCTCGTCGAGAAGACAGCCATCAGCACAGATCCTCAGCAGAGACCGTGTCTACTAGACAACCCCCTGTGAAGGCCTCGTCGAGAAGACAGCCATCGGCACTGATCCTCAGCAGAGACCGTGTCTACTAGACAACCCCCTGTGAAGGCCTCATCGAGAAGACAGCCATCGGCACAGATCCTCAGCAGAGACCGTGTCTACTAGACAACCCCCTGCGAAGGCCTCGTCGAGAAGACAGCCATCGGCACTGATCCTCAGCAGAGACCGTGTCTACTCTACTAGACAACCCCCTGTGAAGGCCTCGTCGAGAAGACAGCCATCGGCACTGATCCTCAGCAGAGACCGTGTCTACTCTACTAGACAACCCCCTGTGAAGGCCTCGTCGAGAAGACAGCCATCAGCACAGATCCTCAGCAGAGACCGTGTCTACTAGACAACCCCCTGCGAAGGCCTCGTCGAGAAGACAGCCATCAGCACAGATCCTCAGCAGAGACCGTGTCTACTAGACAACCCCCTGTGAAGGCCTCGTCGAGAAGACAGCCATCGGCACTGATCCTCAGCAGAGACCGTGTCTACTAGACAACCCCCTGTGAAGGCCTCGTCGAGAAGACAGCCATCGGCACAGATCCTCAGCAGAGACCGTCTCTACTAGACAACCCCCTGCGAAGGCCTCGTCGAGAAGACAGCCATCGGCACAGATCCTCAGCAGAGACCGTGTCTACTAGACAACCCCCTGCGAAGGCCTCGTCGAGAAGACAGCCATCGGCACTGATCCTCAGCAGAGACCGTGTCTACTCTACTAGACAACCCCCTGTGAAGGCCTCGTCGAGAAGACAGCCATCGGCACTGATCCTCAGCAGAGACCGTGTCTACTCTACTAGACAACCCCCTGTGAAGGCCTCGTCGAGAAGACAGCCATCGGCAGACAACCCCCTGTGAAGGCCTCGTCGAGAAGACAGCCATCGGCACAGATCCTCAGCAGAGACCGTGTCTACTAGACAACCCCCTATGAAGGCCTCATCGAGAAGACAGCCATCGGCACAGATCCTCAGCAGAGACCGTGTCTACTAGACAACCCCCTGCGAAGGCCTCGTCGAGAAGACAGCCATCGGCACTGATCCTCAGCAGAGACCGTGTCTACTAGACAACCCCCTGCGAAGGCCTCGTCGAGAAGACAGCCATCGGCACTGATCCTCAGCAGAGACCGTGTCTACTAGACAACCCCCTGTGAAGGCCTCGTCGAGAAGACAGCCATCGATCCTCAGCAGAGACACAAGAACCAGACCGGTCCTCCTCACAGAGCCTATGACCAGCTTCGGCTCCATACCGGCGTTATGAATCCCTCTTCAAGTAGAACTGGGTGAATATTTGAATGCTGGCGATCCCAATCTAAATTCTGACTTGTGATACTGCCTGAATCATAATGACACCGTGTTCTTTCGTTGGCCAGAGAAGAACTGTGGGCTTGTGGGTGCTCAACAAGGAAATTGATAAAAAAGGAAAAAAGGTGGCACACCACGGTTCCAAAAATGTGAAAAAGTGTCGTTTCTGTGATCATCTGGTTTGTTCCTCTGATCTTTGCAGACGTTAACTCTGTTCTGCTGTTTAGCCGTCTGTCTGGATCGATCGCCTGTTTAATCCCCTACCCGATAATCATTCTGTGTTTTGTTGCCACTTGTCGCGGTCTTTCACGCGCAATATCACTTACTTCTCTAAAGCGCAAATTCATTTTGGGCAGTTTGTTCCATAAATTTATTTATTGCAAACAATCATGAAGTTCGGAAAAATGTGACTACCAGACTACCGTCTAACTAAAACACACTAACATCATAGGTTCAGCCCACCTCATTACATCATTAGGGGAAAACAGAATCTTACATAAACACATATAAATTCATACACATATAACAGTAAAACGAAATAATTTGCAGGCTCCTACAGTCAATTAATCTATTCATCCAGCAAACACTCGTCTAACAACTCTCAGAAAGGATATTTTTCTTAGACACATAAAAATAACTCTTTCTTAACATGTAGCTGTGATTGCATCGTGAAAGGGGCATTGATTTACAAACAGGGACCAGAATCAATACTCATGTGAAATATGCACAAAAGTGTTATTTAGCTAAATCACGAACACATACACACAATCATACATACATGGGTAAAATGGAAAGTGCAAGTAAATGAAACTGGAAACAGGAACAGGGAATGAAGCTCTGGAAAAGAGTAATTTAACCATCTGAAAGAACCACCAGTTTCTTAGTTTAAAGCACCATGTTACACAAGGGGACTGCAGCTTATACTAAACCCTTGTTAAGTTATTTAAATGTACGATACTTGTGATGCTTTAGCCATTGAATGGGCGTACGGATGCAATTTCTGGAGAAAGTCTTGATGGCACAGTGCGGCGATGATGCTGAAGTTGCAATCAATTTAATCCGCATCAAACGAAGAAATGATGATGAGCTTGCGATGTTGGTCTGACTCTGTTATTGTCGGGAGAGTTCTCCGAAAACCTATATAGGGCACCAGTGTAGGTCCGTGCATCAAGCCAAGTCTTGGTCTGGGGAAGAAGGAACACCACAGATACAGTGTAAATACCATGGGAAAATCAACTCCTTCCCTCCTCCACGACCACAACACAGCCCTGAATGTCAGCAGAGACCGTGTCTACTACACAACCCTCTGTGAAGGCCTCATCGAGACAACAGCCATCGGCACTGATTCTCAGCAGAGACCGTGTCTACTACACAACCCCCTGTGAAGGCCTCATCGAGAAGACAGCCATCAGCACAGATCCACAGCAGAGACTGTGTCTACTAGACAACCCCCTGTGAAGGCCTCGTCGAGAAGACAGCCATCGGCACAGATCCACAGCAGAGACTGTGTCTACTAGACAACCCCCTGTGAAGGCCACGTCGAGAAGACAGCCATCGGCACTGATCCTCAGCAGAGACCGTGTCTACTAGACAACCCCCTGCGAAGGCCTCGTCGAGAAAACAGCCATCGGCACTGATCCTCAGCAGAGACCGTGTCTACTAGACAACCCCCTGTGAAGGCCTCGTCGAGAAGACAGCCATCGGCACTGATCCTCAGCAGAGACCGTGTCTACTAGACAACCCCCTGCGAAGGCCTCGTCGAGAAGACAGCCATCGGCACAGATCCTCAGCAGAGACCGTGTCTACTAGACAACCCCCTGCGAAGGCCTCGTCGAGAAGACAGCCATCGGCACTGATCCTCAGCAGAGACCGTGTCTACTCTACTAGACAACCCCCTGTGAAGGCCTCGTCGAGAAGACAGCCATCGGCACTGATCCTCAGCAGAGACCGTGTCTACTCTACTAGACAACCCCCTGTGAAGGCCTCGTCGAGAAGACAGCCATCAGCACAGATCCTCAGCAGAGACCGTGTCTACTAGACAACCCCCTGCGAAGGCCTCGTCGAGAAGACAGCCATCAGCACAGATCCTCAGCAGAGACCGTGTCTACTAGACAACCCCCTGTGAAGGCCTCGTCGAGAAGACAGCCATTGGCACTGATCCTCAGCAGAGACCGTGTCTACTAGACAACCCCCTGTGAAGGCCTCATCGAGAAGACAGCCATCGGCACAGATCCTCAGCAGAGACCGTGTCTACTAGACAACCCCCTGCGAAGGCCTCGTCGAGAAGACAGCCATCGGCACAGATCCTCAGCAGAGACCGTGTCTACTCTACTAGACAACCCCCTGTGAAGGCCTCGTCGAGAAGACAGCCATCGGCACTGATCCTCAGCAGAGACCGTGTCTACTCTACTAGACAACCCCCTGTGAAGGCCTCGTTGAGAAGACAGCCATCAGCACAGATCCTCAGCAGAGACCGTGTCTACTAGACAACCCCCTGTGAAGGCCTCGTCGAGAAGACAGCCATCGGCACTGATCCTCAGCAGAGACCGTGTCTACTAGACCAGTGGTTCTCAAACCTGTCCTGGAGGACCCCCAACACTGCACATTTTCTTTCTCTCCCTAATCAAACACACCTGATTCAACTCATCAGCTCATTATCACATGGGTTAATGAGCTGATGAGTTGAATCAGGTGTGTTTGATTAGTGAGAGAAAGAAAACGTGCAGTGTTGGGGGTCCTCCAGGACAGGTTTGAGAACCGCTGCACTAGACAACCCCCTGTGAAGGCCTCATCGAGAAGACAGCCATCGGCACAGATCCTCAGCAGAGACCGTCTCTACTAGACAACCCCCTGCGAAGGCCTCGTCGAGAAGACAGCCATCGGCACAGATCCTCAGCAGAGACCGTGTCTACTAGACAACCCCCTGCGAAGGCCTCGTCGAGAAGACAGCCATCGGCACTGATCCTCAGCAGAGACCGTGTCTACTCTACTAGACAACCCCCTGTGAAGGCCTCGTCGAGAAGACAGCCATCGGCACTGATCCTCAGCAGAGACCGTGTCTACTCTACTAGACAACCCCCTGTGAAGGCCTCGTCGAGAAGACAGCCATCGGCACTGATCCTCAGCAGAGACCGTGTCTACTCTACTAGACAACCCCCTGTGAAGGCCTCGTCGAGAAGACAGCCATCGGCACAGATCCTCAGCAGAGACCGTGTCTACTAGACAACCCCCTGCGAAGGCCTCGTCGAGAAGACAGCCATCGGCACAGATCCTCAGCAGAGACCGTGTCTACTAGACAACCCCCTGCGAAGGCCTCGTCGAGAAGACAGCCATCGGCACTGATCCTCAGCAGAGACCGTGTCTACTAGACAACCCCCTGCGAAGGCCTCGTCGAGAAGACAGCCATCGGCACTGATCCTCAGCAGAGACCGTGTCTACTAGACAACCCCCTGTGAAGGCCTCGTCGAGAAGACAGCCATCGATCCTCAGCAGAGACACAAGAACCAGACCGGTCCTCCTCACAGAGCCTATGACCAGCTTCGGCTCCATACCGGCGTTATGAATCCCTCTTCAAGTAGAACTGGGTGAATATTTGAATGCTGGTGATCCCAATCTAAATTCTGACTTGTGATACTGCCTGAATCATAATGACACCGTGTTCTTTCGTTGGCCAGAGAAGAACTGTGGGCTTGTGGGTGCTCAACAAGGAAATTGATAAAAAAGGAAAAAAGGTGGCACACCACGGTTCCAAAAATGTGAAAAATGTAATGATAGACTCACATACAGGTGGTAACATATGGAGCAAGTAGGCTCTTCTTCAGACAATGTAACACGTTCACTGAGCAGAGATGTTCACTAATGATGATACTTCAGTTGGCATGTTCTTTACAAGGAAAGGAATGTTTCAACTGATGAAAATGTACCACTAATGTATAAACAGAGGGATAGTGGATTGTGCCAGGTGTAAGCATGAGGTATACATTCCATTTTTAAACATAAGCAACATGTTTTTCTGCCTTACAAGGAAGTTGAAATTCGCTCACTTTTGTATACAAGCTCAATCCTTACTGTACTACGGCAGAGAAACACGGAAACACAGAGATCTGGCATGAATACAACATCATCTTAAGATTCTCTCCTGACATATAAAAATAAAGATTTTTCTTGGCAGATAACTGGTGTTTGGTCCCGTGTATCAAATAGTAACAGGGAAAAGGCTTAATTCCAACTCTACACAAAATTAATATCAATTCAAATAGTGATACCTGTGTGGCAGGATAAGTGATGTTGCCCTCCTATTGCCCTCCAAACATTTTGTTTGTTTGCTTCTCGCCAACATTGTATTAGTTTTGTTTGTTTTGCTTTTGGCAATATTTTCTTTGTTTTGTTTGTTTTGCTTCCTGGCAACATTCTTTGTTAATGTGTGTCTCTTCCCTTTTTCTCCAGGAGCCAATGTGTCCAGGACTAGGTGTGGAGCAAGGGAGGCTAGCTGCTTCATTCGGTAGTGTGTGTTTCACCGTGTGTTGTGTGTGCTGACAACACTTCTTTATGGTGTGGGCGTGTGGTGTTTGATCTGTTGTGATTTGAGGTGGGTTTGGACGACCCCCTGAGTTGCAGCCAACCTGCCTTGTTCCCACTACGCCTGGCCCTGAAGATTTTTTTTTAATCATTTTGGGAAATTCCTGAGAGCAAGAATTTTATTGACGCTGTTGATTTTATCAGTCATCTCTGTCTTCAAATGGTAAAACTTACCTGTGTGTCCTTATCGGGAGTTATTTCCCTGGCTATTCACCAGGGTGGCGTAGTCAGATTAATTTAATAGTGAATCACTTTACCCTCCACTCGAGTCTTGCCACACCTGCATAAACCAAAAACAGAATCAAGAGCAAATCTTAAAGAAAGGAACGAATATCAAATTCTTCATTTAATCACCTAGGTGCCATAGTATCTAGTGTGTAAATCCAGAAGGTTTCACTTTTTAAAAGTAAATTATTAATGTCGTCTCCGTGCCGTGGACACTTCACCAATTCTCTTCCTAAGTATTGTAAGGTTGAGACCAAATGTCTAAAAGCAGCAAAATGCTGAGCAACCGGACTTTTAAAATCTCGATTTCTGATAGCGCAACAAATTTCTGAGATGCAGGTTTTTAAAGATCTACTAATTTTACCCACATAGCAAAGGCCGCAGTGGCAGCACAATATGTAAATTACATTAGCCGTTTTACACAAAATTGTGCCTCTTATATTGAACATTTTTGCAGTGTAAGGATGTTTGAACGTTTTAGTTTTGAAAGTGAAATTACATATTACATTGTTTGCAATTACCACATCTATAGTTACCAAAGGGCAACTTGTCTAGAAAATGTGAAGGAGGAATAACATCAGCTCGGACCAGAATATTATAAAGGTTAGGTGGTTTTTTGAATACTACACGTGGTGGCTTTTAAAAACATTTCTTGAGATTAGTGTCACTATCCACTATATGCCAATGTTGAAGTAAAACGCCTTCTATGTCGCTTGCCAATAGAGAGTATTGAATATAACAATTTACTCAACGGATTTGTTCAACGGTCTTCTGTCTTTTCGGTCTTACAAGATACTCACGTTGAGACATTTTCGAAAAGCGATTCTCAGCTGACTGAATCCATTCCTCCTTATATGCTCTTGCTCTAAATGGTCAGGGGCCGTATTCACAAAGCATTTTATCTTACCACTAGGAGTACTCCTAAATCGCACTAAAAGATTTTAGCTAGGAGTTTTCTCTTAAAAGTTATTCACAATGCCTTTCAGACCTAACTCTTACAACTCCTTAACTAAGAGTGAGTCTTCGTTGCTATGGATGACGTCATTACTCATGCACGAGCTTGACTGAAGTGACCACCTTGATTGGCTGATGATTGTAACGCGGGAATGATTCCAAACACCTCCCCTACGATGATGAGTGACAGGTGACAGGTCTGAGAATGTGTGCGCTACACAAGTAGTGCGAAGGACGGAAGATGATGAATAACTGAATAAATAGCCTAAATGAATAAAAAGTAAGGCAAAACAAATAGCCTAGTAGCCTAATGAAACATATGGATTGATGCAATATCTTTGCAACATTATTGAATTAATCTGTCACTATATGCCTCTGCCTACGTTTGCAAAGAGAAGAACATTTTAATTTGATTCACAATGAAACATTACAATTAGTTTACATGCAATGAGTAGGCTAGCCTAGTTTTGGTTGTTGTTGGTGGCGTTATTGCATCCCTAGTTATGCCTACAATGCAGAATTGTTCCCTCGTGATTGGAAGCTCCTGTAGCCGCCGCATACGCATTTCAAAACATCGCAACGTGAAATGCCACAAAAAGCGGTTTGTGAATAGGTCTTAGTGAGTTAGGAGTCCTCTCGACTTATTTTAAGCTGTCCCAGGCTTAGGTGCTACTTTTAGGGCTAAAATGCTTCGTGAATTACTCTTAGTCAAAACAATTAGGAGTCCTAAAGTTACGAGTGACACGCCCATTATTTTTAGGAGTTGCTCCTAAATTCGCCAGTTAGGAGCTACTTTTAGCCTTAAAATTCTTTGTGAATACGGCCCCAGGGCCCGTATTCATAAAGATTCTAAGAATCCTCTCAGAAAACTCTTAATTTAGCTTAAAAACTTTTACATAGGAGTCTTAGCTTAAGAGCAATTCGGGACCGATCTGAGAGCAGCTCTGAGTAAGGAAAAGACAAAAACTTTTATCTTAGTGAGGAGGCGGGGTTGACCCCGTTGCTATGTATGACACTATCTTTTGACGACTGTGATTGGTTGGTTGACCAAGAAGGAAAAAAAGAGTGATTTTAAGTATAGGGTCTATTCTAAGCCTTCACTTTGAAATTACATGCGTAATTTTTCCTATTTGACCGTTCTCACACACACACACACACACACACACACACACATTATATATGTGTATATAAATCCTTTTTTTTTTTTTTTACCATGCTGTTAATTTCCTATAAGGTATTTGATTGGCTTAGAATGATAAAAATTGTTCCACTCTTTCCAATTACACTGATTACTGGCATGTCTATTTAAGTGGTGGTTTGAATGTTGGTTTTAATGAATCAAACATGGAATTTTCCCAGTTGCCAAATATCGTAATGTAGTGATTACTTTCATTTCTGCCTCGGAGATGTTAGCGTGTCTCTAATAAGATCAGTCACAAACATGATCCCTGCACGATCTAATATATAGCTTCTTATTAACTCACTGTCATCCATTGTCTGCAACACATTTCTTCTCCTTCTTCGTCTTTCTGTCATTTTCTCCTCTGCTAAAGAAACTCTTAAGCCTCTTAAAAGTCCTCATCCGTGCTCCTAACAATTTTGAACTTAAGACCTCTTTTAAGGGTTAAGATGCTTTCTGAATTACTTTTTTCTTTACTAGGATTTTTTCTTCAATTTGAAGAGTAAACGCCCACATTTCTAAGAATTTTCTTAGAATTTTGTCACTAGGAGCTACTCTTTGCATTAAGATTCTTTATGAATACGGGCCCAGAAGTGCAGTGCAACAACAAACAAAACTTTGCAGTGAGTGATGGGGTGAACCAGGCTTATATGGGGTGAACTAAACAAGATAATGAGATACAGGTGAATGTGATAATGATTGCTGATGAGTCCAGGCAGAGAATGATGGGAGATGTAGTCTGAGAGTGAACATGAGAGTCTCTAGTGGCTCTGCTGGCGCAGCTGGTGACCGTTACAGAAAGCCTCCTGGGTTGATAAAATTTATCACAACAAACAATGGATCACGAGCCAGAGATTATATTCAGCTTTTTCCTTCTTCTTGAACAATATATTTCCTTTCTACCAATTAAAAACAATACATATTGATAAACTATTTCAAAATAGTTTAAAAGAGTTATCACCATTCTTCAAGGATGCACTGAAAGCTTGGTTGAATTTCCAGCACCACCCTCCAGATACAATTCAAGATATTCAGACACAGTTGCTATGGATGAATTCAAACATTACGGTTGGAGACAAGCCATTGTTGTGGGAGGAATGTGTTAAAAATGGGTTAATTTTTGTCAATGACCTTTTAGACTTATCTGGAGATTTTATTTCTTATGAAAACTTTTTTTTTAGCATTTCTCTCGATCGGTTACAATTCAACTAGCTGATTTCTGCAATTCCTACAATAAGATGCCTAAAATGGTTGTCTGGTGCAAAGATACATAAAATAATATAAATTTCGAAAAGAATTTGGAAAAAATCCAAGTCCAGGCACTCAGAAAGATGCAAAATTTAAAAAGCCTTTATTATTTAAAAGGGCTAAAGCATTAAAACACCAACGCGTATCGGCCCACTGGCCTTCATCAGGGTGTTGGTAACAAACAAACATAATCAAGCCATACTTATAGTTGCATTGATTTCAGGTGTTCCACTCTGGCACTTGCAACACAATTTCTTTGCCACTAGAGGCAATAGTTCAGGTCATGTCTAATACCAGAGGTTAAAACCAAACAAGACCAAGTGAGACATCTCCAAGTGGAAGAACAGGAGTGACACTACTGCAAACATCAAGTGTACTCCACACAATATGCACCAAAAGTCAATAAACCATTTACACATCATAATTCTTAATTCATAGTCAAGATGGTTCTAAAACAACATGAATAGTGTACAAAAATAGCAATTGGGTCTATTACATTCAAAAAACAATATACTGTCCCTATAGAGACACAACAATTATAAAAAGGGTGAAAGGTGTTGTGAGATCTGATATTATCTCATCTCCTGATTAGCCTCATAGTAACCAAAGTTATCTAGAATAGCCTTGTGCTGTCAGGTCAGATTCCTAGGATTAGTCTCCCTTGGCTTGTCTAACATATATCAGCAAATCTAGGAATATCATCCCCTATTGTGTAACAATACATGTCTACAAGTTCAAGCCTATGGATCAAAGTTTATGCTTACCTTCCAGCAGAATCTTGTCCAAGGGTTTTCTTGAAGAATAATAGTAGTACAAGCTACTCTTATAATGCTCTGTTATTAGGGGCCAAGCCCCGAAGGGGCTATGGCACCTATTGTATCTGTTAGTTTTCTTATTATTATTAGGGGCCAAGCCCCGAAGGGGCTATGGCACCTATTGTATCTGTTAGTTTTCTTATTATTATTAGGGGCCAAGCCCCGAAGGGGCTATGGCACCTATTGTATCTGTTAGTTTTCTTATTATTATTATTAGGGGCCAAGCCCCGAAGGGGCTATGGCACCTATTGTATCTGTTAGTTTTCTTATTATTAGGGGCCAAGCCCCGAAGGGGCTATGGCACCTATTGTATCTGTTAGTTTTCTTATTATTAGGGGCCAAGCCCCGAAGGGGCTATGGCACCTATTGTATCTGTTAGTTTTCTTATTATTAGGGGCCAAGCCCCGAAGGGGCTATGGCACCTATTGTATCTGTTAGTTTTCTTATTATTATTAGGGGCCAAGCCCCGAAGGGGCTATGGCACCTATTGTATCTGTTAGTTTTCTTATTAGGGGCCAAGCCCCGAAGGGGCTATGGCACCTATTGTATCTGTTAGTTTTCTTATTATTATTATTATTATTATTCTTCTTCCTCCTCTTGAAGTCTATGGCAGCCCTATGAACCATACATAGGAAAATGATGAAATTTGGCACACTTGTAGTGATGGTAATGAAAAGTAATTGTAGCAATTTTTGAGTCTCTAGGTCCAACTCTATAGCGCCACCAGCAGTTCAAAAATTCAACATTGAAATGGTTATAACTTTTGAACCCTTTGATCTAGAAAAATGAAACTTAGTACACCTGATTCATCTCATCATGCTGATTAGAACCAATATCTTACATTAAGACTCCGCCCATTACAGTAGTGGCCATTTTGAAAAGTACAGTATGCAGTTTTTTTGCTACTCCTCCTTCAAAATTGGTCTAATTTTGTCCAAACATGTACTCAAATGATCTTCGGACTGAGCCGCATAAAAGTACTGTCCCCGATTTTTTTTATTCTTCTCTGATCAAAAGTTATGACGTCGCAAACTTAACGAGGTCGACCCAAAATTGGTTCAGAAGCTATAGCTCGGCCAAACTTTGATCAATCGAAACGAAAATTGGTACACTTCATCGGAAGCATGATCTGAGGTTCCATGCCAAAGTTGGGAACAGCGCCACCTACGGGTCATGAGATATGGAAAATGCATATTTTGGCCAATAACTTATGAACAGTTTGTCAGAAAATTATAAACTTGGTGTCTATCGATTCCTTGGGTCATGACAAATCCGTGGATATCGATTTTGCCATGATGGGATGTACCACGTGTCCGCCATTTTGAATGATGTCATAATTTGCAATATCTTTTAAACTATTTGAAATTTCTTCACCAAATTTGGTATGGATCATCATTAGCATGGCCCGAAGGTACCTGAGAAATTTGATCACAGCGCCACCTAGTGTTCCAGAGATATCATTGTTTTTTGAAAAAACGCTTATAACTTTTGCTAACATTGCTTGAAATTTGATTTCTTTATGTCAATATATTCCTTGGCTTATGCCGATTTCAACGATATCTCATATGTTATTTATCAACAATGTGACTGGCCGCCATATTGGAGTGAATGTAAAACAGTTTTTTCGCTACTCCTCCTTCAAAATTGGTCTAATTTTGTCCAAACATGTACTCAAATGATCTTCGGACTGAGCCGCATAAAAGTACTGTCCCCGATTTTTTTGCTATACTGGAAAAAAAAAGTTATGATGTCGCAAACTTAATGAGGTCAACCCATAATTGGTTCAGAGGCTGTAACTTGTGAACAGTTTGTCACAAAATCATAAAATTGGTGTCTATCGATTCCTTGCGTCATGTCGAATCTGAGGATATCTATTTTGCCAGCATTGGATGTACCACATCATAAGCTATATTAGCATTAAGTTAGCTTAGCATGCTAATCTCGTTAACATGATTTTGTGTGCTCATTCACACACTGAAGCCTCTCCTCTGCAGCTTTGTAAAACATGTCCTCTGGGTGGCGCAAGTGGTTCAACCATGCGTCATGAATCCCGAACCATTGTGGTCGTGGGTTCGAGACCAGTGTGGGGCGACTTTGAAATTGTGTATAAAATAATAATTTAAATTCCTTCCGGCTCTGCACTGCTGTTGGTGCTTAAATGCTAGCTGTGCTGCTGTAATTGATGTGCTTACTGTGCTTGATGTACATTAAATTTCTGATGTTTTGCTCTTCTGGCTCCGCATTGCGCTACAGCGGCTGTTGCTTGCTCTGCCTTGCAGGGCTTGGCCCCGTATTGCTGCTTGCAGCTATATTTATTATTATTATTATTATTATTATTCCTCCTCTTGAAGTCTATGGCAGCCCTATGAACCATACATAGGAAAATGATGAAATTTGGCACACTTGTAGTGATGGTAATGAAAAGTAATTGTAGCAATTTTTGAGTCTCTAGGTCCAACTCTATAGCGCCACCAGCAGTTCAAAAATTCAACATTGAAATGGTTATAACTTTTGAACCCTTTGATCTAGAAAAATGAAACTTAGTACACCTGATTCATCTCATCATGCTGATTAGAACCAATATCTTACATTAAGACTCCGCCCATTACAGTAGTGGCCATTTTGAAAAGTACAGTATGCAGTTTTTTTGCTACTCCTCCTTCAAAATTGGTCTAATTTTGTCCAAACATGTACTCAAATGATCTTCGGACTGAGCCGCATAAAAGTACTGTCCCCGATTTTTTTTATTCTTCTCTGATCAAAAGTTATGACGTCGCAAACTTAACGAGGTCGACCCAAAATTGGTTCAGAAGCTATAGCTCGGCCAAACTTTGATCAATCGAAACGAAAATTGGTACACTTCATCGGAAGCATGATCTGAGGTTCCATGCCAAAGTTGGGAACAGCGCCACCTACGGGTCATGAGATATGGAAAATGCATATTTTGGCCAATAACTTATGAACAGTTTGTCAGAAAATTATAAACTTGGTGTCTATCGATTCCTTGGGTCATGACAAATCCGTGGATATCGATTTTGCCATGATGGGATGTACCACGTGTCCGCCATTTTGAATGATGTCATAATTTGCAATATCTTTTAAACTATTTGAAATTTCTTCACCAAATTTGGTATGGATCATCATTAGCATGGCCCGAAGGTACATGAGAAGTTTGATCACAGCGCCACCTAGTGTTCCAGAGATATCATTGTTTTTTGAAAAAACACTTATAACTTTTGCCAACATTGCTTGAAATTTGATTTCTTTATGTCAATATATTCCTTGGCTTATGCCGATTTCAACGATATCTCATATGTTATTTTTCAACAATGTGACTGGCCGCCATATTGGAGCGAATGTAAAATAGTTTTTTCGCTACTCCTCCTTCAAAATTGGTCTAATTTTGTCCAAATATGTACTCAAATGATCTTCGGACTGAGCCACATAAAAGTACTGTCCCCGATTTTTTTGCTCTACTGGAAAAAAAAAGTTATGATGTCGCAAACTTAACGAGGTCGACCCATAATTGGTTCAGAGGCTGTAACTTGTGAACAGTTTGTCACAAAATCATAAAATTGGTGTCTATCGATTCCTTGCGTCATGTCGAATCTGAGGATATCTATTTTGCCAGCATTGGATGTACCACATCATAAGCTATATTAGCATTAAGTTAGCTTAGCATGCTAATCTCGTTAACATGATTTTGTGTGCTCATTCACACACTGAAGCCTCTCCTCTGCAGCTTTGTAAAACATGTCCTCTGGGTGGCGCAAGTGGTTCAACCATGCGTCATGAATCCCGAACCATTGTGGTCGTGGGTTCGAGACCAGTGTGGGGCGACTTTGAAATTGTGTATAAAATAATAATTTAAATTCCTTCCGGCTCTGCACTGCTGTTGGTGCTTAAATGCTAGCTGTGCTGCTGTAATTGATGTGCTTACTGTGCTTGATGTACATTAAATTTCTGATGTTTTGCTCTTCTGGCTCCGCATTGCGCTACAGCGGCTGTTGCTTGCTCTGCCTTGCAGGGCTTGGCCCCGTATTGCTGCTTGCAGCTATATTTATTATTATTCTTCTTCCTCCTCTTGAAGTCTATGGCAGCCCTATGAACCATACATAGGAAAATGATGAAATTTGGCACACTTGTAGTGATGGTAATGAAAAGTAATTGTAGCAATTTTTGAGTCTCTAGGTCCAACTCTATAGCGCCACCAGCAGTTCAAAAATTCAACATTGAAATGGTTATAACTTTTGAACCCTTTGATCTAGAAAAATGAAACTTAGTACACCTGATTCATCTCATCATGCTGATTAGAACCAATATCTTACATTAAGACTCCGCCCATTACAGTAGTGGCCATTTTGAAAAGTACAGTATGCAGTTTTTTTGCTACTCCTCCTTCAAAATTGGTCTAATTTTGTCCAAACATGTACTCAAATGATCTTCGGACTGAGCCGCATAAAAGTACTGTCCCCGATTTTTTTTATTCTTCTCTGATCAAAAGTTATGACGTCGCAAACTTAACGAGGTCGACCCAAAATTGGTTCAGAAGCTATAGCTCGGCCAAACTTTGATCAATCGAAACGAAAATTGGTACACTTCATCGGAAGCATGATCTGAGGTTCCATGCCAAAGTTGGGAACAGCGCCACCTACGGGTCATGAGATATGGAAAATGCATATTTTGGCCAATAACTTATGAACAGTTTGTCAGAAAATTATAAACTTGGTGTCTATCGATTCCTTGGGTCATGACAAATCCGTGGATATCGATTTTGCCATGATGGGATGTACCACGTGTCCGCCATTTTGAATGATGTCATAATTTGCAATATCTTTTAAACTATTTGAAATTTCTTCACCAAATTTGGTATGGATCATCATTAGCATGGCCCGAAGGTACCTGAGAAATTTGATCACAGCGCCACCTAGTGTTCCAGAGATATCATTGTTTTTTGAAAAAACGCTTATAACTTTTGCTAACATTGCTTGAAATTTGATTTCTTTATGTCAATATATTCCTTGGCTTATGCCGATTTCAACGATATCTCATATGTTATTTATCAACAATGTGACTGGCCGCCATATTGGAGCGAATGTAAAACAGTTTTTTCGCTACTCCTCCTTCAAAATTGGTCTAATTTTGTCCAAACATGTACTCAAATGATCTTCGGACTGAGCCGCATAAAAGTACTGTCCCCGATTTTTTTGCTATACTGGAAAAAAAAAGTTATGATGTCGCAAACTTAATGAGGTCAACCCATAATTGGTTCAGAGGCTGTAACTTGTGAACAGTTTGTCACAAAATCATAAAATTGGTGTCTATCGATTCCTTGCGTCATGTCGAATCTGAGGATATCTATTTTGCCAGCATTGGATGTACCACATCATAAGCTATATTAGCATTAAGTTAGCTTAGCATGCTAATCTCGTTAACATGATTTTGTGTGCTCATTCACACACTGAAGCCTCTCCTCTGCAGCTTTGTAAAACATGTCCTCTGGGTGGCGCAAGTGGTTCAACCATGCGTCATGAATCCCGAACCATTGTGGTCGTGGGTTCGAGACCAGTGTGGGGCGACTTTGAAATTGTGTATAAAATAATAATTTAAATTCCTTCCGGCTCTGCACTGCTGTTGGTGCTTAAATGCTAGCTGTGCTGCTGTAATTGATGTGCTTACTGTGCTTGATGTACATTAAATTTCTGATGTTTTGCTCTTCTGGCTCCGCATTGCGCTACAGCGGCTGTTGCTTGCTCTGCCTTGCAGGGCTTGGCCCCGTATTGCTGCTTGCAGCTATATTTATTATTATTATTCTTCTTCCTCCTCTTGAAGTCTATGGCAGCCCTATGAACCATACATAGGAAAATGATGAAATTTGGCACACTTGTAGTGATGGTAATGAAAAGTAATTGTAGCAATTTTTGAGTCTCTAGGTCCAACTCTATAGCGCCACCAGCAGTTCAAAAATTCAACATTGAAATGGTTATAACTTTTGAACCCTTTGATCTAGAAAAATGAAACTTAGTACACCTGATTCATCTCATCATGCTGATTAGAACCAATATCTTACATTAAGACTCCGCCCATTACAGTAGTGGCCATTTTGAAAAGTACAGTATGCAGTTTTTTTGCTACTCCTCCTTCAAAATTGGTCTAATTTTGTCCAAACATGTACTCAAATGATCTTCGGACTGAGCCGCATAAAAGTACTGTCCCCGATTTTTTTTATTCTTCTCTGATCAAAAGTTATGACGTCGCAAACTTAACGAGGTCGACCCAAAATTGGTTCAGAAGCTATAGCTCGGCCAAACTTTGATCAATCGAAACGAAAATTGGTACACTTCATCGGAAGCATGATCTGAGGTTCCATGCCAAAGTTGGGAACAGCGCCACCTACGGGTCATGAGATATGGAAAATGCATATTTTGGCCAATAACTTATGAACAGTTTGTCAGAAAATTATAAACTTGGTGTCTATCGATTCCTTGGGTCATGACAAATCCGTGGATATCGATTTTGCCATAATGGGATGTACCACGTGTCCGCCATTTTGAATGATGTCATAATTTGCAATATCTTTTAAACTATTTGAAATTTCTTCACCAAATTTGGTATGGATCATCATTAGCATGGCCCGAAGGTACATGAGAAGTTTGATCACAGCGCCACCTAGTGTTCCAGAGATATCATTGTTTTTTGAAAAAACACTTATAACTTTTGCCAACATTGCTTGAAATTTGATTTCTTTATGTCAATATATTCCTTGGCTTATGCCGATTTCAACGATATCTCATATGTTATTTTTCAACAATGTGACTGGCCGCCATATTGGAGCGAATGTAAAACAGTTTTTTCGCTACTCCTCCTTCAAAATTGGTCTAATTTTGTCCAAATATGTACTCAAATGATCTTCGGACTGAGCCGCATAAAAGTACTGTCCCCGATTTTTTTGCTCTACTGGAAAAAAAAAGTTATGATGTCGCAAACTTAATGAGGTCAACCCATAATTGGTTCAGAGGCTGTAACTTGTGAACAGTTTGTCACAAAATCATAAAATTGGTGTCTATCGATTCCTTGCGTCATGTCGAATCTGAGGATATCTATTTTGCCAGCATTGGATGTACCACATCATAAGCTATATTAGCATTAAGTTAGCTTAGCATGCTAATCTCGTTAACATGATTTTGTGTGCTCATTCACACACTGAAGCCTCTCCTCTGCAGCTTTGTAAAACATGTCCTCTGGGTGGCGCAAGTGGTTCAACCATGCGTCATGAATCCCGAACCATTGTGGTCGTGGGTTCGAGACCAGTGTGGGGCGACTTTGAAATTGTGTATAAAATAATAATTTAAATTCCTTCCGGCTCTGCACTGCTGTTGGTGCTTAAATGCTAGCTGTGCTGCTGTAATTGATGTGCTTACTGTGCTTGATGTACATTAAATTTCTGATGTTTTGCTCTTCTGGCTCCGCATTGCGCTACAGCGGCTGTTGCTTGCTCTGCCTTGCAGGGCTTGGCCCCGTATTGCTGCTTGCAGCTATTTAGGGGCCAAGCCCCGAAGGGGCTATGGCACCTATTGTATCTGTTAGTTTTCTTATTAGGGGCCAAGCCCCGAAGGGGCTATGGCACCTATTGTATCTGTTAGTTTTCTTATTAGGGGCCAAGCCCCGAAGGGGCTATGGCACCTATTGTATCTGTTAGTTTTCTTATTATTATTAGGGGCCAAGCCCCGAAGGGGCTATGGCACCTATTGTATCTGTTAGTTTTCTTATTATTAGGGGCCAAGCCCCGAAGGGGCTATGGCACCTATTGTATCTGTTAGTTTTCTTATTATTATTATTATTATTATTCTTCTTCCTCCTCTTGAAGTCTATGGCAGCCCTATGAACCATACATAGGAAAATGATGAAATTTGGCACACTTGTAGTGATGGTAATGAAAAGTAATTGTAGCAATTTTTGAGTCTCTAGGTCCAACTCTATAGCGCCACCAGCAGTTCAAAAATTCAACATTGAAATGGTTATAACTTTTGAACCCTTTGATCTAGAAAAATGAAACTTAGTACACCTGATTCATCTCATCATGCTGATTAGAACCAATATCTTACATTAAGACTCCGCCCATTACAGTAGTGGCCATTTTGAAAAGTACAGTATGCAGTTTTTTTGCTACTCCTCCTTCAAAATTGGTCTAATTTTGTCCAAACATGTACTCAAATGATCTTCGGACTGAGCCGCATAAAAGTACTGTCCCCGATTTTTTTTATTCTTCTCTGATCAAAAGTTATGACGTCGCAAACTTAACGAGGTCGACCCAAAATTGGTTCAGAAGCTATAGCTCGGCCAAACTTTGATCAATCGAAACGAAAATTGGTACACTTCATCGGAAGCATGATCTGAGGTTCCATGCCAAAGTTGGGAACAGCGCCACCTACGGGTCATGAGATATGGAAAATGCATATTTTGGCCAATAACTTATGAACAGTTTGTCAGAAAATTATAAACTTGGTGTCTATCGATTCCTTGGGTCATGACAAATCCGTGGATATCGATTTTGCCATGATGGGATGTACCACGTGTCCGCCATTTTGAATGATGTCATAATTTGCAATATCTTTTAAACTATTTGAAATTTCTTCACCAAATTTGGTATGGATCATCATTAGCATGGCCCGAAGGTACCTGAGAAATTTGATCACAGCGCCACCTAGTGTTCCAGAGATATCATTGTTTTTTGAAAAAACGCTTATAACTTTTGCTAACATTGCTTGAAATTTGATTTCTTTATGTCAATATATTCCTTGGCTTATGCCGATTTCAACGATATCTCATATGTTATTTATCAACAATGTGACTGGCCGCCATATTGGAGTGAATGTAAAACAGTTTTTTCGCTACTCCTCCTTCAAAATTGGTCTAATTTTGTCCAAACATGTACTCAAATGATCTTCGGACTGAGCCGCATAAAAGTACTGTCCCCGATTTTTTTGCTATACTGGAAAAAAAAAGTTATGATGTCGCAAACTTAATGAGGTCAACCCATAATTGGTTCAGAGGCTGTAACTTGTGAACAGTTTGTCACAAAATCATAAAATTGGTGTCTATCGATTCCTTGCGTCATGTCGAATCTGAGGATATCTATTTTGCCAGCATTGGATGTACCACATCATAAGCTATATTAGCATTAAGTTAGCTTAGCATGCTAATCTCGTTAACATGATTTTGTGTGCTCATTCACACACTGAAGCCTCTCCTCTGCAGCTTTGTAAAACATGTCCTCTGGGTGGCGCAAGTGGTTCAACCATGCGTCATGAATCCCGAACCATTGTGGTCGTGGGTTCGAGACCAGTGTGGGGCGACTTTGAAATTGTGTATAAAATAATAATTTAAATTCCTTCCGGCTCTGCACTGCTGTTGGTGCTTAAATGCTAGCTGTGCTGCTGTAATTGATGTGCTTACTGTGCTTGATGTACATTAAATTTCTGATGTTTTGCTCTTCTGGCTCCGCATTGCGCTACAGCGGCTGTTGCTTGCTCTGCCTTGCAGGGCTTGGCCCCGTATTGCTGCTTGCAGCTATATTTATTATTATTATTATTCTTCTTCCTCCTCTTGAAGTCTATGGCAGCCCTATGAACCATACATAGGAAAATGATGAAATTTGGCACACTTGTAGTGATGGTAATGAAAAGTAATTGTAGCAATTTTTGAGTCTCTAGGTCCAACTCTATAGCGCCACCAGCAGTTCAAAAATTCAACATTGAAATGGTTATAACTTTTGAACCCTTTGATCTAGAAAAATGAAACTTAGTACACCTGATTCATCTCATCATGCTGATTAGAACCAATATCTTACATTAAGACTCCGCCCATTACAGTAGTGGCCATTTTGAAAAGTACAGTATGCAGTTTTTTTGCTACTCCTCCTTCAAAATTGGTCTAATTTTGTCCAAACATGTACTCAAATGATCTTCGGACTGAGCCGCATAAAAGTACTGTCCCCGATTTTTTTTATTCTTCTCTGATCAAAAGTTATGACGTCGCAAACTTAACGAGGTCGACCCAAAATTGGTTCAGAAGCTATAGCTCGGCCAAACTTTGATCAATCGAAACGAAAATTGGTACACTTCATCGGAAGCATGATCTGAGGTTCCATGCCAAAGTTGGGAACAGCGCCACCTACGGGTCATGAGATATGGAAAATGCATATTTTGGCCAATAACTTATGAACAGTTTGTCAGAAAATTATAAACTTGGTGTCTATCGATTCCTTGGGTCATGACAAATCCGTGGATATCGATTTTGCCATGATGGGATGTACCACGTGTCCGCCATTTTGAATGATGTCATAATTTGCAATATCTTTTAAACTATTTGAAATTTCTTCACCAAATTTGGTATGGATCATCATTAGCATGGCCCGAAGGTACCTGAGAAATTTGATCACAGCGCCACCTAGTGTTCCAGAGATATCATTGTTTTTTGAAAAAACGCTTATAACTTTTGCTAACATTGCTTGAAATTTGATTTCTTTATGTCAATATATTCCTTGGCTTATGCCGATTTCAACGATATCTCATATGTTATTTATCAACAATGTGACTGGCCGCCATATTGGAGTGAATGTAAAACAGTTTTTTCGCTACTCCTCCTTCAAAATTGGTCTAATTTTGTCCAAACATGTACTCAAATGATCTTCGGACTGAGCCGCATAAAAGTACTGTCCCCGATTTTTTTGCTATACTGGAAAAAAAAAGTTATGATGTCGCAAACTTAATGAGGTCAACCCATAATTGGTTCAGAGGCTGTAACTTGTGAACAGTTTGTCACAAAATCATAAAATTGGTGTCTATCGATTCCTTGCGTCATGTCGAATCTGAGGATATCTATTTTGCCAGCATTGGATGTACCACATCATAAGCTATATTAGCATTAAGTTAGCTTAGCATGCTAATCTCGTTAACATGATTTTGTGTGCTCATTCACACACTGAAGCCTCTCCTCTGCAGCTTTGTAAAACATGTCCTCTGGGTGGCGCAAGTGGTTCAACCATGCGTCATGAATCCCGAACCATTGTGGTCGTGGGTTCGAGACCAGTGTGGGGCGACTTTGAAATTGTGTATAAAATAATAATTTAAATTCCTTCCGGCTCTGCACTGCTGTTGGTGCTTAAATGCTAGCTGTGCTGCTGTAATTGATGTGCTTACTGTGCTTGATGTACATTAAATTTCTGATGTTTTGCTCTTCTGGCTCCGCATTGCGCTACAGCGGCTGTTGCTTGCTCTGCCTTGCAGGGCTTGGCCCCGTATTGCTGCTTGCAGCTATATTTAGGGGCCAAGCCCCGAAGGGGCAAGGCACCTATTGTATCTGTTAGTTTTCTTATTATTATTATTCTTCTTCTTCTTCTTCTTCTTCTTCTTCCGCCAATGGAAGTCTATGGCAGCCCTATGAACCGTACATAGGAAAATGATGAAATTTGGCACAGTTGTAGAGATAGCCATGAATAGTAATTGGACCAAATTTGGTGTCTCTAGGACCAACTCTATAGCGCCACCACCAGTTCAAAAATTCAACATTGAAATGGTTATAACTTTTGAACCCTTTGATCTAGAGAAATAAAACTTAGTACACTTGATTCATCTCATCATGGTGATCAAAATCAATAGCTTACATTAAGACTCCGCCCATTACAGTAGTAGCCATTTTGTAAAGTACAGTATTCCGTTTTTTCGCTACTCCTCCTTCAAAATTTGTCCAATTTTGTCCAAAATTTGCTCAAATGATCTTTGGACTGAGCCGCATAGAAATGACTGAACAGATTTTTTTTATTCATCTTTGTTCAAAAGTTATGATGTCGCAAACTTAATGAGGTTGACCCAAAATTGGTGTAGAGGCTGTATCTCGGCCAAAGTTTGATCAATCGAAACAAAAATTGATACACTTGATTGGAAGCATTGTTTGAGGGTCCGTGCCAAAGTTGGGAACAGCGCCACCTACGGGTCATGAGATATGGAAAATAGCTATTTTGGTCAATAACTTTTGAACAGTTTGTCAGAAAATCATAAATGTGGTATCTATGGATTCCTTGGGTCATGCCAAATCCATGCATACCGATTTTGCCAGGATGGGATGTACCACGTGTCCGCCATTTTGAATTTTGTCATAATTTGCAATAACTTTTAAACTATTTGACATATCTTCACAAAATTTAGTATGGATCATCGACACAATGTCCTGAAAGTACATGAGAAGATTGAGCACAGCGCCACCTAGTGTTCCAGAGATATAAGGTCTTTTGTAAAAACGCTTATAACTTTTGTAAATATTGTTCAAATTTTGATTTCTTTATGTCATTACATTCTTTGGCTTATGCCGATTCCGTCGATATCTCATTTGTCATTTTCCAACAATGTGACTATCCGCCATATTGGAACAAATGAAAAACAGTTTTTTCGCTACTCCTCCTTCAAATCTTACTCAATTTTGTCCAAAATTTGATCAGATGTTCTTTGGACTGAGCTGCACAGAAATGACTGAACAGATTTTTGATATTCGCTACCGTTCCTGAGATATTCATCTCCGAATTTGACCTAGCCTGTGTATGTTGCCTTATGCCAGTTACCTTAGCATAATAATTGGTTAGCATGCTAACCAGATGCCATTCTTTCTAATGTGGCTCTAGAGCTATCAGGATAACCATAAGCTACATTAGCATTAAGCTAGCTTAGCATGCTAATCTCGTTAACATGTTTTTGTGTGCTTATTCTTACACTGAAGCCTCTCCTCTGCAGCTTTGAAATTTACGTCCTCTGAGTGGCGCAAGTTGTTAAACCATGTGTCATGAATCCCGAACCATTACGGTCGTGGGTTCGATTCCTGTGTGGCACATGTCCAGACTGAAGAGGTACTGTGGCCTTAAGTGGTGGAAAAGTTGTTTTAGTTCCACACATGATGTGTATCTGAGAAAGGATCTCCATAAATATAACATGCAGCAAATTTATATAAAACATCTTCATATTGAGTTCATTTTCACTTGTACTACTAAAACAGCTGTTTTTTTTTTTTTTCAAATTTAGCACACTTGTAGTGATTGTAATGAATAGCAATTGGACCAATTTTAGAGTCTCTAGGACCACCTCTATAGCGCCACCACCAGTTCAAAAATTCAAGGAAGGGCAGGAGAGGGGCAGAGGGGGCAGGAGAGGGGCAGGGGTCAGGAGAGGGGCAGGGATCAGGAGAGGGGCAGGGAGGGGAGTGATGGGGAGAGTTGCTGCTGCTTCAGGGCTTGGCCCCTGTATTGCTGCTTGCAGCTATATTTAGGGGCCAAGCCCCGAAGGGGCAAGGCACCTATTGTATCTGTTAGTTTTCTTATTATTATTATTCTTCTTCTTCTTCTTCTTCTTCTTCTTCCGCCAATGGAAGTCTATGGCAGCCCTATGAACCGTACATAGGAAAATGATGAAATTTGGCACAGTTGTAGAGATAGCCATGAATAGTAATTGGACCAAATTTGGTGTCTCTAGGACCAACTCTATAGCGCCACCACCAGTTCAAAAATTCAACATTGAAATGGTTATAACTTTTGAACCCTTTGATCTAGAGAAATAAAACTTAGTACACTTGATTCATCTCATCATGGTGATCAAAATCAATAGCTTACATTAAGACTCCGCCCATTACAGTAGTAGCCATTTTGTAAAGTACAGTATTCCGTTTTTTCGCTACTCCTCCTTCAAAATTTGTCCAATTTTGTCCAAAATTTGCTCAAATGATCTTTGGACTGAGCCGCATAGAAATGACTGAACAGATTTTTTTTATTCATCTTTGTTCAAAAGTTATGATGTCGCAAACTTAATGAGGTTGACCCAAAATTGGTGTAGAGGCTGTATCTCGGCCAAAGTTTGATCAATCGAAACAAAAATTGATACACTTGATTGGAAGCATTGTTTGAGGGTCCGTGCCAAAGTTGGGAACAGCGCCACCTACGGGTCATGAGATATGGAAAATAGCTATTTTGGTCAATAACTTTTGAACAGTTTGTCAGAAAATCATAAATGTGGTATCTATGGATTCCTTGGGTCATGCCAAATCCATGCATACCGATTTTGCCAGGATGGGATGTACCACGTGTCCGCCATTTTGAATTTTGTCATAATTTGCAATAACTTTTAAACTATTTGACATATCTTCACAAAATTTAGTATGGATCATCGACACAATGTCCTGAAAGTACATGAGAAGATTGAGCACAGCGCCACCTAGTGTTCCAGAGATATAAGGTCTTTTGTAAAAACGCTTATAACTTTTGTAAATATTGTTCAAATTTTGATTTCTTTATGTCATTACATTCTTTGGCTTATGCCGATTCCGTCGATATCTCATTTGTCATTTTCCAACAATGTGACTATCCGCCATATTGGAACAAATGAAAAACAGTTTTTTCGCTACTCCTCCTTCAAATCTTACTCAATTTTGTCCAAAATTTGATCAGATGTTCTTTGGACTGAGCTGCACAGAAATGACTGAACAGATTTTTGATATTCGCTACCGTTCCTGAGATATTCATCTCCGAATTTGACCTAGCCTGTGTATGTTGCCTTATGCCAGTTACCTTAGCATAATAATTGGTTAGCATGCTAACCAGATGCCATTCTTTCTAATGTGGCTCTAGAGCTATCAGGATAACCATAAGCTACATTAGCATTAAGCTAGCTTAGCATGCTAATCTCGTTAACATGTTTTTGTGTGCTTATTCTTACACTGAAGCCTCTCCTCTGCAGCTTTGAAATTTACGTCCTCTGAGTGGCGCAAGTTGTTAAACCATGTGTCATGAATCCCGAACCATTACGGTCGTGGGTTCGATTCCTGTGTGGCACATGTCCAGACTGAAGAGGTACTGTGGCCTTAAGTGGTGGAAAAGTTGTTTTAGTTCCACACATGATGTGTATCTGAGAAAGGATCTCCATAAATATAACATGCAGCAAATTTATATAAAACATCTTCATATTGAGTTCATTTTCACTTGTACTACTAAAACAGCTGTTTTTTTTTTTTTTCAAATTTAGCACACTTGTAGTGATTGTAATGAATAGCAATTGGACCAATTTTAGAGTCTCTAGGACCACCTCTATAGCGCCACCACCAGTTCAAAAATTCAAGGAAGGGCAGGAGAGGGGCAGAGGGGGCAGGAGAGGGGCAGGGGTCAGGAGAGGGGCAGGGATCAGGAGAGGGGCAGGGAGGGGAGTGATGGGGAGAGTTGCTGCTGCTTCAGGGCTTGGCCCCTGTATTGCTGCTTGCAGCTATATTTAGGGGCCAAGCCCCGAAGGGGCAAGGCACCTATTGTATCTGTTAGTTTTCTTATTATTATTATTCTTCTTCTTCTTCTTCTTCTTCTTCTTCCGCCAATGGAAGTCTATGGCAGCCCTATGAACCGTACATAGGAAAATGATGAAATTTGGCACAGTTGTAGAGATAGCCATGAATAGTAATTGGACCAAATTTGGTGTCTCTAGGACCAACTCTATAGCGCCACCACCAGTTCAAAAATTCAACATTGAAATGGTTATAACTTTTGAACCCTTTGATCTAGAGAAATAAAACTTAGTACACTTGATTCATCTCATCATGGTGATCAAAATCAATAGCTTACATTAAGACTCCGCCCATTACAGTAGTAGCCATTTTGTAAAGTACAGTATTCCGTTTTTTCGCTACTCCTCCTTCAAAATTTGTCCAATTTTGTCCAAAATTTGCTCAAATGATCTTTGGACTGAGCCGCATAGAAATGACTGAACAGATTTTTTTTATTCATCTTTGTTCAAAAGTTATGATGTCGCAAACTTAATGAGGTTGACCCAAAATTGGTGTAGAGGCTGTATCTCGGCCAAAGTTTGATCAATCGAAACAAAAATTGATACACTTGATTGGAAGCATTGTTTGAGGGTCCGTGCCAAAGTTGGGAACAGCGCCACCTACGGGTCATGAGATATGGAAAATAGCTATTTTGGTCAATAACTTTTGAACAGTTTGTCAGAAAATCATAAATGTGGTATCTATGGATTCCTTGGGTCATGCCAAATCCATGCATACCGATTTTGCCAGGATGGGATGTACCACGTGTCCGCCATTTTGAATTTTGTCATAATTTGCAATAACTTTTAAACTATTTGACATATCTTCACAAAATTTAGTATGGATCATCGACACAATGTCCTGAAAGTACATGAGAAGATTGAGCACAGCGCCACCTAGTGTTCCAGAGATATAAGGTCTTTTGTAAAAACGCTTATAACTTTTGTAAATATTGTTCAAATTTTGATTTCTTTATGTCATTACATTCTTTGGCTTATGCCGATTCCGTCGATATCTCATTTGTCATTTTCCAACAATGTGACTATCCGCCATATTGGAACAAATGAAAAACAGTTTTTTCGCTACTCCTCCTTCAAATCTTACTCAATTTTGTCCAAAATTTGATCAGATGTTCTTTGGACTGAGCTGCACAGAAATGACTGAACAGATTTTTGATATTCGCTACCGTTCCTGAGATATTCATCTCCGAATTTGACCTAGCCTGTGTATGTTGCCTTATGCCAGTTACCTTAGCATAATAATTGGTTAGCATGCTAACCAGATGCCATTCTTTCTAATGTGGCTCTAGAGCTATCAGGATAACCATAAGCTACATTAGCATTAAGCTAGCTTAGCATGCTAATCTCGTTAACATGTTTTTGTGTGCTTATTCTTACACTGAAGCCTCTCCTCTGCAGCTTTGAAATTTACGTCCTCTGAGTGGCGCAAGTTGTTAAACCATGTGTCATGAATCCCGAACCATTACGGTCGTGGGTTCGATTCCTGTGTGGCACATGTCCAGACTGAAGAGGTACTGTGGCCTTAAGTGGTGGAAAAGTTGTTTTAGTTCCACACATGATGTGTATCTGAGAAAGGATCTCCATAAATATAACATGCAGCAAATTTATATAAAACATCTTCATATTGAGTTCATTTTCACTTGTACTACTAAAACAGCTGTTTTTTTTTTTTTTTCAAATTTAGCACACTTGTAGTGATTGTAATGAATAGCAATTGGACCAATTTTAGAGTCTCTAGGACCACCTCTATAGCGCCACCACCAGTTCAAAAATTCAAGGAAGGGCAGGAGAGGGGCAGAGGGGGCAGGAGAGGGGCAGGGGTCAGGAGAGGGGCAGGGATCAGGAGAGGGGCAGGGAGGGGAGTGATGGGGAGAGTTGCTGCTGCTTCAGGGCTTGGCCCCTGTATTGCTGCTTGCAGCTATTTAGGGGCCAAGCCCCGAAGGGGCAAGGCACCTATTGTATCTGTTAGTTTTCTTATTATTATTATTCTTCTTCTTCTTCTTCTTCTTCTTCTTCCGCCAATGGAAGTCTATGGCAGCCCTATGAACCGTACATAGGAAAATGATGAAATTTGGCACAGTTGTAGAGATAGCCATGAATAGTAATTGGACCAAATTTGGTGTCTCTAGGACCAACTCTATAGCGCCACCACCAGTTCAAAAATTCAACATTGAAATGGTTATAACTTTTGAACCCTTTGATCTAGAGAAATAAAACTTAGTACACTTGATTCATCTCATCATGGTGATCAAAATCAATAGCTTACATTAAGACTCCGCCCATTACAGTAGTAGCCATTTTGTAAAGTACAGTATTCCGTTTTTTCGCTACTCCTCCTTCAAAATTTGTCCAATTTTGTCCAAAATTTGCTCAAATGATCTTTGGACTGAGCCGCATAGAAATGACTGAACAGATTTTTTTTATTCATCTTTGTTCAAAAGTTATGATGTCGCAAACTTAATGAGGTTGACCCAAAATTGGTGTAGAGGCTGTATCTCGGCCAAAGTTTGATCAATCGAAACAAAAATTGATACACTTGATTGGAAGCATTGTTTGAGGGTCCGTGCCAAAGTTGGGAACAGCGCCACCTACGGGTCATGAGATATGGAAAATAGCTATTTTGGTCAATAACTTTTGAACAGTTTGTCAGAAAATCATAAATGTGGTATCTATGGATTCCTTGGGTCATGCCAAATCCATGCATACCGATTTTGCCAGGATGGGATGTACCACGTGTCCGCCATTTTGAATTTTGTCATAATTTGCAATAACTTTTAAACTATTTGACATATCTTCACAAAATTTAGTATGGATCATCGACACAATGTCCTGAAAGTACATGAGAAGATTGAGCACAGCGCCACCTAGTGTTCCAGAGATATAAGGTCTTTTGTAAAAACGCTTATAACTTTTGTAAATATTGTTCAAATTTTGATTTCTTTATGTCATTACATTCTTTGGCTTATGCCGATTCCGTCGATATCTCATTTGTCATTTTCCAACAATGTGACTATCCGCCATATTGGAACAAATGAAAAACAGTTTTTTCGCTACTCCTCCTTCAAATCTTACTCAATTTTGTCCAAAATTTGATCAGATGTTCTTTGGACTGAGCTGCACAGAAATGACTGAACAGATTTTTGATATTCGCTACCGTTCCTGAGATATTCATCTCCGAATTTGACCTAGCCTGTGTATGTTGCCTTATGCCAGTTACCTTAGCATAATAATTGGTTAGCATGCTAACCAGATGCCATTCTTTCTAATGTGGCTCTAGAGCTATCAGGATAACCATAAGCTACATTAGCATTAAGCTAGCTTAGCATGCTAATCTCGTTAACATGTTTTTGTGTGCTTATTCTTACACTGAAGCCTCTCCTCTGCAGCTTTGAAATTTACGTCCTCTGAGTGGCGCAAGTTGTTAAACCATGTGTCATGAATCCCGAACCATTACGGTCGTGGGTTCGATTCCTGTGTGGCACATGTCCAGACTGAAGAGGTACTGTGGCCTTAAGTGGTGGAAAAGTTGTTTTAGTTCCACACATGATGTGTATCTGAGAAAGGATCTCCATAAATATAACATGCAGCAAATTTATATAAAACATCTTCATATTGAGTTCATTTTCACTTGTACTACTAAAACAGCTGTTTTTTTTTTTTTTCAAATTTAGCACACTTGTAGTGATTGTAATGAATAGCAATTGGACCAATTTTAGAGTCTCTAGGACCACCTCTATAGCGCCACCACCAGTTCAAAAATTCAAGGAAGGGCAGGAGAGGGGCAGAGGGGGCAGGAGAGGGGCAGGGGTCAGGAGAGGGGCAGGGATCAGGAGAGGGGCAGGGAGGGGAGTGATGGGGAGAGTTGCTGCTGCTTCAGGGCTTGGCCCCTGTATTGCTGCTTGCAGCTATATTAGCAATTGTTATTGTCAGAATAACAATTCTTCTTCCGCAAATGGGAGTCTATGGCAGCCCTATGAACCGTACATAGGAAAATGATGAAATTTGGCACACTTGTAGTGATGGCCATGAATAGTAAATGTAGCAATTTTTGAGTCTCTAGGACCAACTCTATAGCGCCACCAGCAGTTCAAAAATTCAACATTGAAATGGTTATAACTTTTGAACCCTTTGATCTAGAAAAATGAAACTTAGTACACCTGATTCATCTCATCATGCTGATCAGAAACAATATCTTACATTAAGACTCCGCCCATTACAGTAGTGGCCATTTTGAAAAGTACAGTATGCAGTTTTTTTGCTACTCCTCGTTCAAAATTGGTCTAATTTTGTCCAAACATGTGCTCAAATGATCTTCGGACTGAGCCGCATAAAAGTACTGTCCCCGATTTTTTTGCTATACTGGAAAAAAAAAGTTATGATGTCGCAAACTTAACGAGGTCGACCCAAAATTGGTTCAGAAGCTATAGTTCGGCCAAACTTTGATCAATCGAAACAAAAATTGATTCACGTCATCGGAAGTATGCCCTGAGGTTCCATGCCAAAGTTGGGAACAGCGCCACCTACGGGTCATGAGATATGGAAAATGGCTATTTTGGCCAATAACTTTTGAACAGTTTGTCAGAAAATCATAAATTTGGTATTTATGGATTCCTTGGGTCATGCTGAATCCATGGATACTGATTTTGCCAGGATTCAATGAACCACTTGTCCACCATTTTGATTTTTGTCATAAATTGCAATATCTTATTAAGTATTTGACATATCGGCACCAAAATTGGTAAGGATCATCATTAGCATGGCCTGAAGGTACCTGAGAACGTTGAACACAGCGCCACCTAGTGTTCCAGAGGTATAAGGTATTTTGCAAAAACGCTTATAACTTTTGAAAACATTGGTCAAATTTTGATTGCTTTATGTCATTATGTTCCTTGGCTTATGCCAATTCCGACAATATCTCATTTGTCATTTTCTAACAATGTGACTGTCCGCCATATTGAAGCAAATGGTAAACAGTTTTTTCGCTACTCCTCCTTCAAATCTTGCTAAATTTTGCCCAATGATCGCTCAGATGATCTTTGGACCAAGCCGCACAGAAATGACTGAATAGATTTTTGATATTCGCTACCGTTCCCGAGATATTCATCTCCAAAGTTGACCTAGCCTGTGTTTGTTGCCTTATGCTAGTTAGCTTAGCATAATAATTGGTTAGCATGCTAACCAGATGCCATTCTTTCTAATGTGGCTCTTCAGCTATCAGGATAACCATAAGCTACATTAGCATTAAGCTAGCTTAGCATGCTAATCTCGTTAACATGATTTTGTGTGCTTATTCTTACACTGAAGCCTCTCCTCTGCAGCTTTGTAAAACAAGTCCTCTGGGTGGCGCAATCTGTTCAACCATGCGTCATGAATCCCGAACCATTCCGGTCGTGGGTTCGAGACCAGTGTGGGGCGACTTTGAAATTGTGTATAAAATTGTCATTTGAACTCCTTTATTATCTAGGTAAGAGCTGTACTAATGTTTCTAACACTGGGATTAGAAATAAGTGTTTTTTTTTTCTACATTCTGTGTTCATTCTCATCAGAACTTCTGTTCATTTTGATTTTATCCTATCTGTACCTCTGAACCCATCTGTTCATGTACATTCTATTTCTGCTGTTTTTGCTCTTCTGGCTCCGCATTGCGCTACAGCCCTACTGTGCTACAGTGGCTTGGCCCCTGTATTGCTGCTTGCAGCTATATTTAGGGGCCAAGCCCCGAAGGGGCAAGGCACCTATTGTATCTGTTAGTTTTCTTATTATTATTATTCTTCTTCTTCTTCTTCTTCTTCTTCTTCCGCCAATGGAAGTCTATGGCAGCCCTATGAACCGTACATAGGAAAATGATGAAATTTGGCACAGTTGTAGAGATAGCCATGAATAGTAATTGGACCAAATTTGGTGTCTCTAGGACCAACTCTATAGCGCCACCACCAGTTCAAAAATTCAACATTGAAATGGTTATAACTTTTGAACCCTTTGATCTAGAGAAATAAAACTTAGTACACTTGATTCATCTCATCATGGTGATCAAAATCAATAGCTTACATTAAGACTCCGCCCATTACAGTAGTAGCCATTTTGTAAAGTACAGTATTCCGTTTTTTCGCTACTCCTCCTTCAAAATTTGTCCAATTTTGTCCAAAATTTGCTCAAATGATCTTTGGACTGAGCCGCATAGAAATGACTGAACAGATTTTTTTTATTCATCTTTGTTCAAAAGTTATGATGTCGCAAACTTAATGAGGTTGACCCAAAATTGGTGTAGAGGCTGTATCTCGGCCAAAGTTTGATCAATCGAAACAAAAATTGATACACTTGATTGGAAGCATTGTTTGAGGGTCCGTGCCAAAGTTGGGAACAGCGCCACCTACGGGTCATGAGATATGGAAAATAGCTATTTTGGTCAATAACTTTTGAACAGTTTGTCAGAAAATCATAAATGTGGTATCTATGGATTCCTTGGGTCATGCCAAATCCATGCATACCGATTTTGCCAGGATGGGATGTACCACGTGTCCGCCATTTTGAATTTTGTCATAATTTGCAATAACTTTTAAACTATTTGACATATCTTCACAAAATTTAGTATGGATCATCGACACAATGTCCTGAAAGTACATGAGAAGATTGAGCACAGCGCCACCTAGTGTTCCAGAGATATAAGGTCTTTTGTAAAAACGCTTATAACTTTTGTAAATATTGTTCAAATTTTGATTTCTTTATGTCATTACATTCTTTGGCTTATGCCGATTCCGTCGATATCTCATTTGTCATTTTCCAACAATGTGACTATCCGCCATATTGGAACAAATGAAAAACAGTTTTTTCGCTACTCCTCCTTCAAATCTTACTCAATTTTGTCCAAAATTTGATCAGATGTTCTTTGGACTGAGCTGCACAGAAATGACTGAACAGATTTTTGATATTCGCTACCGTTCCTGAGATATTCATCTCCGAATTTGACCTAGCCTGTGTATGTTGCCTTATGCCAGTTACCTTAGCATAATAATTGGTTAGCATGCTAACCAGATGCCATTCTTTCTAATGTGGCTCTAGAGCTATCAGGATAACCATAAGCTACATTAGCATTAAGCTAGCTTAGCATGCTAATCTCGTTAACATGTTTTTGTGTGCTTATTCTTACACTGAAGCCTCTCCTCTGCAGCTTTGAAATTTACGTCCTCTGAGTGGCGCAAGTTGTTAAACCATGTGTCATGAATCCCGAACCATTACGGTCGTGGGTTCGATTCCTGTGTGGCACATGTCCAGACTGAAGAGGTACTGTGGCCTTAAGTGGTGGAAAAGTTGTTTTAGTTCCACACATGATGTGTATCTGAGAAAGGATCTCCATAAATATAACATGCAGCAAATTTATATAAAACATCTTCATATTGAGTTCATTTTCACTTGTACTACTAAAACAGCTGTTTTTTTTTTTTTTCAAATTTAGCACACTTGTAGTGATTGTAATGAATAGCAATTGGACCAATTTTAGAGTCTCTAGGACCACCTCTATAGCGCCACCACCAGTTCAAAAATTCAAGGAAGGGCAGGAGAGGGGCAGAGGGGGCAGGAGAGGGGCAGGGGTCAGGAGAGGGGCAGGGATCAGGAGAGGGGCAGGGAGGGGAGTGATGGGGAGAGTTGCTGCTGCTTCAGGGCTTGGCCCCTGTATTGCTGCTTGCAGCTATATTTATTATTATTCTTCTTCTTCTTCTTCTTCTTCTTCTTCCGCCAATGGAAGTCTATGGCAGCCCTATGAACCGTACATAGGAAAATGATGAAATTTGGCACAGTTGTAGAGATAGCCATGAATAGTAATTGGACCAAATTTGGTGTCTCTAGGACCAACTCTATAGCGCCACCACCAGTTCAAAAATTCAACATTGAAATGGTTATAACTTTTGAACCCTTTGATCTAGAGAAATAAAACTTAGTACACTTGATTCATCTCATCATGGTGATCAAAATCAATAGCTTACATTAAGACTCCGCCCATTACAGTAGTAGCCATTTTGTAAAGTACAGTATTCCGTTTTTTCGCTACTCCTCCTTCAAAATTTGTCCAATTTTGTCCAAAATTTGCTCAAATGATCTTTGGACTGAGCCGCATAGAAATGACTGAACAGATTTTTTTTATTCATCTTTGTTCAAAAGTTATGATGTCGCAAACTTAATGAGGTTGACCCAAAATTGGTGTAGAGGCTGTATCTCGGCCAAAGTTTGATCAATCGAAACAAAAATTGATACACTTGATTGGAAGCATTGTTTGAGGGTCCGTGCCAAAGTTGGGAACAGCGCCACCTACGGGTCATGAGATATGGAAAATAGCTATTTTGGTCAATAACTTTTGAACAGTTTGTCAGAAAATCATAAATGTGGTATCTATGGATTCCTTGGGTCATGCCAAATCCATGCATACCGATTTTGCCAGGATGGGATGTACCACGTGTCCGCCATTTTGAATTTTGTCATAATTTGCAATAACTTTTAAACTATTTGACATATCTTCACAAAATTTAGTATGGATCATCGACACAATGTCCTGAAAGTACATGAGAAGATTGAGCACAGCGCCACCTAGTGTTCCAGAGATATAAGGTCTTTTGTAAAAACGCTTATAACTTTTGTAAATATTGTTCAAATTTTGATTTCTTTATGTCATTACATTCTTTGGCTTATGCCGATTCCGTCGATATCTCATTTGTCATTTTCCAACAATGTGACTATCCGCCATATTGGAACAAATGAAAAACAGTTTTTTCGCTACTCCTCCTTCAAATCTTACTCAATTTTGTCCAAAATTTGATCAGATGTTCTTTGGACTGAGCTGCACAGAAATGACTGAACAGATTTTTGATATTCGCTACCGTTCCTGAGATATTCATCTCCGAATTTGACCTAGCCTGTGTATGTTGCCTTATGCCAGTTACCTTAGCATAATAATTGGTTAGCATGCTAACCAGATGCCATTCTTTCTAATGTGGCTCTAGAGCTATCAGGATAACCATAAGCTACATTAGCATTAAGCTAGCTTAGCATGCTAATCTCGTTAACATGTTTTTGTGTGCTTATTCTTACACTGAAGCCTCTCCTCTGCAGCTTTGAAATTTACGTCCTCTGAGTGGCGCAAGTTGTTAAACCATGTGTCATGAATCCCGAACCATTACGGTCGTGGGTTCGATTCCTGTGTGGCACATGTCCAGACTGAAGAGGTACTGTGGCCTTAAGTGGTGGAAAAGTTGTTTTAGTTCCACACATGATGTGTATCTGAGAAAGGATCTCCATAAATATAACATGCAGCAAATTTATATAAAACATCTTCATATTGAGTTCATTTTCACTTGTACTACTAAAACAGCTGTTTTTTTTTTTTTTCAAATTTAGCACACTTGTAGTGATTGTAATGAATAGCAATTGGACCAATTTTAGAGTCTCTAGGACCACCTCTATAGCGCCACCACCAGTTCAAAAATTCAAGGAAGGGCAGGAGAGGGGCAGAGGGGGCAGGAGAGGGGCAGGGGTCAGGAGAGGGGCAGGGATCAGGAGAGGGGCAGGGAGGGGAGTGATGGGGAGAGTTGCTGCTGCTTCAGGGCTTGGCCCCTGTATTGCTGCTTGCAGCTATATTAGCAATTGTTATTGTCAGAATAACAATTCTTCTTCCGCAAATGGGAGTCTATGGCAGCCCTATGAACCGTATATAGGAAAATGATGAAATTTGGCACACTTGTAGAGATGGCCATGACTAGTAATTGGACCAAATTTGGTGTCTCTAGGACCAACTCTATAGCGCCACCAGCAGTTCAAAAATTCAACAATGAAATGGTTATAACTTTTGAACCCTTTGATCTATAAAAATGAAACTTAGTACACCTGATTCATCTCATCATGCTGATCAGAACCAATATCTTACATTAAGACTCCGCTCATTACAGTAGTGGCCATTTTGAAAAGTACAGTATGCAGTTTTTTTGCTACTCCTCCTTCAAAATTGGTCTAATTTTGTCCAAACATGTGCTCAAATGATCTTCGGACTGAGCCGCATAAAAGTACTGTCCCCGATTTTTTTTATTCTTCTCTGATCAAAAGTTATGACGTCGCAAAGTTAACAAGGTCGACCTAAAATTGGTTCAGCGGCTGTATCTCGGCCAAACTTTGATCAATCGAAACGAAAATTGGTACGCTTCATCGGAAGCTTGATCTGAGAGTCCATGCAAAAGTTGGGAACAGCGCCACCTACGGATCATGAGATATGGAAAATGCATATTTTGGCCAATAACTTGTGAACAGATTGTCAGAAAATTATAAACTTGATGTCTATCGATTCCTTGGGTCATGACGAATCCGTGGATATCGATTTTGCCATGATGGGATGTACCACGTGTCCACCATTTTGAATTTTGACGTAATTTGCAATATCTTTTAAACTATTTGAAATTTCTTCACCAAATTTGGTATGGATCGTCATTAGCATGGCCCGAAGGTACATGAGAAGTTTGATCACAGCGCCACCTAGTGTTCCAGAGATATCATTGTTTTTTGAAAAAACGCTTATAACTTTTGCTAACATTGCTTGAAATTTGATTTCTTTATGTCAATATATTCCTTGGCTTATGCCGATTTCAACGATATCTCATATGTTATTTTTCAACAATGTGACTGGCCGCCATATTGGAGCGAATGTAAAACAGTTTTTTCGCTACTCCTCCTTCAAAATTGGTCTAATTTTGTCCAAACATGTACTCAAATGATCTTCGGACTGAGCCGCATAAAAGTACTGTCCCCGATTTTTTTGCTATACTGGAAAAAAAAAGTTATGATGTCGCAAACTTAATGAGGTCAACCCATAATTGGTTCAGAGGCTGTAACTTGTGAACAGTTTGTCACAAAATCATAAAATTGGTGTCTATCGATTCCTTGCGTCATGTCGAATCTGAGGATATCTATTTTGCCAGCATTGGATGTACCACATCATAAGCTATATTAGCATTAAGTTAGCTTAGCATGCTAATCTCGTTAACATGATTTTGTGTGCTCATTCACACACTGAAGCCTCTCCTCTGCAGCTTTGTAAAACATGTCCTCTGGGTGGCGCAAGTGGTTCAACCATGCGTCATGAATCCCGAACCATTGTGGTCGTGGGTTCGAGACCAGTGTGGGGCGACTTTGAAATTGTGTATAAAATAATAATTTAAATTCCTTCCGGCTCTGCACTGCTGTTGGTGCTTAAATGCTAGCTGTGCTGCTGTAATTGATGTGCTTACTGTGCTTGATGTACATTAAATTTCTGATGTTTTGCTCTTCTGGCTCCGCATTGCGCTACAGCGGCTGTTGCTTGCTCTGCCTTGCAGGGCTTGGCCCCGTATTGCTGCTTGCAGCTATATTTATTATTATTCTTCTTCTTCTTCTTCTTCTTCTTCTTCCGCCAATGGAAGTCTATGGCAGCCCTATGAACCGTACATAGGAAAATGATGAAATTTGGCACAGTTGTAGAGATAGCCATGAATAGTAATTGGACCAAATTTGGTGTCTCTAGGACCAACTCTATAGCGCCACCACCAGTTCAAAAATTCAACATTGAAATGGTTATAACTTTTGAACCCTTTGATCTAGAGAAATAAAACTTAGTACACTTGATTCATCTCATCATGGTGATCAAAATCAATAGCTTACATTAAGACTCCGCCCATTACAGTAGTAGCCATTTTGTAAAGTACAGTATTCCGTTTTTTCGCTACTCCTCCTTCAAAATTTGTCCAATTTTGTCCAAAATTTGCTCAAATGATCTTTGGACTGAGCCGCATAGAAATGACTGAACAGATTTTTTTTATTCATCTTTGTTCAAAAGTTATGATGTCGCAAACTTAATGAGGTTGACCCAAAATTGGTGTAGAGGCTGTATCTCGGCCAAAGTTTGATCAATCGAAACAAAAATTGATACACTTGATTGGAAGCATTGTTTGAGGGTCCGTGCCAAAGTTGGGAACAGCGCCACCTACGGGTCATGAGATATGGAAAATAGCTATTTTGGTCAATAACTTTTGAACAGTTTGTCAGAAAATCATAAATGTGGTATCTATGGATTCCTTGGGTCATGCCAAATCCATGCATACCGATTTTGCCAGGATGGGATGTACCACGTGTCCGCCATTTTGAATTTTGTCATAATTTGCAATAACTTTTAAACTATTTGACATATCTTCACAAAATTTAGTATGGATCATCGACACAATGTCCTGAAAGTACATGAGAAGATTGAGCACAGCGCCACCTAGTGTTCCAGAGATATAAGGTCTTTTGTAAAAACGCTTATAACTTTTGTAAATATTGTTCAAATTTTGATTTCTTTATGTCATTACATTCTTTGGCTTATGCCGATTCCGTCGATATCTCATTTGTCATTTTCCAACAATGTGACTATCCGCCATATTGGAACAAATGAAAAACAGTTTTTTCGCTACTCCTCCTTCAAATCTTACTCAATTTTGTCCAAAATTTGATCAGATGTTCTTTGGACTGAGCTGCACAGAAATGACTGAACAGATTTTTGATATTCGCTACCGTTCCTGAGATATTCATCTCCGAATTTGACCTAGCCTGTGTATGTTGCCTTATGCCAGTTACCTTAGCATAATAATTGGTTAGCATGCTAACCAGATGCCATTCTTTCTAATGTGGCTCTAGAGCTATCAGGATAACCATAAGCTACATTAGCATTAAGCTAGCTTAGCATGCTAATCTCGTTAACATGTTTTTGTGTGCTTATTCTTACACTGAAGCCTCTCCTCTGCAGCTTTGAAATTTACGTCCTCTGAGTGGCGCAAGTTGTTAAACCATGTGTCATGAATCCCGAACCATTACGGTCGTGGGTTCGATTCCTGTGTGGCACATGTCCAGACTGAAGAGGTACTGTGGCCTTAAGTGGTGGAAAAGTTGTTTTAGTTCCACACATGATGTGTATCTGAGAAAGGATCTCCATAAATATAACATGCAGCAAATTTATATAAAACATCTTCATATTGAGTTCATTTTCACTTGTACTACTAAAACAGCTGTTTTTTTTTTTTTTCAAATTTAGCACACTTGTAGTGATTGTAATGAATAGCAATTGGACCAATTTTAGAGTCTCTAGGACCACCTCTATAGCGCCACCACCAGTTCAAAAATTCAAGGAAGGGCAGGAGAGGGGCAGAGGGGGCAGGAGAGGGGCAGGGGTCAGGAGAGGGGCAGGGATCAGGAGAGGGGCAGGGAGGGGAGTGATGGGGAGAGTTGCTGCTGCTTCAGGGCTTGGCCCCTGTATTGCTGCTTGCAGCTATATTAGCAATTGTTATTGTCAGAATAACAATAATGGTTATAACTTTTGAACCCTTTGATCTAGAAAAATGAAACTTAGTACACCTGATTCATCTCATCATGCTGATTAGAACCAATATCTTACATTAAGACTCCGCCCATTACAGTAGTGGCCATTTTGAAAAGTACAGTATGCAGTTTTTTTGCTACTCCTCCTTCAAAATTGGTCTAATTTTGTCCAAACATGTACTCAAATGATCTTCGGACTGAGCCGCATAAAAGTACTGTCCCCGATTTTTTTTATTCTTCTCTGATCAAAAGTTATGACGTCGCAAACTTAACGAGGTCGACCCAAAATTGGTTCAGAAGCTATAGCTCGGCCAAACTTTGATCAATCGAAACGAAAATTGGTACACTTCATCGGAAGCATGATCTGAGGTTCCATGCCAAAGTTGGGAACAGCGCCACCTACGGGTCATGAGATATGGAAAATGCATATTTTGGCCAATAACTTATGAACAGTTTGTCAGAAAATTATAAACTTGGTGTCTATCGATTCCTTGGGTCATGACAAATCCGTGGATATCGATTTTGCCATGATGGGATGTACCACGTGTCCGCCATTTTGAATGATGTCATAATTTGCAATATCTTTTAAACTATTTGAAATTTCTTCACCAAATTTGGTATGGATCATCATTAGCATGGCCCGAAGGTACCTGAGAAATTTGATCACAGCGCCACCTAGTGTTCCAGAGATATCATTGTTTTTTGAAAAAACGCTTATAACTTTTGCTAACATTGCTTGAAATTTGATTTCTTTATGTCAATATATTCCTTGGCTTATGCCGATTTCAACGATATCTCATATGTTATTTATCAACAATGTGACTGGCCGCCATATTGGAGTGAATGTAAAACAGTTTTTTCGCTACTCCTCCTTCAAAATTGGTCTAATTTTGTCCAAACATGTACTCAAATGATCTTCGGACTGAGCCGCATAAAAGTACTGTCCCCGATTTTTTTGCTATACTGGAAAAAAAAAGTTATGATGTCGCAAACTTAATGAGGTCAACCCATAATTGGTTCAGAGGCTGTAACTTGTGAACAGTTTGTCACAAAATCATAAAATTGGTGTCTATCGATTCCTTGCGTCATGTCGAATCTGAGGATATCTATTTTGCCAGCATTGGATGTACCACATCATAAGCTATATTAGCATTAAGTTAGCTTAGCATGCTAATCTCGTTAACATGATTTTGTGTGCTCATTCACACACTGAAGCCTCTCCTCTGCAGCTTTGTAAAACATGTCCTCTGGGTGGCGCAAGTGGTTCAACCATGCGTCATGAATCCCGAACCATTGTGGTCGTGGGTTCGAGACCAGTGTGGGGCGACTTTGAAATTGTGTATAAAATAATAATTTAAATTCCTTCCGGCTCTGCACTGCTGTTGGTGCTTAAATGCTAGCTGTGCTGCTGTAATTGATGTGCTTACTGTGCTTGATGTACATTAAATTTCTGATGTTTTGCTCTTCTGGCTCCGCATTGCGCTACAGCGGCTGTTGCTTGCTCTGCCTTGCAGGGCTTGGCCCCGTATTGCTGCTTGCAGCTATATTAGCAATTGTTATTGTCAGAATAACAATTCTTCTTCCGCAAATGGGAGTCTATGGCAGCCCTATGAACCGTACATAGGAAAATGATGAAATTTGGCACACTTGTAGTGATGGCCATGAATAGTAAATGTAGCAATTTTTGAGTCTCTAAGACCAACTCTATAGCGCCACCAGCAGTTCAAAAATTCAACATTGAAATGGTTATAACTTTTGAACCCTTTGATCTAGAAAAATGAAACTTAGTACACTTGATTCCTCTCATCATGCTGATCAAGACCAATATAGTCCATTAAGACTCCGCCCATTACAGTAGTGGCCATTTTGAAAAGTACAGTATGCAGTTTTTTTGCTACTCCTCCTTCAAAATTGGTCTAATTTTGTCCAAACATGTCCTCAAATGATCTTCGGACTGAGCCGCATAAAAGTACTGTCCCCGATTTTTTTGCTATACTGGAAAAAAAAAAGTTATGATGTCGCAAACTTAACGAGGTCGACCCAAAATTGGTTCAGAAGCTATAGTTCAGCCAAACTTTGATCAATCGAAACGAAAATTGGTACGCTTCATCGGAAGTATGCCCTGAGGTTCCATGCCAAAGTTGGGAACAGCACCACCTACGGGTCATGAGATATGGAAAATGGCTATTTTGGCCAATAACTTTTGAACAGTTTGTCAGAAAATCATAAATTTGGTATCTATGGATTCCTTGGGTCATGGTGAATCCATGGATACTGATTTTGCCAGGATTCGATGAACCACTTGTCCGCCATTTAGATTTTTGTCATAAATTGCAATATCTTATTAAGTATTTGAAATATCGGCACCAAAATTGGTAAGGATCATCATTAGCATGGCCTGAAGGTACCTGAGAACTTTGAACACAGCGCCACCTAGTGTTCCAGAGGTATAAGGTGTTTTGCAAATATGCTTATAACTTTTGAAAACATAGGTTAAAATTTGATTTCTTTATGTCATTACGTTCCTTGGATTATGCAGATTCCGACGATATCTCATTTGTCATTTTCCAACAATGTGACTGTCCGCCATATTGAAGCAAATGGTAAACAGTTTTTTCGCTACTCTTCCTTCAAATCTTGCTCAATTTTGCCCAAAGTTTGCTCAGATGATCTTTGGACCAAGCCGCACAGAAATGACTGAACAGATTTTTGATATTCGCTACCGTTCCCGAGATATTCGTCTCCAAAGTTGACCTAGCCTGTGTTTGTTGCCTTGTGCTAGTTAGCTTAGCATAATAATTGGTTAGCATGCTAACCAGATGCCATTCTTTCTAATGTGGCTCTTCAGCTATCAGGATAACCATAAGCTACATTAGCATTAAGATAGCTTAGCATGCTAATCTGGTTAACTTGCTTTTGTGTGCTCATTCTTACACTGAAGCCTCTCCTCTGAAGTTTGTGATTGTACGTCCTCTGAGTGGTGCAATCTGCTAAACCATGAATCTAAAATCCTGAGCCATTCTGGTCGTGGGTTCGAGTCCCATGTGGGATGACTTTAAAGTTGTCATTTAAATTCCTTCCGGCTCTGCACTGCTGTTGGTGCTTAAATGCTTGCTGCGCTGCTGTGCTTGATGTACATTTACATGTATATTCAATTTCTGCTCTTTTTGTTCTTCTGGCTCCGCACTGCTGTTGGTGCTTAAATGCTTGCTGTGTTGCTGTAATTGATGTGCTTACAGAACTTGCTGTGCTTGATGTACATTAAATTTCTGATGTTTTGCTCTTCTGGCTCTGCATTGCGCTACAGCGGCTTTTGCTTGCTGTGCCTTGCAGGGCTTGGCCCCGTATTGCTGCTTGCAGCTATATTTATTATTATTATTCTTCTTCCTCCTCTTGAAGTCTATGGCAGCCCTATGAACCATACATAGGAAAATGATGAAATTTGGCACACTTGTAGTGATGGTAATGAAAAGTAATTGTAGCAATTTTTGAGTCTCTAGGTCCAACTCTATAGCGCCACCAGCAGTTCAAAAATTCAACATTGAAATGGTTATAACTTTTGAACCCTTTGATCTAGAAAAATGAAACTTAGTACACCTGATTCATCTCATCATGCTGATTAGAACCAATATCTTACATTAAGACTCCGCCCATTACAGTAGTGGCCATTTTGAAAAGTACAGTATGCAGTTTTTTTGCTACTCCTCCTTCAAAATTGGTCTAATTTTGTCCAAACATGTACTCAAATGATCTTCGGACTGAGCCGCATAAAAGTACTGTCCCCGATTTTTTTTATTCTTCTCTGATCAAAAGTTATGACGTCGCAAACTTAACGAGGTCGACCCAAAATTGGTTCAGAAGCTATAGCTCGGCCAAACTTTGATCAATCGAAACGAAAATTGGTACACTTCATCGGAAGCATGATCTGAGGTTCCATGCCAAAGTTGGGAACAGCGCCACCTACGGGTCATGAGATATGGAAAATGCATATTTTGGCCAATAACTTATGAACAGTTTGTCAGAAAATTATAAACTTGGTGTCTATCGATTCCTTGGGTCATGACAAATCCGTGGATATCGATTTTGCCATAATGGGATGTACCACGTGTCCGCCATTTTGAATGATGTCATAATTTGCAATATCTTTTAAACTATTTGAAATTTCTTCACCAAATTTGGTATGGATCATCATTAGCATGGCCCGAAGGTACATGAGAAGTTTGATCACAGCGCCACCTAGTGTTCCAGAGATATCATTGTTTTTTGAAAAAACACTTATAACTTTTGCCAACATTGCTTGAAATTTGATTTCTTTATGTCAATATATTCCTTGGCTTATGCCGATTTCAACGATATCTCATATGTTATTTTTCAACAATGTGACTGGCCGCCATATTGGAGCGAATGTAAAACAGTTTTTTCGCTACTCCTCCTTCAAAATTGGTCTAATTTTGTCCAAACATGTACTCAAATGATCTTCGGACTGAGCCGCATAAAAGTACTGTCCCCGATTTTTTTGCTATACTGGAAAAAAAAAGTTATGATGTCGCAAACTTAATGAGGTCAACCCATAATTGGTTCAGAGGCTGTAACTTGTGAACAGTTTGTCACAAAATCATAAAATTGGTGTCTATCGATTCCTTGCGTCATGTCGAATCTGAGGATATCTATTTTGCCAGCATTGGATGTACCACATCATAAGCTATATTAGCATTAAGTTAGCTTAGCATGCTAATCTCGTTAACATGATTTTGTGTGCTCATTCACACACTGAAGCCTCTCCTCTGCAGCTTTGTAAAACATGTCCTCTGGGTGGCGCAAGTGGTTCAACCATGCGTCATGAATCCCGAACCATTGTGGTCGTGGGTTCGAGACCAGTGTGGGGCGACTTTGAAATTGTGTATAAAATAATAATTTAAATTCCTTCCGGCTCTGCACTGCTGTTGGTGCTTAAATGCTAGCTGTGCTGCTGTAATTGATGTGCTTACTGTGCTTGATGTACATTAAATTTCTGATGTTTTGCTCTTCTGGCTCCGCATTGCGCTACAGCGGCTGTTGCTTGCTCTGCCTTGCAGGGCTTGGCCCCGTATTGCTGCTTGCAGCTATATTTAGGGGCCAAGCCCCGAAGGGGCTATGGCACCTATTGTATCTGTTAGTTTTCTTATTATTATTAGGGGCCAAGCCCCGAAGGGGCTATGGCACCTATTGTATCTGTTAGTTTTCTTATTATTATTATTATTATTATTCTTCTTCCTCCTCTTGAAGTCTATGGCAGCCCTATGAACCATACATAGGAAAATGATGAAATTTGGCACACTTGTAGTGATGGTAATGAAAAGTAATTGTAGCAATTTTTGAGTCTCTAGGTCCAACTCTATAGCGCCACCAGCAGTTCAAAAATTCAACATTGAAATGGTTATAACTTTTGAACCCTTTGATCTAGAAAAATGAAACTTAGTACACCTGATTCATCTCATCATGCTGATTAGAACCAATATCTTACATTAAGACTCCGCCCATTACAGTAGTGGCCATTTTGAAAAGTACAGTATGCAGTTTTTTTGCTACTCCTCCTTCAAAATTGGTCTAATTTTGTCCAAACATGTACTCAAATGATCTTCGGACTGAGCCGCATAAAAGTACTGTCCCCGATTTTTTTTATTCTTCTCTGATCAAAAGTTATGACGTCGCAAACTTAACGAGGTCGACCCAAAATTGGTTCAGAAGCTATAGCTCGGCCAAACTTTGATCAATCGAAACGAAAATTGGTACACTTCATCGGAAGCATGATCTGAGGTTCCATGCCAAAGTTGGGAACAGCGCCACCTACGGGTCATGAGATATGGAAAATGCATATTTTGGCCAATAACTTATGAACAGTTTGTCAGAAAATTATAAACTTGGTGTCTATCGATTCCTTGGGTCATGACAAATCCGTGGATATCGATTTTGCCATGATGGGATGTACCACGTGTCCGCCATTTTGAATGATGTCATAATTTGCAATATCTTTTAAACTATTTGAAATTTCTTCACCAAATTTGGTATGGATCATCATTAGCATGGCCCGAAGGTACCTGAGAAATTTGATCACAGCGCCACCTAGTGTTCCAGAGATATCATTGTTTTTTGAAAAAACGCTTATAACTTTTGCTAACATTGCTTGAAATTTGATTTCTTTATGTCAATATATTCCTTGGCTTATGCCGATTTCAACGATATCTCATATGTTATTTATCAACAATGTGACTGGCCGCCATATTGGAGTGAATGTAAAACAGTTTTTTCGCTACTCCTCCTTCAAAATTGGTCTAATTTTGTCCAAACATGTACTCAAATGATCTTCGGACTGAGCCGCATAAAAGTACTGTCCCCGATTTTTTTGCTATACTGGAAAAAAAAAGTTATGATGTCGCAAACTTAATGAGGTCAACCCATAATTGGTTCAGAGGCTGTAACTTGTGAACAGTTTGTCACAAAATCATAAAATTGGTGTCTATCGATTCCTTGCGTCATGTCGAATCTGAGGATATCTATTTTGCCAGCATTGGATGTACCACATCATAAGCTATATTAGCATTAAGTTAGCTTAGCATGCTAATCTCGTTAACATGATTTTGTGTGCTCATTCACACACTGAAGCCTCTCCTCTGCAGCTTTGTAAAACATGTCCTCTGGGTGGCGCAAGTGGTTCAACCATGCGTCATGAATCCCGAACCATTGTGGTCGTGGGTTCGAGACCAGTGTGGGGCGACTTTGAAATTGTGTATAAAATAATAATTTAAATTCCTTCCGGCTCTGCACTGCTGTTGGTGCTTAAATGCTAGCTGTGCTGCTGTAATTGATGTGCTTACTGTGCTTGATGTACATTAAATTTCTGATGTTTTGCTCTTCTGGCTCCGCATTGCGCTACAGCGGCTGTTGCTTGCTCTGCCTTGCAGGGCTTGGCCCCGTATTGCTGCTTGCAGCTATATTTATTATTATTATTCTTCTTCCTCCTCTTGAAGTCTATGGCAGCCCTATGAACCATACATAGGAAAATGATGAAATTTGGCACACTTGTAGTGATGGTAATGAAAAGTAATTGTAGCAATTTTTGAGTCTCTAGGTCCAACTCTATAGCGCCACCAGCAGTTCAAAAATTCAACATTGAAATGGTTATAACTTTTGAACCCTTTGATCTAGAAAAATGAAACTTAGTACACCTGATTCATCTCATCATGCTGATTAGAACCAATATCTTACATTAAGACTCCGCCCATTACAGTAGTGGCCATTTTGAAAAGTACAGTATGCAGTTTTTTTGCTACTCCTCCTTCAAAATTGGTCTAATTTTGTCCAAACATGTACTCAAATGATCTTCGGACTGAGCCGCATAAAAGTACTGTCCCCGATTTTTTTTATTCTTCTCTGATCAAAAGTTATGACGTCGCAAACTTAACGAGGTCGACCCAAAATTGGTTCAGAAGCTATAGCTCGGCCAAACTTTGATCAATCGAAACGAAAATTGGTACACTTCATCGGAAGCATGATCTGAGGTTCCATGCCAAAGTTGGGAACAGCGCCACCTACGGGTCATGAGATATGGAAAATGCATATTTTGGCCAATAACTTATGAACAGTTTGTCAGAAAATTATAAACTTGGTGTCTATCGATTCCTTGGGTCATGACAAATCCGTGGATATCGATTTTGCCATGATGGGATGTACCACGTGTCCGCCATTTTGAATGATGTCATAATTTGCAATATCTTTTAAACTATTTGAAATTTCTTCACCAAATTTGGTATGGATCATCATTAGCATGGCCCGAAGGTACCTGAGAAATTTGATCACAGCGCCACCTAGTGTTCCAGAGATATCATTGTTTTTTGAAAAAACGCTTATAACTTTTGCTAACATTGCTTGAAATTTGATTTCTTTATGTCAATATATTCCTTGGCTTATGCCGATTTCAACGATATCTCATATGTTATTTATCAACAATGTGACTGGCCGCCATATTGGAGTGAATGTAAAACAGTTTTTTCGCTACTCCTCCTTCAAAATTGGTCTAATTTTGTCCAAACATGTACTCAAATGATCTTCGGACTGAGCCGCATAAAAGTACTGTCCCCGATTTTTTTGCTATACTGGAAAAAAAAAGTTATGATGTCGCAAACTTAATGAGGTCAACCCATAATTGGTTCAGAGGCTGTAACTTGTGAACAGTTTGTCACAAAATCATAAAATTGGTGTCTATCGATTCCTTGCGTCATGTCGAATCTGAGGATATCTATTTTGCCAGCATTGGATGTACCACATCATAAGCTATATTAGCATTAAGTTAGCTTAGCATGCTAATCTCGTTAACATGATTTTGTGTGCTCATTCACACACTGAAGCCTCTCCTCTGCAGCTTTGTAAAACATGTCCTCTGGGTGGCGCAAGTGGTTCAACCATGCGTCATGAATCCCGAACCATTGTGGTCGTGGGTTCGAGACCAGTGTGGGGCGACTTTGAAATTGTGTATAAAATAATAATTTAAATTCCTTCCGGCTCTGCACTGCTGTTGGTGCTTAAATGCTAGCTGTGCTGCTGTAATTGATGTGCTTACTGTGCTTGATGTACATTAAATTTCTGATGTTTTGCTCTTCTGGCTCCGCATTGCGCTACAGCGGCTGTTGCTTGCTCTGCCTTGCAGGGCTTGGCCCCGTATTGCTGCTTGCAGCTATATTTATTATTATTATTCTTCTTCCTCCTCTTGAAGTCTATGGCAGCCCTATGAACCATACATAGGAAAATGATGAAATTTGGCACACTTGTAGTGATGGTAATGAAAAGTAATTGTAGCAATTTTTGAGTCTCTAGGTCCAACTCTATAGCGCCACCAGCAGTTCAAAAATTCAACATTGAAATGGTTATAACTTTTGAACCCTTTGATCTAGAAAAATGAAACTTAGTACACCTGATTCATCTCATCATGCTGATTAGAACCAATATCTTACATTAAGACTCCGCCCATTACAGTAGTGGCCATTTTGAAAAGTACAGTATGCAGTTTTTTTGCTACTCCTCCTTCAAAATTGGTCTAATTTTGTCCAAACATGTACTCAAATGATCTTCGGACTGAGCCGCATAAAAGTACTGTCCCCGATTTTTTTTATTCTTCTCTGATCAAAAGTTATGACGTCGCAAACTTAACGAGGTCGACCCAAAATTGGTTCAGAAGCTATAGCTCGGCCAAACTTTGATCAATCGAAACGAAAATTGGTACACTTCATCGGAAGCATGATCTGAGGTTCCATGCCAAAGTTGGGAACAGCGCCACCTACGGGTCATGAGATATGGAAAATGCATATTTTGGCCAATAACTTATGAACAGTTTGTCAGAAAATTATAAACTTGGTGTCTATCGATTCCTTGGGTCATGACAAATCCGTGGATATCGATTTTGCCATGATGGGATGTACCACGTGTCCGCCATTTTGAATGATGTCATAATTTGCAATATCTTTTAAACTATTTGAAATTTCTTCACCAAATTTGGTATGGATCATCATTAGCATGGCCCGAAGGTACCTGAGAAATTTGATCACAGCGCCACCTAGTGTTCCAGAGATATCATTGTTTTTTGAAAAAACGCTTATAACTTTTGCTAACATTGCTTGAAATTTGATTTCTTTATGTCAATATATTCCTTGGCTTATGCCGATTTCAACGATATCTCATATGTTATTTATCAACAATGTGACTGGCCGCCATATTGGAGTGAATGTAAAACAGTTTTTTCGCTACTCCTCCTTCAAAATTGGTCTAATTTTGTCCAAACATGTACTCAAATGATCTTCGGACTGAGCCGCATAAAAGTACTGTCCCCGATTTTTTTGCTATACTGGAAAAAAAAAGTTATGATGTCGCAAACTTAATGAGGTCAACCCATAATTGGTTCAGAGGCTGTAACTTGTGAACAGTTTGTCACAAAATCATAAAATTGGTGTCTATCGATTCCTTGCGTCATGTCGAATCTGAGGATATCTATTTTGCCAGCATTGGATGTACCACATCATAAGCTATATTAGCATTAAGTTAGCTTAGCATGCTAATCTCGTTAACATGATTTTGTGTGCTCATTCACACACTGAAGCCTCTCCTCTGCAGCTTTGTAAAACATGTCCTCTGGGTGGCGCAAGTGGTTCAACCATGCGTCATGAATCCCGAACCATTGTGGTCGTGGGTTCGAGACCAGTGTGGGGCGACTTTGAAATTGTGTATAAAATAATAATTTAAATTCCTTCCGGCTCTGCACTGCTGTTGGTGCTTAAATGCTAGCTGTGCTGCTGTAATTGATGTGCTTACTGTGCTTGATGTACATTAAATTTCTGATGTTTTGCTCTTCTGGCTCCGCATTGCGCTACAGCGGCTGTTGCTTGCTCTGCCTTGCAGGGCTTGGCCCCGTATTGCTGCTTGCAGCTATATTTAGGGGCCAAGCCCCGAAGGGGCTATGGCACCTATTGTATCTGTTAGTTTTCTTATTATTAGGGGCCAAGCCCCGAAGGGGCTATGGCACCTATTGTATCTGTTAGTTTTCTTATTATTATTATTATTATTATTCTTCTTCCTCCTCTTGAAGTCTATGGCAGCCCTATGAACCATACATAGGAAAATGATGAAATTTGGCACACTTGTAGTGATGGTAATGAAAAGTAATTGTAGCAATTTTTGAGTCTCTAGGTCCAACTCTATAGCGCCACCAGCAGTTCAAAAATTCAACATTGAAATGGTTATAACTTTTGAACCCTTTGATCTAGAAAAATGAAACTTAGTACACCTGATTCATCTCATCATGCTGATTAGAACCAATATCTTACATTAAGACTCCGCCCATTACAGTAGTGGCCATTTTGAAAAGTACAGTATGCAGTTTTTTTGCTACTCCTCCTTCAAAATTGGTCTAATTTTGTCCAAACATGTACTCAAATGATCTTCGGACTGAGCCGCATAAAAGTACTGTCCCCGATTTTTTTTATTCTTCTCTGATCAAAAGTTATGACGTCGCAAACTTAACGAGGTCGACCCAAAATTGGTTCAGAAGCTATAGCTCGGCCAAACTTTGATCAATCGAAACGAAAATTGGTACACTTCATCGGAAGCATGATCTGAGGTTCCATGCCAAAGTTGGGAACAGCGCCACCTACGGGTCATGAGATATGGAAAATGCATATTTTGGCCAATAACTTATGAACAGTTTGTCAGAAAATTATAAACTTGGTGTCTATCGATTCCTTGGGTCATGACAAATCCGTGGATATCGATTTTGCCATGATGGGATGTACCACGTGTCCGCCATTTTGAATGATGTCATAATTTGCAATATCTTTTAAACTATTTGAAATTTCTTCACCAAATTTGGTATGGATCATCATTAGCATGGCCCGAAGGTACCTGAGAAATTTGATCACAGCGCCACCTAGTGTTCCAGAGATATCATTGTTTTTTGAAAAAACGCTTATAACTTTTGCTAACATTGCTTGAAATTTGATTTCTTTATGTCAATATATTCCTTGGCTTATGCCGATTTCAACGATATCTCATATGTTATTTATCAACAATGTGACTGGCCGCCATATTGGAGTGAATGTAAAACAGTTTTTTCGCTACTCCTCCTTCAAAATTGGTCTAATTTTGTCCAAACATGTACTCAAATGATCTTCGGACTGAGCCGCATAAAAGTACTGTCCCCGATTTTTTTGCTATACTGGAAAAAAAAAGTTATGATGTCGCAAACTTAATGAGGTCAACCCATAATTGGTTCAGAGGCTGTAACTTGTGAACAGTTTGTCACAAAATCATAAAATTGGTGTCTATCGATTCCTTGCGTCATGTCGAATCTGAGGATATCTATTTTGCCAGCATTGGATGTACCACATCATAAGCTATATTAGCATTAAGTTAGCTTAGCATGCTAATCTCGTTAACATGATTTTGTGTGCTCATTCACACACTGAAGCCTCTCCTCTGCAGCTTTGTAAAACATGTCCTCTGGGTGGCGCAAGTGGTTCAACCATGCGTCATGAATCCCGAACCATTGTGGTCGTGGGTTCGAGACCAGTGTGGGGCGACTTTGAAATTGTGTATAAAATAATAATTTAAATTCCTTCCGGCTCTGCACTGCTGTTGGTGCTTAAATGCTAGCTGTGCTGCTGTAATTGATGTGCTTACTGTGCTTGATGTACATTAAATTTCTGATGTTTTGCTCTTCTGGCTCCGCATTGCGCTACAGCGGCTGTTGCTTGCTCTGCCTTGCAGGGCTTGGCCCCGTATTGCTGCTTGCAGCTATATTTATTATTATTATTATTCTTCTTCCTCCTCTTGAAGTCTATGGCAGCCCTATGAACCATACATAGGAAAATGATGAAATTTGGCACACTTGTAGTGATGGTAATGAAAAGTAATTGTAGCAATTTTTGAGTCTCTAGGTCCAACTCTATAGCGCCACCAGCAGTTCAAAAATTCAACATTGAAATGGTTATAACTTTTGAACCCTTTGATCTAGAAAAATGAAACTTAGTACACCTGATTCATCTCATCATGCTGATTAGAACCAATATCTTACATTAAGACTCCGCCCATTACAGTAGTGGCCATTTTGAAAAGTACAGTATGCAGTTTTTTTGCTACTCCTCCTTCAAAATTGGTCTAATTTTGTCCAAACATGTACTCAAATGATCTTCGGACTGAGCCGCATAAAAGTACTGTCCCCGATTTTTTTTATTCTTCTCTGATCAAAAGTTATGACGTCGCAAACTTAACGAGGTCGACCCAAAATTGGTTCAGAAGCTATAGCTCGGCCAAACTTTGATCAATCGAAACGAAAATTGGTACACTTCATCGGAAGCATGATCTGAGGTTCCATGCCAAAGTTGGGAACAGCGCCACCTACGGGTCATGAGATATGGAAAATGCATATTTTGGCCAATAACTTATGAACAGTTTGTCAGAAAATTATAAACTTGGTGTCTATCGATTCCTTGGGTCATGACAAATCCGTGGATATCGATTTTGCCATGATGGGATGTACCACGTGTCCGCCATTTTGAATGATGTCATAATTTGCAATATCTTTTAAACTATTTGAAATTTCTTCACCAAATTTGGTATGGATCATCATTAGCATGGCCCGAAGGTACCTGAGAAATTTGATCACAGCGCCACCTAGTGTTCCAGAGATATCATTGTTTTTTGAAAAAACGCTTATAACTTTTGCTAACATTGCTTGAAATTTGATTTCTTTATGTCAATATATTCCTTGGCTTATGCCGATTTCAACGATATCTCATATGTTATTTATCAACAATGTGACTGGCCGCCATATTGGAGCGAATGTAAAACAGTTTTTTCGCTACTCCTCCTTCAAAATTGGTCTAATTTTGTCCAAACATGTACTCAAATGATCTTCGGACTGAGCCGCATAAAAGTACTGTCCCCGATTTTTTTGCTATACTGGAAAAAAAAAGTTATGATGTCGCAAACTTAATGAGGTCAACCCATAATTGGTTCAGAGGCTGTAACTTGTGAACAGTTTGTCACAAAATCATAAAATTGGTGTCTATCGATTCCTTGCGTCATGTCGAATCTGAGGATATCTATTTTGCCAGCATTGGATGTACCACATCATAAGCTATATTAGCATTAAGTTAGCTTAGCATGCTAATCTCGTTAACATGATTTTGTGTGCTCATTCACACACTGAAGCCTCTCCTCTGCAGCTTTGTAAAACATGTCCTCTGGGTGGCGCAAGTGGTTCAACCATGCGTCATGAATCCCGAACCATTGTGGTCGTGGGTTCGAGACCAGTGTGGGGCGACTTTGAAATTGTGTATAAAATAATAATTTAAATTCCTTCCGGCTCTGCACTGCTGTTGGTGCTTAAATGCTAGCTGTGCTGCTGTAATTGATGTGCTTACTGTGCTTGATGTACATTAAATTTCTGATGTTTTGCTCTTCTGGCTCCGCATTGCGCTACAGCGGCTGTTGCTTGCTCTGCCTTGCAGGGCTTGGCCCCGTATTGCTGCTTGCAGCTATATTTAGGGGCCAAGCCCCGAAGGGGCTATGGCACCTATTGTATCTGTTAGTTTTCTTATTATTATTAGGGGCCAAGCCCCGAAGGGGCTATGGCACCTATTGTATCTGTTAGTTTTCTTATTATTATTATTATTATTATTCTTCTTCCTCCTCTTGAAGTCTATGGCAGCCCTATGAACCATACATAGGAAAATGATGAAATTTGGCACACTTGTAGTGATGGTAATGAAAAGTAATTGTAGCAATTTTTGAGTCTCTAGGTCCAACTCTATAGCGCCACCAGCAGTTCAAAAATTCAACATTGAAATGGTTATAACTTTTGAACCCTTTGATCTAGAAAAATGAAACTTAGTACACCTGATTCATCTCATCATGCTGATTAGAACCAATATCTTACATTAAGACTCCGCCCATTACAGTAGTGGCCATTTTGAAAAGTACAGTATGCAGTTTTTTTGCTACTCCTCCTTCAAAATTGGTCTAATTTTGTCCAAACATGTACTCAAATGATCTTCGGACTGAGCCGCATAAAAGTACTGTCCCCGATTTTTTTTATTCTTCTCTGATCAAAAGTTATGACGTCGCAAACTTAACGAGGTCGACCCAAAATTGGTTCAGAAGCTATAGCTCGGCCAAACTTTGATCAATCGAAACGAAAATTGGTACACTTCATCGGAAGCATGATCTGAGGTTCCATGCCAAAGTTGGGAACAGCGCCACCTACGGGTCATGAGATATGGAAAATGCATATTTTGGCCAATAACTTATGAACAGTTTGTCAGAAAATTATAAACTTGGTGTCTATCGATTCCTTGGGTCATGACAAATCCGTGGATATCGATTTTGCCATGATGGGATGTACCACGTGTCCGCCATTTTGAATGATGTCATAATTTGCAATATCTTTTAAACTATTTGAAATTTCTTCACCAAATTTGGTATGGATCATCATTAGCATGGCCCGAAGGTACCTGAGAAATTTGATCACAGCGCCACCTAGTGTTCCAGAGATATCATTGTTTTTTGAAAAAACGCTTATAACTTTTGCTAACATTGCTTGAAATTTGATTTCTTTATGTCAATATATTCCTTGGCTTATGCCGATTTCAACGATATCTCATATGTTATTTATCAACAATGTGACTGGCCGCCATATTGGAGTGAATGTAAAACAGTTTTTTCGCTACTCCTCCTTCAAAATTGGTCTAATTTTGTCCAAACATGTACTCAAATGATCTTCGGACTGAGCCGCATAAAAGTACTGTCCCCGATTTTTTTGCTATACTGGAAAAAAAAAGTTATGATGTCGCAAACTTAATGAGGTCAACCCATAATTGGTTCAGAGGCTGTAACTTGTGAACAGTTTGTCACAAAATCATAAAATTGGTGTCTATCGATTCCTTGCGTCATGTCGAATCTGAGGATATCTATTTTGCCAGCATTGGATGTACCACATCATAAGCTATATTAGCATTAAGTTAGCTTAGCATGCTAATCTCGTTAACATGATTTTGTGTGCTCATTCACACACTGAAGCCTCTCCTCTGCAGCTTTGTAAAACATGTCCTCTGGGTGGCGCAAGTGGTTCAACCATGCGTCATGAATCCCGAACCATTGTGGTCGTGGGTTCGAGACCAGTGTGGGGCGACTTTGAAATTGTGTATAAAATAATAATTTAAATTCCTTCCGGCTCTGCACTGCTGTTGGTGCTTAAATGCTAGCTGTGCTGCTGTAATTGATGTGCTTACTGTGCTTGATGTACATTAAATTTCTGATGTTTTGCTCTTCTGGCTCCGCATTGCGCTACAGCGGCTGTTGCTTGCTCTGCCTTGCAGGGCTTGGCCCCGTATTGCTGCTTGCAGCTATATTAGCAATTGTTATTGTCAGAATAACAATTCTTCTTCTTCCCAGTGGAAGTCTATGGCAGCCCTATGAACCGTACATAGGAAAATGATGAAATTTGGCACACTTGTAGTGATGGCCATGAATAGTAAATGTAGCAATTTTTGAGTCTCTAGGACCAACTCTATAGCGCCACCAGCAGTTCAAAAATTCAACATTGAAATGGTTATAACTTTTGAACCCTTTGATCTAGAAAAATGAAACTTAGTACACCTGATTCATCTCATTATGCTGATCAGAACCAATATCTTACATTAAGACTCCACCCATTACAGTAGTGGCCATTTTGAAAAGTACAGTATGCAGTTTTTTTGCTACTCCTCCTTCAAAATTGGTCTAATTTTGTCCAAACATGTGCTCAAATGATCTTCGGACTGAGCCGCATAAAAGTACTGTCCCCGATTTTTTTTATTCTTCTCTGATCAAAAGTTATGACGTCACAAAGTTAACAAGGTCGACCTAAAATTGGTTCAGCGGCTGTATCTCGGCCAAACTTTGATCAATCGAAAACGAAAATTGGTACGCTTCATCGGAAGCATGATCTGAGGTTCCATGCCAAAGTTGGGAACAGCGCCACCTACGGGTCATGAGATATGGAAAATGCATATTTTGGCCAATAACTTGTGAACGGTTTGTCAGAAAATTATAAACTTGGTGTATATCGATTCCTTGGGTCATGATGAATCCGTGGATATTGATTTTGCCATGATGGGATGTAGCACGTGTCCGCCATTTTGAATTTTGTCATAATTTGCAATATCTTTTAAACTATTTGAAATTTCTTCACCAAATTTGGTATGGATCGTCATTAGCATGGCCCTAAGGTACCTGAGAAGTTTGATCACAGCGCCACCTAGTGTTCCAGAGATATCATTGTTTTTTGAAAAAACGCTTATAACTTTTGCTAACATTGCTTGAAATTTGATTTCTTTATGTCAATATATTCCTTGGCTTATGCCGATTTCAACGATATCTCATATGTTATTTTTCAACAATGTGACTGGCCGCCATATTGGAGTGAATGTAAAACAGTTTTTTCACTACTCCTCCTTCAAAATTGGTCTAATTTTGTCCAAACTTGTGCTCAAATGATCTTCGGACTGAGCCGCATAAAATTACTGTTCCCGATTTTTTTGCTATACTGGAAAAAAAAAAGTTATGATGTCGCAAACTTAATGAGGTCGACCCATAATTGGTTCAGAGGCTGTAACTTGTGAACAGTTTGTCACAAAATCATAAAATTGGTGTCTATCGATTCCTTGCGTCATGTCGAATCCGAGGATATCTATTTTGCCAGGATTGGATGTACCATGTTATAAGCTACATTAGCATTAAGATAGCTTAGCATGCTAATCTGGTTAACTTGCTTTTGTGTGCTCATTCTTACACTGAAGCCTCTCCTCTGAAGTTTGTGATTGTACGTCCTCTGAGTGGTGCAATCTGCTAAACCATGAATCTAAAATCTTGAGCCATTCTGGTTGTGGGTTCGAGTCCCATGTGGGATGACTTTAAAGTTGTCATTTAAATTCCTTCCGGCTCTGCACTGCTGTTGGTGCTTAAATGCTCGCTGTGCTTCATTTACATTTATATTTAATTTCTGCTCTTTTTGTTCTTGCGGCTCTGCACTGCTGTTGGTGCTTAAATGCTTGCTGCGCTGCTGTGCTTGATGTACATTTACATGTATATTCAATTTCTGCTCTTTTTGTTCTTCTGGCTCCGCACTGCTGTTGGTGCTTAAATGCTTGCTGTGTTGCTGTAATTGATGTGCTTACAGAACTTGCTGTGCTTGATGTACATTAAATTTCTGATGTTTTGCTCTTCTGGCTCCGCATTGCGCTACAGCGGCTTTTGCTTGCTGTGCCTTGCAGGGCTTGGCCCCGTATTGCTGCTTGCAGCTATATTTATTATTATTATTCTTCTTCCTCCTCTTGAAGTCTATGGCAGCCCTATGAACCATACATAGGAAAATGATGAAATTTGGCACACTTGTAGTGATGGTAATGAAAAGTAATTGTAGCAATTTTTGAGTCTCTAGGTCCAACTCTATAGCGCCACCAGCAGTTCAAAAATTCAACATTGAAATGGTTATAACTTTTGAACCCTTTGATCTAGAAAAATGAAACTTAGTACACCTGATTCATCTCATCATGCTGATTAGAACCAATATCTTACATTAAGACTCCGCCCATTACAGTAGTGGCCATTTTGAAAAGTACAGTATGCAGTTTTTTTGCTACTCCTCCTTCAAAATTGGTCTAATTTTGTCCAAACATGTACTCAAATGATCTTCGGACTGAGCCGCATAAAAGTACTGTCCCCGATTTTTTTTATTCTTCTCTGATCAAAAGTTATGACGTCGCAAACTTAACGAGGTCGACCCAAAATTGGTTCAGAAGCTATAGCTCGGCCAAACTTTGATCAATCGAAACGAAAATTGGTACACTTCATCGGAAGCATGATCTGAGGTTCCATGCCAAAGTTGGGAACAGCGCCACCTACGGGTCATGAGATATGGAAAATGCATATTTTGGCCAATAACTTATGAACAGTTTGTCAGAAAATTATAAACTTGGTGTCTATCGATTCCTTGGGTCATGACAAATCCGTGGATATCGATTTTGCCATAATGGGATGTACCACGTGTCCGCCATTTTGAATGATGTCATAATTTGCAATATCTTTTAAACTATTTGAAATTTCTTCACCAAATTTGGTATGGATCATCATTAGCATGGCCCGAAGGTACATGAGAAGTTTGATCACAGCGCCACCTAGTGTTCCAGAGATATCATTGTTTTTTGAAAAAACACTTATAACTTTTGCCAACATTGCTTGAAATTTGATTTCTTTATGTCAATATATTCCTTGGCTTATGCCGATTTCAACGATATCTCATATGTTATTTTTCAACAATGTGACTGGCCGCCATATTGGAGCGAATGTAAAACAGTTTTTTCGCTACTCCTCCTTCAAAATTGGTCTAATTTTGTCCAAATATGTACTCAAATGATCTTCGGACTGAGCCGCATAAAAGTACTGTCCCCGATTTTTTTGCTCTACTGGAAAAAAAAAGTTATGATGTCGCAAACTTAACGAGGTCGACCCATAATTGGTTCAGAGGCTGTAACTTGTGAACAGTTTGTCACAAAATCATAAAATTGGTCTCTATCGATTCCTTGCGTCATGTCGAATCCGAGGATATCTTTTTTGCCAGGATTGGATGTACCACGTCATCATAAGCCATAAGCTACATCAGCATTAAGATAGCTTAGCATGCTAATCTGGTTAACTTGCTTTTGTGTGCTCATTCTTACACTGAAGCCTCTCATCTGAAGTTTGTGATTGTACATCCTCTGAGTGGTGCAGTCTGCTAAACCATGTGCTTCTAATCCTGAGCCGTTCTGGTTGTAGGTTCGAACCCTGTGTTGGATGAGTATAAAAATTGTGTTGATTCCTGTTTTGTTCAGGCATTTTTCTAATCTATTGCGCTAATGCTGCTTGTTTTGATTTCATCCATAAGTACTTCTGAACCTATCTGTTCTTCATGTACATTCTATTTCTGCTCTTTTTGCTCTTCTGGCTCCACATTGGCTAACCATAAGTTACATTAGCATTAAGATATCTTAGCATGCTTAACTGGTTGAGATGCTAAGTAATTCTTTTGTGTGCTTATTGTGTGCTCATTCTTAATCTGAAGCCTCTCCTCTGCAGCTTAAGCGTAAAATGCTAAACCATGTGCCATGAGCCCAAACCATTGTGTTACAGACATAGTGTCTTTCTGAAAAGTAACTCATTAGAATATGATATGTGGCACATTCATATAAAGATTAACGCTTGACTTGATTTATTGAACTTTGGCATCTTGGTAAAAATGTAAAAAAAAAACAGTTTTCCCAATGGTACTACTAGATGAGTAACAGTCACATCACCCAGAGGTTGTGAGTTCGAGTCCTGTCCAACTTCATAAAATGGTTTCTGTATTTTCCAGTTAAGTATTTTTTTAATCTTTCTTCTGGGATTAGAAACATTGTTTATTCTATGTTGAGTCTCACCTGAAGTCTTGAGTATTCAGAAAGTTTTGTGATCAAAAATGATTTCTATAGCAGTCCTTGACAATCTACTATTCTTGCAATGTAAGCATTTTCTTCATATTAATACTTTTTGCCTTTATGTGTTCATTCTCATGTCAATTTCCTTTTATGCATTGTGTGTAGTGAGCTAGAGAGTAGAAGGGTGTGATTTGATGTTGTCATGGTCTAAGTAAACCTATTTTTTTTTAATTAAGCTGGCTTTTATAAATTAAGTTAACTACATAAACTATTATACATGCATTTGTTTGGTTTAAAGCTTTAAGTATTGTTAAAGTTAAAATTAACATTCAGGTTGGACAACGTTTTAACTATTGTCCTGAAGACACTTACTAATTTTAGTATTTCAAAACAATAAAAACAACTGTTAAATAATAGCATACTACAAATTAAATGAAAATTATGTAAATGCTCTATCCACTAAGCTGTTTTATGATGCACTTTTTGTAAAAGACACCAAGTTTGTGTAGAATCAATTCATATACTAAATATAGTCTATATCCATTTAGTACAAGTAGAAAATCACTGACAGTAAAGTGAAGTAAATGGCTACAGAGACAAAGTATATTTCAATCATTTTATTAAAAAGAATCTTTATTACATATTTATCTTGAACATGTGCCTTAATACCCCAGTGAGCAAGCCAAAAGGCGACAGTGGCAAGAAAAACTCCCTTAGTAGGGTGGAACATCTTGGATCAAAGGGTGGAGCATAATAGTAGGGTGGAACATCTTGGATCAAAGGGTGGAGCATAATCAGCAGAGTGGTAAAGGAAGAAACCTTGGGAGGAACCAGACTCAGCCGGGGCAGGCCATCCTCTTTTGGCTGGCACATATTAAGTAACTGTACATAGGCCAAATATAATACAAGCCATCCATTCAACATTGTTACTGTGGAGATGTATTCAGTAGTAAAATAAATTAATTGACTGCCTGCATACGTTTAAAGTTCTTTCAGAACATTTTCTGAATTGATAGTTGACAAGACTGTTGTTGTCACTATTGCTAGAGGGGAAAAGCAATAAAGTTATCAAAAATCACAAAATTATATGTTTTCAGTAACACGTTTGAATATATTCATTGTATATTACCTTTTTTAATCAGTTGTATAATTTACAGAAGTTCATGCAGTAGAAAATCTTGCGATTGGTATATGGGAGGAAGTTATGACTTGTGCGTTTCAGATATCTGCAAAGTTTACATGCGTTTAACAAACTGCTTGGTGAAAGTAAAAGGTTTACACAAAAAACATAGCCATCAATGTAGAAAATGTCTGTTAGCTTACCTTTTTTCAGTAGTGAAAAATTGTTTATGGAGTTTATGGACCTCAGAATATCAACAGTGGTTTTTGAGTTGTTGCACAAATCTGAAAGTAGATTAACTAGGGCTTGAATGAAAGCGTTTCAATTTCAATTTTGCAGACATGCAATGAAATATACCTTTTTTATCAGCTGTGGGCTTCTTTATAGGAGTTCATGGATCAGAAAATCTTGTGATGAGTACATGGAGGAAGTTATGACTTCAGTGTGTTTCAGAAATCTGAAAATATTACATTCATTAAATGCTCCAAGTGAAGTCTTCACATAAAATATTTTGCAGCTAACATAGACATTGTATGTTAACTTACATTTTTGTTGGTAGTGGACATTTGTACAAGGGTTTGTGGACTTCAGAATATCAACAGTGGTTATTGAGTTGCTGCACAAATCTGAAAGTGTACCATTAGTAGATTAATCAGTGCTTGTATAAAAGTCAACAACTTAAATTTACTTCAATAAAATGTACCGTTTTATCAGTTGTGAACTTCTTTATAAAAGTTAATTTAAATGATAGTGTGGAAGAGAATTTTTAATTTCTTGTTGAAAATATACTTTGTATTTAATTGGTTAAACTAAGACCAAAAGTATCTCTTAAACAATATATTTTGTTTATTCTTGTGATCATATTGTCAAGTGTTTATAGGTAGTGTTATATTATATATGTTGATGTTACCCTTTTGTTTGATACCTTTGCAGGTATTTGTGATTACCATTGTTGGTATGATTTATCATTTATTTATGTAATGTGTTATTTGTATTAGTTTTTTACTTTTGCAAATATTGATAATTGATTGCATGGAAGAGAACTTTTTGATTTCTTGTTGAAAACATACTATGTATTAAATTGGTTTAAACTAAAAGCAAAACTGTCCCTTTTTATAATACAATCTACTTTGTTCATTCTTGTAATGCAAATTTGAATTTTCAGCATCATTACTCTAGTCTATAATGTCATATGGTTTACAAATCATTTTAATATACTTATTTTCTGCTCAAGAAATGTTTCTTATTACAGAAAACAGCAATGCTCCTTATTGTAGTTTGAAAACTGAAATACAGAATATTTTAGACATGTTCAAAAAAATTGTTAGCTGATAAATAAAAAAAAAAAAAAAAAAAAGAATTTTCTGCATGAAAATGTTTTTCATTTCATTTGGCATAAACATCTTGTTCAAGTATTTATGTATTCATAGGTAGTGTTATGATACATATTTTGATTACCTTTGCAGGTATTTGTAATTACCATTGTTGGTATGTATCTAATGTGTATTTCGTATTTTGATTACTATTTGGAGGTATTTGCGATTACCATTGTTGGTATGATTATATAATATATATAATTTTTTTTTCATGTAAACATGTTTAAATAATGATTGAAATGACTTTATGGAAAAAAATCTATTTATTTTTGCCAAATATATTTTGCATTAAATTGATCTAAACTGAGTAAAACTGTCCCTTATTTTTACTACGATATATTTTGTTCATTCTTATAATGCAAAATTGAATTTTCAGAATCTTATCTCTAGTTATTATTATTCTTCTTCTTCTTCTTCTTCCGCCAATGGAAGTCTATGGCAGCCCTATGAACCATACATAGGAAAATGATGAAATTTGGCACACTTGTAGTGATGGTAATGAAAAGTAATTGTAGCAATTTTTGAGTCTCTAGGACCAACTCTATAGCGCCACCAGCAGTTCAAAAATCCAACATTGAAATGGTTATAACTTTTGAACCCTTTGATCTAGAAAAATGAAACTTAGTACACCTGATTTATCTCATCATGCTGATCAGAACCAATATCTTACATCAAGACTCCGCCCATTACAGTAGTGGCCATTTTGAAAAGTACAGTATGCAGTTTTTTTGCTACTCCTCCTTCAAAATTGGTCTAATTTTGTCCAAACATGTACTCAAATGATCTTCGGACTGAGCCGCATAAAAGTACTGTCCCCGATTTTTTTGCTATATTGGAAAAAAAAAAGTTATGATGTCGCAAACTTAACGAGGTCGACCCAAAATTGGTTCAGAAGCTATAGCTCGGCCAAACTTTGATCAATCGAAACGAAAATTGGTACACTTCATCGGAAGCATGATCTGAGGTTCCATGCCAAAGTTGGGAACAGCGCCACCTACGGGTCATGAGATATGGAAAATGCATATTTTGGCCAATAACTTATGAACAGTTTGTCAGAAAATTATAAACTTGGTGTCTATCGATTCCTTGGGTCATGACAAATCCGTGGATATCGATTTTGCCATGATGGGATGTACCACGTGTCCGCCATTTTGAATGATGTCATAATTTGCAATATCTTTTAAACTATTTGAAATTTCTTCACCAAATTTGGTATGGATCATCATTAGCATGGCCCGAAGGTACCTGAGAAATTTGATCACAGCGCCACCTAGTGTTCCAGAGATATCATTGTTTTTTGAAAAAACGCTTATAACTTTTGCTAACATTGCTTGAAATTTGATTTCTTTATGTCAATATATTCCTTGGCTTATGCCGATTTCAACGATATCTCATATGTTATTTATCAACAATGTGACTGGCCGCCATATTGGAGTGAATGTAAAACAGTTTTTTCGCTACTCCTCCTTCAAAATTGGTCTAATTTTGTCCAAACATGTACTCAAATGATCTTCGGACTGAGCCGCATAAAAGTACTGTCCCCGATTTTTTTGCTATACTGGAAAAAAAAAGTTATGATGTCGCAAACTTAATGAGGTCAACCCATAATTGGTTCAGAGGCTGTAACTTGTGAACAGTTTGTCACAAAATCATAAAATTGGTGTCTATCGATTCCTTGCGTCATGTCGAATCTGAGGATATCTATTTTGCCAGCATTGGATGTACCACATCATAAGCTATATTAGCATTAAGTTAGCTTAGCATGCTAATCTCGTTAACATGATTTTGTGTGCTCATTCACACACTGAAGCCTCTCCTCTGCAGCTTTGTAAAACATGTCCTCTGGGTGGCGCAAGTGGTTCAACCATGCGTCATGAATCCCGAACCATTGTGGTCGTGGGTTCGAGACCAGTGTGGGGCGACTTTGAAATTGTGTATAAAATAATAATTTAAATTCCTTCCGGCTCTGCACTGCTGTTGGTGTTTAAATGCTAGCTGTGCTGCTGTAATTGATGTGCTTACTGTGCTTGATGTACATTAAATTTCTGATGTTTTGCTCTTCTGGCTCCGCATTGCGCTACAGCGGCTGTTGCTTGCTCTGCCTTGCAGGGCTTGGCCCCGTATTGCTGCTTGCAGCTATATTTATTATTATTATTATAATTCTTCTTCCTCCTCTTGAAGTCTATGGCAGCCCTATGAACCATACATAGGAAAATGATGAAATTTGGCACACTTGTAGTGATGGTAATGAAAAGTAATTGTAGCAATTTTTGAGTCTCTAGGTCCAACTCTATAGCGCCACCAGCAGTTCAAAAATTCAACATTGAAATGGTTATAACTTTTGAACCCTTTGATCTAGAAAAATGAAACTTAGTACACCTGATTCATCTCATCATGCTGATTAGAACCAATATCTTACATTAAGACTCCGCCCATTACAGTAGTGGCCATTTTGAAAAGTACAGTATGCAGTTTTTTTGCTACTCCTCCTTCAAAATTGGTCTAATTTTGTCCAAACATGTACTCAAATGATCTTCGGACTGAGCCGCATAAAAGTACTGTCCCCGATTTTTTTTATTCTTCTCTGATCAAAAGTTATGACGTCGCAAACTTAACGAGGTCGACCCAAAATTGGTTCAGAAGCTATAGCTCGGCCAAACTTTGATCAATCGAAACGAAAATTGGTACACTTCATCGGAAGCATGATCTGAGGTTCCATGCCAAAGTTGGGAACAGCGCCACCTACGGGTCATGAGATATGGAAAATGCATATTTTGGCCAATAACTTATGAACAGTTTGTCAGAAAATTATAAACTTGGTGTCTATCGATTCCTTGGGTCATGACAAATCCGTGGATATCGATTTTGCCATAATGGGATGTACCACGTGTCCGCCATTTTGAATGATGTCATAATTTGCAATATCTTTTAAACTATTTGAAATTTCTTCACCAAATTTGGTATGGATCATCATTAGCATGGCCCGAAGGTACATGAGAAGTTTGATCACAGCGCCACCTAGTGTTCCAGAGATATCATTGTTTTTTGAAAAAACACTTATAACTTTTGCCAACATTGCTTGAAATTTGATTTCTTTATGTCAATATATTCCTTGGCTTATGCCGATTTCAACGATATCTCATATGTTATTTTTCAACAATGTGACTGGCCGCCATATTGGAGCGAATGTAAAACAGTTTTTTCGCTACTCCTCCTTCAAAATTGGTCTAATTTTGTCCAAATATGTACTCAAATGATCTTCGGACTGAGCCGCATAAAAGTACTGTCCCCGATTTTTTTGCTCTACTGGAAAAAAAAAGTTATGATGTCGCAAACTTAACGAGGTCGACCCATAATTGGTTCAGAGGCTGTAACTTGTGAACAGTTTGTCACAAAATCATAAAATTGGTCTCTATCGATTCCTTGCGTCATGTCGAATCCGAGGATATCTTTTTTGCCAGCATTGGATGTACCACATCATAAGCTATATTAGCATTAAGTTAGCTTAGCATGCTAATCTCGTTAACATGATTTTGTGTGCTCATTCACACACTGAAGCCTCTCCTCTGCAGCTTTGTAAAACATGTCCTCTGGGTGGCGCAAGTGGTTCAACCATGCGTCATGAATCCCGAACCATTGTGGTCGTGGGTTCGAGACCAGTGTGGGGCGACTTTGAAATTGTGTATAAAATAATAATTTAAATTCCTTCCGGCTCTGCACTGCTGTTGGTGCTTAAATGCTAGCTGTGCTGCTGTAATTGATGTGCTTACTGTGCTTGATGTACATTAAATTTCTGATGTTTTGCTCTTCTGGCTCCGCATTGCGCTACAGCGGCTGTTGCTTGCTCTGCCTTGCAGGGCTTGGCCCCGTATTGCTGCTTGCAGCTATATTTATTATTATTATTCTTCTTCCTCCTCTTGAAGTCTATGGCAGCCCTATGAACCATACATAGGAAAATGATGAAATTTGGCACACTTGTAGTGATGGTAATGAAAAGTAATTGTAGCAATTTTTGAGTCTCTAGGTCCAACTCTATAGCGCCACCAGCAGTTCAAAAATTCAACATTGAAATGGTTATAACTTTTGAACCCTTTGATCTAGAAAAATGAAACTTAGTACACCTGATTCATCTCATCATGCTGATTAGAACCAATATCTTACATTAAGACTCCGCCCATTACAGTAGTGGCCATTTTGAAAAGTACAGTATGCAGTTTTTTTGCTACTCCTCCTTCAAAATTGGTCTAATTTTGTCCAAACATGTACTCAAATGATCTTCGGACTGAGCCGCATAAAAGTACTGTCCCCGATTTTTTTTATTCTTCTCTGATCAAAAGTTATGACGTCGCAAACTTAACGAGGTCGACCCAAAATTGGTTCAGAAGCTATAGCTCGGCCAAACTTTGATCAATCGAAACGAAAATTGGTACACTTCATCGGAAGCATGATCTGAGGTTCCATGCCAAAGTTGGGAACAGCGCCACCTACGGGTCATGAGATATGGAAAATGCATATTTTGGCCAATAACTTATGAACAGTTTGTCAGAAAATTATAAACTTGGTGTCTATCGATTCCTTGGGTCATGACAAATCCGTGGATATCGATTTTGCCATAATGGGATGTACCACGTGTCCGCCATTTTGAATGATGTCATAATTTGCAATATCTTTTAAACTATTTGAAATTTCTTCACCAAATTTGGTATGGATCATCATTAGCATGGCCCGAAGGTACATGAGAAGTTTGATCACAGCGCCACCTAGTGTTCCAGAGATATCATTGTTTTTTGAAAAAACACTTATAACTTTTGCCAACATTGCTTGAAATTTGATTTCTTTATGTCAATATATTCCTTGGCTTATGCCGATTTCAACGATATCTCATATGTTATTTTTCAACAATGTGACTGGCCGCCATATTGGAGCGAATGTAAAACAGTTTTTTCGCTACTCCTCCTTCAAAATTGGTCTAATTTTGTCCAAATATGTACTCAAATGATCTTCGGACTGAGCCGCATAAAAGTACTGTCCCCGATTTTTTTGCTCTACTGGAAAAAAAAAGTTATGATGTCGCAAACTTAACGAGGTCGACCCATAATTGGTTCAGAGGCTGTAACTTGTGAACAGTTTGTCACAAAATCATAAAATTGGTCTCTATCGATTCCTTGCGTCATGTCGAATCCGAGGATATCTTTTTTGCCAGCATTGGATGTACCACATCATAAGCTATATTAGCATTAAGTTAGCTTAGCATGCTAATCTCGTTAACATGATTTTGTGTGCTCATTCACACACTGAAGCCTCTCCTCTGCAGCTTTGTAAAACATGTCCTCTGGGTGGCGCAAGTGGTTCAACCATGCGTCATGAATCCCGAACCATTGTGGTCGTGGGTTCGAGACCAGTGTGGGGCGACTTTGAAATTGTGTATAAAATAATAATTTAAATTCCTTCCGGCTCTGCACTGCTGTTGGTGCTTAAATGCTAGCTGTGCTGCTGTAATTGATGTGCTTACTGTGCTTGATGTACATTAAATTTCTGATGTTTTGCTCTTCTGGCTCCGCATTGCGCTACAGCGGCTGTTGCTTGCTCTGCCTTGCAGGGCTTGGCCCCGTATTGCTGCTTGCAGCTATATTTATTATTATTATTCTTCTTCCTCCTCTTGAAGTCTATGGCAGCCCTATGAACCATACATAGGAAAATGATGAAATTTGGCACACTTGTAGTGATGGTAATGAAAAGTAATTGTAGCAATTTTTGAGTCTCTAGGTCCAACTCTATAGCGCCACCAGCAGTTCAAAAATTCAACATTGAAATGGTTATAACTTTTGAACCCTTTGATCTAGAAAAATGAAACTTAGTACACCTGATTCATCTCATCATGCTGATTAGAACCAATATCTTACATTAAGACTCCGCCCATTACAGTAGTGGCCATTTTGAAAAGTACAGTATGCAGTTTTTTTGCTACTCCTCCTTCAAAATTGGTCTAATTTTGTCCAAACATGTACTCAAATGATCTTCGGACTGAGCCGCATAAAAGTACTGTCCCCGATTTTTTTTATTCTTCTCTGATCAAAAGTTATGACGTCGCAAACTTAACGAGGTCGACCCAAAATTGGTTCAGAAGCTATAGCTCGGCCAAACTTTGATCAATCGAAACGAAAATTGGTACACTTCATCGGAAGCATGATCTGAGGTTCCATGCCAAAGTTGGGAACAGCGCCACCTACGGGTCATGAGATATGGAAAATGCATATTTTGGCCAATAACTTATGAACAGTTTGTCAGAAAATTATAAACTTGGTGTCTATCGATTCCTTGGGTCATGACAAATCCGTGGATATCGATTTTGCCATGATGGGATGTACCACGTGTCCGCCATTTTGAATGATGTCATAATTTGCAATATCTTTTAAACTATTTGAAATTTCTTCACCAAATTTGGTATGGATCATCATTAGCATGGCCCGAAGGTACCTGAGAAATTTGATCACAGCGCCACCTAGTGTTCCAGAGATATCATTGTTTTTTGAAAAAACGCTTATAACTTTTGCTAACATTGCTTGAAATTTGATTTCTTTATGTCAATATATTCCTTGGCTTATGCCGATTTCAACGATATCTCATATGTTATTTATCAACAATGTGACTGGCCGCCATATTGGAGTGAATGTAAAACAGTTTTTTCGCTACTCCTCCTTCAAAATTGGTCTAATTTTGTCCAAACATGTACTCAAATGATCTTCGGACTGAGCCGCATAAAAGTACTGTCCCCGATTTTTTTGCTATACTGGAAAAAAAAAAGTTATGATGTCGCAAACTTAATGAGGTCGACCCATAATTGGTTCAGAGGCTGTAACTTGTGAACAGTTTGTCACAAAATCATAAAATTGGTGTCTATCGATTCCTTGCGTCATGTCGAATCCGAGGATATCTATTTTGCCAGGATTGGATGTACCATGTTATAAGCTACATTAGCATTAAGATAGCTTAGCATGCTAATCTGGTTAACTTGCTTTTGTGTGCTCATTCTTACACTGAAGCCTCTCCTCTGAAGGTTGTGATTATACGTCCTCTGAGTGGTGCAATCTGCTAAACCATGAATCTAAAATCCTGAGCCATTCTGGTTGTGGGTTCGAGTCCCATGTGGGATGACTTTAAAGTTGTCATTTAAATTCCTTCCGGCTCTGCACTGCTGTTGGTGCTTAAATGCTCGCTGTGCTTCATTTACATTTATATTTAATTTCTGCTGTTTTTGTTCTTGCGGCTCTGCACTGCTGTTGGTGCTTAAATGCTTGCTGCGCTGCTGTGCTTGATGTACATTTACATGTATATTCAATTTCTGCTCTTTTTGTTCTTCTGGCTCCGCACTGCTGTTGGTGCTTAAATGCTTGCTGTGTTGCTGTAATTGATGTGCTTACAGAACTTGCTGTGCTTGATGTACATTAAATTTCTGATGTTTTGCTCTTTTGGCTCCGCATTGCGCTACAGCGGCTTTTGCTTGCTGTGCCTTGCAGGGCTTGGCCCCGTATTGCTGCTTGCAGCTATATTTATATTTATAGAACTGTCTTGTGTTGAGCTGAAATATGAATAAATGGTACTTGTCTTTATAAAGTAAAATTTATTTATACAAAAGATTAAAATACTGGTTATACAACAAAAAAGGTTTGTAGCAAATCAACAAAAGATTACAGGTTATAATACTTTCAGCTCTATCCTATTCCAGGGCAGTCCTGTGAATGGATTCACAAAGGCTAAATACCTTATATGCAGTTCAAGCAATATATGGTTGACTTTATCAAGTTGAGCAATACAGCAGAGCAATATCAATCAAAGAGTCTAAATAAAACTGAAGATGGGCTATATTCTCTTCAGGGCTGCAACGACATCAAAATCAAAAGCGCAACAACACTCATACAGAGGCACTCATATATATAGGAACGTTTGGTTACATCAGTTCCTGTGCCTACGCTAGGGTTTTTCCCATAAGAAGTAAAACCATGTGACTAGTAAATCATATGACAATGTAAAACATGTGACATATATAAATCATGAAACAATGTGACTTTTAGTACTACATTGTATTAACTCCTGGGAACTGTGTTCAAATTATGTTCACCACAAGTGTGCATTCATTTCAGCATTCTTTCTTCCTTTCCTTCCTTTCCATCTTGGGAACCTATGTGTGTGTGTTCTAGAGTATAAGTCCGGAAATGGAGATGTATTTGTTAGTGCATTATACATTTCAGTGCTTAAAGAATCTTCTCCTGCAAATGTCAAAATCTTCATTGAGACCAGGATAACTAGTGGCCCTCAAGGAATAGATCCAATATGTCTCCCTCTGTTTAAGGCGTTTAATTATATCCCCACCCCTGGCATCAAGGCGAATAGCCTCAATGCCCACTACTCGTAAGGTCGAATCCCTGCCATATTTCCAGTCCGGATGGCATACCTATGCTCAGCTACCCTGTCTCTCAGTCTCCTTTTAGTGAGGCCTGCATAAAAACAGCCACATGTACACTCCAATCGATAGACAACATGGGTAGTATTGCAATTTATAAAACTGTTAATAGTGTAAGTCTTATTACTGAAAACATTCATAAATGTAGCAGTTTTAGCTATATTCTCACAATAATTACAATTACCACAAGGAACGTTTCCCTTAGGTTGACGAAGCCAAGTTTCGTGTTTAGGAGCAGGGAGGTAACTTCTTACTAACTTGTCTTTAATTGTAGGGGCCCTCTTAAAGCTGATCCCAGGGGGTTCTGTGAATATTTCCTGTAAAATAGGAACACATTCAATAATGTTCCAGTTTTTCTTTATAATGTGTTTAATCTGGACAGCCTCCTTGCTATACTGAGTGACAAAGTAGGGTTTCTGAGCTGACTCTCTCTTGGGTCTAGACTTAAGCAGACTCTTCCTTTCAAGTGATTTATGAGCTTGAACAAGAGTTTGTGTTCGATATCCTCTTTGTCGAAAAAACGCTGCTGCATATCCATCGATTGATTTTGGAAATCCTGATCTGAGTCACATATACGCCTTAGTCTCTGGATCTGTCCAAAGGGTATGTTATCAATAAGCCATGGCGGATGAAAGCTATTTGCATGCAATAGGGTATTACGATCTGTTGCCTTCCTGAAGATAGACGTATGTAAGAATTCCTCATTATCTTTTGAGATCCGTAGATCCAGAAAATGTATGGCGTGTAGGTCATAGTCCAGACTAAATTTAAGGTTCTCATTTAAGCTATTTACATAAACATGAAAGTCTACAAGTTCTTTTTCTAAACCTGAGAACATCAGAATAACATCATCAATATATCTACCCCACCACAAGACCTTATCTTTAAAAGGGTTACCTTGGTAAAATATATAGCGTTCCTCCCACAAGCCTAAAAACAGATTGGCATGATTGGGAGCAAAACATGCGCCCATTGCAGTCCCCTTTTCTTGTCTATACAATTTATCTTGAAAGATAAAGATGTTTTTGTTTAAAGTCCACTCAGTAAGTTGCACTATAAAGTCACTGGGAGGCATCAAATGTTCAGGTCTGGATGACAGATAGTGTTTTAAAGCCTCTAGACATAGCCGGAAGCACTTCACTGTCTGTTCACAAGCAGAGGAAAACGAGTTGTATGCAAGCTATTGAATTCGACATTGATTATGCTTTAGGTCTCGATGTAGTGTTTAAAATGGTTCTAAAGTGTTCAAAATCTGCGGACATATTTACGAAGACAGTTTTATGTACAGCGAGCATCTTCCTCTGCAGACAGTGAAGCGCTTCTGGCTATGAGGTCATCATCTTCGTCATCTTCTCAGTTCTCGGGCATGCGTCGTGGCGCTCTCATAAACTCATGTCAAAGGCCCACACAGAAGAAAATAAATAGTTGAATAAGGTTGTTATTTTTGTTTCTTTTTTCGTACAAAAAGTATTCTCGGCGCTTCATAAAGTTAAAGTTGAGCCACTGTAGTCACTTGGACTATTTAAACGATGTTTTTACTTCCTTTCTGGGCCTTGAAAGTGGTTGTACTGTCCTTCAATTGGTGTTCTTAAGCGAAATTAGACAGACAGCCAAACTCCCGTCATGAAAAACATGAGAGTCAGAATATAGCTTCTTAGCTCCATTTAATAGAGACTCTTGTTGAGCATGAAGACATGAACAAAGGAGTGAAACTGAAAACAAGCACAAAAAATACACTAAGGTGAAATTTCACGAATTGAAATCAAAGATTTATACCCATATATGGTTTTAAATCAACATGAAATCAGAACAAATATATTATTAGAAATAATGTTAAACAGAAAATACATAAACAACTTACAGGCAGTTCTTGCTAAGGAGAAATCAAAACATAACAGGATTATTGCAGCTGGAACAATTTTCACCATGTGCTTTTTTTAAACTAACTTCCTGATTCAGCCTGCAATACCATACTTGACCGCTAGAGGTCCTAATTACTCTAACAAGGACAATACCCAAAGGGCAGAACAGTGGTCATGCTGTCTATGAAGGAGTGAGACAGCTCTCAGATTTCATCAAAAATATCTTAATTTGTGTTAGATGAACGAAAGTCTTACGGGGTTGGAACAACATGAGGGCGAGTAATTACTGACAGAATTTCCATTTCCAGGTGAACTAACCCTTTAAGATAATCCCATATTTCATATACAGTATTTGTAGGACAACAGCATTGAGTCCAGAAGAGAAACTGTAATCATCAGAGGCCTCATTCTCTACCTTGGTGAAAAGACAGAGGAATTAATCAAGGACTACCGGGTAAAGAAATTATATTTCTGCATATTTTTAGTTTTTTAGTTTTTAGTTTTACCTTTATTGTCATTGCATGGTACACAATGAAATTTGACATCTCTCATAGAAAACAAACTGTATTCATCCATATTACCCACATATACCAACATACATAAAAACAATCATTTAAAACAATAAAAACAATAAAAATAGCTTAAAGTGTCTTGTGCATGTTATTTGAACAATATTGCATACACGTCCGTTCAAAATTATTGAAGCAGCTGTGGGAGGATAGAGGCACGGGCAGTGGAAGATATGTATGCATACTGAAAGATTTTCAAAGGCATTTCTTGATTTATATAGAAAGTTTTACAGTGCACTTATATTTTTAATGTTTTTAAAAGTAGTATCTTATGCTCACCAAGGCTGCATTTATTTGATTAAAAATACAAACAAAAACAGTCATATTGTGAAATCTTATTCCAATTTAAAACAGCTGTTTTCTATGTGAATATACAGTAAAGTGTAATTTATCCCTGTGATCAAAGCTGAATTTTCAGCATCATTACTCCAGTCTTCAGTGTCACATGATCCTTCAGAAATCACTCTAATATGAGGATTTGATGCTCAAGAAACATTTATGATTATTATCAATGACAATTCATTTTAAATTGTCATAAAATTTCACAATATTACTAATTGTTTTTTATCAAATAAATGCAGCCTTGGTGAGCAGAAGAGACTTCTTTTAAAAACATAAAAAATCTTACCGATCTAAAACTCGGTATAAATACTGTATATATACTCATGACTCTCTCCACATCAATATTTTTCAATTCACACAAGATTGTTACTGTTTATAAATGTAAGCAAATCCATGTGGAAAAAAAATGGCTTAAATCACAACACCGCTCAAAACTACCACAGCAACCACGCAATCCCCCCCCAAAAAAAAATTTCTTTTTTTTTTAACCTTTATTTAACCTGGGAAGAAAATCACATTGAGATAGATATCTCATTTACAAGTGAGCCCTGGCCAAGGTAGCAGCACACAGTAAACATAATAAAAACAAACAAAATAAAATTAAGTACATAAAACAATAATCACAACACACACATACACTAACACACTCACAACCACACACATACACACTCACACTCACAACAATAAAACAAAATTAAATGTTAAGAACAGGTACAGACATTTTGGAATGTTTGGTTGAGATATAACTTAAACTCATTGATTGAAATAAATACAGTAAGTTTCAATGATCTTTGAATCTCATTCCAAGCAGTTGGTGCACTATAAATAAAAGCAGTTTTTCCAAACTCTGTCTTCATTAAGGGAACATTTAAAAGAATATATCTACTTGAACGCAGATTATACCCTTGACTATTGACAGTTAATAGACTAATCATATACAGAGGAAGCTGGCCAACTATGGCCTTGTACACAAGTATAAGCCAATGATTGTACCTTCTTAAGTGACGTTAAGAAAGCCAACCAACCATTTCATACAGTGCACAGTGATGAGTATAATATTTTGTACAAGTTATAAATCTTAGAGCAGAGTGAGCAGCGAGTCTAATGATTGTAAAAGAGCCTTAGTGGTATTTCTGTAAAAAACATCTCCATAATCTAAGACAGGTAAGAAGGTAGCTTCCACCAACTTTCTTTTGGCTGACTGTGAAAAGCAGGCACTATTCCGAAAATAAAACCTAAGCTTTAACCTTAACCCTCTGAGGTCTGAGCTGTTTTCTGGGCCCTGGAGGTGTTCTGACATGCTCTGACATTTCTGGTTATTTCTGTTACTTGTGACATTTTCATGGCTAAAGTCTAATTACACTGTATTCAGCACAAACTCTGCTACAATAATATATCAGCAGCATGTATGTAAAAGTTTGTAGTTTTGAGATAATGACATTTATGCGTGGTTTTTGAAAATACAAAAAAAAATTCTCACTGAAATAAGGCCATGAAACCCATACTGATTATTTCTTCACAAGACTTTTGAAAATTGTATGACGTAGCCTAGAATATTTGCTGCAAAACTATGTGAAAATCACCCTGACTGCTCATTCAGATAAGACAATATATTGATTTAAAAATTTTACGACGTGTTTTGTGTGAAAAAGCCTTATGCGAGAGCTCATTAATATGTAAGCTTTTCTCACCTGAGAAAGACAAAGAACCTCCCCTAACGGCCCTATTAGGAGCTATCAGGCCCCTATCATTCTGAGCAACCTTGCACAATACTGTAAATGAGGAGATTTAAAAAATAATGGCTTTTAAATTGTTTGGATTTATTTACAACACAACATAATCCAAAGATACACAACAAATGCCAAAAAAGCACTTCAAAGACAGAGACCTTTGTGCCATTCCTAAAAACATTGTACATACCTTTCATTTCCAAGATTTTCACTTTACCATGTTCACGTACTGAGACTCATGTGAATGTTGAAGTCCTCAGTGGCATCTGGGACCTGAAAAAAAAAAGTGAACATACTGATATCAAGAGAAAGGCCTGCACGATTTTGGAAATAAATATTAGATTTTTCTGGTTAAAATTGCTTTTTAAAATTCCTTTTTAAAATTCACAGAATACACACACACACACACACGTTTCCAACGATATATAATATAATGAACACCAGGTTTGTTGTGCCTTGTAGGCATAAGGTATATGCGCAGTGCGGATAAAATAATAATAACAATAAATAACCTATAGCAGCCTATAAATCTTCCAAAAGAAGCTAGAGAAAAATATATTGATTATCATGTTACTTCAAATGTTTCCATCCGTTATGATGATATGAAATGAGATAATAATAAAAACATGAAGCCGTTTGGTGCGTTTTGCTTTCATCCAAAATATGATACATTCAAACGCGATCGCTTGCAAAATATGATACATTCAAACGCGATCGCTTGCAAAATATGATACATTCAAACGCGATCGCTTGCAAAATATGATACATTCAAACGCGATCACTCTCAAATATAAAACATTATGGTTACCATAAACATATCTATGTTTGAGCAGATATCCACAAACACAGTAAACACATATGATACATTCAAACGCGATCGCTTGCAAAATATGATACATTCAAACGCGATCGCTTGCAAAATATGATACATTCAAACGCGATCACTCTCAAATATAAAACATTATGGTTACCATAAACATATCTATGTTTGAGCAGATATCCACAAACACAGTAAACACGGGTCTAAATATTATAATATTCCCCATATATCTAGCAACAGTTCAGCTGCAACGTGACATTTATGCAACAATAACAAACTAGGCTATGTAAGAATTTCTTACCTTATCTTTCTTGTCTTCAAATCGCGTTCTTCTTCTTCTGAGGTAGCCTAAATCCAATGTAAGCTCAGGCACGTCTTTCAAACTCGACGAAAAGTGAAGTGAAGTGTTTTGTTGTTGAGGTAACGAGCGCGTTCGCGTTCCATGTGGAGATTTGCATGTGAATATCTTTTGCGCGAGTAGGCGTGGCCAAATTAACTGTAATGAGCAAGCGTTTGAGAAGCTGGACATCTTGTTGGTTTTATACAAATTACTTAAACAGAGAATATTTGTTTTCGTTTTGAATCCGATCATTTAAAAGTACACACTTAAATGTTTATAAAGGTATATGGCTCATAAATGTGTGACAAGTATTCGCTGAGTTTTGTTTCAGTTTATAGACGTGCTCAAGAAAAAAAAGTTCACCGCGACGGAGAGGCAGAAAGCACACCCTGTTTATTTTCTTTATTTTACAAAAGCACAATGTTTTGATTTGATTGTAAGTGGACACATACAAAAGGAGAAATATCACAGATTCTTTTTTTATATTTCTTTTTTCTGTATGACCATAAATGATGGAGTAATTTAAGTTTATAGTGCTACAATGTGGAGAAAATCCGGCAAAACGCGTCGGCGCGTTTGTCGACCTCAGAGGGTTAACTTGGATAGCAATTGTGTAACTTGAATGATAAGTCCTCCTCCAACACAAAGCCTAGGTATCTGTAGGAGGAGACCAGTTCTATAGATTTACCCTGCAGAGTGTAAAGAGGTGGTGGAGAAGATTCACGCTTATGTTTCCTAGAAAAGACCATGCATTTTGTTTTCTTATCATTCAGAACTAGTTTTAAAGAGAGGAGGTTGCGCTGACTCTCTCTTGGGTCTGGCCTTGACGTGGCGAGGGGGCTTGCGCGTTCCAGTGACCCTGGAGAGCGATACCGTCGGGAGCTCGCTCCTGGCAGGGTCACCCTAGGCGGGCCGGTCTCCAGGGTAGGTTCCAGACAAACAAAGACCCCAGCATGTCGGTACGCTGTGAGGTGGCAGCCCCACCTACCGACTATCCTGCGGAGGGCTAACAACCCACCCAGGAGAAACCCTTTTTTTATGAAACCGATCAGAGAAAGAAGCCGGACTGCTCAACACGGTAACGGACCCCAGCCTGCCCCCGACCAACGAGTACGGATCAACCTTCGTCGCAGGACCCGAGTCGCCACATGGAATGTCCAGACACTCCTTCGCCCCGGAGCTGCCACCCTGCTGTCCCGAGAGCTCTGCCGCTATAACATCTCCTTGGCAGGGCTCTGTGAAGTCCGATGGCACGGCAATGGCGAAACAACAGCAGGCTACCATTGCTACTTCTGGAGTGGCCCCAAGAGACGGACAGGCCTTTATGGCGTGGCACTTGCCATCCCAAAGGCCCTCCGCAAGTCCCTCATCAGCTGGACACCCCTGAGCGACAGATTACTGTCGGCCTGCTTTCTCCACCAACACGGCAAGATGACAGTAATCATTGCTTATGCCCCCACCGATGTCGCTGATGAGGATGCGAAGGATGCCTTCTTTGACCAACTCCATCAGGCTGTTGGCCAAGCCTCACCACACGACATCACCATCATCCTCACCGATGCCAACGCCACTCTGTCCAGCAGTGATCGGTCCACAGGCTCACCTGTCGGCACAACCTTTGCTGACAGGTCCACAAATGACAACGGTAACCGCCTTCTCCTTCTCTGCCACCACAACAACCTCTGTGTTGCTGATACCTGGTTTCCCCGGAAGCTTATCCATCACTGGACATGGTACAGCCCAGATGGCAGAACCAGGAAAGCGCTGGACCATATCCTCATCTCTCGACGCTGGAAGCCGTTTGTCACCAACTGCCGTGTGTACCGAGGAGCAGAGCTTGGCAACACAGACCATCGCCTGCTGGTGGCCCAGCTCAAGTTAAAGCTGCGAGCCAACCAGCACACCAAGACTCAGCCTCGCCTGGACTCCTCCCTACTCAGTGATCCAAACATCGCCACAGACTTCAGTTGCGCCATCCGCCGCACCTTTGATAACCTGGCTACCGACAAGGTGAACGACTGGCAGACCTTCAAGGAAAGTGTCATCCAGTCAGCTCACAATGTCTTCGGATGCTTTCGACCTTCCCCGAAAAAGCCTTGGATATCGGAGAGGACACTCAACATCATTGACCGGCGGCGTGAGGCCCGGCTCCGAGGTGACCTGACGGAGTATCAGCGACTGAACCGCCAGCGCAATGTGGCTATAGCCGAGGATAGGGAAAAGTTCTGGCAAGCAGAAGCTAAACACCTAGAGTCCGCGGCCAATAACAACAACATGAGCCATGTCTTCAGTCTGCTGCGCCAAGCCCGTAATGGCCCACGCATCAAGACAGCCCTGGTGAAAGATTCTGATGGCAACCTTATAGCAACTGAAGCAAATTGCCTCGAACGCTGGAAAGAGCACTTCAGCCTCCTTCTGCAGCACGGTACCTCACCGGCTGATCCCGCCATCTTATCAGCCGCTAACGCTGCAGCCCCTAGTGTTGTCTGCAGTACAGACCCTGTCACACCTGAGGAAGTCAGAGCCGCTCTGGGAAAACTTAACAACAGGAAAGCCCCCGGCATCTGTGCAATAACCGCTGAGATGCTAAAATCAGGCGGTGAAAGCATCGTCGAGTGGCTTACCCACATATTCAATGAGGTGTGGGAGACAGAGAGGCTTCCCAGCGACTGGACCAGAGGAGTCATCTTGCCCTTCTGGAAACGCAAGGGTGACAGGCTAGTCTACGGCAACCACAGAGGCATTACCCTTCTCTCCATCCCCGGCAAGCTCTTTACTAGGATCTTGCTCACTCGTGCTCTCCCAGCCATCAGAAGCAGCCGCCGTCCCCAGCAGGCTGGCTTCATGCCTAACCGCTCCACAACAGACCAAATCTCCGCCGTTCGCTTGCTGAAAGAGAAGACCTATGAATTCCGTAAAGATCGCCATCTTTACATCGGGGTCATAGATCTGAAGGCTGCCTTTGACACCGTCTGCCATACTTCACTGTGGAGTATCCTACACGCCCTTGGAGCACCACCCAAGATCGTTGCCCTGTTCAAGTTGCTTTATAGCAATGCTCAGAGCTGTGTCCGCATCAACGGCAGAGACTCAGACTGGTTTTCCATCTCCAGTGGCGTTCGCCAGGGCTGCGTGGCTGCTCCTGACCTCTTCAACTGCATCATTGACCATCTGATGTCCAGGGTTTGTGAGCGGGTCCCCGGAGTGTCCTTCGGCAGTTACCACCTGACTGACCTAGAGTACGCTGACGACACCATCCTGCTCAGCACGTCCTACAGCCAGCTGAGAGACGCTCTGGGCATATACAGTGAAGAGGCCAAGAAGCTTGGTCTCTAGGTGAGCTGGACGAAAACCATGTATGTCGGTGACGGACCGCATCCACCTTCCCTGCGGCTTGGCAATGACATTGTAGAGCCTGTCAAGAACTTTATGTATCTGGGATCCATAGTGACAGACAACGGGGACCTAAAACCAGAGATTACCCGCAGAAGAGCCCTGGCTGCGTCAGCCCTGCAGTCTCTCTGGAAACCACTCTGGCGGAACCAGACCATCTCACGCAAGACGAAGCTCCGGATTTACAACTCAGCAGTACTTTCCATCCTGCTTTATGGCTCGGAGACTTGGCCCTTAAATAAGACACTGGCTGCAAGATTAGATGGCTTTGATAGCAGGGCTCTCAGAACCATCGAGAACATCAGGTGGCCCCAGCGGGTTTCCAATCAAGTGCTTAGAGCCTGTACGTGCCAGCCCAGAGCATCCTGCCATGTCCTCCGCCTTCCTCCTGACCATCCGACGAGAGCCATTCTCCAGTTTGATCCGAGGGCCGCAGGCTGGAGACGACCACGAGGTAAACCCCGCACCCGATGGCTTGACGTCCTTGCGGGTGACCTCCAACAACATGGAGTTGCTGTGGAGGATGCAGAGCAGTTGGCTCAAGACCGTCAGTACTGGAAACAACTGGTTCATCTGGTAGGCTCAACGCACAGGGATGGGACGCCCCCCTACCCATCGCAGGAGCCAAAATAGAAATAGAATGCTTCCTGCAACTTTGAAATGCAACTATCAATGGAGGATGCAAAACAATAAATGATGGTGTCGTCTGCATATAAATGAATACTTGCATCTGATAGGTTATCACCAAGATTGTTAATATATAGTGTAAATAACAGGGGACCCAAAATGGACCCCTGTGGCACACCAGATTCAATACTGAGCCTATCAGAAAGAGACCCCTTAATTTGCACCCTTTAGCACCTATTCTTTAAGTAGTTCCTAATCCAACCTAATGCGGTTTCAGAAAGACCGATACTGTGTAGACGCGATAGAAGAATACCATGATTGACAGTATCAAAAGCTTTAGTCAAATCAATAAACACTGCAACACATGATCTTCCACTATCTAGGGCACAGGTAATGTCATTTAGAACTTTCATAGTGGCAGTTACCATACTATGATTCTTTCTGAAACCAGACTGAAACCTAGACAAAATGCTGTTACTAACCAAAAATTCCTTTAGCTGTTCACTGACAATAGATTCTAAAATTTTGGCTATAACTGATAACTTAGAAATCGGTCTATAATTATTTAAGTTGGTTGGATCATCACCTTTCAACAGGGGTACAACCAGAGCAGATTTCCAGACATCAGGGACAACATTCTGTTCTAATGATAAATGAAAATATAAGCTAGTGGGCCAGCAATGATCTCAGCAGCTACTTTCAAAAAATATGGCTCAACTTCATCAGGCCCTGCAAACTTCTTAATGTCCAGGTTTTTTAAGGCCTTTAAAACTTCACTTCTTAAGATTGGAGAAAAGCTAAAAGTAGGGCTATCTTATCTCAGAAGAGGAGATGGATTTGGTATATCACTCAGTGAAATTTCATTAAAAATAGAACCTGAAGAAATGAAATGCTTATTAAAGCTATTTACCATATCCATCCTATTAGTAATAAGACTATCTTTTACTAAAATTTGATCAGGAAAATCATTAGATAACGTGGAGGGAGAAGGTGATTTGATGGTTTTCCAAAATTTAATAGGATTATTTAGATTTTGTGAGGTTTCATTTAGATAATATTCAGATTTTGATCTGCGTATAAGAGCTGTACATTTGTTTCTCGATTTTCTAAATGCTACCCAATCTCTTTCTGTATCCGATTTCCTCGCTGTGGCCCAAGCCAAGTTTCTTTCATTAAGAAGTTCAGATAATTCATTTGAAAACCATGGATTATCACAGCCTTTTACTCTGAATATCCTAACAGGTGCATGCCTATTCACGATCTTCAAAAATAAAATGTGAAAATACTGCCATGCAGTGGTCACATCAGGTATTGAAAACAATCTATCGATCTATCAAGTATATAGATCAAAACTACCAAAGCAACCACGTAATCCCCCCAGATTTCTGTTCAGAGGGAGAGCAAAGAGCTATATGCATTATTCACTTAGCAAACAAAAAGTAGGTTAAATTCTCTCTGGTATATTTCACAGGTTTGTGATGACGACGATGCTGCAGCCATCCAAGAGGTCATCACTTCATTTGTACTCAACATCTTTGTGGTCAGCAAAGCCAGGGATGGAGTTCTCGAGAAGCAAGCTGGAATAGCCATCGAGGGAGCAGAGGTCCTTTTTGGTATTCCCAGTGTAGCACATGCTTGCACTTACCTAATGGGCCTTATTTATGCCTTGGAACTAAGCTATCCAAAGAAACTGAAATACACCTTTGAGGTATTTCAGAAGATCTTCCTGGAGCTGGAGGATATTAACAAAAACATGTCCTCCAAAACCCACAATCTCAAGATCAGCTTACTGGCCTAAAAACCATACAGAAATTGTTGAAGGTAGAGGGTTTGAGTTAGGTCCCTTTGTTAAATTTCTCCTAATGCACTTTCTAGTTGCACTACTGCATTTTCATAGTGGCCATGTTTGCGAGTCTGTTAATGTTTAAGGTGCAGTTGAAGGAAAGATGACAGAAGTCAGAAACGTTGTGAACTTATTTCAATAGAAAAATGTGAACTTATTTCAATTGAAACCTAAAGAAACTGAAATGTAGGTTTCTTAAAAGATCTCCATTTTCACACAGGGATCATATTTGTGAGCGTGTTGTTTTAAAGTCTTAGAGTATGTTACTGTACAGGACTGAAAAACACAATTGTACAAAAAATATTCTGTAAATGTCTTTTTTTATTTATTGAAAAGTCCTTACTGAAAGTGTTGAAATGTAGTTAAACATCCGGTTGGTAGGTTGAGACTGACAGATGTCCATTTCATATTACAGTCAACCCTTGGCCACAGCAAGCATATCTTGAGATGTATTGAGACCATATTCCTGAAGACAATAAAGCCTGTCAGCTTTCACTTAATGAGCTTTCCTCTAGCACCACCATGAAGCACAATTTTCTATTGTACACAATGTCTCAACCTGTGAGGTGGATATATTTTATTATACTTTTTTTATATATACTGACCTTGTCAGTTTTTACTATCAAATGGCTAAAATATCAGCTTTATGTAATGTAATAAATCGATTTCATTCTACTGGCATTCTGTTTACAAGTACCAGTGTTGAACTAGTAAATAGTAATAAAAAATGAACTATTTGCATTTATACATTTATCCCACTTGAAATTTGTTATATGGAAATATAAAAATGAAGTTGGATTCAATCAAAAATACACATTTAGAACTCTTAAAGTTATGTAGATCACACACACACAAAAATGACTAAAGCAATGCTAAAATTAAGTTAACTTTATGTGCAAATTTAATTTCAACAAACATAAAAATTAAGTAGTTTGTACAAAGACTAGTCTTGTTGGATCTACGTAATAAAATGATGCAAAAAAATTCATCATATTTTTTAAGTAAATCAAGTGACACTTCAGGACTGCATTGTTGTCGCGACCAGGCGCAGGTCCTTCATCAGATCTGGATACGGCCTGGATCCGGCGGACTGCGGTAAACCTCGGGGGGAAACAGAGAGACCAATATTAGCTTAGACACGTTGCCATAGACATGTTAATGGCAAAGGTGTAATTACACTCTATTTAGCACAAACAGGGCTACCATAATATGTGAGCAACATGTATGTACATGTTTGTATTTTTGAGAGAATAATGTTTATGCATGGTTATTGAAAAAACTAAAAATTAAAGTTCCTGAAATAAGGCCACAAAACATATACTAAATATGTGTCCACAAGACTTTTGACTAATGGGTGTAGTTGCCTAGAGTTTTTGCTTCAAAATGATCTTAAATTATCCTGCCTAATCATTCACATAAAACAATACATTGATTTAAACTTTGCAAGACACTTTTTGTTTGGATAGGCAATATGCGTGGGGGCGTGAATGATCATGAATAATGCTCTGATTCACACCTGAGAAGACAATGACCGCATAATGAACTGGATAATGAGCCTTTCATGCAGGTGTGTCACTGAGAGTACCACAAGAAAGAATGTGAGGACTTATTTTGTATGCATGCAAATTGTATAATATCCAAGGTAAACATTTCTAGTAACTATGCAATTAATTTTCATACTGTATTTTCAGAAAGTTTTGGAATATATCCTCTCCCCAAATGTGTCACTAATAAAAAACAATAATAAATAATTTAATGAGAAGGTTTATATTGACCTATTAAGATGTTGCTTACATCTAACTTGTAAATATATGTTTTGCTATTTTATTAAACCATATAAACCATCAACAATTACAATTTTAACAATATTTCAATTTTCTTTTTAAAAAGCATCACATTTTATCATACGTATTTCAAAGTTAAGTACTCTTTGGTTAGCCTGGCAAGCCAGACCTACATCAAGATGTTTGGTCTGGCAACTCACCATAGACACGGCTCAATCCGAGGGGTGGGATAAATGGCTGTCTTTCAAATTCCCTCTGCACGCAATAGGACAGCGCTTCAACCAATCAGAGCGTTTTCCCAACAGCGGAGCTAATGTTAGTTGATAGATTCAACTTTTGCCATATCTGGCCGGCAAAACGACGAACACATCTTCCTTTTTTTAAGAATGACTTAAGTGCCGTTCTTTGCTCTTTTCTCAAAGAAAAACTTAACTCCAAGTCCTCCAGAGTCGCGGACAAAGCCAATTCGAAAGATGTTCACCAGCAGCCGTCATTCTTTGTTTTCAAGTAGCAGCCAGGGAACCTTCACAACTCTGTCGTCATATGTTAAGCCCGCCCCGCCTACTCTATACACGACGTGATTGGCCTGACCCAATTTAGGTTTTTGCAGCTCGAAAGTCTATAGAGAGTTGCTAGACTGCCCTGGCTGCAAAATACATTTTGCTGCCGCTAGGGTGCGTCTAGATTTCTAGGCTACTCTTTGGTTTGAATATTGGAACAAACACTATAACATCTTATACCTCTTATACAATCAATATACCTACTTTTTTTGACAAAACATCTGTTGTAAACTCAGAATCGAAGACCAGGAGACTTTTGGGATCACGTTGAAGAAGTTATTCTTTATTGAGGACTTCGCGTTGACGTGGCTGCAGTTCTTCAAAAGTCTGACTAAGTGGACGTTCTCATACAGTTTATATACATTTAGGGGCAGGAACCAAAACTTTGTGATGAGACAGGTTTAGGAACCTGTTTTAGACTGAGAGTGCTGCCCATCCTAATCCACTCAGCATATCTATTCAAATGCTGAGACCCGAGTACAGGACTGGCAGAACTCTCTTGCTTAAACACAAGCTCCAAGAGCCATTAAGAGTATCAGTAAAACAGGACTGACCGGAGTCTTTTGCTAGAAAACTCTGATAATAATAATTTATACCTAACCTTAACATGCTAAATTCAATGTAAACCTAAATTAAACATTTTAATACATTTGTAATACAACATTTGCCCCTTAAAAGTTCATTCTTGTAACTTGAAAAAGTTACAGGCACATACTGTAGTATGTTCTGTGTTGTTTATCTGTAATTGCATGCTGACACAGAAACAAAACATGCAATTAGGGTCCGTGAAGTCCTTACGGGTAATATTCTTTTATGGTTGGACCAGTCATTTTTTCGTGCGAGGCACGAGTCGTTTGTTGAATGAAACACTTGATACTATGGACGCATACGTAGAACGCCAGTAGGAGAAACAACAGCAGAATTGCTATTTCTTTAATCCACAGCCAGGGTTTACCAATCAAGTTTCCGAACCATGAAGAATTGTCTTCAGTCATCTGGTGTAGTTTTGTTGAAAGATCAAGAATGTCTTGTTGGATTTTGTTCAAATTCTCTGTTGGATCCATTAACCCGGTGCAGCACTCAGGGCCGATAATGGTGCAGGCTCCCCCTTGCATTGCAAGAATGTAATCCAAGGCCACTCGGTTCTGTACATTTACTTGAGTACTTTACTTAAGTACACTTTTTGAGTATCTGCACTTTACTTGAGTATTCTTTTTTCTGGAAACTTTTTACTTTAACTTTACTACATTTGAAAGACAAATATCGTACATTTTACTCCACTACAATTCTGTCAGGTCCTTGAGTAGAAAGCAGTAATGTCAGTCAGGGGATGATTTTGGTTGCAGGGACCCGCAGGGGTTGCATTGTGGCTGGAAATGAAAGTCGAATTGACGTCAGAAACCGACTGATGTTGGTTTCTGACGTCAACCCGATTTTCGTTTTCAACTACAATACGTCTGTCCAACGTTGGAGATTAATGTTAATCTGGCGTTGGATTCTGACATCAACCTGATTTTCATTTTCAACGTTGGGTTTGGTCTTCTAAATGTGGTCTTCTTTTTTTTTTTTTTTTTTTATTGCTTTGGAGCACACTAGCTTATAGATAACAGTAAGGCTAACATATTCATACTAAAAGCCAAAAAACTTTAAATAGGGCAGTATTTGAGAGAACAGCCATTTGGGTGTCCGAAACCATTGTGGACATTATTGAGTGCACTTATTCAATCTCACATTCAATCCCACTACTGGAACTGTGTTCGTTCTAGAGATAAATTTGATATTGATATGAAGGTAGGCAGGCATAGATTCAGAGGCATAAGGTACTATGTGTATTACATACAACAATGCAAAAATAATAAAACAATGCATTGAAATTTACTTTTGATACTTAAGTATTTTTAAAAACAAGTACTTCTGTACTTTTACTTAAGTAAAAATCGGTCTTTACAACTTTTACTTGTAACGGAGTAATATTTGACCAGTAGTATCAGTACTTTTACTCAAGTAAGGAAGTTGTGTACTTTGTCCACCTCTGCTGTGATGTTACCCAGGGCCAAAGCCGTATCGTTGGCCAATTTCTGTACAGAATCCGACAGGCTTCTGACTTGATCGAGAGCCTGCATGACACCATACAATGGGATTAAGGCTCCAAGAGTTCTTGACCACCACGTTTGAACACAAGTGAGTCCTGGAATGCAGCCATCTTTGTTGGTAGAAGGAGCTGAATTATGTAACTGTGGAGAGCTTGGGGTGGAGTGTGTATTTTCTCTGATAGCTGGCAGAACATACACCAGGGTGCACCTGCCGTTGAATTGGCTGGGTAGGATGCTGTAGTCAGAAGTTCCACATAACCAAAAAGTGCCAGTTGGTGGAGGAATCATACACAACTGATTTATTGCAAAAAGTTTTGGTAGGGATGGGTTCCTGGAGAGACACTCGTTTAAGTCATTTTCCTGTTTCATTTCTGTAGTAGTGACATACACATGGAACTCATCTGTTCCCCTTTCAATCACAAAACTGCAACGTTCACGAGGAATTTCACCCAGTGGAGTCGATGCGGGAGCATAATTTTCTATGAACCAGTGAAACATCATTGGCAGGAGTAGATCTGTCATGATGGGAGTAGCTGAAGTTAGGTTGCAGGATGGTAGTCCAGGAATGCAACACTGAGAAACTGGAGGAATGGTTACATTGTGACATGTATCCTTGTTGAATAATCCACTGGTATGATGATCGAATAAGGTACACGTGTCACATTTGGAGATAGGGTGTGCAACCCATGGGATTCCGGCTCCTACTGAAGGTGCATGTGGCATGCAAACGTTCTTTCCAGCAAACAAGGCATTTCTTGACATATTCATCAGCTCTAAGAATATGTTGTTTCCGGGGTCTACACTTTGCGCTATGTCCATGATGGTTAGTATTAAGGCATTATTATTATCTTGATCATGTTGCTGGTTGACTGAAGTTCCCGTAGGTGAGTCTCTGCATTGTGTATTTTTCTTCTGTGTTAGTTGTAGTCTCTGCAGTGGATCTAGTTGTTTCCTGAAGGTTGGGTCTTCATATGCAGGTGTGTAGGTCCGTGCATATGGTTCTCGGGATAACCGTCAAATGGTATCTGCACAGAGTTAAGAAAGAAAAACAAAAGAGAACAACGGCAAAACAGTATTTGTTGTAAAGACTGCAAACATTAGGGTGGTATCCTCTGTTCAATCTGAGTCTGCTGTTGTTGTTCCTTCTTTCCCTATGTCTTAATTCATGAGACACCTAAAAGGAACAGTGAGGTGAAGAGGGACTAGTGGTTGGGAAGGGCCTATAAGGGAATCTTCACCGCAGGTTGGCCCCCGAAAGCCTGTTGCTTTCGGTTCTTCCCTGGGCTCCTCACTGGTCCGTGTCCTATCCTATCCCTGTAGGTGGAGGAACAACTTTACAGTGTGAAACATGAGTCCAGGTTTTCCTTCCCTGACACAATACTACAGCTGCTGTAATCAACATAACTTGATGTGGTCCTTGCCGCGTAGGCTCTAATGGTTTGTTTTTGAATGACTTTATCATGACCCATTGACCTGGGACGATTGTATGTCCACCTTCTGGTGGAGTCTGCCAACAGGACTCAACTCTCTCTTTGGCACTCTGTACTGCCTTTGTGAGGTTTTCACAGTAAGCGATCAGGGCATCTGAGGCAATGTGTACATCAGCATTTCTAAGATCAATCACACCTGGCATTTGCATTGGGCGTCCAGTAATAATCTCATGAGGACTCAGTCCTACTGTTCTGTTAGGTGATGCTCTCATACTACACAGTACTGCTGGCAGCGCTTCAACCCATGGTACTCCTTCCTGATGCTTTTTGCTTAACCTGATTTTGATTGTTCTGTTTGATCGTTCAACCTGTCCTGATGCTTGTGGCCTGTAGGGACAGTGCAGATTCCACTTAACCTTCAACATTCTAGACACCTCCTTGACAACCTGTCCTGTGAAGTGTGTACCTTGATCTGAGTCAATGCAATCTGGTAATCCCCATCTGGGAATGAAATCAGTGACAAGACATTTAGCGGTATGTGCAGCTGTAGCACGCCCTGTTGGATAAGCTTCTATCCATCTTGAGAACTTGTCTATTACTACCAAAACGTCAGTTTTTCCTTTACAACGAGGCAACGATATGTAATCAACTTGCAAATGACGAAATGGTCCTGGTGGAGCTGGGGTATGTGCTGCTGGTGTAATGGCTGCTGGTACATCATTATTTTTCTGACATGTAACACACCTTTTGGCTGTTTCTGTGGCTACATTTCTGAATTTTGGATTCCACCATTGATTTGAGAACCTGTGATTCATCGTTGCTGGACCACTGTGACCCAAATTGTGTATTTGTTGAGCCAAATATGGCAGCAGTGATTTGGGAGCAATATACTTCCCCCCTTTGGTCCAGCAGCCAGATGAATCAATGGTGGCTCCTTTGTATAACCATGTCCATGCTTCATATAGAGGAACATCTTTGTACAAATCAATGATAGATTCAGGAGGCAGAACAAGCCTGTTTAGCTGCTATATCTGCAAGAGCATTACCTTTAGCTTCTGTAGTGTTAGTTGTGAGATGTGCTTTCACTCTGATCACCGCTAATTTCTTTGGAAGTTTCATGGCAAACATAAGATCTTTCACTAATTCAGCATGCTTAATGGGGGATCCAGCAGAAGTTAGAAACTGTCTGCTTTGCCAAATGACACCAAAATCATGAATAACCCCAAAAGCATACTTGGAATCTGTTTAGATATTTGCAACTGATCCTGAAGCTAGTGTGCATGCTCTAGTCAAAGCTACCAGTTCTGCAGCCTGAGCTGAAAAATGATCTGGAAGATGACCTGAAGCTACCACCTCAGTGGTGGACGTTACTGCATAACCTGCTCGTCTGTTCCCTTCAATTACTTGAGCTGAACCATCAACAAACAACTCAAATTCTGAATTTTCTATGGGAGTTTCTGCTATTTCACTTGTCGCTGCATATGTAAGTGTAACACAATCATGAGTCATTTCGCCTTCATCCTCTAACACATCTTCAGTCATTGCAGACATCATACATGATGAGGGGTTCGTGACTGGTGCACGCTGTAAAACAATGTTCGGGGCTGTGAGAGTAGTTAACCAATTTCCCCAACGAGAGGAAGTGACAGAAGTGACCTTTGCTTGATTCATTAGTGCGGACACTGTGTGAGGGCATCTTACGTTTACAGTCTGTCCTAACACCATTCCTGATGAAGCCTGAAGCGCTAGATGAACTGCCTGTACTGCTCTAAGACATGGGCCCATACCTTGAGCTACTATGTCAAGTTTACCAGAATAGTAATGAATTGGGTGTAAACTGCCCCCATGATCTTGCATTAGACATGCAGTCATGAAGCCTAAGTGTTCATGGACATAAAGCACAAAGGGTCTATCAGATTGGGCAATTCCTAATGCTGGTGCTTGACATAGTGCTCTTTTCAAATCATTGAATGCTTTGTGGTGAAGTTCTTCCATACAAACAATATCTGAATCTTTACCATGGCCTTTCAACAAGTCATAGAGAGGCTGAGCAATCAAGGCATATTCTTCAATCCACGGTCTACAGTAACCTGCTGTCCCTAAAAATGAGCGGAGTGATTTAATGGTAGTAGGCGGAGGTATGGCTTTGACTGAAGCCGCTCGATCCTGTGTAATGGATCTATTTCCTGCACCAATTGTTTGACCCAGAAATGTGACTTGCTTTTTAGCAATTTGAGCTTTGTGAAAGCTGCATTTGTGTCCTTTTTTATGCAAATAGTCCAACAATGCTGCCAATTCAGTTTGATGTACCTCGTGATCTGTTGAGGCAATCAAAATATCATCGACATATTGGATCATAGTGGACTGTTTTACTGGACATTCTGGGTCACACAAATCACGTCTGACAGCCTGATGGTATATGGTCGGGGAGTTTTGAAATCCCTGGGCCAATCGGGTCCACTGATATTGTTCATGGTCAACTGTGATAGCTAACCATGGCTGGCTGTCAGAGTGCAATGGTACAGAAAAGAATCCATTAGACATATCAATTACTGAAAAAATCTTACAATCTAATGGTAAGCCATTACAAATTGTAGATGGATCTGCCACTAGCGGGGTGATTTTATCAATATGTTTATTGGCTACTCTGTAGTCTATTGTAAGTCTCCATGTTGCATTGGACTTTTTGATGGGCCATATGGGTGAATTACATGGGCTATTGGTTTTAACTAGCACTCCTTGCGTCAGCAACTTTTCTACAATAGGTTTGATTCCCTGTATGGCTTCCTTACTGATCGGATACTGTTTGGTAACCGGGGGGGGAGTTCCTGTCAGTTTGACTGGTTCTACACCTGTCAATAAACCACAATCATCCTTGTCATTAGCCCAAATTGGATGATTCAGTAAGAAAGCATACTCTGGAGGGATTGCATTATTGGTAGAAACGTGTGCTGAGGAAATTTTAATGCTAGCAGATTCTGAGGACATGTCTAAAGTTAGATGTACTTGTCTCAGAAGATCCATGCCTAAAATTGCACCTGTATTCAATGGAGCACATAGCAATTTTGTAGTCAGAGTTTTCGGGCCAAATTGTACCTCTATGGGCGGGGTTTCATACAAAACAGATATGTTCACCTATTACGCCAGTTAAAGAAAGTTTGGTTTTCTTTCTTTGATTTTAGAGAGAAAGAGCAAAGTGAAACTCATCCTACATTAATTAACGGGGAGCAAGTACAGTTAGTAACAAATTATAAATACCTTGGTGTAATGCTGGATAATAAACTCAAGTGGGATGTATGGTCTGACTGTGTAAGTAAAAAGCTTCAACAGAGAATGTACTTCCTAAAGAAATTACTGTCCTTTAATGTCCATAGTAGAATATTGTTGATGTTTTATGGGGCTTTTATTGAAAGCGTTGTGTCATTTTGTGTGATCTGCTGGTATGGCAATGCCTCTGAGGCTCAGAAGAGATCATTGGGGAAGGTGGTAGTAACAGCAAGTAAATTGTTAGGAAAATGTGAATTTGTCAAATGTCTGTGTGAGTGTACGCTGCAAAAACAATTTCCCTACGGGGATAAATAAATACTGAACTGAACTGAACTGAACTGTACGGGATGTCTAAACCTTTAGCCAATTTTGTAGGAATTATTGTAATTTCTGCACCTGTATCAAGCAAAAAATCAATCTCTCTCTCTTGTATGCTACCTTTCACAAAACTTATTTTGTCATTATGATGGATTACAGGGGAAAGGTAGCTACTCACAGCCCCAACAATTAGTTTTTTTTTCCTGTTCTTTTTGTGCTCTTAGAAGAACCTGAGCGAGCTGTCCTAAAGTTTCAGTGGACATTGGCGGAACTACGTCCGGGTTGTAGGCAGGCTGAGAAGGAGCAGAATTATGCATTCTATTTCTTTTATTATCTTGCAACTTCTTCCTACATTGTTTTTCCCAATGTCCTAACTTTCCACAGTAGTGGCATTTGTCTTTTTTTTTAGACCACCTGTTTTCATGTTTTGTTGTGCTAAATGTAGCTGCTGCTGCTACTCTCACTTTGGCTTTAACATCAGCATCTCTTTCCCATGTGGCCAATCTGTCTCAGTTACTTCTAAGAGTTCTGGTACACCAAGTTATATCTAGGAATGGCAAAGCTCTTCTGTATTCGGCTACAAGGCCATCTGCCCAGATGCAGACTAGGGGTCCCTTATCATCTCGCACACTTTCAGGGTCATCAACAATTCCACTGTACGTTACAGCGACCTGACAGAACCTCTCAGTATATTCACTTACAGTTTCTTCTTTCTTTTGTATACAGCTAGTAATTCTAGACCAATCTATTTTAGGTCCTAAGATATTCTTTAGGATTTTCAAAACACCTTCTTTCATATCGCTTCTACTGGCATGTTGTAGTTCAGAAGTAACAGCAGACTCAAAACTGTTGAATTCAGATTCAGTTAGAATTTGTGACATCAGCTGTGTAACTTCTGCCAACGACATGTCATAGAGACGCATTTTACTGATCAATGCTCTTCTAAAAAATTTTTTTGTGCGTGCTGAGGGTAGGCTCTGGGATAGTCTCTCTACATCTTTAGGTCCTAGCGCTTTGACAACAGTTTGTATTTGGACAACAGAAGAGTTGGGAGGAACACTTTCAGTTCCCTCAATTCCCTGAGACCTTCTCCTAGCGCCACATACCTTTACTGAGTCTACAGGCTCATCAGTTACTGATTGAATGGTTACATCTGTTTCAAAGAAAGCTTGTAAATCAGGGTAAATGTTATCCGGCTGACTAACTTCTTCTACATCAGTTTTTCCTATAGCTTTGTTGCGGTTCAATTTCTTAGTCAATGAAGATATTCTAGCACGGAGCTCATTGATCTGTTTCTCTAGCTCTGAGTTGCGCTTAGACTGTTCTGTAGCTTTTGCTAAAACAAATTCTCTGTGACAACAAATAATCCCCTTCACATTGTTTTTGTGGATGCTTGCTCCAAGCACCTTTTTACACTCATCTACTGACCAAGTTTTGTCTGGGTGAATTTCATATTTCTGAGTTAGTTCCTGTCTAACTTTTTCAGTGACTATTAGGTCCATTTGTTCTCTTAACATATTTTTGAATTCACTTTCTGACCACAATGGAGTCGCAAAACCACCTTTTTCCGTTTTGGGGATCAGTCTGGCATTTTTTCTAAACATTTCTGTGAGTTTTCTTTGTTACCACGCAATCAAAAAAACTAAAACTTCTCTAGGGTACACTTGTTAACACATCAGCTATTGTTAACATTCCAAATGACCAACACTTCACACTTAACCTCCCTGCCTACAAGATCAGAGAATAAACCAAATATTGGCAATGATGCTAACCGTCCCTGATAAAGCTGAGGATAAACCTTCACTAACTTTTACAGAGGATAAACCTTCTCTAGCAATGTAGAGGATAATTGTCACGATGTGGGTTTTGTGTCCTGTCAGGTTCTATGGTTCCCTGTCTTGTCTATTAGTTATCCCAGGTGTTTCTGATTTACCACGCCCCCTTGTTATCTTGTCTAGCTCGTTTGTCCCTGATTATTTAAACCCTGTGTTTCAGCCTTGTCTTTGTGAGTTCTTGTATGTCTTACAGTTTGCTGTAGCATGTTAACGTTGATGTTGGTTGTTCCTGTTCTTGTATCCTGTTCCTGAGTCCCGATTCCTGTATCCAGTCTAATTTGTATAGTTTGTGGTCTGTTAAATAAAGCGTGTGCTGCATTTGGATCCTGCCTCATCTCTGCCTCAACTGCACTACGTTACAATAATGCAATTTCATCTCTAAAAAAATTTTTTTTAGAGGATAAACCAAAATATTAGCACTAATGCTAAAACTTTCCTTTAAAGCAGAGGATAAACCTTCACTAACTTTATAGAGGATAAACCTTCTCTAGCAATGTAGAGGATAATGCAATTTCGGTAACACTTTATAATAACGTTCAGTTGTAAGTCATTTATAAGTGGTTAGTTAATGATGCACTAATCATTTACAGAACATTCATAAATTATTAGCAAGTGATATAATAACATTTTATGTATGTTTTCTAAATTCCATTACAAGACATTTACAAGTGATTAATAAATGATTAACTAATTATTTACGAAACATGACTATGTGGTCATAAATGATTAATAAGTGATATGTTAATTATTGTTTGTATGTTTTGTAGATTCTGTTGTAAGTCATTTACAATTGATTAGTAAATGATTAACTAATCATTTACAAATCATGAATACTCGTACAGATCATTTGTAACAGGTAAGTGTCATTTGTAACAGGTAAGTGTAACACATGAACAAGTGATAAATAGTTTACACTTTAGATTAGGGGATGCAGAAAGTGTTGTAAATGATTTATAACACATTCTGCATCCCCTAATCTAAAGTGTAAACTATTCATCACTTGTAAATGTGTTACATATACATTTGTAGATAACATTCGTAGATCTTATGCCTTTTTGATTCTTGAAGTGGTAATCTACGAATGAAGTGTAAGACATTTACAAGTGATGAATAGTTTACACTTTAGATTAGGGGATGCATAAAGTGTTGTAAATGATTTATTCATGCGTTTACACATCTATAACAGGTGTTGAACACTGTAGTGTGTACTGCAGTGTAAGTGCTGACTGGTGAGGGTATAGACAGCTTCTCTGAAACACATGGATTCTTTAACCACTGAGCACCTGATGTGAGCAAAACATACAAAAAAATGTAACATCATTTATTAAACATTTATGAAACGCATAGTCATGTTTTGTAAATGATTAGTTAATCATTAACTAATCAATTGTAAATGACTTATAACTGAATCTACAAAACATACATAAAATAATAAACATATCACTTATTAATCATTTATGAATGCATAGTCATGTTTCATAAATGATTAGTTAATCATTTAATAATCACTTGTAAATCACTTCCAAAACATTACATTTCCAAAATTTCCAAAACATACATAAAATGTTAGTATATCACTTGCTAATCTTTTATGAATGTTTTGTAAATGATTAGTTCATCATTAACTAACCACTTATTAATGACTTACAACTGAACATTATTATAAAGTGTTACCGCAATTTCATCTCCAAAAAAAACTTTTTAGAGGATAAACTTAGTTAACAAAACACTGCAGCTGTCTGTTTAACTCTTCTCTGACGGCGCAGAGGAAAACCAATTTGTACTGGTCTTTAAAGGTTCTTCTGAATAGAGTAGCACTCACCAACCCTTGGTTGTAAAGGAAGATTCAGTCTGGAAATCTTTGTTCAGATGGAAGTTTCGCTCTGGATTCCAAAAGATGCAGTCTGGAAAGCAGATCTTTGTTTGAGCTTGAAGTTTTCAATCTGGAGGAAGCTGGAAAGATTCAGTCTGGCAATCTTTGTTTAGCTGGAAGTTTCGCTCTGGATTCCAAAAGATGCAGTCTGGAAAGCAGATCTTTTGTTGAGCTTGCTGTTTCAATCTGGATTCAGGTGAAGAAGCTGGAACTCTATCCGGGTCACAGGCACCAAATTGTTGTAAACTCAGAATCGAAGACCAGGAGACTTTTGGGATCACGTTGAAGAAGTTATTCTTTATTGAGGACTTCACGTTGACGTGGCTGCAGTTCTTCAAAAGTCTGACTAAGTGGACGTTCTCATACAGTTTATATACATTTAGGGACAGGAACCAAAACTTTGTGATGAGACAGGTTTAGGAACCTGTTTTAGACTGAGAGTGCTGCCCATCCTAATCCACTCAGCATATCTATTCAAATGCTGAGACCCGAGTACAGGACTGGCAGGACTCTCTTGCTTAAACACAAGCTCCAAGAGCCATTAAGAGTTTCAGTAAAACAGGACTGACCGGAGTCTTTTGCTAGACAACTCTGATAATAATAATTTATACCTAACCTTAACATGCTAAATTCAATGTAAACCTAAATTAAACATTTTAATAAATTTGTAATACAACACATCACATACTATATATTTAACATATGAGCAGAAATTGGCACACAAAAGCTTATTTGATGTGACAGTAGTCATTTTTACAGTTTTATATATTAGCATATAAATGTTAATTGGCAGTTTAATAGGGAGCCAATGCAGTGTTGACAGAACCGGGCTAATATGGTCATACTTCCTGGTTCTGGTAAGAACTCGAGCTGCTGCATTTTGGACTAGCTGTAGTTTGTTTATTAAGCGTGCAGGGCAACCACCCAGTAGAGCATTACAATAATCTAGCCTTGATGTCATGAACGCATGAACTACTTGCTCCGCATTTGTCAATGAGAGCATATGGCGTAATTTAGATATATTTTTAAGATGGAAAAATGCGGTTTTACAGATCTAGACACATGACTTTCAAATGAAAGATTGGTATCAAAGAGCACACCCAGGTTCCTAACCGACGACGAAGACTTGACAGAACAGCCATCAAGTGTTAGACAGTATTCTAGATTATTACGTGAGAAAGTTTTGTCCAATAATTAGAATCTCTGTTTTTTTCAGAATTAAGTAGTAGGAAATTACTAGTCATCCAGTTTTTTATATCAGCTATGCATTCCGTTAATTTTGTGAATTGGTAAGTTTTGTCTGGGCGTGAAGAAATATAGAGCTGAGTATCATCAGCATAACAGTGAAAACTAATGCCATGCTTCCTAATGATATCTCCCAAGGGTAGCATGTACAGAGTGAACAGCAACGGTCCTAGTACTGAGCCTTGTGGTACGCCATACTGAACTTGTGATCGATGAGACATCTCTTCATTTACTGCTACAAACTGATAACGGTCAGATAAGTATGATTTAAACCATGCTAATGCAATTCCACTAATTCCAACATCATTTTCAAGACTATTTAAAATAATTTTGTGGTCGATAGTGTCAAATGCAGCACTAAGATCGACTAACATAACCACGAGTGTAGTGAGATACAACCCCGATCAGATGATGAGAGCAAATCATTTGTGACACGAATGAAAACTGACGGTGAAAATCCTCGCAGATATAATTTCTTTCTAAAAAGGGATATAGTTGTGAGGATACCAAATTTCTAGTATCTTTGACAGAAAAGGTAGATTCGAGATCGGCCTGTAATTGACTAATTCTGTACGATCAAGCTGTGTTTTTTTTAACAAGCGGTTTAATCATAGCCAGCTAAAAAGTTTTTGGAATGTATCCTAATGACAAAGATGAATTAATGATATTAAGAAGAGGATCTATGACCTCTGGAAGCATCTCTTTCAATAGCTTTTCGGTATAGGGTCTAACATACATGTTGTCGATTTAGATGATTTAACGAGTTTAGTAAATTCTTCCTCTCCTATAGCAATAACAAGGAGGCAGGATCGGAGCAGAGAGAGAATCCACATGCAAGCTCTACTTTAATAAAACAAACAGGTAATCCAGTGCAAACAACGGAACTCAGGACAGGAAACTCATACACAGGCAAACAAGCTAAACAAGATAACAAGGGGGCGCGGCTAATTAGACACATCTGGAGAGACTAATAAACAAGAAAACGGCTCAGGCGACATGGCGGCGACCATCTTGTCCGGAGACACTGGTGTGGCGGCGGCCATCTTGTCCTGAGACACTGGCGTGGCGGCAGCCATCTTGTCCTGAGTCTCTGACTCGGCAGACGTGACGTGAACAGTCTCTGGCTGGGCAGGCTCAACGTGAAGCTCAGGCTCGGCAGCAGCCATGAAAGATCAGGCTCTGGAATGGTGGCCATGACGGGCATGTTACATTCATCCACTGCGACTCCCACAGTGAATTCAGAGCGGCTCGGATAGTCCTCCACGAAAAAAGATAATTTGACATACCACATCCATACAGGTCAAGTGAGCCAGCTCCAAAAAGTCCATCACAAAGTCCTTGATGGGTCGATCACCTTGACGGAGACAAATAATTTGTGCTGCTGGATTAATTTTTATGGTCGGTCGTTCTGTAACAAGGAGGCAGGAACGAAGCGGAGAGAGAATCCACATGCAAGCAATTCATTTTCAATTCAATTCAAATTTATTTGTATAGTGCTTTTTACAATACATATTGTTTCAAAGCAGCCTTACAGAAAGTGCATTTCAGAAATGTACATAGAAAAATAGTTAGTTAATCATGTATTAATTTAGGGCATAAACATATCGCCAGCGTCGAGTCGTCTCTTCACAGGCTTCGAGTCGTCTCTGCACGGGTGTTGGGGCATCTGTAGTTTCCATGGGAGGCTGGATACAAACTGGAGCTGAACTAGCGTCCCGAGATAACAACAGAAAAGCAGATGGGAAATAATAAGCATAGCTGCTGTTCATAATATTAATGCATTCAATCTGATTCAACTGTAGTATAAAAGGTAAGTATTATGTGAATGCTTGGCTAAAGAGATGCGTCTTTAATCTAGTTTTAAAGGTGCTCTAGGTAACTTTTTTACCTTAACTGAACAGCTTCGGAGTAAGTGGAATGGTTATATTACTTATTTTGGGTTGAATGGTGGTGGTTTCGCACCCCCCTGGTGCCCGAGAGCGGAAAAAACTCACTTGCAACTTTGGGCCGGCGGGTCGGCGGCCTCGCCGTCAAGAAGTATCGTGTGATATCAGGTCTCGCGATGTAACGAATTGCTTGACGGCACTGCACACGTACACGCCCCCATTCAAGCACCGGCTAGCTATAAGCAGAGAATGTCTACTATAAGCAAAGGGCAACGATAGATTTAGTTATGGCTGAGCCTGTAAAAAAGAAGCAGAAAGCTAGGAAATCTTTGTCGGAGGACCAACGAAAGAGGAAATGGACTGACCGAGCAAGAAGTCAGACTCGAGTAAATATGGGACCGGCTTTTTCAGAATGGCGAGAACTGAGAGAAACAGAAGCCTGCAAAACGGATGCTGACCTGGCTGCTGTTGCACTTGTAAGTATCTTTGGAATAAACTGTGTTTAATATTTAAATTTCAAGTAATTGTGACCTCAGGATGTTTGCTATTGTCTGTAACGTAAAGGTTTTTATTATGATCGCTGTCTGTTACGGGCTTACTAGTACGCTAGATACTATAACTTTGATGTTAGCATTGTCATTAGCAAACACGTTTGATTTCTGTAGTTGTTTAGCCGTTCCTCTGTCGGTTTTATTTGTGTAACTTACACTTTTATTTTATGTCACTAAGTCAAAGCGTCTGATAATAGGCAATAAACATGTTGCACATATCATGATCGAGCTAGAAAAAAACGTTCTGATGTTTTCTTAGACAAGCAAAGGTAAACCGTCATTCTACCAGATGAACTTATAGACCTTGCTAATATAACTTTAGACAAATATTAGCCTCTGATATATATATATATATATATATATTTTTTTTTTATGCTCATGCCCATTCTCCCAAAAACAAACAAACACGAAAGCAGTAGTTCACCTCGTTCATATCGTTCGTTCCCGGTAAAAATACTAGTATGCATGACAACACAATAAATAAAAAAATCGCTATTAAAAAAATCTATAAATATTGCTTTACTTGCCTCGGTAGACATAACTGGTTTTGAAATAGCCGGTTCCTCTGCTCAGTTGGGTTGACAGCTGATCAGCTGGGTTGCTCGTGGCGAGGGGGGGAGGGACAACAGTTCGTTTTTACGACAGAGTGTTTGAAAGCATTTACTACCAGACACTAGGGGGAGCTTCGTAGAGAAAAAACACTCAGACTTGCCTGTTGTCCCTTTAAACTGGGACAGCAAGTCTGAGCCTCGAACAATATCAGGAAGGCCATTCCAGAGTTTAGGAGCTAAATGTGAAAACGCCCTCCCTCCTTTAGTGGACTTAGATATCCTAGGAATGACCAGAAGCCTCGAATTTAGTGATCTTAAAGAGCGCGATGGATTGTAGGGCGATAGAAGTTCCGTTAAATACCCAGGAGCTAAACCATTTAGGGCCTTATAGGTCATTAGTAATACTTTGTAATTGATACGGAACTTTATAGGTAACCAGTGTAGAGATGATAGAATTGGTGTTATATGATCATATTTTCTTGACCTAGTAAGAACTCTAGCGGCTGCATTTTGGACTAACTGTAGCTTGTTTATTGAGGATGCTGGACAACCGGCTAATAAAGCAGTACAGTAATCTAGTCTCGAGGTCATGAATGCATGAACTAACTTTTCTGCATCAGAAACAGATAGCATGTTATGTAGCTTAGTAATGTTTCTAAGGTGGAAAAAGGCTGTTCTTGTAACATATGAAATATGATTTTCGAAAGACAAGTTGTGGTCTAATATAACACCCAGGTCTTTTACTGTAGTGGATAAAGTAACAGGACATCCTTCTAAATTAAAGTTGTATTGTAAGAGGTTTTGTGGGCAGTTTTTTTTTACCAATAAGTAATACCTCCATTTTTATCTGAATTTAATAGCAGAAAAATACACGTCATCCAGTATTTTATATCTTTAACACACTCTGTCAATTTAGATAATTTATTGTTTTCATCTGGTCGTGATGAAATATATAATTGAGTGTCATCAGCATAACAGTGGAAATTAATTCCATGTTTTCTTATAATATTTCCAAGTGGCAGCATATATATTGAGAATAATAGAGGGCCTAACACAGATCCTTGCGGCACTCCATAGTTTACTGACGTTATCTTCGATTTTTCCCCATTTATTTATTTATTTATTTATTGCACAAGTCATACATAAATTAATCTATTCATTCATTCATTCATTCATAACGTGCATGAACGAATAAAAAATAAAATAAAAGGAACAGGAAGAAGAAAATCTTATGGTACCTGTCGCTTATTTGTGCACATCAGAAAAAAATAAAAAACAGCTGCTTTATAAATGGATCAACCCCAATCCTCACCCCAAACACCAAATATTTTCAGTAATACCTATCTTTACACTTAATTATCATCATTTTAAGCATGTTAGTCATCATTTTTCTTATAACATTCCTGTATTTTTTTCTTATACAAATTCTTCAATTTAAGCAGACAAAATGGTAGCGGTCTGATAAGTACGATCTAAACCAGCTTAATGCCTGTCCATGAACACCAGTGTAGTTTTGTAGTCGATCTAAGAGTATTTTGTGATCTATAGTGTCGAACGCAGCGCTAAGATCGAGTAAAACTAGTATTGAGATACAGCCTTGGTCAGAAGCTAGAAGTAAATCATTTGTAATTTTAACAAGCGCAGTTTATGTGATATGATGCGGCCTGAATCCTGACTGAAAATTTTCATAGATATCATTTTCTTGCAAGAAAGAGCACAATTGAGCAGACACAACTTTTTCTAGTATTTTAGACATACAGTAAATGGAAGATTTGAAATGGGTCTGTAATTTGCTAGATTATTATGATCTAATTGTGGTTTCTTAATAAGAGGTTTTATAACTGCCAACTTGAATATTCTTGGAACATGACCTAAAGATAAAGACGAGTTAATAATATTGAGAAGAGGCTCTTCCACTACAGGTAACACTTCTTTTAGTAGTTTAGTGGGTATTGGATCTAATAAACATGTTGTTGGTTTAGATGCAATGATAAGTTTATTTAGCTCTTCCTGTCCTATAGTTGTAAAGCGCTGTAGTTTTATAGTTGTAAAGCGCTGTAGGCGATATTTGAGGCTGAATCATAAGACACCATTAAAGATTGTACATTTACAATTGTGTTTCTGATGCTTTCTATTTTCTCAGTGAAGAAATTCATAAAATCATTACTACTACACTGTAACGGAATATTTTGCTCAGGTGATGTCTGTTTATTTGTTAGTCGAGCCACGGTGTTAAATAAAAACCTTGGATTATTTTGGTTATTTTCTATTAGTTTACGGAGATGCTCAGCCCTGGCTGCTTTTAGGGCCTTTTTATAATGTGACATACTGTCTTTCCACGCGGTTCTAAAGACCTCTAAATTAGCAAGCACGACTTTAATAAAACAGGTAATCCAGTGCAAACAACAGAACTCAGGACAGGAAAATGGTACAGGTACAGCAACAACTATCGACAAACAACAACTGAAGCACAGAGGTTTAAAGGGATAGTTCTCCCAAAAATGAAAATTCTGTCATCATATACTCACCCTCAAGTTGTTTCAAACCTGTATGAATTTATTTTTTCTGCTGAAACACAAAAGAAGATATTTTGAAAAATGTCTGTAACCAAACAGTTGATGTGTCCATTTACTTCCATAGTATTTTTTTTCCTACTATGGAAGTAAATGGACACATCAACTGTTTGGTTACAGACATTTTTCAAAATATCTTCTTTTGTGTTCAGCAGAAAAAAGAAATTCATACAGGTTTGAAACAACTTGAGGGTGAGTATATGATGACAGAATTTTCATTTTTGGGTGAACTATCCCTTTAAATACACAGGCAAACAAGCTAAACAAGATAACAAGGGGGCACGGCTAATTAGAAACACCTGGAGAGACTAATGAACAAGAAAAACTACAAAGGACTACAAAACATGGAACAGAACAGGAAATAACAAAAGTCCACACAAGACAAGGGGGGTATTCCAGAAAGCAGGTTATGTGACATACCCGGGTATGTTAAAGAGTAAGTAAGCGGATAACCTCAACTTTCGGTTCCAAAAACGGAGGTAACTTTCAGGGTATGTTAGTAGTCATAGCAACTCACTCTCTGAACTTAACCTGCTCCGGAGCAGGTTATGTTCCAGGGTTAGTTTGTTTCAGAGAGGTGACGGAGCATGGCGTGCCCTTTTGAAGACGATCCAGTGGATGTGGAAGCACAGATAATACTAAATCTTTTCCGCCGCGGTGATACGACCACGTATCGATGTGTTTTCATATCCAAATGAATATTTGCAGGAGCGTTACCATTTTTCAAAAGAATCGTTAATTTATTTAACGAAGATTTTGAAACCATACATAGCAAACGTGACACATCGCGGATTAGCGCTTAACACGGAGGACATTTTGTGCATTGCCCTTCGCTTTTTTGCGACGGGGAGTTTTTTGTATACAATAGGCGATGCAGAGCATGTGGGAAAGGCAACTGTGTGTAGGACTAATGTTGAAGCCGAATGGCCAGGGTCTGTACATGATGCCAGAATGTTTAGGGAGTCATCATTGTGCCACAAATTTCAACAGGGTATGTTTTGCCTTACACAATGTTTTATTTTATTTTATGTTTTTTTATGCAATTATACACTTTAACTACCTTTATAGGACACGTCAATGGTTACTTGCTGGGGGACAGAGGGTACCCTTGTCTGCCCTATATGATGACACCCTACCATGAACCTGAGCCTGGACCACAGGCACAATTCAACCTGGTCCACAGCAGAACAAGGGTCAAGGTGGAAATGACCATAGGCATACTGAAGGCAAGATTTCAGTGCCTGTGTGGGCTCAGGGTCAGCCCAGAAAGGTCATGTGTCATCACAGCTGCTTGTGTAGTTCTCATTCAAAATGCCTTTTTAAAATGGTGACAGTGTTGATGATTTCCTTTTCGAAACACTTCCTGTTTCGAATGCGCATGCGTCGCGTCTGAACGCGTTGTTGTCTTTGGAGCTCCATCGATTGATTTATAATTCTTGATTTCTCTTTAAACTCACTTACAACGAACATTTTCTATTTTTCCTCACCTCATAGTTACAACGCGGACTGTTGAGCAGACGCGTCTCAAGCCTATTAGTGATCCAACGTCGGATACTCTTATAGGTTACTCCTGTGGATCACGGCTGAACGCGTCTTCTCCACACTCACTTACAAACAAACATTTTTTTCGCCTATCGTGCGTCTACTCTACACCTGTACCACTAAAAAGACGGATTATATCCAAGACTTCAGTCATAAATTAGTATTAATATTGATAGCATCACTGGTAGCGTCGTTGCTAACTTAACTTACTGTCCATCTGTTAAAATGGCGAATATATCAGATGTAAGTAGTCTACCTTTTGGTGCAGGTGAGGACACATTTGAGCTACACGCGTTGCAGTCTGAGCTGGAAGCTGTTGAGAAACAGATCCACGACCTTTTAGTGAGAAAAGCCGAGCTGATAGACCGGCGGTTAGCTCTTGAAACATCACGCGCCGATGCACACAAATCAGTGATCAACGTTACTAACCCGCTGACTCCGACCTCGTCTACTCCGTGCGTTACTCAGCATCGGTCACGAGCGTCGAGGCCGCGATCAGCCATGGTCTCGTTTACGCCGGCTCCAACATGCCACCACGAAGCCTGGATATTTCCGCAGCGGAAGACGCGAGTCAGGTCTAGACCAAGAAAACTCTCTCCGACCCTCCCGGTTTTCGAGATATCCACACAAAACCGCTTCTCCCCTCTTCGCGAAACAGAACGCGATGCTGTGATCATTGGCGATTCCATCGTTCGACACGTACAAGCTACGTTAAATAAAAGTAAGGTGCATAGTCACTGCTTTCCTGGTGCTCGTGTTTCTGAAATCGCTGCTCACGTTCCCGAGATTCTGAACGAGCGCGTCGGAACTGTGGTCCTGCACGCGGGAGGGGCCGACATCAGGCTGCGCCAGACAGAGGTTCTGAAGAAAGACTTCAGGAATCTGATCGATACAGTACGCAGCACATCGCCTGATATAACGATCATTGTGTCAGGACCGCTTCCCACGTACCGACTAGGTCATGAAAAGTTTAGTAGATTATTCGCGCTAAATGAATGGTTAATGTCATGGTGCAATGAGCAGAAACTGCTCTTTGTAAATAATTGGAATCTGTTTTGGGAGCGTCCTAGGCTTTACCGTGCCGATGGCTTACACCCAAGCAGATTCGGATCGGATCTTCTGTCAGATAACATCTCCAAAATGTTAAATACCTTTTGACTAGTAACCAAAAGTTCAAATCATAGTCTCTGCTGCACCAAATTAACTGATATAAATAGTGTAGAACATTGCATAGAAACTGTGTCTATTCCTCGTTTAGTGAGATCAAATAATAAATCTACTGCAGGATCTAGAAAAAATCTAATTGTTATTAAACCAGAAAATGTTGCTATTAGTAAACAAAAACAATTTCTAAAGCTAGGTCTTCTAAACATTAGATCACTCACACCTAAGGCAGTTATTGTAAATGAAATAGTCACGGATAATAGCTTCGATGTCCTTTGCCTTTCTGAAACTTGGCTTAAACCTAATGATTATTTCGGTCTAAATGAGTCTACTCCATCAGGATACTCCTATAAGCACGAACCCCGTCTGATTGGTCGTGGCGGCGGTGTTGCAGCGGTCTATAGAGATATTCTCAATGCTACTCAGAAAACGGGTTATAAGTTTATTTCGTTTGAAATACTTGTACTAAATGTTACGCTCTTAGATGTTAGAAAAAAATCCATATTATCTCTAGCCTTGGCTACCGTATATAGACCGCCTGGGCCTTACGCTGATTTCCTAAAAGAGTTTGCAGATTTTCTCTCAGATCTATTGGTCAATGTAGATAAAGCATTAATTGTTGGAGATTTTAACATACACGTAGATAATCCAAATGATGCGTTAGGGGCTGCGTTTATAGATTTATTAAATTCCTTTGGGGTCAAACAAAACGTCACCGGACCAACTCATCGTCTTAATCACACACTCGATTTAATTATATCATATGGAACCGATCCAACCGATATAGATATCATTCCACAAAGTGATGATGTCACTGACCATTACTTGGTAACTTGCATATTACGTACTGCTGTAATATGTCATGCGGCGCCGCGTTTTCGACCAGGCAGAACAATCCTTCCATCCACCATAGATAATTTCTCGAGTTGCTTGTCTGATCTGTCTCAGCTGCTGCCTGAACCCAAACAAACAGATGAACTAGAAGAACTAACTAGCACTATGAGCACCATTCTCTCTAGAACATTGGATGTTGTTGCACCTGTTAGATTAAAAAAGGTCACAGAGAAAATTAAAGCACCATGGTACAATAATACTACGCATGTTCTAAAGAGAGAAACCCGTAATTTAGAGCGTAAATGGAAACAAACTAATTTAGAGGTCTTTAGAATCGCGTGGAAAGACAGTATGTCACGTTATAAAAAGGCCCTAAAAGCGGCCAGGGCTGAGCATCTCCGCAAACTAATAGAAAACAACCAAAACAATCCTAGGTTTTTATTTAACACCGTGGCTAGACTAACAAATAAACAGACGTCACCCGAACAAAATATCCCGTTACAGTTTAGTAGTAATGATTTCATGAACTTCTTCACTGAGAAAATAGAAAACATCAGAACCACAATTGTAAACGTTCAATCCTCAATCGCACCTTATAATTCAGCCTCAATTTTCCCCCCGCAAGAACAATTACAGTGCTTTACAACTATAGAACAAAAAGAGTTAAATAAACTTATCACTTCATCTAAAACAACAACATGTTTATTAGATCCTATACCAACTAAACTACTGAAGGAAGTGTTACCTGTAGTGGAAGAGCCTCTCCTCAATATTATTAACTCGTCTTTATCTTTAGGTCATGTTCCAAGAACATTTAAACTGGCAGTGATAAAACCTCTCATTAAGAAACCACAATTAGACCCGCATAATCTAGCAAATTATAGACCCATTTCAAATCTACCTTTTATGTCTAAAATACTAGAAAAAGTTGTGTCCGCTCAACTGGGCTCTTTCTTGCAAGAAAATGATATCTATGAAAAGTTTCAGTCAGGATTCAGGCCGCATCATAGCACTGAAACTGCGCTCGTTAAAATCACAAATGATTTACTTTTAGCTTCTGACCAAGGCTGTTTCTCAATACTAGTTTTACTTGATCTAAGTGCTGCGTTCGATACTATAGATCATACAATACTCTTAGATTGACTACAAAATTATACTGGTGTTCAAGGACAAGCATTAAGCTGGTTTAGATCATACTTATCAGACCGCTACCATTTTGTCTATTTAAATGGAGAAAAATCGATCATAATTCCAGTAAACTATGGAGTGCCGCAGGGATCTGTGTTGGGCCCTCTATTATTCTCAATATATATGCTGCCACTTGGAAATATTATAAGGAAACATGGAATTAGTTTCCATTGTTATGCTGATGACACTCAAATATATATTTCATCACGGCCGGATGAAAACGCTAAATTATCCAAATTGACAGAGTGTGTTAAAGATATAAAAGATTGGATGACGCGTAATTTTCTATTATTAAATCCAGACAAGACAGAGGTAATACTTATCGGTTCAAAAAACCGCCCACAGAACCTCTCACAATACAACTTTGACATCGTAGGATGTCCTGTTACTTTATCCTCTACAGTAAAAGACCTGGGTGTTATACTCGATTGTAACCTGTCTTTTGAAAATCATATTTCGTATGTTACAAAAACAGCCTTTTTCCACCTTAGAAACATTGCTAAGCTACGTAATATGCTATCAGTTTCTGATGCAGAAAAGTTAGTTCATGCATTCATGACCTCGAGACTAGATTACTGTAATGCTTTATTAGCCGGTTGTCCTGCATCCTCAATAAACAAGCTACAGTTAGTCCAAAATGCAGCCGCTAGAGTTCTTACTAGATCAAGAAAATATGATCATATAACACCGATTTTATCATCACTACATTGGCTACCTATAAAGTTCCGTATTAATTACAAGGTATTGCTACTGACTTATAAAGCCCTAAACGGCTTAGCTCCAGTCTATTTAACGGATCTTCTATCACCCTATAATCCATCGCGCTCTTTAAGATCAATAAATTCAAGGCTTTTGGTCATACCTAGGATATCCAGATCCACCAAAGGAGGGAGAGCATTTTCACATTTGGCTCCAAAACTCTGGAATAGCCTTCCTGATACTGTTCGTTGCTCGGACTCACTCTCCCAGTTTAAAACTAGATTAAAGACGCATCTTTTCAGCCAGGCATTCATATAATATTGTTAATCTCACAGTTTCAAACTACAATCCGGCCTCTAGTTCATAAATGCCAGAGGAGAACTGGCCCCCGACTGAGCCTGGGTTCTCCCAAGGTTTTTTTTTTTCTCCATTAGGTCACCTGATGGAGTTTTAGGACACCATTAGGCCGCTTGATGGAGTTTTTTCGGTTCCTTGCCACTGTTGCCTTTGGCTTGCTCAGTTGGGGATATTTTGGGGATATTTAATTTTATTCTATCAATCAATAAATTCCACTAGAAACAAACTTTGTTGTATTATTTTATTTTAATACTGTGAAGCTGCTTTGATACAATCTGTATTGTGAAAAGCGCTATACAAATATACTTGATTTGATTTGATTTGATTTGATATTAAAAGACTGACAAAAACAGTGAAAACATCAATAAATCATAAGTATTAATATGGTACACCTACATTTTACTAAGCCAGTTGTCTTGGTAACTGAGTCTGACGAACTGCCCCCTGGAATCCCATCCACCACAGGTCGCCCTTTATTAAGGGACAGTGCCAGCTCCTCAGCTGGGGTGAGGGAAGGTGGAGGTGGACCCCCACCTGTTTTACGGGCCTCAGCCTTCTTTCTATTGGCTACATAGAAAACTAAATTACATGGCGTCAGTAACAAGTTTAGTAAGTTTAGAAAATATTACCCTGCTGGAGAATGTTTTTGTGTTTCATTTTGACTTGGCTCACACTTCTTCTAGCTCCAGAAGGATTACATCTGATAAAACAAGAAGCCAACTAGCCAATTATGTGCATTACTACTGTAAGGGTGGAATTCCTGCAGTGGTTCAAGCTGCAAGAAATGGCGAATGACTAAAGAAACGTTATTGGCAAGATGGTAGAAAACTGCACATTTCTTGTCTATACCACCCACTGCCACTTATACCAACGACGGAAATAAGTGCAGTTACAATAGCTTAATATTTGTGGGAGAGCGTTGCTATAGATAGTGACGATATTGTATTGCAATATGTAGCACTTCAAAGTCAATATCAAATCAAAACTAGTTAGCACATTAGTTGCAATTGAAAAGGTTTAATGACAAAATATGGTTATGGTTACACTCAAAATAGTTACAAAATATATGTATGAGATGATGATAACTTATATTATTAATTGTACCCAGCATATATGAAAAATGTTACCTGAGAGAGAGAGAAAGAGAGAGAGAGAGAGTAGAGAGTAAGAGAAAAGAGGAGGCAAAAGTAGAGAGCCCCAAGAATAAGAAGAGAGCCTCAAGAAAGGGACCCAGAGAAGAAGAGAGCCAGAGCATCAAAAAGACAGAGCAACAGTTACAATCTTCTTTTATCCCTTCCTTGACCATGTGACTAAAACCCAACTGTGGTGACCAATCAGATAATTACACTTCCACAACTGTACTAAAGGTGTGACAATTCATCGTCCCCCAAAGTACAAACATTTGGCCTGCAAGCCTAGATCACTATCAGCCCATCTGTGTCTTTAGGAACTCCAAATGGCCATTGTGGTAGAAAGAGGGGGTAGAAAAACAGTCAAGCAAATATCTTTGTTCATTTAAAATATCTTGGATTATTTTCAATCCTACACTACTGTAATATTAAGAAATGTATGGAGGCCAACAAGTAAATACTTGTCTATTTTTACTACATGCCCCAAATAATTTTTGCGTCACAATGAAAGGGGAAAATAGCCCATTTATAATTTTATAAACTCGTGCATTTACTCTGTCCATTATTTTTTGCCCAGCCAACTCTCTTTCTTTTGCTGATGCAGCAGTATAGCTTTTTTTTTTAGTTATAATGGGCTTATAGTCTTCATAAGCAAGCATTAAAACCTCCAACTCAGTTTCACCGAAGTACAGTATGTAGCTCGCTTTTTTTCTCCCTGGGTTTCCATGGTGACTCCTGAAATCGACGATCCATTGAAAATGTCTTTATGTACTCGCCGTGCGCGCGCAATAACTCTGGGTTACCAATAGGAGGTTGGTTAAACTAACTCCTCACAGGTGTTTTGGGACCGACATACCCAGAGTAAGCAAGTTTGGGGTTCAAGTCAAGTTCAAGGTTTATCTGACAGTAAGTTAACCTTGCTTTCTGGAATACACCCAAGGGGAACACAAGACAGGAATCATAACAATAGCAATGAATGAAAAGAATTTTTCCTCAAGGAAACTACAATGCACTGCCTGATGCGATACTGTAGTAGACGGTTGCATAGTTATAATTTTGTCCCTGATATTATCAATCTTATAAGTGAAGAAGTTCATAAAGTCATTACTGCTGTGCTGCTTGGAAATTTCTGGGCTTGAAGCTTTATTTTTCGTTAGTTTAGCCACTGTTTCAAATAAACTCCTAGGGTTTTGTTTATTTTCTTTTAAATTGAAAAATTTTAAGGCCTCTCTGTATGCAACTGAGCTCTCGTACATGAAATGCGAAATACCTCTAGTTTTGTTTTCTTCCAGCAACGCTCCATATTTCTGGCTGCTCTCTTAAGGGCCAGAGTGTGCTCGTTGTACCACGGCGTTGGACCATTTTCTTTAATCTTCTTTAAGCGCAACGGAGCAACTGTGTCTAAAGTGCTGGAATAGAAAGAGTTAAGAGTTTCTGTCGCAATATCGAGTTCTTCTAAGCTATCTGGGATGCTGAGATGATGAAACTGATCAGGAAGATTATTAATAAAGCTATCTTTAGTGGCAGAAGTGATAGGTCTCACAGATTTATAACACAGAGTCGACTTTGCAACCTTGGCTAAATGAAGTATACACAAGACAAGATAATGTCATCGCTCTGCTGCAGAATTTCAACGGCATCAACATTTATTCCATGTGATAATATTAAATCTAAAGTATGATTACGACAATGAGTAGGTCCTGACACGTGTTGTCTAACTCCAATAGAGTTCAGAATGTCTTTAAATGCCAATCCCAACATTTTCATTCATTTCTTTCTTTTTTTTTGTCACTGCGAGTGATACTCGGCTTGTCCAAGGGAAGAGGGGTTTGTGAGTGGTAGCCGGCCTGTGAAGCTTGGACAGGTTGGTGACAGCGGTCTATTCACAATCACTGAAACCGATGAGTGCAGGTTTGAGTGGATTGCGGCCTTTTTTTCTTTTAGTTATGTTGGTTATTTTATGGGAGTTTTTTTGTATATTGTGTCTTGTAAACATAATACCCACCCCAGACAGCAACATATTGTTAGCCCAGATCCGGCCCACATCTGGTACGTGTGGGTTTCATGTAGGGCTGCACGATATTGGGAAAATATGCGATATTGTTGTTGAGTATTGCGATAACGATATTTCTTGCGATATAACATTTCCCTAGAGAAATGCTATTTTTATTAAGGTTTTTTTTTATCATTTATATATGTAATGATCATACTAAAATAAACAGGTAACGTTAGACTAATAGATATTCTTCTGATCTTCAGAAGAATATCTCAGTTTTTTCATAAGGAGTTAACGTTACACATGCAACACTTTGATTAATGGTTGTCTGTGAGACTCTGTTATTGTTACTTGGCATTTCATTAGAAGTTTTGGTAGATTATTTTGGGCTTACATTTTTTAAAGTCTTCATGTAACGTTAGCTCCCTGAGGTTGCGTTCCAGATGACTGTGGAGATTAGTTTCCTCTCGTCGAGGCCAAAATTTTTCGCCACGACTTAGTGACACCGTCACTTATGTTCACATATCGCGTTTTTTGTGCGTGCAAATCCGTTATTTCAAATGCAGGAAGCGCACTCAAAATGGAAGCACATTTTTCCAGGCCCGCCTATGCCGCGACAAGATGAGAACATCTCAACTTTTCAGAATTCCGCAAGCTCACGCAGGTCATGGTTGCATAGCAACGACAGACGCAAGCGCTTGTGGAAAGAAGGAGATAGCGGTGCGGCCGCGCTTTCCATGCGTTTTAGACGCGATATGTGAACGGCCCCTTTCACAGTACCTGCATTTATGACACGTCTTCTCTATTGAAGCCAAAATATTGCCATATTTCAGATGTACAGTTCTTTTTAAACACAGGTTCTTTGCTGTTGTCATCTTCCTCGCTTGTCTCTACTACCGCCATTAGTTTTTATTTTCCACTCTCTGCTCTGAGCCACTAGGTTTCCCCAATAGCATAATAGCACCTACTGGGGAGACAGGTATAAAGATAGTAAGGTCACATTTGATTGGTTGAATTTGGATAAACAACCTATGCATGCATGCATCACACAAATGCTTTGCACATAAAATAAATGCAATTTATCGCACCTCTCTGTGATACGGATATAGCATATACTATTATCGCGATAACGATAATTTTTCAATATATTGTGCAGCCCTAATTTCACGTATACCAGATGTGGGCCAGATGACGGCCAGATCTGGGCCAACACTATGTTGCTGTCTGGGACATGTAAGAACAATTATCTTGCTCTGTAATTTGTATTTCTTGTGTTTCAGGCACTGTGAGTCCGGAGCAGGAGGGTTTGTTGCTCTATTTTTATGGTGGGTCCTGATGTGCCACAGTGAGTGCGTTTACATGGACACTTATAATCGGATTGACGGCTCAATCGGACTAAAAAACCTTCATGTAAACACCTTAATCGATCCGACTGAGCTCGATCCGAATGAAATTTCGATCGGATTGAAAGGGGTGGTTTATCCCTTTTGTAATCCGATCGAGGGAACATGTAAACACTTGATCGGATTGAAAACCGAAACTGAAAGGACTGCGCATGTGCAATGACGTTAACTAGCGTAATGACGTATGACGCGCGGAACGAGCTGTTCTTCCTGTTGAATAAAGTGTCATATTAATAAGTTTCCCGTCATTCTAAAATTCTCATTTCACTCGCGCGTCTGTGAAGTGAAGCAGGACAACGTCCTTGTTTTGGATTCTCATCCACAGACGACTGGTTTTGGCCGCGGGGAGAGGCATTTTTACTGCATGATCAATAAGCAGCACGGCATGCTCTAAATTATGACCAGAGACGAATTAATATTACGTCTGCTTCTTAAAACAAATAAAGAACCAATAGAGGAGAATATTTATGCGCGAAAAGCGGGAAACTCTGTATATTCGTGCAGTGTGCGCATGTCAAAACATCAGATCCGATTTGAAACTTGTGACATATAAACGCGCACATCAACCCGATTACTTTATTTATCATTCATGTAAACACCTTGTTCGGATTCATCAATCGGATTGATTTCATTCCGATTGTGTCCATGTAAACGTAGCTAGTGTGTGTGATCTACAACCCATAGTGATTGATCTTTGTTTGGCGTGAGTGTGCGTGTGTGAAGTGTAGTGCACGTGTGGGTGCTCCTTGACCATCGCTGACGTTAGCGAAGTCTGGCACTAGGTCGTCCTGCTTCTGGTAATCACAAGTCCTGTGAGTTTGTTTATTGTTATTGTGTTGTGGTTATGTTAGTGGGATTGAGCCTTTGTATGATCGAGTCTAATTGACTTGCACTCCAGCATTTTATCTTTGTCCAATAAAGAATATTTTTGTACTTTTGTCATATCCAAGTCTCAGAGCCTCTGTGTAAGGGAAAAATCAAACATGTGTCCTCACTAGGATACTTCCCTGGCTTAGGAGGTTACTTTGTACTATATTTCTTTTTGAAACCCTACTTACAACCCTAGTTTGCAAACCGGAAGAACTACATATTCAACTGGCTGTCTGTCAAGTTGTAATCCGCTGCAGCAGGGAATCGTAGTTTATTTTAGTAAATTACTGGTTCTCATAACTGGGTGTCTGGAATATAAAACTGAAAGTGCACGTATGGGCGGATAAGAAACACAGTAGTTTGGTTAGAATTTGAAATTATAAATGATGACTAGGTGAAATTATTTATTAGATAATAATTAGATAGATAGATAGCAGATAGATCCTACACTACGTTAAACATAGAGATTAGTCAGATTACCCGCTCAGCCAAAGCAAACTTCATTTACAAGACACCGTCGCATACAAATGCCTCCCTTACCTGTCTCAAATGTCCATACTGAACTCTCCAGAAAGCACACAGACTGGCAAACAGCACTGACAGTGAATAAGCAGCTTCAGCGATCTTTTTACGAGCAACACCTGACACTGCACTCCAACAAAAAGCAGCAGGGCGCCTGGGTGACGTCACGGCCCCGGATAGTGACGCACACTAAGGAACCGGTAACCCATGCTCTTATACGCACCGGATGCCAGGCCATTGGCCAAACCATGACAAGTAGGAGGGGTCATAACCCTTCCTGCTACATGTATATTGCTCAAGCTGATGGTTCCATAGGGGGGTTAATGCTAAAGCTACGTATGTCATTTATTATGGAGCAAGAACCCCCATAAGGAACCATACCGCCAAAGATAAATTGTGTTCAATAAACTCAAGTAAACTTGCCAAAGTGGTCTCGTCTGAACTATTTTGAATCACAGATGTCACTGTGGGCCTCTTGGAACATTTGTTTTTCACAAAACCCCTAATCGGCTGTGTCTCAAGAAAACAGTTTCAGATTGATCTCAAATGAATGCTGTTTATGACTATGAATTAAAACACAGGGGTGAGTTACATTAAAAAAATAAATCCCAGTATCATTATAGAAATGAGGGGCAGCAACAGTTAAATATGCCAGCCCACTGGAGCGGACGCTCAGCTTCAAGTGCTACAACACTCCAGTGTCAATCCTCACATACCATTACTTTTATAGTTTCATTATGTGTTTATGCTGTGGTCATATGGCTAAGTGGCTATATACACAATCATCTTATTTACCTTACAGATGCCATTGTATTACACTAAATTATGAGTGCCACTGAATGCATTTGATCATTTTATCAATATTGTTGGCATGAAAAACAGATATAAAGTACAATACATACAACAACATATGTAGAATATACACAGAAAGTGCAAACATTTCATTTCAAGTTTGGATCTATCTATCTATCTATCTATCTATCTATCTATCTATCTATCTATCTATCATGAAACTTTCACGTACATGCGGCAATCCTGACAAAACATGACGACATTTTCGTGATCAAACACAAGCCATTCACGACCCATCAGCCATTAGGCATTACATTTTCTTTTCTTCGTTTCCCTGCCTCATTCCTCTTCTCGCCCCCAGAAGTCTGTCCCAACCACCGCCACATTTATTTCAATCTTAACTTTTTACTCAGCTTCAGCTGGTATGAGCTCGGGTCACTGCGCTCCGGTGCCGGTTCTGCTCCTGACACCGCAGGGCTTCAGCTGGTATGAGCTCGGGTCACTGCGCTCCGGTGCCGGTTCTGCTCCTGACACCGCAGGGCTTCAGCTGGTATGAGCTCAGGTCACTGCGCTCCGGTGCCGGTTCTGCTCCTGACACCGCAGGGCCTCAGCTGGTATGAGCTCGGGTCACTGCGCTCCGGTGCCGGTTCTGCTCTTGACACCGCAGGGCCTCAGCTGGTATGAGCTCGAGTCACTGCGCTCCGGTGCCGGTTCTGCTCCTGACACCGCAGGGCTTCAGCTGGTATGAGCTCGGGTCACTGCGCTCCGGTGCCGGTTCTGCTCCTGACACCGCAGGGCCTCAGCTGGTATGAGCTCGGGTCACTGCGCTCCGGTGCCGGTTCTGCTCCTGACACCGCAGGGCTTCAGCTGGTATGAGCTCGGGTCACTGCGCTCCGGTGCCGGTTCTGCTCCTGACACCGCAGGGCTTCAGCTGGTATGAGCTCGGGTCACTGCGCTCCGGTGCCGGTTCTGCTCCTGACACCGCAGGGCTTCAGCTGGTATGAGCTCGAGTCACTGCGCTCCGGTGCCGGTTCTGCTCCTGACACCGCAGGGCTTCAGCTGGTATGAGCTCGGGTCACTGCGCTCCGGTGCCGGTTCTGCTCCTGACACCGCAGGGCTTCAGCTGGTATGAGCTCGGGTCACTGCGCTCCGGTGCCGGTTCTGCTCCTGACACCGCAGGGCTTCAGCTGGTATGAGCTCGGGTCACTGCGCTCCGGTGCCGGTTCTGCTCCTGACACCGCAGGGCTTCAGCTGGTATGAGCTCGGGTCACTGCGCTCCGGTGCCGGTTCTGCTCCTGACACCGCAGGGCTTCAGCTGGTATGAGCTCGGGTCACTGCGCTCCGGTGCCGGTTCTGCTCCTGACACCGCAGGGCTTCAGCTGGTATGAGCTCAGGGTCACTGCGCTTCAGGTGCTGGTAGAATTTCACAGCTCTTTTTTGGATACTGATCAATAAGGGGTATTGTCCTAATTCAGCTCTGCATGAGTTTAGGATGCTTTTACAAATTTGGGTATGCATATCTCGCTGCCATACAGAGCAATTGGTTCAATTATTGCTTTTAGGATTTTTAGCCAGGTTTGAATTGGAATTTCATGTCAAATATAGTTTTCATGTCTATATTCGATATCGATATTATTTAGCCAATATACTCTCTCTCTCACACACACACACACACACACACATCTCTCTCTCTTTCTCTCTCTCTCCTCTAAGGTGGGAATTCTTCTTGGTGCAAAAGACCATTAGTTGTGTAGTTGGTTTCTGGTTTCTGGCTTTGACCTTCTCCACTTACAGTTCAACTCAGCTGTTATTGGTCAAATAAGCACAGACAGAAACACATACAGGAGAACTGAGAGCTCTTTAATTATATTAATGATAGAAAAGAGAGAATACAGGACAGTCTCTGACTCGATATGAAACACTTCTTGTGACAATGACAGGAGCAGGATGCAATTGCAATATAGCACTTTATTGAGAAGGTGATAAACAGCTGCCAGTCAGGCAAACAACACAGAAAGTCCACAACACAGATGATGGGTCAGACGATCACAAACTCAGATGGTGGGTGACGCAGGGACCTCGGTGGACAACCAGTGATGGTGCTCAGTGATCCAGTGCTTGTGACGGTGCTCGTAATCCCAGTGCAGAGTGCAGGAATCCAAACGGAAGACACGACGAAGAACAGAGGGGGAATCCACAATCCAAACGAACAGCACGGGAACAGAATGGAAACACACCGGAGAACCACAACAATCTGACAACATGAGACACCAGTTACTGCACATATAAAGGCACAAACAATTGGTACCAGCTGGCGCTGCTGATCAGCAGTGATCAGTGATCACGCCCACAGACACACACACACACACAATACGCAAGACGAGAGAGAGACCGTGGATTCATGAACCGTGAACCTTCTATAAAGACACAACAATATTACAAATAACTCTCTTCTGATTTCCATGCAAGCTCTGGTTAATATTTGTATATAAACTTAGTACTCTTCTAATATATTCTGTGCACTTTAAATCAAGTCTTTTTAGGGATAGTTCACCCGAAACTGTCCACTTACTTCTAATGTATGGACAAAGAAATCTCTAAATATTGTCTTTTATGTTCCACAGAAGAAAGAAAGTTATCCAGCTTTTGGTCGACATGAGGGCATATGTACATTATGTCAGTTTTCATTTTTGAGTGAACTATCTTTTTAATACATTTACATTGAATCATTTAGCAGACGCTTTAATCCAAAGCGATTTACAAATGAGGAGAACAATAGAAGTTAAACTAACAATATTCAAGTGCTGTGAATAATAGCGTGAATAGTAGTTATTTGGTAAAAGAGTATAATGTACATGCATTAGGAACACAAGCAAGACTATGACATTAAACTACTTGATGTTGTTGATCTGTCAGTCTATCGGGGGAATTAATGAGAATAAACCGTGCTTTATACAACCCTCCTCTCCATCGCATGATAAAGTCCTGCTGATACAGAACGTCAGCAGAAGCATCAACGGCACATCAATACATCTTTAATAAAACTCTGTTTACCGTATGTGTTTAATGGAGCGCAAACAGAACAATTGAGATTTGAGTTTTATGAGTCAAGAGTTCTCTCTAATAAACCTAAATGTCACAGAAAGGAAGGGTGTGTGCAGTGAAAAGAATGACATTGACTTCATTTAGTGAGTGCAGATGTTTAAACTGAACTGCAGGCGGTCTGTGAATGAGACGCAGGCTTTTGCATTGAAACACAGCAGGCAAACGCTGCACTACTGTCTCGAGAGTGTTCGTCCCGGCTGTGTGTCGAACTCTGATGTGTGTCAGTTCTACAACAGCAGCGGACAGACTTCATTAACCCTCCAACATCAGGCCTCAAGAACATGTACAATACACAGTCAGCCAGTGGGTTCAGAAACAGAAGAAATTCAGAACAATACCAAAATATATAAAAACTTTTGTAACTGTTAAAATGACCTCTAGTAAAAGTCAGGATTATGTAGGGGAGAATGAGAAAAGTGTAAGTCAGAAGCACCAGGAACAAACTGCCCAAAATTTTCTTGCGCTTTAGAGAAGTAAGTGATATTGCGCGTGAAAGACCGCGACAAGTGCCAACAAAACACAGAATGATTATCGGGTAGGGGATTAAACAGGCAATCGATTGGGGTAGATGTCTAAAGAGCCAATGAGAGTTAACGTCTGTAAAGTTTGCAAAGATCAGAGGAACAAACCAGATGATCACAGAAACGACACAGCAGACTTTTAGTGAATGATGAGATCTGTACCAGATAGGATGAGAAACCAGAAGATATCGTTCAAAAGCAACACATGCCATAAAATACAGACCCACAATCAAACTATAATCATATGCATTATAGGCATCTGCTGACTTTGTGATTATCCATGTTAATTTACAACTAATCTGAATGAGATCTGAAAGAATCAAATTAATAACAAACACTGGAGTGGAGCGATGAGATTTGAAAAGAGCACACAACGCAAACAGAGTTAAGATCATGATTAGAATCTCCATGGCTGAAATTATACTGATAATTAATGAGTTTGCAGACTGAAGTTTATTGAGATATTCCCTCATCTGACGGATCCTTTCTTCGTCATAATCTACTCCACTTGATCCATTGATATAATAATAATCTTCACTTGATCTGTTGCTGCTGGCATTTTGTTCTGCCATTGTTTCATGAAATCTGGAAAGGCAACACTAAATAACAAACCAGTCATTAGTTTAAAAAACATGCATTCATTTACTATTTACTACTTAATTAAAAACATTAGGGAAAAATATATGACATAACTTGTTTTCTGTGTGATTGTTGAAATAAAGTTTCCTCAGTTTGCTTTACATGTTCTTTAGAGGAGATGTGTGTAATGTTAGAAAGCTTGAAATACGTGAAATGTAAGATTAAAGTTTGGAAATTCTCCATTTGAACAATATCACAGAAGCAAGAATGCTGTTGTTCTGAATATTCAGTCCAGCACAGCTGCAAGTGTACAGTGGTTTATTAAACTAGGAATAAATCTTGAAGAACTTACGTTACTGACAGGATTGTGTGTTTCGTCTGCAGGTCAAAGCAGAAGTTTGTGGAGCAACACACAGACTGACAGATGTTTCACAAGTTTCCACTGCCGTGTTTAAAGAGCTCTTCATTCACTGCACACACTGTAAAAACACACATCTTAAAGCTTGTGGATCTAATGTAGGAAATGCCTGAGATTACAGACAAACTATTTGATCCAACGTGTGCAACTGTAATTACCTTAAAGATACAATTAACTAACAATGGTGGTTTGAGTGAAAAACCAGTCTAACTTTCACGAATGGTTCGGCTCAACTACGACGACTGAAGTAATCTGAAAACGCTTTATATCTGATGCTTTCATTTTTAAAGTTCACTCAGCGATTATTCATATCCTCAGTAGAATAAGTAACCCATGAATGATCAGTGAGAGAAAGCACAGATACGTTGATCTCTCTAAAATATTGATTCTTCTGCTGCTCTGCAAGCCTGTTTTCTTTAAGAAATGGAAATCTGTGTTGCTGACGGACTGAAATCACACTCAATGTTAATTAAAGGAAACTAGTTTAAGTGCAAATGATCACAGTTAGACCAGAGGCTGAAATACAAAGATAGTTGACTATATAAACTCACAGATGATATGATCTCATGATCTTCCCTGGAATCATAATGAACATCAAACTACAAGACAGATGATGAAGTTTATGAGCTGATCACATCATCATCAAATGAATATCAAGAACCTGAAATGGAAACTGGTTCCTACAGGACCTTAAAGAAAACTTCCAAACCTGCTTTAAACAATTCCATCTTAATTTCTTTAATTTCTTCTACACATAATCAAGCACACTAGAGAGTCAACAAGCTGAACAACATGTGCTAACATTTGAATAAAGGCTGAAATACAATGACACAATAATTCCCACATGAGATGACATAATCTTACCGGGAATCAGACTGAAGACTGAAGACGCTGCTCATCAGGAGATGATGGTGTTTATGAGCTGCTCAGCGTTCTTTTATAGCCTGAATGAACTCCAGAAACACCAAACAAAGATGCATTAAACATCATTAACAGTTAATGCACATGCAACCGCATCAGCACTCAGCAAACCAAACCAAACTCCACAATATAAAACCATTTAAAAAAAGACACAAGTGTTATAGAAAGGAGAATGTGAATTTTTTATCAGATTATGATTATGCAGTTAGAGCAAAATAAAGTCAAAATCTTATAGCAACTTGTTCTACTGAAAACAAAATCGCTACATCTTTATTTGCAGTTTCATTCCAAGTCAAGCCAAGTAGAAATGTATTTCTATAGCACATCTAAAATCGTTACAGTTGTGTTAAAGGGGCCATAGAATGCATTGATTCAATATTTTAACTTCTCTGATATCTACATGTATGTATGTATGTGGTGTAGGGAACTTTTTCCTTCTTCAAAGCAGACCAGGAGACGTTGGGATCGCGTTCAAACAGAAGTTATTCTTTATTGAGAACTTCGCTGTACGTAGATGCAGTACTTCCAACAATCTAAAGTACATAACTGTTCATGGTGTCTTATAGGCATTTTAGGAGGAGGGACTTTTGAAAGTGGAGACAAATTCAAACAAATCATGTAACAGGTTTAGGTAACACCCTAGACTGAGGGTCTGGCCAATCCTAATTCAATCAGCATAAGGCTCCAAGAGCCATTTGGGCTCCGAAAGCCATTTCCAGAACAAAAGGTGAGATTCTCAGTGAATCATTCGTGTGCTAATCCCATCAGTCTGAGTGAAACGGGGGCTCCAAGAGCCATTAAAGACAATAAGGAGAGAACAGGAATTGCAACTTTGCTGAGATCTTAACCTTAAAAGCTAAATACAATATTCTTTACCATGATGTTATGTACGGAAGCATATTTGAAATAGATTCTTAAAATTTGTTATTCTTCAGTCCCCCGTTTTAGAGTTCTTAAAAACTCTCACAAAATACAAATTTAGACACTTAAAAGTTAGTTTTTGTAACTTACTAAGTTACAGGCACATAGTAAGTTCATTCTTGTAACGTGTGATAGTTACAGGCACATAGCATGATCTGTGTTGATTTCCTGTAATTGCATTCTGACACAGAAACAAACATGCAATTAGGGTCCGTGAAGTCCTTACGAGTAATAGTCTTTTCTAGTTGAAAACAGTTATTTCCTTGTGCTGGACGTGGTTGACACATTGATACTAACAGGTTTCCGAACCATGAAAAGTTATCTTCAGTCAGTTATCTTCAGTCATCTGGTGTAATTTTGTTGATGGATGACTGAAGTTCCCGTAGGTGAGTCTCTGCGTTGTGTATTTTTATTCTGTGTTGGTTGGCTCGGCAGTGGGTCTAGTTGTCGTCTTGAGGTTGTGGCTTCATATGCAGGTGAGATGGTTGTTGCATATGGATCTCGGTACAAGTGTTTATCTGCAAAGAGTAAGAAAGAAAACAAAAGACGACAGAGCAGTATTTGTTCAAACACTAGGGTTGTATCGTTTTCAGAGTCTGCTGTTTTTGTTTCATTCTTTCCCTATTTCTTAATTGATTTGACACCTATGGACCAGTGAGGTGGGGATAAGAGGGGGGATGAGGAAATCTTCACCACTAGGTTTTGCCCCCAAGGCCTGTTGCACTTTGGTTCTTCCATGGGCTCCGCACTGGTCTGTGTGTCCTATTCTGTCCCTGTTGTGTGCACACTGTACAGTGTGTGAGAAAATTGGCACATTTCCATTCTCCAGTGAAACATCAGTCATAGTAGACATCATAATAGAGCATGGGGGTCTGACTGGAATATTTCTGTGGTATAACATTTACGGCTGTGAGTCTTCTTAACCAGGGTCCCCCAAAGGAAGGCTGAGACAATCACTTTCCTTTTGTTCTACAGTGAGGAAAATAAGTATTTGAACACCCTGCTATTTTGCAAGTTCTCCCACTTGGAAATCATGGAGGGGTCTGAAATTATCATCGTAGGTGCATGTCCACTGTTAGAGACATAATCTAAAAAAAAAAATCCAGAAATCACAATATATGATTTTTTAACTATTTATTTGTATGATACAGCTGCAAATAAGTATTTGAACACCTGTCTATCAGCTAGAATTCTGACCCTCAAAGACCTGTTAGTCTGCCTTTAAAATGTCCACCTCTACTCCATTTATTATCCTAAATTAGATGCACCTGTTTGAGGTCGTTAGCTGCATAAAGACACCTGTCCACCCCATACAATCAGTAAGAATCCAACTACTAACATGGCCAAGACCAAAGAGCTGTCCAAAGACACTAGAGACAAAATTGTACACCTCCACAAGGCTGGAAAGGGCTACGGGGAAATTGCCAAGCAGCTTGGTGAAAAAAGGTCCACTGTTGGAGCAATCATTAGAAAATGGAAGAAGCTAAACATGACTGTCAATCTCCCTCGGACTGGGGCTCCATGCAAGATCTCACCTCGTGGGGTCTCAATGATCCTAAGAAAGGTGAGAAATCAGCCCAGAACTACACGGGAGGAGCTGGTCAATGACCTGAAAAGAGCTGGGACCACCGTTTCCAAGGTTACTGTTGGTAATACACTAAGACGTCATGGTTTGAAATCATGCATGGCACGGAAGGTTCCCCTGCTTAAACCAGCACATGTCAAGGCCCGTCTTAAGTTTGCCAATGACCATTTGGATGATCCAGAGGAGTCATGGGAGAAAGTCATGTGGTCAGATGAGACCAAAATATAACTTTTTGGTCATAATTCCAATAAACGTGTTTGGAGGAAGAAGAATGATGAGTACCATCCCAAGAACACCATCCCTACTGTGAAGCATGGGGGTGGTAGCATCATGCTTTGGGGGTGTTTTTCTGCACATGGGACAGGGCGACTGCACTGTATTAAGGAGAGGATGACCGGGGCCATGTATTGCGAGATTTTGGGAAACAACCTCCTTCCCTCAGTTAGAGCATTGAAGATGGGTCGAGGCTGGGTCTTCCAACATGACAATGACCCGAAGCACACAGCCAGGATAACCAAGGAGTGGCTCTGTAAGAAGCATATCAAGGTTCTGGCGTGGCCTAGCCAGTCTCCAGACCTAAACCCAATAGAGAATCTTTGGAGGGAGCTTAAACTCCGTGTTTCTCAGCGACAGCCCAGAAACCTGACTGATCTAGAGAAGATCTGTGTGGAGGAGTGGGCCAAAATCCCTCCTGCAGTGTGTGCAAACCTGGTGAAAAACTACAGGAAACGTTTGACCTCTGTAATTGCAAACAAAGGCTACTGTACCAAATATTAACATTGATTTTCTCAGGTGTTCAAATACTTATTTGCAGCTGTATCATACAAATAAAGTAAAAAAATCATACATTGTGATTTCTGGATATTTTTTTTTAGATTATGTCTCTCACAGTGGACATGCACGTACGATGACAATTTCAGACCCCTCCATGATTTCTAAGTGGGAGAACTTGCAAAATAGCAGGGTGTTCAAATACTTATTTTCCTCACTGTATTAAACAAAAATCAGTCTTTCATCTTTGTTGTTGTTTCTGGGGAAATTAAGCACTCACAGCCCAAATGGTTAACACCTTATCAAGTTTCCCCATGAGTTTAACGAGGAGGGGAGGGGCTGCTTCAGAGTAGCAAGCAAGCTGAGCAGAAGCTGAGTAGCCTTGTTAACTTCTTTAAAGTTCTTTTTGTTTTTTCTACACTCTCTCATCCAATGCCCAGGTTTAACACAGTAATTACAGCTGCCCTCTCTCTTAGGACGTTTACGTTTCTGTTCATTCTCTGTGTTGACCTTAAAGGATGCTGCTGCAATTTTTACTCTTGCCTTGACATCAGAGTCTCTTTCCCAAGTAGCTAACCTGTCCAAGTTGTTTTGCAGGGTTCTACAGGACCATGTTCATTCTAAGTAAGGCAATGCATTTTTATGTTCTGACAAAAGACCCTGAAACCATGCGCGAACTAGGGGACCATTATCATCTAGTACCTTCTCTGAAGTGTCAGCAATTCCGCTGTAAGCTGCAGCGGTCTGGCAAAATCTTTCTGTGTACTCACAAACAGTTTTACCCTTCTTCTGTACAAAACTAGTGATCTTCGACCAGTCCACTTTTGGTCCAACAATGTTCGTTAACACTCTCAGAACTCCCTCAACTCTCTCAATTCATCTTTTCTGGCATTTTGAAACTCAGAATTGTTTACAGCATTTTCAAAATCATTGAATTCTTACTCAGTCAAGATCTGTGATATTAGCTGAGTGTCTTCAGCTAGAGACATATCGTAGAGCCGCATCTTTTTGGACAATTCTCTCCTAAACTCACAAAAATTTCTTTGCACTGATGGCAAACTTTCAACAAGTCTCTCAACATCTTTAGGACCTAAAAATGTTTTGACTGCTTGTAGCTGCAGTATGGGGGTTGCAAATGGAACTGGATCAATCCCTTTTCCCCTACTCTGAGCCTTTTGTCTTGCTCCACACACTTCAACTGCATTTACATCTTTCATCAATCCAGCATTGACATTGTCCTCTATTCTATCAAAAGACTGTAAATCAGGATAGCTTTCATCTGACTGTTGGTTTTCTGAGTCACATTTGGATGAGGCCTTATGGCCCATCTTTTTCTTGAGAGAGGACACTTGAGTGTGCAATTGTTTGTTCTGTTCTTTTGACTTAGCAATACACTGAGCTTGTTCTTGTACAATGGATAAGCTAAATTCTCTGTGACAACAGATAATGGCTTTCACATTGTTCTTGTGAATACTTTCTCCTAGTATCTTTTTACAATATTCTATTGACCATACTTTGTCTGGGTGAATGCCAAATTTCTTTGTTAAATTCAATCTGACTGACTCAGTCACTATAGAGTCCATGCATTCTACTAACAAAGACTTGAATTCACTGTCTGTCCATAAAGGTGTAGCTAGTCCAGCTTTCTCAGTTGATGGAATCAGCCTAGCATTCCTTCTAACCATTTTGTGAGTTTCTTTGTTACCACACAAACAAACACTAAAAACTCATCTGATCAACAGAAGGTACACTTGTAAACTTTCCAATTTACCAACACTTCACACTTAACTTCCCTGCCGACAAGAACAGAGGATAAACAAAATATTAGCAATTTACGCTAATCCTTCTCTGCCTAAAGCAAAGGATACAAAATATTAGCACATGCTGCTAACTGTCCCTGATAATGCAGAGGATAAATCTTCACTAACTTTACAGAGGATAAACCTTCTCTAGCAAGAGGATAAAACAATATTAACATGTAATGCTAATCTTCCCTGCCTGACAGAGTACATATTTCATCTCTAAAAGCAAACTTTTTAGGATAACTTAGTTAACAAAACCTTACAGCCGTTTGTTAACTTCTTCTCTGAACGGCGCAGAGGAAAAACAAATTTGTACTGGTTTGCAACGGTTCTTTGAATGGAGTGAAACTCACCGAATCGTTGGTTGTACAGAAAAATTTCGTCTGGAACTCAGTCAGCTTTATTGAGATCTTTGAGCTTGAAGTTTCAAGATTCAGTCTGGAACTCAGTCAGGATTTGAGATCTTTTTGGAGCTTGACGTTTTCAATCTGGAGGAAGAGCTTAAGTTTGTTTGTTGAGCTTAAGTTTCAAGATTCAGATCTTTGATCTTGAAGTTCTTTCCTTTTTCTCTATCCGGGTCTCACAGCACCAAATTGGAATCGAAGACCAGGAGATGTTGGGATCGCGTTCAAACAGAAGTTATTCTTTATTGAGAACTTCGCTGTACATGGCTGCAGTACTTCGAACAATCTAAAGTACATAACTGTTCATGGTGTCTTATGGTGCGTTCACACCGGACGCGAATAGCGCGTCAGGCGCGAGTGATTTCAATGTTAAGTCAATGCAAAGAAAAATTCCTGCGTAAAAAATTCCTGCGGCGCGAATGGGGCATAGAGTGCGGCACGGTAGACGCGAATACGCCTCATTCACGCGTCAAGTTCGCGCGAATGTCGCGAATTGAGCGTCTGGCGCGTTAAGCATAAATGATTTTATTAGTGCTTTTTGTGCATTCACGCGTTTGACGCGAATTCGCATCTGCCGCCCGAGTTGAAAAATCTGAACTTCTGCGTCAATTCGCGCCGCGTTAACCAATCAGGAGCCTGCTTGCTGCTGTCACGTGGTGAAGTGACAGTTTATAATGTTATTTTATGTTTGGCCTCAATAAATTATTTTGTAATATGACTAAAATGCACAACAAAGCAAATCTTTCACATAAAAACTCGATTTCAATATATGATACTCATTTTGTATTGAATGCTATTTATTCCATATCTATTCTAGATTATAAACATTATTATTCTAATGTAAAGACAACAAACACAATTTAGTGTATAAAAACGAAAAAAAAATAATCACAGGACAGGTTTCACTTTTGGAGGCTGGCTCTATTTATTATCAAAACAAAAATAAATTACAGATTAGGTGGGCGCGGGCTCGCGGGTGAACCTCGCGCCGGGCTGTAGAGCGCGGGCTCGTCAGGCAGCGACCACTCGAGGCCGAGCCCTTATACGGCCTACGCTGTCCTCATCAGCGTCCTCACCGTTAGGTCCACCAAACCTGGCTACTGGAGCAAATTGTGAAACTCCTGAAACCCTTCGGAGGGTCTGGTGGACCCGAGTACAGCGACGATGTCCCCTACGCAGCTGTTTCTGCTCTCTGAGAGCGGTGACTCTCTCGATTAATGCTAATGCTAATGCTCGATAAACATCTAAAAAAATAGGCCGCCAACGGGTTTCGAAACTTTCGCCTCCGGATTTCGCCTCAATTTCACTCTTGACGCGCAAATTAACAAAGTGGTCAAGCATATAACTAGATGCGGCAGGCGCGAATTTGACGCGCTATTCGCGTCCGGTGTGAACGCACAGTTATAGGCATTTTAGGAGGAGGGACTTTTGAAGGTGGAGAGCATGTAACAGGTTTAGGTAACACCCTAGATTTGTATCCGATACAAATTGTTGCTAACTACAGCTGCGTCCCATATCAAAGGGCGCATCTGAAGCATTCGGACCAGTCTAGCCTACGGAGGATTGTTCTTGTCGCCTGGCAACTGTGACAGCTGCCGATGACGAGCGCGGGAAATACTGGACATTTTTATATTCAATTGGGTTTTATATTCAAACAGGGCTAAACCGAAAATACATGACCTGGTACCGCCGGGGCTGAAACATCCTCACCATGTCCTCCAGTAAAATATAAAACATAAAAATGACAATAGCTGACAAAATTCTGGCTCCATAGCTGTTTACTCAATTAGGCTATATCAAATGAATTATCAGGATGGCAGCTGTCCTCTCGCACCGGTGCTTGGCGCCAGGAGCGGTGATCAGAAACACCTAGTTGCGCAATTAGGAAATCCTAGAAGGCTACATGGTGCGTCCTTCGAAGGATGCAGCCTTCACATTGGGACACAGCTAGCAGGTAAGCCATGCTTCCTCTGCCCAACAAATCTGCCTAGCTCTACTACCCACCTGGGTATATACCATCCACTAGAGTACCATAGCGCCTCTGGTGGTGTGTAGTAGTAGTACACTCAGTACGAAAGAACATGGCAACAGGGCTGAGCCTGTTACAAGACACTAGCTGTGTCCCAATGTGAAGGCTGCACACTTCGGAAGTCACATTTGAAGGCTGATTGCATCACCGCGGCGCGATGAAGGCTGTCCCAATTCATTTCTGCATCCTCCGAAGGCCGTATTCGAAGCTGGTTGCTTCATTGCGGCGCGACGAAGGTTAAAGCGACGCCAAATGCACCCTTCGTTTCCCCGTGAAAGGAAGGATAAATAAATGGACACTTAGCGGACTATCTTACCCTATTCTACCCCATAAGTCATTGCACGACGGTGACGACAGCATTTTTATTTTTTTAAAAATGACGGCCAAGAGTTCGGTGGTGAACGGCAAATTCACATTTAAATGCAAGTATTATGTTTTCATTTACTCAAATAGCTAGTGAAACCTGAGTTAAAAGCCACAAGTTTTTCTTTCTTATAAACTTCACCTTAACTCCTTCGTCACCATTGTGTGGCTTCATTTGTCCAGTGGTCTGAGGCAAAACTTGTGCTAATATTATTTTAATAATTGTTTCAAGGAGCAAGGAGCAGACTGCTCAATTTATTAATTTGCAATTAAAAAAAAACAAAAAACAAAATAAATTAAATTAAATTTTATTGTAACATTTGCAGTAGTCTGTCTAACTCGTGTAAATAAGAAATATCACTCACCCTATAAAGCCCACAAACATAAAAAAAGCAGTAGATAAGGCAATGGGGTTTCACTTTTATGTGTTTTTGTAGTGCTGTCATGCAAGCTATGTCTACAAAGGTTTTAACCAAATTTGAGTATTCATAAATATGATTTCTGAATATGAATATGATTTTAAAAATACAAAGTAAGAAAGTTGAGATCACATCTTTGCTGAAATGTATTGTGCTGTTGTTGTTAACAAGCCATGGTTAATTTGCTCTGCCTTAGGATTGCACGTGTCCTGGGACAGGTGAGGGTGTGAGTGGGAAACCCACTGCTGAAACTTGGCCCTGGTTTGTCCTCATGGATGAGGTGTTGGGACAGAGGCATTGCACCAATCCCCTGTCCTCACTGCCTCAATCCCTGAGGACACACCAGGGCCGAGTTCAGCAGTGGGTGCCCAAGAAAAGGAGGAGCCAGGGGTAGCAGCAGCACCAGCACCAGGATCAGCACCAGCACCACGAAGAAGGCGAGACAGAGAGGACGAGTTTTTGGACTTGATTAGAGAAGAAATGGGACTGCAGAGGCGAGGAGAGCACAGGAGAGGATGGACAGGCTGTTTTCTCTTCTTGAAAGAATGATTGAGAAATATATATATATATATATATATTATTCTTTAACTTTTTTCACTTATATTATTTAAAAGGAAATTTTTTTGTACATTTATTTATTTTTATGCAACTTTAAATGTGTAAATAAAAAAGAATTCATTGCTCTGGACATTGTTTATTTTTGTAATGACAGTCATAATTTCTACATGAAACAAATTCTTCTATACCTTTTTTCCCCCAACTATTTACAACATACATTAAACATCTCAAAATCAACATAAACATTTAAATTTATAGTACATAAAATAAGAAAAATTATGTAGACTTTTATTCAGCTGAGTGGGAGACCCTGGTGTGCCGCTGGACCGGGATGGGCTCCACAATAGAGACACTGGTAAGGCCTCCTGCTGGTGGGACATCATCTGGGATGGTCTCCAGAGTGTTTGACTGCATATTTTCACTATCCACTAAGTTGTCTACCAACAGGTTTGCAGGGCTGACTCATGGAATAAATATTGAGATACTTTTAAAAACCACTAATACCGCATTGGGGAAAAACTACTAGTCATATATTTCAAACCTCAGTTAAGCAAAATTATCTTGCATACTCTAATGTACTTAAGGCATCAAGAGTAAAAGTAAAGGAATTCTGCAGGAAAAAACCTTGTCAGGGTTTTTATGATGGTTCTGCTTTTATATTACTGCATATGTTGCATTTTACTTATGAATATTTTCAAGGTTGATACATTTAAACTATATACTTTTGTGTAATTTAATGTAAAACAATGCATCATATTTTAAAATAACATAATTTTGTAGTGTTGCTGTCCTGTGTGGGAAAATTACTTCGAGTATTAACAAAGTAGTTTCTTACATACCACCACTGGTTATTTTGAAAATTAAAGTAACAAAATGTAGGCCTATTGTCACAATATTAACAAATTGTTGCTAACTACAGCTCCGTCCCATTTCAAAGGGCGCATCTGAAGCGCTCGGACCGGTCTAGCCTACGGAGGATTGTTCTTGTCGCCTAGCAACAGTGACTGACAGCTGCCGATGACGAGCGGGAGTAACATTCGCACTGGACTTTTTATATTCAACTGGGTTTTATATTCAAATAGGGTTGACAACCTGTGTAAATATATTTACCATGGTCCATTTATGTGCATAATAAATAGAATACACTAGCCTACAAAATCGCATCAAGGTAAGATATAAATGAACATTTGAATCTTCGGCTAAGCCGAAAGTACATGACCTGAAACATCCTTACCATGTCCTCCAGTAAAATATAAAACATAAAAATGACAATAGCCAATTCTGGCTCCATAGCTGTTTACTCAATTATATCAAATGAATTATCAGGATGGCAGCAAATCCTACGGAGGCTACATGGTGCGTCCTTCGGAGGACGCATAGGCTGCATCGTTTGAAGTCCGCGGCCTTCGGAGGATTCACATTGGGACACAGCTAAAGAAGTGGATGACATCATTACAGGCACTCTTTTATACTCAGGTGCACCTGTAGTGATCTGGTTCAATCTGTTTCAAAATCAACGACTAAATTCATGCAAGTCGGGATTTAAGTCCACATTAGCATATACAACTCACAGACAGTCACAGATATTGTGCAGATACTTTCAGTAGGAAATAGTTAACATTTGTGTTATATTAGAGGTGGTTTGTGGCATCATTAACAATGAATTAAAGCTGATGGGAAATGAGGAAATGTGCAATCATACTGAATCTCTTACTAACAAGCTTTTGAAAAATGAGGGAAAAAATCACTTACATCCACTCAATAGGGAAGTGTTTTCTAATGGAAGAAACCAAATCAATTATGATACTCAGAAGAAGTGCTTCAAGTTAAATCCTTCATGACTGACACTTTAAAGAATGCATAAAAACTGTATTGTTTATTATTTTAGCTATTATAATCTTCTAAATCATTATATGTGAAATATATCCCATCACATCACTTTTGTGTTCACTATCAACATGTGGATGAAAGTGTTCACTACTGTCATTATTTACATTAAGCTAAGATGCTGTTTGATTGTTCCTCAAGTGTACCGTACTGTGAAAAAGTCTAATGTCCACAATACTTGAACATGAATTAGCTTTTCACCAATATTAAAGGTGCCATAGAATGGAAAACTGTATTTGCCTTGGCATAGTTGAATAATAAGAGTTCTGTACATGGAACTGACATACCGTGAGCCTCAAACTCCATTGTTTTCTCCTTCATGTGTAAATCTTGTGTTTAAAGACGGCTGAAAAACGCCCCCAGTATTGTAATATACCAGCCCATGTTCTAGGCCAGGCAGTGTTAACGTGGACCTGCACAGCCGAATCATCACAAGTTCTGCATGTATTGTGAAGAAGCAAGCAAAGACAATAGGGGAAATGTCAGATCATGAATATAAATGTTATGTTCCAGGCTGTGCAGCGGATTTGAGCACTTTTCATTCCCTTCCCACAAAACAGAACTGTCAACAGACATGGTTGATGTTTACAACAGGATACCTCACCATTTTAATTCACAGTTGTTAGTTTGCTCTGCCCATTTCCCCATACAGAAATGTAATATATGTCAATATATGTAGAAATATTGACAATATACGAGAAATACTGGACTTTTTTATATTCAATTGGGTTTTATATTCAAACAGGGCTAAACCGAAAACACATAACCTGGCAGTTTTCCATTCTAGGATTTCACAACAAAAGCGTCTTAAGACAGCGCTATTCAATACAAGATCACTTAACAATAAAAGCCTGCTCCTCTGTGAATTCATTATTGACAATAAACTGGATTTTCTCTGTCTTACTGAAACCTGGCACAAACCCATGGACTACATTGCATTAAATCAGACCACCCCACCTGGATACTCCTTCATCGACAACACCCGTCTGGACCGGCGAGGAGGTGGCATCGCAGTCATTCACCGCAGCAATATCTCCATCCGCCCCATCCCCATCCCGGTTGTATCCTCATTTGAACACTTGGCTTTCAGACTTCCTGGTTCCCAATCACTCACTGCTGCAGTCATCTACCGCCCTCCCAAAACTTGCACATCATTTCTTTCTGATTTCACTGACTTCGTAACTCAGCTGTCCTCTATTTTTCCGTCCGTTCTCCTCATTGGTGACTTCAACATTCATATCGACTCTCCGGCAGCAAAATTCACATCTGACTTTTTGGACATTTTAAACTGCCTCAACCTCACCCAGCATGTCACTTCACCTACACATAATCATGGACATATCCTGGACCTGGTCTGTTCCACACCCTCCCTCACCATACATAACCTTTCATTGACCGACCTCACAATTTCTGATCATCTGGCCATCACCTTGGATATCATTACCCCCTCTCCTACCATCAAACACACAAGAACAATTACATTACGAAACCTGAAATCCATTAGTCCCATCTCTCTCACCTCCTCCGTATCCCATGCCATCTCTACTTCTTCGCTTCCCTCTGATCCGATTGCCTCTGATCTAGTCAACTTCTACAACCACACACTCTCCACCTGCCTCAACCAAATAGCCCCCCTTAAAACTGCCTCAGTCTCCTTCTCCACCTCTGCACCTTGGTACACCCCAGATCTTCACATTCTCAAAAGACAAAAAAGACAACTTGAAAGGATCCATAAAAAATCCGGTCTCACTGTCCATGCCCAAGCCTACAAACAAGCCATAACCACATACAATTCTGCTCTCAAAACTGCACGGTCCAACTTCTACTCACAACTCATCCACTCAAATTCTTCCGACTCCCGCACACTATTCTCCACATTTGCAAAACTGACCAAACCCAAGGACAATATAACCTCCACATTCACTACAGACAAATGCAATAACTTCCTGTCATCCTACCATACCAAGATCCATACCATACATTGTTCACTAGCATCCACTTCCTCCGCTTCTCCTCCTGAATATCAACTTACTCCGCTCACACACCTCAGCTTTTCCTCCTTCTCTCCTCTATCTCCCTCTGACACCTCCAAACTCCTCTCAACCATGAAATTCTCCAACTGCCAGCTTGACCCGATCCCTTCTCCCCTCTTAAAAACCTGTCAACAAATCCTCATCCCTCTCATCACCATCATCATCAACACTTCCCTTACATCTGGATCTGTTCCATCCCCGCTAAAACCTGGCCTCAACCCTGACAATCTGGACAACTTCAGACCCATTTCCAATCTCCCGTTACTTAAAAAAATTCTAGAACGCGCCGTCAACACACAACTCCACCAACATCTCCACTCCTCTCAACTCTTCGAAACATTTCAATCCGGATTCTGTCCACAGCACAGAAACAGCACTTCTTAAAGTCACAAATGATCTCCTCATTGCTGCCGACTCTGGTTCCATATCCATCCTCCTTCTCCTCGACCTCTCCGCTGCATTTGACACAATAGACCATACCGTCCTCCTCCATCGTCTTAAATCTATTGGCATCTCTGGCACAGCACTTCTCTGGCTCACCTCCTACCTCTCTGACCGTCACCACTTTGTCTCTGTTAACAACTGCAACTTCCACACCTCCCCTGTCACCCATGGTGTCCCCCAAGGTTCCGTGCTAGGCCCCCTCCTCTTCACCATCTACATGCTTCCCCTCGGTCAGATCATCCGCCACCATGGACTCCATTTTCACTGCTACGCCGATGATACCCACTCTACATGTCCACCAAATCCATCACCCCGGCTATCCTCTCCACCATCACCAATTGCATTTCCGACATTAAAACCTGGATGGACAATAACTTTCTTAAACTCAACAGCAATAAAACAGAACTCCTTATCACCGGCCCAAAATCTCTCCTCTCTTCTATTCTGAACTTTACTCTCCTTATCGACGGACATAATGTCACCCCCTCCCTCTCTGTCCGAAATCTTGGTATCATAATGGACTCCACCCTCTCATACCGAACACACATCAACCATATCACTAAACTATCCTTCTTCCACCTCCGCAACATTGCCCGCTTTCGCCCCTCCCTTACCCTGTCAACAGCTGAAATCCTCATTCACGCATTTATAACTTCAAGACTTGACTACTGCAATAGCCTTCGCTAAGGACTTCCTACAATCAACTACAAAAACTGCAATACATCCAGAACTCAGCTGCCCGCCTCCTCACCCACACCAGGTCCCGAGAACACATCACCCCCGTTCTCCAGCAGCTCCATTGGCTACCTGTTCATTATCACATTCAAAATAAGCTCCTCCTCCTCACGTACAAGTCCCTCCATAACCTGGCCCCGTCCTACCTCACTGAGCTCCTGGAACAGCACCAACCCACCCGCCACCTCCGCTCAGCTGGCACCAACCACCTTACCCCGATCATCCGCACTAACCGCCGGACCTTGGGGGATCGAGCCTTCGCTATCGCCGCCCCCACCCTCTGGAACTCACTCCCTACATCCATTAGAAACTCAGACTCACTACCAAACTTCAGATCAGTACTCAAAACCCACCTGTTCAAGCTTTTCCTTAAAACCCCTTTTGTTTTGTTTTGTTTTATTCCCCATGTGAAGCGTCTTTGAGTGTCCAGAAAAGCGCTATACAAGTGTGATGTATTATTATTATTATTATTATTATTATGTAAATTACATATATAATGTCAGTGCCCATGTATGTCTGCTGCCTATATGAGAATATATGCAAACTTCATATATGTAAAACACATAGACATATATGAAACATACAGTGGGTAAGGAAAGTATTCAGACCCCCTTAATTTTTTTCGTTTTCGTTTTTAATAAATGTGCAAAAATGTCAACAATTCTGTGTTTTTCTGTCAATATGGGGTGCTGTGTGTACAATAATGAGGGAAAAAATGAACTTAAATGATTTTAGCAAATGGCTGCAATATAACAAAGAGTGAAAGATTTAAGGGGGTCTGAATACTTTCCGTACCCACTGTATATTTCAAAATATAGCAAAAATGGCCATATAGCATATATTTTCCGAGTCCGATTCAAGACCGAGTCTTTGAAGGAAAAAGTCTGAGACGAGTCCGAGAAAGCAGAAATCGGTCTCGAGACCGGTCTCGAGTCCGAGACCGGACTCGAGTACTACATCACTAGAGACCCTGGTAAGGCCTCTGCTGGTGGGACATCATCTGGGATGCTCTTCAGAGTGTTTGAGTGCATATTTCTTTTATCCACTAAGTTTTCTACCAACAGGTTTGCAGGGCTGACTCAATCGACGGCTCCTATGTCACTTTTTTTTTCCAAAAAGTATATTTCTGAAAAAAGTACTTTTAAAAACTTCTAATACTGCATTGGGGAAAAACTACTAAAACCTTAGTTAAGCAAAATTATCTTGCATACTCTAATGTACTTAAATTATCAAGAGTAAAACTAGAGGTATGTATTCTGCAGAGGAAAAAACTCCTTGTCAGGGTTTTTATGATAGTTTTGCATTTATATATGCTACTACTGTATTTTACTTCTGAATATTTTCAAGGTTGTTACATTTAAACTATATACTTTTGTGTAGTTTAATGTAAAATTATATGTGAGGGGAAAAAAGTACTTCAGTAGGTTACTTCACATTTGTACGTGAATACTTAACGAAATATGCAGTTCCGAAAATTAAAGTAACAAAATGTAGGTCTATTGTAGGTCTATAGGACAGTGGGCTGTTCGGGGACGGCCTCCGGGATGACAGCGGAATGCACGGGCACCGACTCCGGGATGACAGCGGGCTGTTCGAGGACGGCTTCCGTAACGACATCGGCCTGCTCCGGGACGGTCTCCGGGATGACAGCGGGCTGTTCGGGGGCGGCCTCCGGGATGACAGCGGACTGCTCGGGGACGGTGGACGCCTGCTTCCTCCTCCTCCTCCGTTTATGATGTGGAGGTTCAGGCTCTGGGCTGGACAGCTCTGGTTCGGGGATGAAGAGAGGATGATGGGAAGAGTGGTGTCGGGGTTCACCTCTACCACCTCCTCCCCTGCTACCTCCACGGGTCCCAGAAAATTTGGCCAGACGGGTTCCCTCAAACAATTGTCTACGGACAGGGGTGTCATTAGACCAATCATCAGCTGTGTTGATGGAAAGGGGTGCAGGGGAGTTGGCCGCCATGTATTCCTCAGTTATTCGAGCCCATAAGCAAAACACTGGAAAATGTTCATATGAGGTGAGAATTCCCCCTCTGCTGCCTCTTCTCCCTCTCGGTGGCTGGGGAAGAGACACGAAAACCCATACCGCTGGATCTATGCATGACGGAGTCCTTCTGTCACTATCCACACACAGATGAAACAGGTAGATCCAAGGTAGATTCCTTCCGTGGGTGAAACAGCTCGAGCGAGAAGATGCATTGAGGGGAGATAGCCTTGAGCGTCTCCATCCTTCAATACAGGAAGATGGTTTTGGCAGGCTGACTATGCATCCCCAAGGGGGTAACAGATTTTGATCCGGAGAGCATCTCGAGGGGAAACAGATACGCTTCAGCCGTCTGTCCATCCCTTCTGAGGCCCTGTCCCAAATGGCACCCTAAGCACTCATGGTCTTTCTACGAGTCCGCACTTTCGTGACGTAATGCCGCTGTGACTGTTGGGAAGAAGTCTGCTGCGGAGCTCGCATCAGTGCGGGCTTGGCAAAAGTGCGCATCGAGGGCGCATATCGACCGCAAAGGGGCCGCTCGCGAGCACCCTTCTGAGGCCTAAAATGACAAAAGGGACACCCTACGGTCTCACGGACTTAACGGACACGCGCGCGCGGCAGCCATTGTAAGTCCACAAGACTGAAAGTGCATATGAAGTGTGCCATTTGGGACAGGGCCTGAGATGGGGGAAGCTCTCCATTTCCTGACACGTGGATCAGGAACGTCCCTGCGAAGCTGAAGCAGTTTTGTTGGCTGTCACAGGTCAACGCATCTATGGGGGTGTGCTGACGGGGCATCGGACGGCCACAAGCTCCCCAGATCGTGCAAGGTGGGGGATGTCTCGGCTCATCACTCCTTCTAGGGGCCTCTTTCTGGTGTGCGAAGTGGTCTCTAGGCACTGGGGAAGGAGTAGGAGGATCACAGGCCATCCTAGGCATAAACTGCTTAACCCCCTGGGGTCGGCGGTATCGCCGGCGATACCAGCTCGATTTTTTTTTTATCAGTTCAAAAGAGATTCATTTTGCTGTTAACTTTGATATTACAAACAAGTTTCATACATCAATCGATTCTGTTAAATGTGTATTATTTTTGTGTATACTCACAATAAAAACAAAGTGTTGTGCTTTTTGCCAAATAAAGAAAAATAAACACGAAGCGAGTTCTGCCTTCTCTCTGCCAGTGAAGTCCATTCTGAAACGTGTCCGAAAATGAACTGTAACTCAGTGAATACTCAGTCAAACAGGCATACAGACACATGAAGCTTGAATTCTCTTCTTTTAAATGAAGTAATTTATATAAAAAACAAATATTCTCAGTTCATGTACTATGTATGAAAAGAGAGAGATGTCAGTCGTTCTCATCTTAGCTCATTAAGTTGTAATGTGACTCCGCCCACGGAGAGCACGCGCTATTCAAACGCAAATGTGAGGTGATCCAGGCAAACCTGTGAAACGCCCACATCAGCTGGATAACACACACCGCGAGTTCACTTTCAGTCTCATGTACTTTACAATGCTGTGAGGAATAATACTATCTTGATAATAATCCTGGAAAATTTACCTCAGAAGTGCTAGAAGTTTCTTTTCGAGGAGCAACAGACCCGGCTGAGGAATAGGTCAGTTCAGTTCCCTTTGTTCTAATCACAATAGTGTCTGTCTATACACGCAAAAAGACTGTTGAAATATGAATCGCGTTTCTGAGTGTGAATGAATGAATGTACATATGGGCGCTGTTGTGTAGCTACTACAGCTGGCAAAAATACTGTTTAAAAATGAATCGCGTTTTTGTGTGTGAATGAATGAACAGCTTTTACCAAACTCTATACTGAGATGAGGAATATATACTGTATGTGTTTTGTCAAAAATAAAGTCATCAACTAACTAATGAATCCTTTACTTTGAAATACGTATGATAAAATGTATACTTTAGTTTTGAAAGACGTTGACTAGTTTTGAATAGATTATAAAGTTTTGGTAACGCTTTAGATTACAGCCCGGAAAATACTGTGTAATTAAAATGAAAGTACAGTGTAACTTTCGGTAATTACAGTGTACCTATAAAGTACTTACGTGTAAGTATAGGGGAACAATATGTAATGTCTTGGGAATAAAGGTGTATCAACCAGGAAAATACTGCATAATTAAAACGAAATTACATTGTAACTTTCGGTAATTAGTGTACCTATAAAGTACGTACGTGTAAGTATAGGGGAATAATATGTAAAGTTTTGTGAATAAAGGGGTAAGAAACAGGAAAATAACAAATTATTTAGGTAAATTATTTAGACTAAGTATTTTAGAATCTTACTTTTGGGAGCAATTTAGCGAGTACATACACTTTTTGTAATAATAGTATAAAAATACATAAAGGCTTTTTTTTTAAAATTACGGGGTACATATCAGTGCATTTATAAAGTAGGCTAATTTGTTATTATTGCAAAGGTGCACTGATTAAGTTTCAAGGCAAGTAAAACTATTGCAACTTTTTTTTTTTAAATGCTGGGAAAATATACTCTTGTTTCATGTAGTTACAGGGTAAGTATGACATTGCGGGCTGTAAATTAAAGTGGTGCTTCTTACCCTCTTGTTTCATGTAGTTATAGGGCAAGTACAATAAAAACACATGTACACACACACAATCTGATATCACTCGGAAAACTTTATTTGAAAAACAACTTATGTTTAATCACCCCACTGAGTTTTTCTGATCACAGTATGGTGCAGTGTTCTGTGTTTTTAAACTCTATTAAGTTAAGAAGTGCATACTGGCAGCTTAACACTACTTTGTTAAGTGACTGGTACTTTAAGAACATGTTTAAACTGTTTTGGGATGAGTTCAGAACCACAAAGGGATCTTTTAAGTCGATACGACAGTGGTGGGATTTTGGGAAAGCCCAAATAAAACAATTTTGTTTGCAGTATACTCAAAACGTTACTAGAGAGACAATTTTGATTATGAACACCTTGGAGACTGACATTTTAAAACTTCAAGAATTAGTTGAGTCGACTGGTGGCCAGAGTTATTTAGATTCTTTGTCAAAAAAAAAGGACACAGTTGGCTGATTTATTGGGTATTAAAACACAGGGGGCTCTGGTCAGGTCGAGGTTCTAGAGTGTGGACCAGATGGATGCTCCATCCAGGTTATTTTTCAACTTGGAGAAGAAGAACGGTCAGAGCAGAGTCATCCATGCTCTGAGTTAGTGTTGTCAAAAATATCGATATTTCGATAAATATCGATACTGAAATATCTGAACGGTACCAATACTAATTTCCCGAAGTATCGATACTAGCCGAGCTGTCACTTTCACTTCTCCCCAAAGGCGCGTTGACAAACACCACATGCGCACTCGTCTCATTCGCTCTGGTTAAATTGCAAGGTGTGATCTGAGCCTAATATAGCAAAGCACCTGAAAGAACGACACCCGGATCTATATAAATAATTTCGAGAGGTTGGTAACTATTCTCATTTTAACATTTCTGAAACATTAATTACTTAATAAACATTAACATCAAATGTGCTTATTTAACTTTATTCAAAAAATTATTATTTAATTCTGCAATTTGCCTTCATTAGCGATTATCATCAATTTGATTACACAGATACAGAGCTAGACAATTACATCTCTGAATTCAATAATGAAATGCCTTTAACTGAAAATTTAATGTTTAATCTTATTATTATACATTACTGACACTCTATCCTCCAATTTGATACTCTTAACCCTCTGGGGTCTGGGGTGTTTTTGGGGTCCTTGAGATGTTCTGACATGCCCTGACATTTGTGCTTTTTTCAGTTGCTTATAAACATATTAATGGCAAAGGTGTAAATTCACTCTATATAGCACAAACAGGACTTCCATAATATGTGAGCCACATGTATGTACATGTTTTCATTTTTGAGAGAATAATGTTTATGCATGGTTATCGAAAAAACTAAAAATTAAAGTTTCTAAAATAAGGCCAGAAAACACATACTAAATATGTGGCAATAAGACTTTTGACTAATGGATGTCATCGCCTAGAGTTTTTTCTTCAAAATGATGTGAAAATCATCCTGCCTAATCATTCACATAAAACGATACATTGATTTTAGTTTTGTGAAACACTTTTAGTTTGGAAAGCCAATATGTGGATGGGGCGTAAACGATCATGCATATTTAGTAGTTCACACCTGGTGAGACAATGTCCCTGCATACTTAATGAGCCATTCATTCAGGTGTGTCACCTATAGCTAACTTAAATATACAAGCTTCATAAAAATGATCATTCTAGAAGAAAATTTCAGATGGCATTTAGAGGCTTTTGCATCTGAACTCTTCATATACACACACACATATATATATATATATGCATGCACATACATACTTTATAATCTTTTCAAAACTAGTCAACGTCTTTCAAAACTAAAGTATACATTTTATCATACGTATTTCAAAGTAAAGCATTCATTAGTTAGTTGATGACTTTATTTTTGACAAAACACATACAGTATATATTCCTCATCTCAGTATAGCAATAGAGTTTGCTAAAAGCTGTTCATTCAATACAGCAGTATTTGAAAATCGATCATATTTTGTAAATTACATTTATATTTGCATTTATGTCAAAACCTAGACACTTTTAAACATCAAAAGGACATTTATTAATATGTATTCGTGTCAAAATGACAAATAAACAGATTTTCCTATTCAATTTTGCATGGAAACGCTTCCAAGACGCTTGCGTGTCGCGTGAAAAATAGGCGTCGGTTCTATTTCTAGAATGCACGCGTTTTCCACGCGGCTCGTGCCGCGCCTGAGACGCGCGTCTCACACAGGCAGTGTACAAACTCTAAACTGTTAACATGGGAGCGGAAATAAAAACGGACACGCCACGCAGCTGAGACGCTTACGCCACGCATCCAGTGTTTCACCGGCCTTATCCAGCGGATGTGGGCGTTTCACAGGTTTGTATGGATCGCCTCACATTTGCGTTTGAATAGCATGGTCTCCGTAGGCGGAGTCACATTAAAACTTAAAGTGGAGTATCCCTTTAAAAATTTGCCAACTGCATATAAGTGAATCAGATGTTGGTCATCAAAACATGAAATCTGTATGAAACACATAAACAAATGACACAAAATATGTATAAATTCTATATGACTTTAATTTGACTAGCATATGATTCAATATAAGAACTTTAAATGATTTATATATGAATTTTATATGAGTTTTATATATTTCTACTAATACCATACACATTTGCATACTTTTGTCATGTAAAACTCATATAAGTCTTTTAACAGTATTCATATATAATGCAAAAATCCCCTACAAGTTGTATGTGTGCTATTTAGTATGAAATGGGCCATAATCGGTCTGATTTTGTATAGGACATGTATTGGCCTTATATGAAACACAGAAGGTAATTCTGGCCGATTTAAGTAAGGAAGATATATGGTTGCTGTATATGAACCATGCAGGTTTTTTTCATATGGGAATGTAGGCTATATTCAAACTATTGAATCCATTACTTTGAAATACGTATGATAAAATGTATACTTTAGTTTTTACAAAGAAAAATTATACTGGAAATATTGTTAAAATTTTAATTGTTGTAATTGTGTAACCTTTTTAATAAAATAGCAAAAAAATATATACACAAGGATAGATGTAAACAAAATCTTAAAAGGTCAATATAAGCCTTCTCTTTAAATAATTTTTATTGTGTTTTATTGGTGACACATTTGGGTAGAGAATATATTCCAAAACTTTCTGAAAATACAGTATGAGAACAATTAACTGCACAATTACTAGAAATGTTTACCTTGGATATTATACAATTTGCAAGCACAATTTGTGAAAAAAACAACTGTGTTTCCAACTGTGAACCAATTTTGTGTTATGTATATACACTGCTCAAAAAAATAAAGGGAACACTTTTTAATCAGAGAATAGCATCAAGTCAGTTAAACTCCTGGGATATTGATCTGGTCAGTTAAGTAACAGAGGGGGTTGGTAATCAGTTTCAACTGCTTTAGTGTTAATGAAATTAACAGCAGGTGCACTAGATGGGCAACAGTGAGGGGCGATTCCACAGTTTAGGGCTAACTGCAAGGACAACAGCCTGCAAAAATCAATCTTCATGGAGAAAGCCATTGTCCTCAGGTTAACATCCTGAGAAAACCTGGGGTACAGCTGTGTGAAAGGCAGGATAAATCTGGCAATGGTAAACTAGTAAACTTTGATCAAAGTTGAGTTGATGTCAAATTTAACGTATGTAACATGGACGGAAAAACAATGTAAGTTCAAGCAGAAAGTGTACTTAATCTAATTCAGTTTAATAAAATCTGGTTGAATCCCAGTTCATGTTTTACTTTGTTCCTAATTTGGTATAGTTATGAGTCATACGTTGTGTATGGTTCACAAAACTGGTAATAGGACTTCCATGCAGGCAGGGTGGCCATCTAATATTATCTGTTCTATAAACTTAAAGGTGCATTTTTGAGTCTGGTATGTTCATAAACTGAAAGCCAGCAAAATTACTAACAAATACCACAGGTATATTTTTCTAATTTATTTGCCAAATGTAGAAGACAAAGGAACTCCTACAAGTGTGCTAAGTTATAACGTGTGTAACGTGGACGGAGAAAATTAAACAATCCTGCAAGATTGCCTTTGTAACACAAAATAATACCATTTCATGAAAACTGGCATAGAATAGAACAAGAATAGAACAAGTTCATAACACATTAAAATAACCTGTCATCATACTATCAAATTTAAAGATCATACAGATTGTGTTAACGCACTATTAACGTGTTAACTTCGTCAGCCTAAGCTATATTCTTACGAACATTGGACAGAAAAAAAAACAAAAACAAAAAAAAACAGAAAAATGTCATTGACGATGTTGACTTTCATGAACAGCTTATTGAGTCAAAAATACGCAGAAAACAACGTTGGAAGTTGGACAGACTGAAAATTTCCGTCTAAGTTACGAACAAGATGTGCAGAATCTGTCAAAATGTATAAAACCACCATTCATGCATGCTCTTTCACGATGAACGACGCTTTCGGTCCGAAACCACTCGCAATCATCCGACTTGCACACTCTTTTATCCTTTCTCACCACAATGATCCTATTTAATGTTTACTTAACCAAAGTTTACCACGTTCGTATCATTTTAACGTTCGTAACCTTTTGGACAGAATCCACAAACTTACCCACATTCGTCGAAATCCGTGAAATCCTGTTAACACTTTCTCACACGCAGAGCGACCGTGACCTAGACAATCTTATTTCTTTGATGAGAACCGTTGAGACATTAGGAGATGGAAATTCAGCGTCAGAATAAAATGTTCGAGCGTTATGATTTTTGGACAGAAAATCTCGGCCCCTGTTTTATCCCGATTTATTAACAATTTATCATGTAGCAACGCATATGAGAATTTAACCCACACAAGATGGTTTTATTGTTATACTACTGATAGAATTACATGGAAAAATTATATCTCCGCTTCCTTTAGAATCATAGTTTAACGTGCGTAACTGCTTGGACAGAAAGTGTAACGAACGTTAGTAAATGTTTCCATTGCATCGTGGTGGATTAAGGGAATTCTACTTTCAGTGTTAGTAGTAGTATTTTGTAGAAGACACACCAAAATAAATGTTTTGCGCCAAAATTCAGGATTTTATTAAAGGAAATGAAAGAAATGACTTAGGAAAAATCCAGATGCACTGAATGTCCCACCGTGACATCCGCAATTTCTGGGGACGGAAATAAAATAAAGTCTCATTACACGATAATGCCAAGGCCTAGTGGGATAAAAGTAACTTTATTATTTCTTACATCTATCTTTAACAAAATAGTGAACTAAAAATAAAAAAATGACAACAACTGGGTATTATTCAATCTATATTGTTCATTACACCCCTTGTGGACAGATACTGTGGAATCGCCCTGAGACAACCCCCAAAACAGGAATGGTTTTACAGGTGGAGGCCACTGACATTTTTTCCCTACTCATCTTTTCAGACTGTTTTTCACCAGTTTTGCATTTGGCTAGGGTCAGTGTCACTACTGGTAGCATGAGGCGATACCTGGACCCTACAGAGGTTGCGCAGGCAGTCCAGCTCCTTCAGGATGGCTCATCAATACGTGCCATTGCCAGAAGGTTTGCTGTGTCTCCCAGCACAGTCTCAAGAGCATGGAGGAGATTCCAGGAAGACAGACAGCTACTCTAGGAGAGCTGGACAGGGCCGTAGAAGGTCCTTAACCCATCAGCAGGACCGGTATCTGCTCTTTTGTGCGAGGAGGAACATGATGAGCACTGCCAGAACCCTACAAAATGACCTCCAGCAGGCCACTGGTGTGAATGTCTCTGACCAAACAATCAGAAACAAACTTCATGAGGGTGGCCTGAGGGCCCGACGTCTTCTAGTGGGCCCTGTGCTCACTGCCCAGCACCAGGGAGCTCGCTTGGCATTTCCCATTGAACACCAGAATTGGCAGGTCCGCCACTGGTGCCCTGTGGTTTTCACAAATGAGAGCAGGTTCACCCTGAGCACGTGACAGACAGGAAAGGGTCTGGAGAAGCTGTGGAGAATGTTATGCTGCCTGTAACATCGTTCAGCATGACCGGTTTGGTGGTGGGTCAGTGAGGGTCTGGGGAGGCATATCCATGGAGGGACGCACAGACCTCTGCAGGCTAGACAATTAGGTATCGGGATGAAATCCTTGGATCCATTGTCAGACCCTATGCTGGTGCAGTGGGTCCTGGGTTCCTCCTAGTGCACAACAATGCCCGGCCTCATGTGGCGAGAGCATGCAGGCAGTTCCTGGAGGATGAAGGAATGATACCATTGAAGGGCCACCACGCTCACCTGACCTACATCCAATAGAACACCTCTTGGACACTGTGTTTCGGTCCATCTGACATCACCTGGTTGCACCTCAGACTGTCCAGGAGCTCAGTAATGCGCTGGTCCAGATCTGGGAGGAAATACCCCAGGACACCATCCGTCGTCTCAGTAGGAGCATGTCCCGACGTTGTCAGGCATGCATACAAGCACGTGGGGGCCATACAAACTACTGAGTACCATTTTGAGTTGCTGCAATGAAATTTCAGCAAAATTGACAAGCCTGCTGCATCATTTTTTCACTTAGATTTCCGGGGTGTCTTTGAATTCAATCCTCTGTAGGTTGATTATTTTCATTTCCATCAAACGATGTGGCATCCTTTCGTTCATAACACATTACCCAGTCCATATTAGTATAGATATCCAGCATGATATTTTTCCCCATTGAGATCTGATGTGTTTTCAAAGTGTTCCTTTAATTTTTTTGAGCAGTGTATATATATATATATATATATATATATATGAATCGCGTTTTTGTGTGTTGTAACCGCACTGGGGTGCGTTTCCCGAAAGCATCGTTAGCCAACTATGGTCGCAAGTTCCCTCGTTACCAATAGAGTTCAATGGACATTGCGATGAACTTGCGACCATAGTTGGCCAACGATGCTTTCGGGAAACGCACCCCAGGGTAGCACATTTACATTAGCTCAAATGATCTAAAGGGAATTTGAATAATTAATCATGAATATGATTAATATTTTGCATATTACAGTTACAGGGCTCTACAGTGCGCCCATTTCACTCGCACATGCGAGTAAATATTTCAGCGTGCGAACATGAAAAAATATTTGGGCGCACTCGTGCGAGTGACACAGCATTTTTCTATAGAAACAGCTGCAAATACATCATCATGAGGAGGGGCAGAGTAGGACACTATATTACCGGGAGATCAGTTATTTAGGCCTAAATCTTCAGTAGCTAGTCTGTAGCCTCATACAAAAAACGACAGTGCCCACACACGAACTATTTTAGGGCCCTATAATTGGCAAATTAACGCGGAATCTAGTGTCAACGCGGAATTTTACATATTTGGAATAAAATTCTGTTTTTGTGTGGGAGAAAAACGTATGTCTGAGGAAAATGGCATATTACTGAAAGAAAGAGCAGAGAGAGAGGCCCGGTCGCGCGCGCGTCTTCAAACTTGCTCTCTCTCACTCCCTCGCGCTTATTAATCTAAATCAATTGAGAATTGGCACAATGGTAAAAGATCGGAAGAACGAGATTTCACGTGGAGCATTCGGATATTTTTTTTCCTGAATTAGGCTACCGCTGTGTGTGAATTGTGCAAAAAAAAAAAAAAAAAAAAACTTTTTTACCTTTCCTTCTTCTCTGAAAAGCGTTCCGCCCATTCAGCTGACATAAAAAACACTTTCAATAAACTAAACAAAACCTATCCAATGATGAAATGTTTTCTGTGTTGACAAATCTTGTGCGATGTCCGGGATAATCACACAACGCGTACAAGTCTGCTAATGATACGTCCGATTCGCGAACTAATGACTCCTTTAAACTGATTCACTTTAATGAATGGTTAAAACAACTGATCTGTCCAACACTGAATCGGTTCGGTGTATAACAAAATCGGTAACACTTTACAATAAGGTTCCATTTATTAAACTCTAGTTAACTAGATCAGTTAACATTAACTATTAATAAACTGCATTTCTACAGCATTTATTAATCTTTATTAATGTTAATTTCACCATTTAGTAGCCTACATTATTTAAATGAAGAGTTGTATTTGTTAACATTAGTTATTAATGCACTGTGTGAAGTAACATTAAAAATACAGGGTTAGGGTTAACTAAGATTAACAAAGATTAATAAATACAGTAACAAATGTATTGCTCGTGGTTCATGTTAGTTAGCCTAATACATTCACTAATGTAAACAAACCAAACCACATTTAACATCTCTTAAAATGAGAATTTTGTTTGTTACCTCAATAAATTTAGGGTCATTCCTATTTTATTTGTGTACATTTTAATCATTAACATTAAAAACACTCTTTTTACGTAAAGGGTAAAAAAAAAACTGAAATCCCAAAAATTAAAACAGAAAAAACGGAATTTGGGAAAAAATAAAACGGATTTTATAGGGCCCTACTAATTCGGATCAGCACAGAGGGGCCCTCCCTGGAACTGTCTGATCCTACAAAATGTGCTGAAAATTGGCTGTCTGCTGGAAAGAGGTCAAGGCGACCAGGCTACAAAGCTTGGCCAAGTGACTCAGACATGATCTTCATTTCAGATAAAATGTGAAACATACATAGGGCCTACATACAATGATAAATTAAATCTACATGACGATAAAATAGAATTAAATGAAAATCTTTTGTTTGAAAGTTTTGGTCTGATGTTCTTAACCTTACAGTGAGCATTGTAAATTTAATTGTTGAATAATTCTAATAATAAAACTATAGGCTAATGATAAACTTATACAACAAAAATGACTGTGCCCCCAAATATTTGTCTGTGCTCCTAAATTTTTTTATTTAGGCGCACCAGTGCTCCTTGTTCAAAAAGTAGGTGTAGAGCCCTGAGTTACATTAATTTATTCGAGGTTGAAAATAGATTGATTTGTATATATGAATAATCAATCACAACGAATTATAATTCATCATTCATATATCAATAATCCTATTTCAGATCGATTATGAGATAACCCTTAAAATGAAAATTCTGTCATCATATACTCACTCTCATGTTGTTTCAATCCTTTATGAATTTCTTTCTTCTGCTGAACAGAATTGAAGATATTTAGAAGAATATCAGTAACCAGACAGTTTTTGGTCTCATTGACTTCCATAGTATATTTTTTTCCTATTATGGAAGTCAATGAGACCAGAAACTGTGGTTACTGACATTCTTCTAAATATCTTCAATTCTGTTCAGCAGAAGAAAGAAATTCATAAAGGATTGAAACAACATGAGGGTGAGTATATGATGACAGAATTTTCATTTTAAAGTGGAGTATCCCTTTAAATTGTACAGTGCAGAAGCCGGTTTGAGGATTACTAGCTGTCAGAATATCACTGACCTTTATGAAGACTGTTAATTTTCCTACAGGATTTGAAAGAGCAGTTATAAAGCAATGACATTGTAAGACCGTGTATTTACATTAATTGCGAACTGTCTGGGCCTGTTGTTTGTGAACAAATCATAACATATTATTGCAAATGAACAAAGTTGAGTCAAATATGTTTCTAGAACAGTGATTAAAATGTTGAAAATTGGCTGGAATATGTGACATGAACTCTGGTGGTGATGCACACTAAAAACTTTTAATATGATTTACTCAGTTTTTTTGGTGAAAAATTTTTAGACTTAGAATATTGATTAGATTTTTAAGCAGTGAAATCAATTACATACACTGTATTAACTGAGTAAATGTAAGTAAAACAAATTAAATAGATCTGAGTAACTGCATTTGGTAAATTAACAAATAAAATTGAGTAGAAATAATGGGATGGGGGGGGGGGGGGCAATTAAAAACAAACATTTATGAGTAATATTAACTGTGTTTATATGCCAGTAATATTAACTTTTTTATTTCCTCTAAACCTTTGTAAAAATATTCCATACAACCACCAGTATAACTACATGACATTGGGTTTTATTGTCGATGAGTAGCCTACAGCAATACAGCATATTTTTATCTTTTATACTTTTATATCTATATCTTTTTAGATCTGTATCTTTTATACTTTTATACTTTTATATATATTATACTTTTTATATACTTTTATATCTTTTTAACACGTACAGTATACAATATTGCCTACATTTAAACTCATGTAACAAACATTTTCGAAGTAAAAATTATACATTTAAGGCCTGAACATTAAAGTAATTCAAGTGTAATCAACCGGTCTGTTATCCAGTATCCACCGGATCAGCGCTGTTTCCCATCCCCGAGATGGACTCGCCTCTCCGGGTGAACTTCTAACTTTACACCACCGTCCTGCGTCACTCACAGCCAAAAGATGCTGCGACGCGACTGACTCCATCACCTGCCAATAAACAAACAGTGCACAGTTCTGAGGACATTTTATCATCCAAATTAGTTATATTCATTATCTTTAGGAATATAGTCGTGTGTTTTTTATGCAAGGCGTTACAATCATGCGAAAACACAGACGCGAGTCGACACTCGTTTAACTCGTTTGCGTCTCTGTATGTTCTTTCACATTAAATAAATTGATTTAAAGCACATTAATTATTTTATAGATAAAATAAAACATACACACACCTGAATTTCACAGAGGAAATGCACCAATTCTGCGCCGCTGAGGAGAGAAGAGAAGAACTGTTCTGTAGACTCACTCAGAGTGGAGAGAGTTCAAACAGCGCGCTCACGAGTCAACCGTTGAGATGTCATCACGTCAGAGTGTGGGGGAGGGGTGCATTGTTTTAATTGAGTAAACTTAATCAATTTCTTATGCGTGTTAAATATTAATAATATTGGTTTTATTTAAGTAGGCTAATATTTGTGGTTCTTGAAACAGATCATTTTAATTATCCATTCTCAAATATTGTGATGGAAATTTCACAAATATATTAGCTCAGTGTATTTTAAATAAATAATTGGTTAGTCAAATACTAAATTATTTTAGTGAAAAACTTCAAACTTAAATACAACTGTAAATTTCAGACAAAATTAATTGTTGGAGTTTTAGTCAATTATTTCGGTATGTTCAACTCAAACTATCAAGTAAATGATATTCAGAGATTTTATTAAGTTAATAAAGTTAATTATTAATGTGATATTTACTAAGCCACTGAATTATTTTTTAGAGTGATACGCATACGAATCACTTCGACATTTAGGAAAGTTTTATGCTTGTAGGTTAAGAATAGAACTGTTGTATACCATAGTTGTACTGTGATAAAGTTTAGAGAAATTGTCACAAATGAAAATGAAATCTGGTGATGCAGGATTTAAAATGAAAACTATTGATATGTGAAATATGCAACTGTATCTTGTAGAATACACTCTAATAAATAATTTTGCAATTAAAATGTGTGCTTGTGTGTGTAGTTTAAATGTTGTGTTTCATCTAAGGCTGATTATACAGTATATACAGTAACCATGATTGACTACAGGCATAGGGCTCGACTCAGGACAAGGTAAGAACAAGCATGAGTGAAGTACAGCCTTACACTGATTGGTAAACTGCACTGTGTTTTATACACATCCATGCTGGACATTCATATTAAATTAGCATTATTTTCCTATGTTTTTACATCATGAAAATCTATATGGCTTTAGTTGTATGTAGGACATATATGACATAATATGATTAAAAATACATTAATATTATGCAATTTATATATGTGGTTTTTGCAGCATATATGTCCCTTACAATATTCTGTTGGAACATATAAGAATCACAGGAGTTTTTAGCAAACCTTTTCCATATGGGTTGGAACAAACACTATAATAACATCTTAGTTGATGACTTTATTTTTGACAAAACATAATATATATATATATATATATATATATATATATATATATATATATATATATATATATATAACATATGAGCAGAAATTGGCAACATTATAAGCTAATTTGATGTGGCAGTATTTTACAGTAAAAACTTTATAATCTATCAGATTTTTGTAGTCGATTTTTACTCATCTCAGGGTATCCGCGGGGTCTTGAAAAGTATTAAAAGGTGATAAATCAATTTTGGGAAAATTAAGACCCTTAAAAAGTATTAAAAAGTCTTATCACGGCTTTATAAAGTCTTAAATTTTGAAAGTATTTTTTCTGAATTAGCTGTCCAACAGTTTGAGTCCCAAAAACATCGTAAAAGTGTGTGAATTTAGTCATTTTTTATTAAAAAAACGAACAGGTACATAAAAAACTAGGCTATTGTGGGTGCGTTCGTAAATTGCCTCTGAGAGCACCAGAGCGGGCAGGCGGGCGGAAGTTCAAAAGCACAATGTACGCTCTGGCGGTCCCAGTGCGTATTACGAACGCACCGAAATGTTTTAAAGGTGATCTAAGTAACTTTTTTACCTTAACTGAACAATTATCATTGGAATGGTTATATTACTTATTTCGGGTTGAATGGTGGTCGTTTCGCACCCCCCTGGTGCCCGTGAGCGGAAAATACGCACTTGCAACTTTGGGCCGCCGGCCGCCGCGTAAGGAAGTATCGCGTGATATCAGGTCTCGCGATGTAAACAATTGCTTTACGGCCAAAAGAAATCTGCTAAAATGCTGTCATTATTGCGCTCCCTCACGCTGTTCGAACCCGAATGAAGAAGACGTTTTAAAGAATGTCCGATCTGGTTTGATGTCGTTGATCTACTAGCCTCTGGTGTCTGAGAATCGCCAACGAGTTTTTACAACAGTGTTGTCAAATATCTATTCCGAAGCTGTGGGGGGAGCTCTAGAGAGAAACCTGCGAGCAAAAAGCGAGAATACAGCGAAGAAATCCCGAAACTACTGAGCCCCGCTTTAAGAGAAGGTTGGTGAACGCACGAACAGAATGGGGAAGTGCAAATTTGCAGCGTCCTGGCTGGAAATGCCGGACTTCAAAGAGTGGCTGCAGCCAGTCGAGGGGAATGTCAGGGAGGCATATTGTACATTATTGTGCAAGAAAAAAATAAGTATTGTGTCAATGGGCATTAACTCGTTAAAGTCCCACATGTGTTGTGCTAGCCACAAAGCCGCTGCTAGCCACCGAGAGCGGCAGCTCTCCATCGCTAGCTTCTGTGGTAATCGCGTTGCACCACCACAACCTAGTGCTAACGTCGTTACACCACCGGCAGTCGCACCTGAAGCTACAGCTACGACCCGGGCTATCTCTGCTTCCTCATCTTCTGCAGCCGACATCAGAGTGGCTCTGGGCAGCACAGCAACACTGCATGCTGAGGTGTTGTGGTGTCTCCACACAGCGGAGAAATACCATTCACTGAACTCAAACGAAAACTTGGCCGAAGTTTTCAAGGCTATGTTTCCAGATTCGGATATAGCAAAGTCGTTCACTTGTGGCAAGGACAAAACTGGATACATCATACGATTCGGGTTAGCACCACACTTCAAGCAGGAGCTCATCAACACCATCAACAAGGCTGGGCAGTTTGTGTTAATGTTTGACGAGTCGCTCAACCAGTCAACAAAAACGAAACAGCTTGATGTCCACATTCGATTCTGGGAAGATGACCGTGTCCAATCTAGGTACCTCCTGCTTAGTACTATATATTATATCAAATGATGTACTACACTTGTTGGTCCCCCGTGTCAAAACAGAATTAGGCAAAAAAGCCTTTATGTTTGCAGCACCTTCTGCCTGGAACATTCTTCAGAAATCGTTGAAAATGACTACCTTTATTTCTTATAGACAGTTTGTTTCAACTCTGAAAAATGTGGAGCAGGTGAACATTGGTCAGTGTAACTGTTCATAAAGTATTAAGCATTTTTCAGCACAGGGTCTTGTGATATATATGTATGTGTATTTGATGTGTTCTTTTATATATGTTGGAAATTGTTCTATGTTTTTTATGCTGCATCTTGGCCAGGTCTCTCTTGTAAAAGAGATTTTAATCTCAATGAGTTTTACCTGGTTAAATAAAGGATAAATAAATAAAAAATATATATATACTCTATATACTAAACTTTTATTTATTTCATTTTCAACCTGTTATGTGTGTGTTTTGAGGAGTGTCATATTAATAAAGATCTGTTCTAGCTAGGTACCTTGGCTCTCAATTCTTGGGACACGGAAAAGCTGTCGACCTGTTGCATCACATCAAAGTAAGTTAACTTACTAGCATTTCATCTTCAATTTTTGATACTTATGGACAATTGTGTGGCTAAAGTGTAGATTAATAGATGAGACTGGGATGTGGCAAGTGACTAAAAACAGGTTGATGGGGTTGGGGAGGAGGAGCCATGGATGATAAAGAGGTTGGTTGTCTGTCAGAAAGTATAAACGTATAAATATGACACACACTCACAGTGGTGTGATAAAGGTTACTGTTGTGTAGATCTGAGATTTGTGTGTGTTTGCGTGCTTGCATGCACGTGTGTGTGTGTGTGTGTGTGTGTGTGTGTGTGTGTGTGTGTGTGCACGTGCGTACATGTATTTGATTATGCGTGTGTGTGGTTGCTGTGGGTTCTTTGACTAGCAAATTGTCTGAAGTTGGTTCAGAGTGAAGAGTGAAGTTGGTTGACCAGACTAGCAGTTCAGTTTAGCTTGAATGGCTTGGAAGTAATTGGAGCACATTACCTGGATGTACAGTGAAGAACATTCACTCATGTTTGTTAGTACCACTTGTTTGTTTCACTTATAAAAACATATTGGTGTGCTAATATTGTATTTATTGCTCCAGGAATTTGCACACCAAAAACATTGTTTCTTATAACCATTTTACATATAATATGAGTGAAAATCAGGCTAATACCTTACTGAATGCCAGTGTATTCAAAAATAAACATAAAAGGAATATTGCCATTAATATACTTGCTGTTGTGTTTATTCTCAGGAATGTGTTGCAAAACTGAGGCAGCTTCTCTCCATCAGTATGGACGGCCCAAATGTCAACTTGAAGCTTGCAGACCTCCTCCAGACTGAGCATGCTGAGCTGTATGGTGCTCATCTGGTTAATGTTGGAAGCTGTGGGCTTCACACCCTCCACAATGCACTGAAGGCAGGCTTTACCATGTGGCAGATGGACAAGCTCCTTCGAGCACTCCATTACCTCTTTCATAATGTTCCAGCTAGGAGGGAAGATTTTACTGCCTTGACTGGGTCCACCTCCTTTCCGCTACCATTCTGTGGCCACAGGTGGGTTGAGAGTTGTTTGCCATACACATTGCAAAAGGATTTGGCCCAAAATGTCTGTGTTTTTATTTTGCAACAATAAAGTGAAATGAAATTAGAGTGACCTGACATTGTCCATTTTTGCATAGGTGGATTGAAAATGTCCCCGTGGCAGAGAGGGCAGTTCAAGTGTGGCCAATGGTCATGATGTACGTAGATGCTGTTAAGCAGAAGAAGCTTCCAAACCCCAGTACTGCCTCTTACGACACCATTGAGGCAGCACAAGCGGATCCCCTCATGATTGCCAAGCTCCAGTTCTTCATGGCAATATCCAGGACCTTTAGCCTCTTCCTGACCAACTATCAAACTGATGAGCCAGTTCTGCCCTTCTTTGCCAAAGATTTGAGTGAGCTGCTGAAGGTAATCATTACAATAGGGCCTAATTCAACTGTCTACCCGTGGATGTGTGGTGGTCCACAACTCTGTAAAATCAATGCAATGTGTGCAGTTTTACATAGATTGTTACATATAACTCACTTGAGATAAAACCTGGATGCCAACAAACACATACACCAATTATTTCCTTTCATTTTATTTGTTCCTCTTGTTCACAATAATACAATATAAAATTAATACATAAATTCATAACACATATTTTAAACCAACATTTTTCATGATTAGAAAGAAGCAGTAAGAAGAATGATCTGTTTAATGGTAGGCTAGTAGGATGGTTCTGTCACTGATTACTTATATCCTTTTAAGAGTCTCCTGCGGCGGTTTGTAAAGCAAGAGCTCCTGCAAGATGCCACTTCCCTGAGGCTGACCAAAATTGACGTTGCTGATGAAGTGAATAGGGTATCCTACAAGAATGTTGACATAGGACTGGGTGCTGAATCTGCCATCAAGGTAATTTTGATATTGACTATTTTCTTTTCAGGGATGGATTTTTGTTCTCTGTACACCAATGCAACTAGTAAAAACTTTTAATTTTATTCTGCTGTTTTTATTATTATTATTATTATTATTATTATTATTATTGCCGACATGGAGAAATTTATTTTTAGACGATTAAGTTTACCTTCTTCATCATTTACATTCTATGTTTATAGTCTATGTTGCTTATTTGTCAGGCACTTCAGAGCAAGCCAGGAAGCAGGGGAGGTGAGCTTTTAGTCCTCACCTTCAGGAAAGAGTGCATGCAGGGCCTGGTTAAGATTGTTCAGAAAGTGCAGGTGAAAAGTCCCCTGAAAATTCCAGTGGTCAGGGCCATTGGATGTCTGGACCCCAGAAGCATGCACAGCGATGCAGAAGGGTCCCTCACAAAGATTAAGACTGTAGTACAAACAATGCTGCAGGACAAGAAGTTGGCAGAAGGCGTCTCTGCTGGTAGGAAAAACTTAGGGAGAGAAGAAGTTACTGTTGTGTTAGTGTGAAAGTGTCTAAGATTTTTTTCAACACAGAAGATATCTACAGTACACTGCTTACCTTTTTATGTGTACAGACGCTGTGCTGTGTATTTGTCCAATGAAAGATTAATAAAATGACTTGAATTATATTTTACCTATTTGTAATTTCTTTTTTTTTTTTTTCTTATTTCAGGTGATGTTATCATACAACAGTTCCAGAGCTTTCTCTCTCTTGAGGCGAGAGATGAGAGATTCTCCTCCTTCCAGGCACTGAAGGAGCGACTTGATGTCTTCCTGCATTCAGCCCTCAGCAAGTCTTATCCAGAGCTATATAAGTTTTCTCAGAGCCTTCTACTTCTGTCCCACGGACAAGCCACGGTGGAAAGAGGGTTTTCCATCAACAAGGAGGTTGAAACATGCAACATCCTTGAAAAGTCGATGGAAGCTTTGAGGCTGATATGTGACAAGATCAGTGTCTGTGGGGGTGTTTTGAAGGTACCTCTCACAAAGGAGCTCATGGCTTCAGTAGCCTGTGCAAGGTCAAGGTACAGGAGTTACCTGGAAGATGAACGGAAGAAGAAACAGAAAAGCAGTGCAAGAGGAGATAGAAGACCTGAAAAGGAATCGAACGGTTCTGACAGAGGTGTGCGACTCCCTCCAAACAGATGCTGATAAGTTAGCCGAGCAGGCAGAGGGGAAATCTGGGACATTAATGGCACAACTGATCACGAAGTCCAACATCCTCAGAAGACCTAGTAAAGAAAAACAGAACGAATTGGTCCAAACTGCGAAGCTGCTGGAAACAAAATCAGAAGAACTGAGGCACATGTCAGCATGATTGTTGTTGAGGGTGGAGCAAAGTTTTGTTTTGTTTTTTAATAAACTTTGCTTTGATTTACTATCCCAGCCTATTTGATTTTTTTGTATCAGAGTGGTCTATAGTCTTTATCACAAATTAAAACTGTTAAGTTAAAAGTATCACTGATGTAAATGGTTACAGCTTGAAGTGGCGGTGAGGTATTAAAAAATATTGAGAAGGTCTTGAAAAAGTCTTGAAAAGGTATTAAAATTAACTTCAAGATTCCTGCATATACACTGCATCTCAGTATAGCAATAGAGTTTGCTAAAAGCTGTTCATTCATTCACACACAAAAACGTGATTCAAATTTAAACAGTCTTTTTGCGTATACAGACACTTGCGATTAGAACAAAGCAAATATATAACTGACCTATTCCTCAGCCGGATCTGTTGCTCCTCGAAATGAAACTTCCAGCACTTCTTAGGTAAATTTTTCAGGATTATTATCAAGATAGTAGCCTATTAATCCTCAAAAATCCGTCGTAAAGTACATGACTCTGATTGCTTGCGGTGTGTGTTATCCAGCTGATGTGGGCATTCACAGGTTTTCATGGATTGCCTCAGATCATTTGCGTTTGAATAGCGCGCGCTCTCCGTGGGCGGGGTCACTTTAACACTTAATGAGCTATAATGAGCTGAGATGAGAACGATTGACAGCTCTCTTTTTTCATACAGATTACATAAACTTTCAGAATGGACTTCACTGACAGAGAGAAGGCAGAACTCGCATTATGCTTATTTTTCTTTATTTGGCAAAAAGCACAACACTTTGTTTTTTTATTGTGAGTATACACAAAAAAAATAGACACTTAACAGGATCGAATGATGTATGACACTTAGTATGTAAGATCAAAGTCAACAGAGTATTTTGAGTCTTTTTTGCACTGATAAGAAAAAAAGTGAGCCTATCGTGCCGGCGCGACAGCCGACCATGTTGACCATGTTGAGCATCGCTATTTGTGGAGAGTTTTAGAGGCCTGGTGTAGTAAATGGGATGCTATAGACAAGGTTGTCCAGTAGAGGGCGGCATGGGTTTGCATATGTTAGCTTTTCTCTTGATGCACTGGAGTAGAGAGTAGTGTTGTCCCGGTGTCAGTCTGTCATCTGCTGAGGCGGTGTCGAGATGCGTTGTCCGCTCTGCACCTGTTAATAAAGATTCAAAGTAATTTATCTCCATGTCTCCACATTTATGATGCACCAAAGGATATTACACTTTGGGTTTTGCCAAAATTGTATAAATTGTATTAAAGTTCTTTACAGTGGCATTGAGAGTATTCTGAAAGTGAACGGTGGTTTATGTGCTCCTGGTTTAAAGCTCATAGAGGTGTCAGGCAGGGGTGTTCATTGTCTGGTATGCTCTACTCTTTGGCAATAGAGCCACTTTTACAGCAAATACGGTTCAAACTTTATGGTTTATGTTTGCCAAACTGTGCAAAAAATCTTATATTGTCAGCTTATGCCGACAATGTCATAATTATGATTAGTAGGCAAAGTGACATACAGGTTTTGTCAGGTTTACTTAAAACTTTTAGAGGGTTATCTTCTGCTAGTGTGGACTGGAGTAAAAGTGAAACTTTATTATTAGGTAAGTGGACAGGTGGGAAACCAGATCTCCCTAAAGGGTTAGGTTGGGGAAAATCAGGCTTTAAATACTTAGGAGTGTATATTGGGGATGAGTTAACAGTGCAAAAGAATTGGGAAGGAGTCATTGAAAGAGTGAAAGGCCATCTGGATAAATGGAGATGGTTAATTCCAAAAATGTCATATAGAGGGTGTATATTAATTATAAATAATCTAGTTGCTGCTTCACTATGGCATAGGGTTGCATGTATTGATCCTCCATCACATCGGTTAGCAAAAATCCAGGCTATTTTAGTAGATTTCTACTGGGATAAATTGCATTGGGTCCCACAGAGTGTGTTATTCTTGCCTAAGGAGGAGGGTGGGCATGGCTCAATACATCTTCAAAGTAGATCGCAATTTTCGGTTGCAATTCATTCAAAAACTTATTATTGGTTCAGTTGAATTTAAATGGTGTTCTGTTGCATATGTGATTTTACATAATCTTGAGAATCTGGGACTAGACAAAACTCTTTTTTTACTCGACCCAACGAAATTGAACACTTCTGGTCTACCAGTATTTTATAGGAACCTCTTTAAGGTGTGGAGTCTTTTTGTTTTAAAAAAAGCAGAGGATTCAGAGTCACTTCATTGGCTATTAGAAGAGCCTTTAGTCCGTGGAGCACGTCTGGATTTGTCTGCCAGTGGACTTTACCCAGGACTTAACAAGGCACTCATTGACAGTAATATTACCACTTTGGGACAATTACTGGAAGTATCAGGACTTGATTTTATGAATAAAGAAGCAACGGCTCAACATCTGAGAATTCGATCAACCTGTCTAGTTGCGCAGCTATTGGTGAAATGGCAGACGGTTCTTAATGCAATGGAAAGAACTAACACACACACGTCTCTCTCTCTCTCTCTCTTGCGGAGTGCATGCTGGGAGTGTGTGGGAGTTGAGCGCGCGTTGGTGAGAGTGATTGTGAAATTCTTGTTTCCAATTTCTCCTTTACTTTTTTCTTTTTCTTTCTTTTTCTTTTTTCCCCCCTCACCCAAAAGTCTTATTGTTTCTTTATTAATTAGCTTGCGCGGTTTTCCGTGCAAGGAACGCCAACTCTGTCACTCCGTAATGGGTGCAAGTGTCAAGTGAAGTCAAGTCAAGTATATTTGTATAGCGCTTTTCACAATACAGATTGTATCAAAGCAGCTTCACAGTATTAAATTAAAATAAAATAATACAACAAAGTTTGTTAATAGTGGAATTTATTGATTGATAGAATAAAATTTAATATCCCAAAAATATCCCCAACTGAGCAAGCCAAAGGCAACAGTGGCAAGGAACCGAAAAAACTCCATCAAGCGGCCTAATGGTGTCCTAAAACTCCATCAGGATTCTCTAATGGAGAAAAAAAAACCTTGGGAGAACCCAGGCTCAGTCGGGGGCCAGTTCTCCTCTGGCATTTATGAACTAGAGGCCGGATTGTAGTTTGAACTGTGAGATTAACAATATTATATGAATGCCTGGCCGAAAAGATGCGTCTTTAATCTAGTTTTAAACTGGGAGAGCGAGTCCGAGTAACGAACAGTATCAGGAAGACTATTCCAGAGTTTTGGAGCCAAATGTGAAAATGCTCTCCCTCCTTTGGTTGATCTGGATATCCTAGGTATGACCAAAAGCCTCGAATTTATTGATCTTAAAGAGCGCGATGGATTATAGGGCGATAGAAGATCCGTTAAATAGACTGGAGCTAAGCCGTTTAGGGCTTTATAAGTCAGTAGCAATACCTTATAATTAATACGGAACTTTATAGGTAGCCAATGTAGTGATGATAAAATCGGTGTTATATGATCATATTTTCTTGATCTAGTAAGAACTCTAGCAGCGGCATTTTGGACTAACTGTAGCTTGTTTATTGAGGATGCAGGACAACTGGCTAATAAAGCATTACAGTAATCTAGTCTCGAGGTCATGAATGCATGAACTAACTTTTCTGCATCAGAAACTGATAGCATATTACGTAGCTTAGCAATGTTTCTAAGGTGGAAAAAGGCAGTTTTTGTAACATACGAAATATGATTTTCAAAAGACAGGTTACAATCGAGTATAACACCCAGGTCTTTTACTGTAGAGGATAAAGTAACAGGACATCCTACGATGTCAAAGTTGTATTGTGAGAGGTTCTGTGGGTGGTTTTTTGAACCGATAAGTATTACCTCTGTCTTGTCTGGATTTAATAAAAGAAAATTACGCGTCATCCAATCTTTTATATCTTTAACACACTCTGTCAATTTGGATAATTTAGCGTTTTCATCCGGCCGTGATGAAATATAGATTTGAGTGTCATCAGCATAACAATGGAAACTAATTCCATGTTTCCTTATAATATTTCCAAGTGGCATCATATATATTGAGAATAATAGAGGGCCTAACACAGATCCCTGCGGCACTCCATAGTTTACTGGAATTATGATCGATTTTTCTCCATTTAAATAGACAAAATGGTAGCGGTCAGATAAGTATGATCTAAACCAGCTTAAAGGAGAAGTTCACTTTCAAAAAAACTTTTGCTGATAATTTACTCACCCCCATGTCATCCAAGATGTCCATGTCTTTCTTTCTTCAGTCGCAAAGAAATTAAGGTTTTTGATGAAAACATTCCAGGATTTCCCCCCATGTAATGGATTCTATTGGGACCCAAACGGTAGAAGGTCCAAATGACAGTTTAAGTGCAGCTTCAAAGGGCTTTAAACGATACCAGACGATGAATAAGGGTCTTATCTAGCGAAACGATCGGTCATTTCCAAAATAAATAAAAAAGTTTAAGTTTTATAAGCACAAATGTTCGCCTTGCTCTGTTCTGTGATGCGCGTTCGTGACGTCACGTAATACGCAATTACGTTGAAAAGGTCACGCTTGAAAAATTTCTGTCCTGAAGAAAATGTTCTTTTTGGCTTTTTAATATTAAAACACCCAGGATACGCACACGAAATGGGCATTTTAAACGATAAACTGACACAAATACATTTGAAAATGTGTATATGGTCCTCCTTCCGCACATTTGTAAACACGTCAAGTGTGACCTTTTCAACGTAATTGCGTATTACGTGACGTCTTCAACGCGCATCACAGAACAGAGCAAGGCGAGCGTTTGTGCTTATAAAACTTAAACTTTTTTATTTATTTTGGAAATGACCGATCGTTTCGCTAGATAAGACCCTTATTCATCGTCTGGTATCGTTTAAAGCCCTTTGAAGCTGCACTTAAACTGTCATTTGGACCTTCTACCGTTTGGGTCCCAATAGAATCCATTACATGGGGGGAAATCCTGGAATGTTTTCATCAAAAACCTTAATTTCTTTGCGACTGAAGAAAGAAAGACATGGACATCTTGGATGACATGGGGGTGAGTAAATTATCAGCAAAAGTTTTTTTGAAAGTGAACTTCTCCTTTAATGCTTGTCCTTGAACACCAGTATAATTTTGTAGTCGATCTAAGAGTATTGTGTGATCTATAGTATCGAACGCAGCACTTAGATCAAGTAAAACTAGTATTGAGATACAGCCTTGGTCAGAAGCTAAGAGTAAATCATTTGTGATTTTAACGAGCGCAGTTTCAGTGCTATGATGCGGCCTGAATCCTGACTGAAACTTTTCATAGATATCATTTTCTTGCAAGAAAGAGCCCAGTTGAGTGGACACAACTTTTTCTAGTATTTTAGACATAAAAGGTAGATTTGAAATGGGTCTATAATTTGCTAGATTATTATGATCTAATTGTGGTTTCTTAATGAGAGGTTTTATAACTGCCAGTTTAAATGTTCTTGGAACATGACCTAAAGATAAAGATGAGTTAATAATATTGAGGAGAGGCTCTTCCACTACAGGTAACACTTCCTTCAGTAGTTTAGTTGGTATAGGATCTAATAAACATGTTGTTGTTTTAGATGAAGTGATAAGTTTATTTAACTCTTTTTGTTCTATAGTTGTAAAGCACTGTAATTGTTCTTGCGGGGGGATAATTGAGGCTGAATTATAAGGTGCGATTGAGGATTGAACGTTTACAATTGTGGTTCTGATGTTTTCTATTTTCTCAGTGAAGAAGTTCATGAAATCATTACTACTAAACTGTAACGGGATATTTTGTTCGGGTGACGTCTGTTTATTTGTTAGTCTAGCCACGGTGTTAAATAAAAACCTAGGATTGTTTTGGTTGTTTTCTATTAGTTTGCGGAGGTGCTCAGCCCTGGCCGCTTTTAGGGCCTTTTTATAACGTGACATACTGTCTTTCCACGCGATTCTAAAGACCTCTAAATTAGTTTGTTTCCATTTACGCTCTAAATTACGGGTTTCTCTCTTTAGAACATGCGTAGTATTATTGTACCATGGTGCTTTAATTTTCTCTCTGACCTTTTTTTAATTTAACGGGTGCAACAACATCCAATGTTCTAGAGAGAATGGTGCTCATAGTGCTAGTTAGTTCTTCTAGTTCATCTGTTTGTTTTGGTTCAGGCAGCAGCTGAGACAGATTAGATAAGCAATTTGAGAAATTATCTATGGTGGATGGAAGGATTGTTCTGCCTGGTCAATAACGTGGCGCCGCATGACATATTACAGCAGTATGTAATATGCAAGTTACCAAGTAATGGTCAGTGACATCATCACTTTGTGGAATGATATCTATATCGGTTGGATCGGTTCCATATGATATAATTAAATCGAGTGTGTGATTAAGACGATGAGTTGGTCCGGTGACGTTTTGCTTGACCCCAAAGGAATTTAATAAATCTATAAACGCAGCCCCTAACGCATCATTTGAATTATCTACGTGTATGTTAAAATCTCCAACAATTAATGCTTTATCTACATTGACCAATAGATCTGAGAGAAAATCTGCAAACTCTTTTAGGAAATCAGCGTAAGGCCCTGGCGGTCTATATACGGTAGCCAAGGCTAGAGATAATATGGATTTTTTTCTAACATCTAAGAGCGTAACATTTAGTACAAGTACTTCAAACGAAATAAACTTATAACCCGTTTTCTGAGTAACATTGAGAATATCTCTATAGATTGTTGCAACACCGCCGCCACGACCAATCAGACGGGGTTCGTGCTTATAGGAGTATCCAGATGGAGTAGACTCATTTAGACCGAAATAATCATTTGGTTTAAGCCAAGTTTCAGTAAGGCAAAGTACATCGAAGCTATTATCTGTGACTATTTCATTTACAATAACTGCCTTAGGTGTGAGTGATCTAATGTTTAGAAGACCTAGCTTTAAAAATTGTTTTTGTTTACTAATAGCAACATTTTCTGTTTTAATAACAATTAGATTTTTCCTAGATCCTGCAGTAGAATTATTATTTGATCTCACTAAACGAGGAATAGACACAGTTTCTATGCAATGTTCTACACTAGTATTTATATCATTTAAATTGGTGCAGGAGAGACTATGATTTGGACTTTTGGTTACTAGTCATTTAATGGTATTTAACATTTTGGAGATGTTATCCGACAGAAGATCCGATCCGAATCTGCTTGGGTGTAAGCCATCGGCACGGAAAAGCCTAGGACGCTCCCAAAACAGATTCCAATTATTTACAAAGAGCAGTTTCTGCTCATTGCACCATGACATTAACCATTCATTTAGCGCAAATAGTCTACTAAACTTTTCATGTCCTAGTCGGTACGTGGGAAGTGGTCCTGACACTATGATCGTTGTTTCAGGCGATGTGCTGCGTACCGTATCGATCAGATTCCTGAAGTCTTTCTTCAGAACCTCTGTCTGGCGCAGCCTGATGTCGTTCACTCCTGCATGCAAGACCACAGTTCCGACGCGCTCGTCATCGTTCAGAATCTCGGGTACGCGAACAGCAATTTCAGAAACACGAGCACCAGGAAAGCAGTGATTGTGCACCTTACTTTTACCTAACGTAGCGTGTATGTGCCGAACGATGGAATCGCCTATGATCACAGCATCGCGTTCGGTTTCGCGAATAGGGGAGAAGCGGTTTTGTGTGGATAACTCGAAAACCGGGAGGGGCGGAGAGAGTCTTGGTCTAGACCTGACTCGCGTCTTCCGCTGCGGAACCATCCAGGCTTCGTGGTGGCGTGTTGGAGCCGGAGTGAACGAGACCATGGCTGATCGCGACCTCGCCGCTCGGGACCGATGCTGAGTAACGCACGGAGTAGACGAGGTCGGAGTCAGCGGGTTAGTAACGTTAATCTCTGATTTGTGTGCATCGGCGCGTGATGTTTCAAGAGCTAACCGCCGGTCTATCAGCTCGGCCTGTCTCACTAAAAGGTCGTGGATCTGTTTCTCAACAGCTTCCAGCTCAGACTGCAACGCGTGCAGCTCAAATGTATCTTCACCTGCACCAAGAGGTAGACTACTTACATCTGATATATTCGCCATGTTTGTTGAGTGTGGAGAAGACGCGTTCAGCCGTGATCCACGGACGTAACCTATAAGAGTATGCAGCGTTGGATCACTAATAGGCTTGAGACGCGTCTGCTCAACAGTCCGCGTTGTAACTATGAGGTTTGAGCAGTAGTGCTTCTCAGTGAGGAAAAGTAGAAAATGTTCGTTGTAAGTGAGTTTAAAGGGAAAAATCAAGAATTATAAATCAAATCGATAGAGCTCCAAAGACAACAACGCGTTCAGACACGACGCATGCGCATTCGAATTCCGGAAGTCAAATGGAGACAGAGCAGAGTAAATTAAAAATTCCATCAAAAAGGAAAACTTCGGACGATCCTCAAACGGTCAGAGCTAAGAAATCTGACGTGGAAGATCATTATGGTGACAGTGAGTCTAGCGTCGGTCTCTCTCAGAGTGACTTCTCTAGTCGCGGTTGTGAAGTGGATGACATTAAACTTTTTTTAAAAGCTACTAAAAACAAGAGAGGGGTCTGTGTAAATAATTATTTTTCTGACACAAAGCAATTTGTCGATAAAACCAGGTTTTTTTATGTCAGAAGGTTTGTTTACAAACAAGGAGATATATCGATTGAAAAAGATGCCAATGCCAATGATGGTAGTGAGAGAGTATAGTAGCCATGAGTGAAGTGAATATTGCGACTTTGAATGTAAATGGAGCAAGGGAAATGAGAAAAAGAGCAGATATTTTTGAGGTGGTTAAACAAAAAAGAATAGATGTTGCTATGTTGCAAGAAACGCATCGTGACTTGAGGAATGCTGCTGATTGGGCTGAGGAGTGGGATGGGGTCTCTGTGTTGAGCCACAACACCTCACTAGCGGAGGGGTAGCTATTCATTTTTCTAAGAGTTTCAATCCAACTTCTTATCAGGTTGATGAAGCAGTTAAAGGTAGGCTCTTAAAAGTAAGAGCTACTTTTGGGAATTTTATTTTTGTTTTTATTTGTGTGTACATTCCTACTGCACCAATAGAGAGAATGTTGTTTTTAAATACTTTGTGTTCTGTTTTACAAAAATGCTGTGTAGAAGAATATTTATTCTTAGGTGGTGACTTTAACTGAACATTGTCGAACTTGGATAGGAATCATATTGAACCTCACTTGCCCTCTCGTAACCGGTTAGTCCAGCTTGTCAAAACGCATGAGCTCTGTGATGTTTGGAGACAGTTTCATGAGACACAAAAGCAATATACTTGGACTCATGTTCGTGACAGTGGGATTTCGCTGGCAAGATTGGATCGGTTCTCTGTTTTTAAGCATCACTGTAACATTGTAAGGAAATGTTTAATTACCCCACTGAGTTTTTCTGATCACAGTATGGTGCAGTGTTCTGTGTTTTTAAACTCCATTAAGCCAAGAAGTGCATACTGGAAGCTTAACACTACTTTGTTAGAACATGTTTAAACTGTTTTGGGATGAGTTCAGAACCACAAAGGGATCTTTTAAGTCACTACGACAGTGGTGGGATTTTGGGAAAGCCCAAATAAAGCAATTCTGTTTGCAGTATACTCAAAACATTACTAGAGAGACAATTTTGATTATGAACACCTTGGAGACTGACATTTTAAAACTTCAAGAATTAGTTGAGTCGACTGGTGGTTAGAGTTATTTAGATTCTTTGTCAAAAAAAAGGACACAGTTGGCTGATTTACTGGGTATTAAAACACAGGGGGCTCTGGTCAGGTCGAGGTTCCAGAGTGTGGACCAGATGGATGCTCCATCCAGGTTCTTTTTCAACTTGGAGAAGAAGAACGGTCAGAGCAGAGTCATCCATGCTCTGCGCTCTGAGTCTGGAGGATTACTGACAGACCCTGCGGACATTCGCAAGAGAGCAGCTGTGTTTTATGAAAACCTGTATAAAAAACGAACTTGGGGCAGAATACAGGAGTGACAGCGAATTTTTCAACGACTTACCCCAGGTGTCTGAGGAAGTCAATGCTGAGATCTCTGGTGCTTTGATCATGGGCGAACTGTACAAGGGTCTCCAAGGAATGGAGTCTGGAAAGGCGGCGGGCATTGACGGCCTGCCAGTAGATTTCTGGTCAGAACTGAGAGAGGACCTTCTGGAGGTATTGAATGAAAGCTTGGCCTCTGAGCTGCCGTAGAGCAGTGTTAACCCTCTGAAGACTAAAATTTCATCTTTAAATATAATTTCATTATTTTATATTATGTATCTGTATTATTATTCTTTAATGTACCATTTGTATACCACTACTGTATTAATGTATACACAGAGGGATAGTGGATTGCACCATGTGTAAGAATTAGGTATACATTCCATTTTATAAGCTATATGTTTTTGTTACCTTAAAAGGAAGATGAAAGTTGTTCAGTTGTGTATTTAAGCTCAATCTTACTGTACTACAGTCGAGAAACATGGAAACGTATAGACCTGGCATGAATATAACATCTTCTCAGAGTTTCTCTCCTGACATATAAGAATAAAGATTTTCCTTGGCAAGATAACTGGTGTCCGGTCCTGTGAATCAAATAATAACGGGGAAAAGGCTTAAATCCAAGTCTACACCCTCCTGCCCAAGAAAGGAGACCTTACGGACATAAAGTGCTGGCGGCCCGTATCACTACTCTGTAGCGACTACAAACTGCTCTCGAAAACCCTGGCTAACAGGCTAGCAGGAGCGATGGATGGTGTCATCCATCCTGATCAGACCTACTGTGTTCCTGGTAGGTCAATATTTGACAATGTTTCTGTGGTTTGTGATGTTGTAGAGGTCTCCAAGATGCTGAATCTAGATTGTGGGTTAATCTCGTTGGATCAGGAGAAGGCATTTGACCGTGTTGAGCATCGCTATTTGTGGAGAGTTTTAGAGGCCTGATGTAGTAAATGGGATGCTATAGACAAGGTTGTCCAGTAGAGGGCGGCATGGGTTTGCATATGTTAGCTTTTCTCTTGATGCACTGGAGTAGAGAGTAGTGTTGTCCCGGTGTCAGTCTGTTATCTGCTGAGGCGGTGTCGAGATGCGTTGTCCGCTCTGCACCTGTTAATAAAGATTCAAAGTAATTTATCTCCATGTCTCCACATTTATGATGCACCAAAGGATATTATATAAATGGCGACGAGGATAAAAAGGCACAAAGGAACGAGGCTGAAAATTGTACACGGAGTACAGTCCACGTGCAGACAAGAGCAGACTGTGGAAAAACACGATGGCAGCGCTGGTAGGAACGGTGAGCCCTTTTGACGGTGAGACACAATTATGGGAAGAATACAGTGAAATGCTGGAATTTTTCTTTCAAGCAAACGAGATTACCGACGCTGACAAAAAGAAAGCAGTGCTATTAAGTGGGGTAGGTGCAGCCACTTATAGTTTGTTGAGAAGTTTGCTGTGTCCCATGACTCCAGGGGAGAAAACATATGGGGAGTTGATAAACGTGCTCAAAGCCCATTACAATCCAAAGCCGAGTGAAATCGTGCAAAGATTTAAGTTTAATTCACGCACATGGAAGAATGGAGAGACTGTTGCTGACTATGTGGCTGAATTGAAAAAATTAGCACAACATTGTGAGTACGGGGCAACGCTTTCGCAAATGCTGCGTGACAGACTTGTGTGTGGAGTGAATGATGACAGGATGCAGAGACTGCTATTGTTGGAAGTGGACTTAAACTTCGAGAAAGCACTTAATATCTGTCAAGCAATGGAGTCGGCAAACAAAAATGTAAAAGATTTACAAGAAATGTTATCAGATGAGACAGCGCAAGCAACGAGGATGCTGAAAGGACAAACATCGGTGCATAGAGTGTATTCAGCGGAAAAGAAAAGCCCGAAGAAAGACTTTGTGTGTTACAGATGCAAAGGAAATCATGCGCCCGAGGAATGCAGGTTCGTGAATGAACTCTGTCATAAATGTGGAAAGCGTGGACACATAAAACGAGTGTGCAAGTCGAAGCAAGCTGGGGCTAGTTCACAGAAAGCAAGGACAAAGAGTGGAGAGAAAGGAAAAAGAGAAAGGTAGGAGGTCACATTTAGTCAAAGAGGAGGAAGTGAGTGATGCAGAGGATGCAAGCGACATCAATACAATTCACAGTGTATCACAAAACCTACATAAAGTGGCTCCTATCACACAAAAGTTAAAGGTGAATGGCATGGAAGTGGAGTTTGAAGTTGACACAGGATGTGGTGTCACAATCATCAGCAAGGAGCAATACTCCAAGCTATGGAAAAGAACAGACATGCCCGAGTGGAGATCATGCAATATGAACTTGAAGACATATACAGGTGAGAAGATGGGGGTGCTGGGACAAGTCACAGGAAGAGTGACGATGGTCGTAGTAGAAGGGGCAGGGCCAAATTTGTTGGGCCGTGGCTGGCTAAGAGACTTAGGGCTGCTGCCACAGCTGGTAAATAAAGTAACAACGACTCCAGCTCTAAAATTGTCAGATGTTTTAGACAGGCACACTGGGACAGCTTAAAGGCACCACAGCGAACATTCATGTTAACCCTGAAGCTCAGCCACGATTCTATAAGCCTCAACGTTTACCCTTCGCAGTAAAACCCCTGGTGGAGGCAGAGCTTCAAAGACTGGTGGAAGAGAAAATTACAGAACCAGTACAGTTTTCAGAATGGGCAGCACCCATTGTACCTGTGAGGAAGCCAGATGGCTCAATTCGAATTTGTGGGGATTATAAACTCACAGTCAACAGAGCATCCAGTGTGGAACAATATCCTATTCCTAAAGTGGATGATTTGTTTGCACAGTTAGCTGGAGGGCAGAAATTCTCAATCCTGGACATGAGTCATGCGTATCAGCAGATCATGCTTGACATAAGTGCAAAGAAATATGTTACTATCAATACACACAAAGGACTGTACACTTACTGTAGGCTACCATTCGGAGTAGCGTCAAGCCCAGCCATCTTCCAACGCACCATGGAAGGAATCTTGCAAAACATGCCACACGTCACAGTTTATTTGGATGACATTTTAGTCACAGGGACTAGTGAGGAAGAACATCTAAGAAACCTGGACGAGGTATTGTCTCGGCTAAAAAGAAGTGGGCTGAGCCTGAAACGCAGTTCCTTGGAGAGGAGGTGGTATTTCTAGGCCACAAAATCAGTGCCGCAGGTGTTCAACCAGTCGCTGAAAAAGTCAAAGCGATCCAGGAAGCCCCCACACTGCAGTCTGTGAGTGAACTGAAGGCTTATTTAGGCCTGTTGAACTATTATCATAAGTTCCTGCCTAGTCTATCCACCTTGTTAGCACCATTACATGCACTGTTGAGGAAGGAGACAAAATGGACATAGGGCTCTGAACAAAAAGAAGCCTTCGAGAAGTCAAAAGATCTTCTGCAGTCGTCAGCCATACTAGTGCATTATGACATAAAGAAACCGATCATTCTGGCTTGTGACGCTTCCCCATACGGGGTTGGAGCCGTGTTGTCGCACAGGATGGAGGACGGCACAGAGCGGCCGATCGGATTTGTGTCACGAACACTGAATGCAGCTGAGAAGAATTACTCTCAATTAGAGAAGGAAGGTCTAGCTGTCATTTTTGGGGTGAAGAAATTCCACACATACTTGTATGGGAGGCAGTTCACCATTATAACGGATCACAAACCGTTGATTTCATTATTTAATGAACTGAGAGAAGTGCCATAAATGGCATCGCCACGTATACAGAGATGGGCTGTGACATTGGGTGGATACAAATACACCATTGTTTACAAAGCTGGCAAGGAACATCAAAATGCTGATGGACTAAGCAGACTGCCTTTAACAGAGAAAGGAGTAGAGACTCAAGCGGAGGAAGAAAGAGTACTCCTACTTGAAAATGATTTGCCCCTTGTCAAAGCAGAACAAGTGAGGAAATGGACAGACAAAGATGCAGTTTTAGGTCGAGTGCGAGATTATTTGCTCAGAGGATGGCCAAAGAGAATGGACAAGTCCGTTTTTGGAGCACATACTAAGAAACGAGAGGAACTCAGTGTACAGGGAGGCTGTGTTCTGTGGGGAGCACGCGTGGTGATTCCCCCCGCCGGGCCGCGCAGCTCTATTGAAACAATTACACATCAATCACCCTGGAATAACCTGAATGAAAGGTTAGGCACGAAGTTACATGTGGTGGCCAAAGATGGACGCGGAAATAGAAGGCATGGTAAAAACTGGTGCCACATGCCAAGAGAATAGAAATTCTCCACCCCGTGCACCTTTACATCCGTGGAAGGTGCCGAATCTGCCATGGAGAAGAATCCACATTGATTATGCTGGTCCGTGGTTAGGGAGAATGTTTTTAATCGTAGTGGATGCCTACTCTAAATGGCTAGATGTGTACCCGTTAAACAAGTCTACCTCTACTGTAACCATTCAATGCCTCAGACAAAGTTTTAGCCAACAGGGGATACCTGAAATGGTGGTGTCGGATAATGGCAGTAGTTTCACAACTGCAGAGTTCCAAGAGTTCATGACCCAAAATGGCATCAAACACATCACCAGAGCACCGTATCATGCAGCTTCTAATGGACTGGCTGAATGGGCGGTGCAAACGTTCAAAAGTCTAATGAAGAAGAGCACAGGAGATTCCATTGAGACAAAGCTTGCTAGAGCATTGTTCAGTTACAGGATCACACCACAGTCGACTACTGGGAAATCTCCTGCGGGACTGTTGTGTGGAAGAAAACTAAGGTCTACCTTGGATCTCATCCATCCTGACTTTAAAAGTCAAGTGCAGGAAAAACAGATGAAGCAAAAATTTTACCATGATCGACATGCTAAAAAGAGACAGGTGACTGAAGGTGACCAAGTGTACACCAAGAACTTTGGTTCAGGGCCTATCTGGATTCCTGGGACAGTTCAGAAACAGACGGGACCAGTGTCTTGTACTGTTGCACTTGGAAATGGCCAGATAGTGCGCCGGCACATAGATCAAGTGAGGAACAGGCATGTTGTGCCTTCAGAGGAAACTCTGGTGTTGGAGGAAACATCTATGAAAGAGGGGGACGAGTTAACATCAATCGCGGGTGTCACATTCTCCAAAGACACTAATGTGGAGCAGACAGAGGAAACGACCAAGGAGGTGTTAAGGTCAGAAACTCCTTTGGTGAAAGACAATTTAGAGTTAAGGAGGTCGACGAGACAGAAGAAGACTCCGAGTTACTTACAGGACTATGAGTAGCTAGAAGTGAGTTCCCCTTCAGGGACTACCGCTGCGTGTAATCGCAGTGGGAACGCCTCCAGCATAGTGCGTCTGAAGCATGAATGAAATCAGTCCAATGGCGAGACGGAACGTAGTAGGCGGGTGACGTCATCGACCAGGAAACTATAAAGCACCCCTGAATCACAAGCGAGACAGCTTCTGTTACTTCAGCAGCGCTCTGTGTGAATATGTCCCTGGTGTTTTTTTGTCTGTCTTAGAATTTGCTAGGCAGGAGTTTCACCCATAAATATATATGTATATATATATATATATATATATATATATATATATATATATATATATATATATATAAAAACTTTATAATGGCGAGCGAACAGCATTTCAATAGGGTGTTCATCCCTACCTATCTACAAATCACGGGTGGGGATACACATATTGTGTGCTGTTCGTTTGGGAGCGCAGCACGCTCAATCAGCCCTCGAGGGGACTGAATAAGCATTGTTGTGAGAACGCTGTGCTCCCGCCGGTCGCTCTTTGAGGAGGGCGCCTCGGCTCGCGTTCCTCGCGGCTCGCGTTCCTCGCGGCTCGCGTTCCGCTTCTGCCGAGGCAGAGCGGCGGCTCGAGTCACGAGGTTCGCAAATGGATCTGGTAGAGGGATTTTAGAGACGGGCTTCGCCTTGTCTCTGCCTTCACCTGCCAGGTCCAGTGTCTCATCTCGGGGCGGAAATATTATTGAAATAGACTCGCCACTTTAATGTGTAGAAAAACACACGCACAATAATGAAGTTTTAGAAAACAAACTGTTGAGTCTTAACTAGCTAAAGCAGATCTCGCGCTTGCTGAGGCAGCGCATAGATGGTAGCATAACGAATCAACGGCTTGGATCTCGCGTTGTCGAGGCAACGTGTAGATCCGCAATTTATTTATAATGTGGAAGAAACTGAGCTCAAGGAGTTTCCCTTGCTCTCTTATTCCTATTATCACAACTAAAATGTGTGTTTTCTTTCTGTATTCAAATATGAATATTCAGCCTGTAATTCAGACTATGAAATACTTTGTTACTGGATATATTAAATTTGAGAAATTTAAAAAGCTGTATAAAATACTATGCATTTTCTAAAATCCATGTTTATGGTAAGGGCACGCGCCAGTGCTTCGTGCCCTTTCTAAAAATCTATGTTTATGGTTTTATTTAATTTTGAGAAATTAAATGAAATATCTTTCTGGCCTTTTAACTGCATAAAATACTATGCACTTTCTAAAATCCATGCTTATGGTAAGGGCATGTGCCGAGTGCTTCGTGCCCTTTCTAATACCAGTACTTATGATAAAACGGATCTGAGGATCGTTATTATCTTTAAGTAGGCCAAGGAGCCCTGACGCCAGTAGTGTAGGGCTTCTGAGGGTACACCCCTCCTTGGGGAAGACGGTTTCCACCTCATTATACGGTGCCCGTCTGCACTCGGTGCCCTCAGGGGGCCGATCTGCCAACCCCGCCTTCATGCCGGGGCGTAGACGGCCCCAGCGAGCGTTTCCCGAGGGGCGCTTGCTCCCTCCGGGGAGGAGTTTAGAGCAGTTAGACCAGTTGTTCCCTGCCGGTGCGCCGTTACAGGGCACTGTGTCTGCAGCTCGAGAGGCTGGCACCCTAGTAGATTTTCTAGTGGAGTGGAAAAATCTTCCCAATGTGTCTCAGTGGGTCCTGCATACAATCGAAAGAGGTTACGCTATACAGTTCAGGTCTTGTCCGCCTCGGTTCAGAGGGGTCCTTCCCACTGTGGTGGGCCCCGAGCAGGCTCTGGTGATGGAACAGGAGGTTATGACTCTTCTGCAAAAAGGAGCTATATAATGGGTTCCTCCTCCCAGCAGGGAGTCAGGTTATTACAGCCAGTACTTCATTGTTCCAAAGAAAGACGGGGGGTTGCCGATTTTAGATCTGCGTCTTTTAAATCGCACTGTAGGGAAGCTCAAGTTCAAGATGCTCACTCTCAAACAGATCGTGTCACAAATCAGGTCCGAGGACTGGTTCGTCACGATAGATCTGTAGGACGCCTACTTCCATGTGTCTATTCTTCCTCAACACAGGAAGTTCCTGAGGTTCGCTTTCGGGGGCGAAGAGTACCAATATCGGGTTCTTCCGTTCGGCCTAGCATTGTCACCCCGAACGTTCACGAAGTGTATGGATGCAGCTATAGCCCCTCTAAGGCTGCAGGGCATCCGCATTCTGAATTATATCGACGATTGGTTAATTCTAGCTCAATCGGAACAACAGGTGGTTCGGCATCGAGATGTCGTTTTTGCTCACATCAAGAGATTGGGGTTAAGGCTCAACGCCAAGAAGAGTGTGCTTTCTCCATTACAGAGAGCCACTTTTCTCGGTGTAGTTTGGGATTCGACGACGATGCAGGCACAATTGTCACCTGCTCATATTGCTTCGATTGTCACCGCAGTAGATCAGGTCAAGCTAGGCCAGTCATCCACTGTGAAACAGTTCCAGAAACTGTTAGGTCTCATGGCAGGTGCGTCCAACGTTATTCCTTTTTGGCCTCTTGCACATGAGACCGCTACAGTGGTGGCTCAGAACCAAGGGATTCTCCCCGAGGGGAAATCCGCTCCGCACGATCATGAGTTCGCGACGGTGTCATCGCGTCCTGATCATGTGGAAAGATCCTTGGTTTCTGTCCCAAGGTCCTGTGTTGGGAGCTCCTTGTCGTTGCGTAATGCTAACGATAGATGCATCTCTCAAGGGTTGGGGGTCGATCATGAGTGGTCGCCCAGCTCAGGGTCTGTGGCAGGACTATCATCGTCTATGGCACATAATTTGTCTAGAGATGTTGGCAGTGTTTCTGGCTCTGAAACACTTCCTCCCAGACCTAAGGGGCCACCATGTTCTTGTCTGAACAGACAACACATCGGTGGTCTCTTACATCAACCATCAGGGGGGTCTGTGTTCTCGCCCGCTTTACAAACTGGCACGTCAGATCCTTCTATGGTCCCAAGGGAAAATTCTTCGCTGAGAGCTATTTATCTCCCGGGGTATTTAAATCAGGGGGCAGACATCCTGTCGAGGCAGGGGCCGAGGCCCGGGGAATGGAGACTTCACCCCGAGGTGGTGGAGCTCCTATGGGAACATTTCGGTCGTGCCGAGGTAGACCTATTTGCTTCCCGAGAGACATCACACTGTCCACTGTGGTTCTCTCTCAGCCATCCAGCCCCACTGGGGTTGGACGCTATGGTACAGGCGTGGCCGATGTCACGCCTGTATGCTTTTCCCCCGATCGCTCTGCTCCCAGGAGTTCTGGAAAGGGTTCGCCGGGACGGAGTCAGCCTACTCCTGATAGCCCCGTTCTGGCCGGCCCGAGTATGGTTTTCGGACCTTGTGTCCCTCCTCGACGGCTCTCCTCTGGAGATTTCGATCAGGAGGGACCTATTATCTCAGGCGAGTGGGTCGATCCTTCACCCCCGCCCAGAGTTGTGGAGACTGTGGGCTTGGCCTCTGAGGGGGCTCAGCTCATAGAATCCGGTCTCTCGACTGAGGTCGTTGAGACCATCCTCCAATCCAGAGCTCCCGCTACAAGGAAGTTATATGCTGCGAGGTGGAAACTTTTCACCTCTTGGTGTGGAGAGCGCCAACAGGACCCAGTTAACTGCCCGGTCGGTACAGTGCTGGAGTTCCTGCTGGACCGTCTCTCCACGGGGTTATCCCACTCTACACTGAAGGTGTACGTGGCGGCCCTAGCTGCTTACCACGCCCATTCGAGTGGAGTTTCTCTTGGGAGACACCCACTTATATCTCGCTTCCTTCGTGGCACTTTGAGGCTGAGGCCAGCAGTACACACAAGGGTGCCATCATAGGACTTGGCCATCGTCCTAGAGGGTCTCTCCCTAGCTCCTTTCGAGCCCCTTGTAGAGGTTTTCGATAAGTTCCTTACTCTCAAAACTATTTTTCTGCTTGCTATTTCGTCTCTCAAAAGGATTGGAGACATTCAAGCACTCTCGGTTGCTCCCTCGTGTCTGGAATTCTCACCTGGCATGGCTAAGGCCTTCCTCTATCCTAGGCCAGGTTATGTTCCTAAGGTTCCAACTACTGTAGTTAGACCTGTCATACTGCAGGCTTTTTGTCCTCCTCCGTTTCTGACGTCGGACCAGGAGAAACTTAATTTGCTCTGCCCAGTGCGGGCTCTAGATGCTTATGTCCACAGAGCTGCCCTGTGGAGGAAGTCTGAACAGCTGTTCGTTTGTTTTGGGCCGCCCAACAAGGGGTGCCCGGCATCTAAGCAAAGGATGAGCAAGTGGGTGGTCGAGGCCATCTGGGGCGCAAGTTCTTTTGTCAGCCTGTGCGCCTTGATTACACACGACGGAGACATGCTCGCATGGGAACGTGGGTATTGCGTTCCCACTGCGATTACACGCAGCGGTAGTCCCTGAAGGGGAACGTCCCGGGTTACATATGTAACCCTAGTTCCCCGAAGGGACGGACGCTGTGTGTCCTGCCATGCTCCCGGCATCCCCTTGGATCGCTTGCTTCAGTAACATCAGAAGCTGTCTCGCTTGTGATTCAGGGATGCTTTATAGTTTCCTGGTCGATGACGTCACCCGCCTACTACGTTCCGTCTCGCCATTGGACTGATTTCATTCATGCTTCAGACGCACTACGCTGGAGGCGTTTCCACTGCGATTACACGCAGCGTCCGTCCCTTCGGGGAACTAGGGTTACATACGTAACGTCTCCGGTTACTTAACTGTAACCTTGTTCCCTGAGAAAGCGGAACGAGATGCTGCGCTGCTCAGCGCATTGGGAACATATTTTATCGTGACCAGCTGTAAATATTGTGTATAACACGTCAATGAAATTGACCCGGAGGTAATTTAGCCTCGGTCGGTGACGTCATCGGCGCGCCCCCGCGACACGAGGCTATAAGTAGATGAGCCACAGGTGCATCATCAGGATATTTTGTCTGAAGAGCAGTCCTGGGACATCTTCAGCACGGCAAAGTAGCGCAGCATCTCGTTCCGCTTTCTCAGGGAACAAGGTTACAGTTAAGTAACCGGAGACGTTCCCTTTCGAAAGCTACAATCAATGCTGCGCTGCTCAGCGCATTGGGAACGAGAATACCCACGCCGCCGTGCTTGAAAATGTCTGGACCCCCACGGTTGTGCAGGTGTGTTTCACAAGAACGCAAGAAGGCCTAGACATTAGCTTGTGATGTTGACTCAAGGACATGAGAGCCCGGAGTGGCATGAACATCCAAACTATAAAATCTTATGAACGTGTGCGGAGAGGACCAACCTGCCGCATCACAAACAAACTGCAAGGGGCACCTCTTGCCAAAGCACTAGAGGAGGCGACCCCTCTGGTGGAGTGAGCCCTTAGACCCGTTGGCGAAACTTGGCCGCGCGCCTCATAGGCAAGAGCAATAGCATCCCTGACCCAATGTGACATGGTCTGCTTAGTGGCAGCAGCCATCGGTTGTGGCCCCCATAACAGGTGAAAAGTCGCTCTGACTTACACCACTGGCTAGTACGGTGGACGTAGGCCTGAAGAGCACGGACTGGACATAGTCTATGAGATCTCTCCTGTCCCGGCGTTGTGAACGGCGGAGAGCAGAAGGCCTCAAGCGTGACAGGATGTACAGTCGAAAAAGGCACCTTAGGCAGGTAATCAGGATGAGGATGCAAAATCACTTTCACCATTCCTGGGGCAAAGTTTAAACAGGGTGGCGAAATCGACAGAGCCTGCATATCCCCAATTCTTTCAAAGAAGATATTGCCATAAGAAAAAACATCTTAGAGTCAGAAGTTTGTCAGACGCTGATTCTAGAGGTTCAAAAGGAGTCTCAACCAGACCCTCTAGGACTAAAGATAAGTCCCATGATAGGATCTTGGTTTTATGAGAGGCCTCAGTCGCCATGAATGACCTGAACGAACAGAGGATGTCTCCCGAGTGGCACCCCGTCAACCAAGGCATGGCAAGCCGAAAGAGCGGCCACATAAACCTTGAGAGTGGCGGGGCATGTGCCTGATGATAATATTTCCTGCAGGAATTCCAGAACTGAAGCAATCTGGCAGTTGACTGGATCTGCATTATGACTCACCACCTTTCAAAGACACTCCATTTGTTGACATAACTCTTTTTAGTGAAGGAAGCACTAGCACTGAGAATGGTCTCAACAACAACAGGCGAAAAGCCCAGTGCCCCTCAGTTGGTACCCATCAGGGGCCAAACATGAAGGTTCCAGGGGTTGGGCCTGGGATGGAATATCGTGCCCTCTGTCTGAGACAGAAGGTCCCTCCTCTCGGGAATCGTCCAAGGCGAGCCGTTGAGGAGAGATATTATCTCGGAGAACCAAACTCTGGCTAGAACTCCTGGGAGCAGAGAAACTGGAGGAAAACGCATACATGCACATTCTAGGCCATGTGTGCGCCATCGCATCCAGACCCAGGGGCTGGGTGATTCAGAGATAAGTAGAGGGAACATTGCGCTTTCTGATAAGAGGCGAAGAGGTCCACCTCCGCTTCGTATCCAAATCTGTTTGACTACTTCTGGGTGGAGTTTCCATTCCCCTCTCAGTAGTTTCTGTCTGGACAGTAAATCCGCTCCCACATTCAGGTGCCCTGAGATGTACACTGCCCTGAGTGACAGGAACTTTTCCTGGGCCCAGAGAAAGATGTGCCCCGCTATTCTGTTCAGATTGCGTGAGCACAAACTTCCCTGGTGATTATGTGAGAGACTGCCGCTGTGCCGCACTAGGACATGACAGTCTCTCAACTGAGGGAGAGAGTATTTCAGGGCCAAAAATACAGTCATCAGCTTGAAGCAGTTGATGCCCCTCATTCCCCTTGAGCTGGACGACCACTTAAGACCGCTCCCCAGCCCATCAGGGAGGCGTCTGCCGTTAGCATTCTGCGACAGCAAGACACACCTAAAGTGGAACCCAAAGCAAGGAACCGGGGTCTGAACCACATAGAAAGGGAACGAAGCCGCAGCGCGTAACCCTTACCATAAACATGGATTTTAGAAAGTGCACGAAGCGTTCAGCGCGTGACTCACCATAAACATGGATTTTTAGAAAGGACACGAAGCACTCAGCGAGTGTTCTTGCCTTTATTTGCCCTTGGGGATTGAAATCCCCCGTTTTGAGCCACAACTGACATGGTCTCATGCGCAAAAGGCCCAGAGGAATCATTGTGGATGCAGCTGCCATGAGACCTATGTAATGTCCTGACCTAGCTAGATGTTGCTTAGGGTGTTAAAATTGGTCCTGACACGAGCGGGAGACAATTATGCCCGATTGTGACAGAGTCCCATTAAACCCCAAACATGTTACCCTCAGGGTGGGAGAGAGTACGCCCTTGGCGTTGACCTCAGCCCCCTAGAGATAACATGGCTAGGTCGAATGGAAGGACCCAATATTGGTAAGCCTTGCCCCCAGAAGCAAACTTGGGAACCTCCTGTGTTGTGGCAATATTCTATATGAAAATATACGTCCCTCAGATCGAACATGACAAACCAAACGTGATGTTGAATTTACGACACGATCGTCTTTACAGTTAACATCTTGAACTTGAGTGCTTTAACTGTACGGTTTAAGCCTCGAAGATCGAAGATTGGACGCAACCCCCCATCCTTCTTGGGGACCAGGAAGTATCTGCTGTAATAGCCTGACTCTCTCTCTGAAAGAGGAACATGTTCTATGGCCTCTTTGTTCAGCAGAGATTGTAGCTCTTGTGACAGTACATGCGCCAGTTCCGGTCTCACGGAAGTGAATACCACGCCGTTGAAACGCGGAGGACGATTAATAAATTGGATTCTGTCCTATTTTTGCTGTACTTAATACCCAAGTAGAAAAACCTGGCAGAAGTTTCCACGCTGCCAGACTCTCTGAGAGTGCTATCAACTTAACACTTCCTTTTGAGGGGATATTAGATGTTCTGTGTCCTGGATGACAGCAGAAAAGCAACAGAACATCTAACATTTTGCTGGAAACCGCTGCTCCCCGAATCACCAGAGGTGGCAAGGAAGTACAGTGGTTTCGTGAGGGTGTCGGGTAGGAGCTGTTTGATTTAAATGCCTCATCCCGTTGGGGCACACCCCCACAGACCTGGGACAAAACAACCCTCAGGATTTTGTCTTAGGTCTATTATGCAGCTGCTGAGTGCAACGAGCAGGTCCCCAGTTTTTTTCGAGGGAGAGCGCAACTCGTTACACTCTGCTTTAAACCCTCCTAAAATGACGATGAGCAAAAAGAAGAGAAGAAAATGTCTCTTCAGTCTGGCCCATCATCGTAAAACCACACAACCCCGCACCCATGATAGTCTTAATACGTCAAGGGCACAAAGATGCACGAAAAATAAGGTTTTCCCATGAACGAGTTAATGTCATTGAGATCCTCAAGGAGGGCAGTCTAGCTGTAATCCGACCATCACACAAGTCACCACCTCGAGAACCTCTCAAATGTTTTATCATAACGAGAGATATGTTCGGAGGCAGCTTTAATTCCTCAGAATTAAATGTGGCCAAAGAACAGTCAGACAATATTATATTATATATAATACATACATATATATATATATAATTATATTATATAAAATATTATATATAAATCAGTTTCTCAGCAATAAACACATCCCAATCAGACAAGCAAACATGGTCTGGATGATAAGCTGTGTTTAAATCTTTCATAAGATCAACCTGGTAGGCTATGCCTTTAACACGGCCATGGTGTACAACGCACTACCAGCCTGACCGCTGAAAATGCATCTGATAATGTGATCCCAGGAGAGAGATAGCCCGTGAGCGTCTCTCCAAACTGAGGCAATATCATACAATCGCGTGCCCTCGCACCCGCGATAGTAGAATGGCTCGATGTCGAGGACACAAGACATAAATATTTACAATCTTTATTTATTTATAGACTGTGTTTTATGGGACTCTTTTTTGTTGTGATCAGAATAATCCGGCCACTGCACGAGCGATCGCCACGAGCGATCTCCTTTTATCATCACGGGAGAAACGCTCGGAGGCGACAAACCCACGAGATTCAATGTCCTCTGCAGGAGCCGAAGAAGCGCCGAGGCACGCTTCGGTAGTCAGGCAAAAGGACATCGCGATCTGGAGAGAGAGCGAGCGATAGGGAAGCACCGTCTCTCGCTTCTCAGCCAGATCGCACGCGAGCCCCACAATCATTATGGGCGCTACCCCAATGAAATAAGCAAAGCGAACGCGAAGCACTTTAACTGTGAACATTCCACTGTGCTCGCAATCACCATGCTCAAATGCAAGGGCAGTTCTTTCCCAAACAAACAGTAAGTGTGTGTATCCAGTTCTGACATGGGACGGGAGCATGGAGGAACACAACACTTATCGTTTTGTTGGCTCATTTCTCCTCTTTTTTTTTACTTTTTAAACTCTTTGATGTATGAGAGAGAAAAAGGCTTGAGAAATGAGAAATTTTCTGCACACTGCCTGAATAAACTTACTCCTAGCAAAGATCTGTAGCAGATAAAAGGTAGAGAGAGAGTTTTGACGTTCACACATGCACAGTAATGGTCTGAAGACAAAAGACCTGACGATGCACCTGTGGCTCATCTACTTATAGCCTCGTGTCGCGGGGGCGCGCCGATGACGTCACCGACCGAGGCTATATTACCTCCGGGTCAATTTCATTGACGTGTTATACACAATATTCACAGCTGGTCACGATAAAATATGTTCCCAATGCGCTGAGCAGCGCAGCATCGATTGTAGCTTTCGAAAGGGAACCCGGGACGTTCCCCAGCCACAGGGCAAGAATGCGTCCTGGAACTCACTGGGACGGAGGTAGTCCACCCGAAGTCCCTAGTTTATGTTGTAAATGCACAGATGTTATGGTTTGTGTTGTTTTTCTTACATATATTAAAACTTGGTAAAATTTACAATAGTTATAAAACGTGATATATTGTTGTTACGTCCCTTTTTGATTTTAGATAGGGGTAAGGGAGTATAACATTTGAATAAAGATGTGCGTATAACTTAATATGAAGGACCAGGCAATAAAAGGTTAAAGATCAACTCAAAAACTCCGCTCAAAAGTATTTATTTTACAGAACCCAAAAGTGAAAGAATGAAGAGAAAATAATATTTACAATATTTACAAACAATGAGAAGAACGACAATTAACAATACTAAACAAAAACAAACAAAGGTGGGAAGGCGAGCTCGAGTGATGCCAAATGAAATAAATAAAACAGAACAAACTAGCTAGAAGATTAATGCAACTAAACTAACTACCAAACGAAAAATGTAGAAAAGAAAAGTCTTCGGCGTCAAGACGCCCTAACAAAACTACACTAACTACAATATAACAAAAACTTACAGGGTGTGGCACTCTCCTAAACTAGTGTGTCTAATAGAATTCAAAATTGTCCTACATGGTGCGCAATGTATGTTGCGCGACTTACTAACCTGCTCCCTCCCAGCCTCACATGCACCGTGATGACTGAACAAGGATGAACAGTAAAACAAACAAAAACACTTCACAACCACTAAACGACAATTGATTAATTCAAACGATAGACACACAGAAATCAGCAACAGCGAGTCAAACAACGACAAATGCCAAAGTGAGCAAACAGCTGGGGACGTGGAAGAGATATGGGTATTTGAGGAAGGTGGTGTAATGTGATTGGATGGGTAAACCGGGACGTCATCATCCTTCAGGAAAACTGATTGATCCAATGAGCATCTGAAACACACACACACACACATACACACAACAACGACAAACTACCCACATATCCCTATTACAACACTCTAAATACGTTCTCGTACGTAACAATTGTAAAGAGTAATGTAGATAACTATTTGAAGCTAGTGTTATCTGGGGAAAGGGGATGTAGTAAATGGGATGCTATAGACAAGGTTGTCCAGTAGAGGGCGGCATGGGTTTGCATATGTTAGCTTTTCTCTTGATGCACTGGAGTAGAGAGTAGTGTTGTCCCGGTGTCAGTCTGTCATCTGCTGAGGCGGTGTCGAGATGCGTTGTCCGCTCTGCACCTGTTAATAAAGATTCAAAGTAATGTATCTCCATGTCTCCACATTTATGATGCACCAAAGGATATTACACTTTGGGTTTTGCCAAAATGTTATAAATTGTATTAAAGTTCTTTACAGTGGCGTTGAGAGTATTCTGAAAGTGAACGGTGGTTTATGTGCTCCTGGTTTAAAGCTCATAGAGGTGTCAGGCAGGGGTGCTCATTGTCTGCTATGCTCTACTCTTTGGCAATAGAGCCACTTTTACAGCAAATACGGGTCAAACTTTATGGTTTATGTTTGCCAAACTGTGCAAAAAATCTTATATTGTCAGCTTATGCCGACGATGTCATAATTATGATTAGTAGGCAAAGTGACATACAGGTTTAGTCAGGTTTACTTAAAACTTTTAAAGGGTTATCTTCTGCTAGTGTGAACTGAACGGAAAGAACTTTGTTGACGGAGTATTGTGATGGTCACTGTAAACCAGATCCTGAAGACTCTTTTCCTCGTCTGTTTCTTTCAGTGAAACTAGAAGAGGTTTCTGGAGTGTTTTTAAAAGCTGTTGAAACCCTGTGTGTAGATTTCTTTTCTTGTTCTGGGAAAACTTTGTATAAGTATTGTGTTGTTATTTTTAACAAAAGAATGTTAAATAAGAAAACTGATACTCCATGGCGTGATTTTTTTAAACTGAATGTGGATAGAAAACCTGAGTGTAGAGCACTGTATAAACCACCGCTGACGAAAAAGACAGGTGACTTACAGTGGAGAATCCTCCATGGCGCTGTCGCCGTCAATGCTTTTACCCAGCTAGCAGGGAACGTTCTCAGAACTTTCGCTAACATTCCCTACAAGTTTGGTTAATGTTCTAAAGAAAACATTTGAATGTAATGTTTACTGAACATTTTAAGGATGTTTTCGCATTTTAAAAAATGTTCCTATAACGTTATATGAAAACTAAGATATAACATTTTAACTGCAACATTCAAAAGATGTTTTGGGAATGTTTCTGAAATAACAAGTTGTACTATGATCTCAAAATATCATTGTCCCTATGTTTCATTATAACGAAAGAAGAACGTTCTCTCTGTCACGTTAGGAAAACGTTTTGAGGATATCATTGAGAGATGAGATGTTGAATGTTCTTTATAAAACGTTATTTTAATGTGACGAGTTAACAAAATTATAACATTTTATTTGCAACATTTTGAGAATATTTTGGGAATGTTGTTAAAGTTAAAGTTTGTACAATGATCTCAATATAACATTGTCCCAATGTTTCATAAAAACAAAAGAAGAACATTCTCTCTGTCACATTTGTAGAATATTTTGAGGATATCATTGAGAGATGATATGTTGAATGTTCTTTATAAAACGTTCTTCTAATGTGACGAGTTAACACAATTAGAACATTTTACTTGCAACATTTTGAGCATATTTTGGGAATGTTGTTAAAGATAAAGTTTGTACAATGATCTCAAAATAACGTTGTCTTAATGTTTTGTCATAACAAAAGAAGAATGTTCTCTCTGTCACGTTAGGAAAATGTTTTGAGGATATCATTGAGAGATGAGATGTTTATTGTTCTTTATAAAACGTTCTTCTAATGTGACGAGTTAACACAATTAGAACATTTTACCTGCAACATTTTGAGCATATTTTGGGAATGTTGTTAAAGTTAAAGTTTGTACAATGATCTCAAAATAACATTGTCCCAATGTTTCATAAAAACAAAAGAGGAACATTCTCTCTGTCACATTAGGAAAATGTTTTGAGGATATCATTGAGAGATGAGATGTTTATTGTTCTTTATAAAACGTTCTTTTAATGTGACGAGTTAACAAAATTATAACATTTTATTTGCAACATTTTGAGCATATTTTGGGAATGTTGTTTAAGTTAAAGTTTGTACAATGATCTCAAAATAACGTTGTCTTAATGTTTTGTCATAACAAAAGAAGAACGTTCTCTCTGTCACATTTGTAGAATGTTTTGAGGATATCATTGAGAGATGAGATGTTTATTGTTCTTTATAAAACGTTCTTCTAATGTGACGAGTTAACACAATTAGAACATTTTACTTGCAACATTTTGAGCATATTTTGGGAATGTTGCTAAAGTTAAAGTTTGTACAATGATATCAATATAACATTGTCCCAATGTTTCATGATAACAAAAGAAGAACATTCCACTTGCAACATTTTGAGCATATTCTGGGAATGTTGTTAAAGTTAAAGTTTGTACAATGATCTCAAAATAACGTTGTCTTAATGTTTTGTCATAACAAAAGAAGAACGTTCTCTCTGTCACATTTGTAGAATGTTTTGAGGATATCATTGAGAGATGAGATGTTTATTGTTCTTTATAAAACGTTCTTCTAATGTGACGAGTTAACACAATTAGAACATTTTACTTGCAACATTTTGAGCATATTCTGGGAATGTTGTTAAAGTTAAAGTTTGTACAATGATCTCAATATAACATTGTCCCAATGTTTCATAAAAACAAAAGAAGAACATTCTCTCTGTCACATTTGTAGAATATTTTGAGGATATCATTGAGAGATGATATGTTGAATGTTCTTTATAAAACGTTCTTCTAATGTGACGAGTTAACACAATTAGAACATTTTACTTGCAACATTTTGAGCATATTTTGGGAATGTTGTTAAAGTTAAAGTTTGTACAATGATCTCAAAATAACGTTGTCTTAATGTTTTGTCATAACAAAAGAAGAACGTTCTCTCTGTCACGTTAGGAAAATGTTTTGAGGATATCATTGAGAGATGAGATGTTTATTGTTCTTTATAAAACGTTCTTCTAATGTGACGAGTTAACACAATTAGAACATTTTACCTGCAACATTTTGAGCATATTTTGGAAATGTTGTTAAAGTTAAAGTTTGTACAATGATCTCAATATAACATTGTCCCAATGTTTCATGATAACAAAAGAAGAACATTCTACTTGCAACATTTTGAGCATATTTTGGGAATGTTGTTAAAGTCAAAGTTTGTACAATGATCTCAATATAACATTGTCCCAATGTTTCATAAAAACAAAAGAGGAACATTCTCTCTGTCACATTAGGAAAATGTTTTGAGGATATCATTGAGAGATGAGAGGTTGAATGTTCTTTATAAAACGTTATTTTAATGTGACGAGTTAACACTATTAGAACATTTTACCTGCAACATTTTGAGCATATTTTGGGAATGTTGTTAAAGTTAAAGTTTGTACAATGATCTCAATATAACATTGTCCCAATGTTTCATGATAACAAAAGAAGAACATTCTACTTGCAACATTTTGAGCATATTTTGGGAATGTTGCTAAAGTTAGAGTTTGTACAATGATCTCAATATAACATTGTCCCAATGTTTCATGATAACAAAAGAAGAACATTCTACTTGCAACATTTTGAGCATATTTTGGGAATGTTGTTAAAGTTAAAGTTTGTACAATGATCTCAATATAACATTGTCCCAATGTTTCATAAAAACAAAAGAAGAACGTTCTCTCTGTCACGTTAGGAAAATGTTTTGAGGATATCATTGAGAGATGAGATGTTGAATGTTCTTCATAAAACGTTCTTCTAATGTGACGAGTTAACACAATTAGAACATTTTATTTGCAACATTTTGAGCATATTTTGGGAATGTTGTTAAAGTTAAAGTTTGGACAATGATCTTAAAATAACATTGTCCCAATGTTTCATGATAACAAAAGAAGAGCATTCTACTTGCAACATTTTGAGGATATTTTGGGAATGTTATTAAAGTTCAAGTTTGTACAATGATCTCAATATAACATTGTCCCAATGTTTCATAAAACCAAAAGAAGAACAATTCTCTCTGTCACATTAGGAAAATGTTTTGAGGATACCATTGAGAGATGAGATGTTTATTGTTCTTTATAAAACGTTATTTTAATGTGACGAGTTAACAAAATTATAACATTTTATTTGCAACATTTTGAGCATATTTTGGGAATGTTGTTTAAGTTAAAGTTTGTACAATGATCTCAAAATAACGTTGTCTTAATGTTTTGTCATAACAAAAGAAGAACGTTCTCTCTGTCACATTTGTAGAATGTTTTGAGGATATCATTGAGAGATGAGATGTTTATTGTTCTTTATAAAATGTTCTTCTAATGTGACGAGTTAACACAATTAGAACATTTTACTTGCAACATTTTGAGCATATTTTGGGAATGTTGCTAAAGTTAAAGTTTGTACAATGATCTCAATATAACATTGTCCCAATGTTTCATGATAACAAAAGAAGAACATTCTACTTGCAACATTTTGAGCATATTTTGGGAATGTTGTTAAAGTTAAAGTTTGTACAATGATCTCAATATAACATTGTCCCAATGTTTTGTCATAACAAAAGAAGAACATTCTCTCTGTCACATTAGGAAAATGTTTTGAGGATATCATTGAGAGATGAGATGTTGAATGTTCTTTATAAAACGTTCTTGTAATGTTATGTGTTAACACAATTAGAACATTTTAATTGCAACATTTTAAGGATGTTTTGAGGATGTTGTTGAGATAACAGATTATATAATGTTCTCAGTAAAACATTGGCACAATGTTCCATAATAACAGAGGAGGAACATTATCAAATCAACGTTCGTAAAATGTTTTGAGGATATCACTGAGACCTGAGATGATGAGTGTTTTTAAAAAAAATTCTTGTAATGTGACGTGTTAACAAAACTAGAACATTTTAAATGTAACATTTAGCAATCAAACTACACAATTATTGTTAAATTGAGCTTGCTGGTCTGACAGCAGGCCCACAGGGTTCACGATGGAACATATGGTGCATTTAAGTCCTCCTGGGAAGTTTGTATTCATGAGGTTTTACAATTTTGTTTAATGTTTTAAATTAATGAAGCCACTGTAAACTTTATCATCACATATTATACTGTTACATATTAATGCTATCATATTTTGTGCAGGCATTAGCTTACTTCATTGTCACTGCTGAATACCTAAGTATAGTGGTATCCCACAATGTTTCCCACTGACACACCCCTAACTCTTCAAGATCGGGGTTAAAGAAAATCCTGAGCTTCCTACTCATATTCTCATCATTGTGGTGGCGTTCAACTTGTAAATACGATCTTTATGACATGACTTGAATGCACCAATAGCTCTAGCTTAATTAGGGACAATCCATACAAACACTCTTTGCTAAAATACATTACAGACTGTCACAGTAAGAAGTTATTCGTCCTGTATCAACGCTAAAGGCCTAACCACTGCAGTCAACACCTTGGAGTATCCATGCTGTTAAATAAAAGTCTGTAGACAAGGGTTAGGGTTAGAGTTAGGGTTAACCTTAACCCTTAATTTCTAACCCAGACCCGGTTTCACAGAGTTTAGATTAAGCCAGGATTAGGCCTTAGTGCATTTAATTAGCTTTTAAAAATGTGCCTTAGAAAAAAGAAAAAGAAACATTACTGGTGTGCATCTTGAGACAAAATAATGGCACCGACATATTTTAAGATATGTCAGTGCAAGTTGCTTTCAGGTAAAACAGCTCAAACGTGCATTTTAGTCTGGGACTACAGGCTTAAACCTTGCCTGTGAAACCCGGGGTATATGTTGCAACTTGTATAGAATTATGCCAATGTTACCAAAGTGTTGTGTTGGACAGAGGATTTACCCTAAACCAACAGGTTGTGTAACAGTGCCACACAGGGTGAAAAGCAAGTTGACATTATTAGGCATAAGAGTGTTTCTAAAGGAAAGGTCAATATTTTGTTAAAGTGCAAAAGGATCATTATGGGTCACATGAATGTATCTCTAATGTTACCATGATACCAATCCATTAGTTTTTCATGTAGGTAGGTATACAGAATTGTATATGAATAGCCTATACATATGCAATGTTTGCTCTGTTTAATATATAATATGTTTGCTCTTTTAAACTGCTGTTTGGCAGAGCAGTGGTAAATATATGTTGTTATACATGGTATATATTATTTGTGTAATTTATTATTATTATTTATATGTTATTGTAAGTTTATTTATTTTTTATCATGCACTGCAATGAAGACACCATTTAACCAATTGATTAAATATAACAGCCAGCTTACAAATACAACTAAATAAATAGCCGTGCACATTTTTTTCATATTCTTTCTTTTAAAACATGTAATCTTTTCCTGTAATTGCAATGTTACCACATTATTGGCTGTCTCTTCGAGTTGTTTTGAGCATGATTGGCTATTCAGACTGTCATCCAGGAATCTGGCCAATGGCAGCTATGCGCGCCTTTTACTGGTCAAGTTTGAAGTTTGAATATTCGTCTGTTTTAGAGTGAGAGTGTGTGTGTGTGCGCGCTGCTGCTGCTCGGGAGGATCTTCAGTACTAGCCTCCTTCGGTTCTGTGGCTTTTACATTGTTTAAAACATGGATTATTTTGCATCGTACTGTTACATTTTTATTTTGAGCGAGTTGCGGGATGTAAATGGACAACGAATTTTAACAACGTAGCCTACGTGTAACGGACATATTGCAATCTGCGGAAGGTAAATAACTTTATTTTATATAAAAATACATTCTGCTACATCAAAATATAGTGTGTTAAATTGAGAAGCTAATTTTAAATGCGACTAGAGCAATATCGATATTATGTCAATGTTTCAGGCTGCATGTGTAACGTTAGGCTAAATATTGTCAGCTAAGTTAGTTTTTGATAAAAATAAATAAAAATAAACCTCAGCATAGTCTGAGCTTTACAATGAGTGAACTGAGAACATTGTGTCTTTATACAGAGAGGAACTCGACCCACACTATGAAAACTAGGCTTTTGAATGATCGCGGGATATCGGCCTAACGTTACCGTCAAAATGATGAGTCATCATCATAATATGTTTTTGAGCTGGTGAGTAAAAATTTGCAAGCTTTTTATGTCTCTTTTAGTAAGTAAATACAAATAGCTAATAATATTGCTGTATGTGTGTGTTTCCCATTATCCAGGAATTTTGGGAATAAATTATCCAGCCACATGATCTTCAGTTGCGGTGAGTATTGTCATAGTAAAATACACGTGAAATAGAGGCAGAACATGTAAACTCTGCTCAAAGGCACACTGGTCCAAACCCTCCAGTCAAAATTGTACCTGTCTTCTTGATATGAGTTTTTATGGGCCTAGCTGACCCAAACATAAATGTCCTTTCAAAATGAAATTATTTTCAAACCTGTATGACTTCTGTGAAACACAAGAATGTTGGGAATAAAACAACATTGGAACCCATTTTATGGAAACAAATGTTCCCAATGTTTCATGATAACAAAAGAAGAACATTCTACTTGCAACATTTTGAGCATATTTTGGGAATGTTGCTAAAGTTAAAGTTGTACAATGATCTCAATATAACATTGTCCCAATGTTTCATGATAACAAAAGAAGAACATTCTCTCTGTCACGTTAGGGAAATGTTTTGAGGATATCATTGAGAGATGAGATGTTGAATGTTCTTCATAAAACGTTCTTCTAATGTGACAAGTTAACACAATTAGAACATTTTACTTGCAACATTTTGAAAAAATAAAATAAAATAAACCTCAGCATAGGAGCTTTACAATGAGGGAACTGAGAACATTGTGTCTTTATACATAACATAAATGTCCTTTCAAAATGAAATTATTTTCAAACCTGTATGACTTCTCTGAAACACAAGAATGTTGGGAATTAAACAACATTGGAACCCATTTTATGAAAAAAAACAAAAAAAACAGTGAAGTCATTTCTCAAGATATCTTAATTAAGGTTATACAAAATAAATTCATACAGTTTTGGAACAACATGGAGTACTGGTAAATAACGATAGAGAGTCTATTTTTTGGATGAGCTGTTCTTTTTAGGACATGTTCCCAGGGTCCTTTGCTAAATTAACCATGGTTTTTATTATAGTAAAGTGTAGAAACAATATTTTTATGGTGGATTGATTACAATAATTTATTACCATTTAGTTAGTGTAGCAAAACCATGGTTAATGTTAGTAAGGGTTCTCCAGATTTATATAGCCTAACACTTAAGGAAAACATAAAAAATGGTCCTATATGTCACCCAGATCAATAGTCTGTTAACACACATTAACACACTTTTTACATTTTCTTAAGATCAAGCATTGGACCAATGTTTACGGAGCAGAACAGGCACCAACAGAGAAACAAGTCCATCACTAGTAAGTATCCACTGCATTTTATAAAACCGTAGTCAATTTTAAACGCACAATGCACTCCAAAATAAAAATGATCTATTTTTTTCTCCCTCGTGCCAGATTTATATCTGTCCCAGATTTATATCTGACTTTCTTTCCACAGAGATTTTTAGAAAAATTATCATTAAAGAGAATCATATAAAGAGAAATGTGGGAGGAGCTTGAATTTATTGCCTAGCCCTGTTTGTTTGAACCGCGAGAGCCGTCAAAGCTTATGCTACTCCTATGTCATGCACCGACAAGAGCCTTTTATAGTCAACACGTCGGACGCAAGCAACTTGCAGTTTTGCCCCCACCAACAACGCATAGTATTGCATACAACGGTGCGTCGCGTATCAAAAACTGGGACGACACATTTTTCTACTCATAGACGCATATGGCGGCCGAAGTGTAGTGATGCGTAGCCTTGCAGGCGCATATGCGTATCGATGCGTTGACTAACTCTTTGGGCGTAATTTGACTTGCATATGGCTGTCTGCTGGAAGCTAGTTATTTAAGTCGATAAAATTATAAATATGGTAGGGCTGGGGGAATTAACACGTTAATCTTCGCGATTAATTTGAGATGCTTAACGAGTTTATAAAAAAAATGCAATTAACGCAGCACTTTTTTTGCCTCATTTTAATGACTTCCTGTTGCGGAAAAGGCTGCAAAATATGCCGTCCCGCCCCTCCGTGTTCGGCGATCAGGTTTTATTCTCGCGCAGCTTTCATGACCGGGTCTTTTCCGCTCCGCGCTCTCCATTCCGTGTGTGTGTGTCGGCGCACTGACACACACACACAACACTGAGCAAACATTGAGCTCTTTGCTCAATGTTCTGCTCCGTGTTTGCGCTTGCGCGTTCTGCTCTGTCGTTAACGGCCCAAACGCTCCAATCATGTACCGATCATGCACTGGAAAGCAAAGTCAAATAACGTGAAATTTCTCAGTAGTAGACTTCTGTGAAATAGCCCTACTGAGCTGGTATAGTCATGCTGACAACAATGGTAAAATTACCTGCTCTGATCACATGCTCTTGTAATAATAGCTTTGTAGGACTATGTTTTATTTTGATAATTAGAAAAAAAAAATTATAATAATAAATTGTTAAATTTATTATGTTGATTGATTATTGAAAATAATAATATATTGATATATTGATGTTTAATATTATTTTAATACAGGGCTATTTTCTGTTCCTTTTTTTCCTTTTTGTTGTTTAATTAGGTTATTCTAAGTTTAAATATTGATGATTACAAGCTTGGGGGAAATGCAATTAATTGCATTTAATTACAGCAAATTGTGTAAATAATCAGTTACTTTTTTTAATCGATTCCCAGCCCTAAAATATAAAATATGGATATGTTTCTTACACAAACGCATCACTTCGCTTCACCTTTCGCCTTTATTAACCTGCCAGAGCCGTGTGGAGTACTTTTATCATGGATGGATGCATTTTTATGGACTTGTCAAAAAAATCCCACAGGGAGCTACAGAATAAGAAATCTTTGAAGTCCACTTTTTTACTGTCTGTTTCCATCAGTAAAATTACAGTTTTTTTTTTTCTCTCAGAATTGTGAGGCAAGAACACACAATTGCAAGAAAATATCAGAATTGTGAGCTGTCTTTTTTACTCCCCTCAGAATTCACCCTTCGAGGGAGTTTGATTGACAGGTATTTTTTACATTTTTATTTTACCAAAAATATATTTTTTTAAAAAAATTACACAAATTAAACGTTGAGACTTTGTTTCAACTTTCATATCAAAAGTAACCTGCTCTGTCTTGTCTCTGCGTTTAAACGTTTCAGCGTTTTTTCTGTGATCCGCAATGTATTTTTCATTGCGTGACAATATGATGTGTGGCGTGAGAGCGCCATGGCTTGTTGGACATAGCAACAGTAACTAAAGGGGGCGGGTCTTTGCAAATTGCATTAACCATGGCTGCCTGTTAATTATCACTGGACTACTTCGCTCTCGCATCTCCCAAAAGTAAATTTTTTTTTGTTTTCTTGATTCCATTTGAATGGTTTAATTAAATTGCTATAACCAATTATTTAAAATGTAATGATTTAAGCAAAACGTTCTTCAAAGGTTAAACCAAACTTTTATTTGACGGATTGCCGTGTAGACCTTTGAGTTTCTCTGTGTTTTATGATATGATGATAGTTTTTCTCAAATGAAGCTAAAATGCTGCTGAAGTGACTCTCAGAGCAGCTGTATTGATGAAGTGCATTAATGTTCTCATATAGAAACGACAGCAAAAAAAAAATAAGCCAGAATTGCTTTTTTTTCTCAGGTTTTACTAATTTATCCTGTGATTCTGACTTTCAAACGGCCAATTGCGAGTTTATATCTCGCACTTCTGAGAAAAAAAAGTTTGAATTGTGATTCGCAATTACCTTTTTTAAAAATTGTATTCCATGGCGGAAACAAGCTTTCATATGCACAGACAGTAGCTCACATTTAACATGCAGATTGTGCGCACACAGAAACCTACTGGAGCACAAAAAGTTAGTGTCAACACTGTCCTGTGATTTCTCAATAAGAAACAGAAGTTATAGCATATTTTTCTTTCTGCTTTTGAAGTAACTAAAACTTACAGCTTAGCTAATAGCAAAGAGACGATTCACAGGTATGATTAAATCACACTAGAAATTGTTCTATCTCAAATGCAGTACTACTTTATCTGTATCTGATTTAAAACAAGCAGAAATCTGTAAGAAATGTAACAATCCATAGACAATATAACTGATGAAAATGAGCTGTTACATCAGAGCAAAAGCATCGTGGGCAGTGCTGTGACATGCTGCAGCTGTGCTCAAGGCTACCTGAGTTCGAGGTTCACACTTCTCAAGCCAAGTTTGTAGTTTGTTAAAATAATTTAGCCTCTAGTTGTGTTATTAAAGGGATACTCCACTTTTTTTGGAAATAGGCTCATTTTACAACTCCCCCAGAGTTAAACAGTTGAGTTTTACCGTTTTCGAATCCATTCAGCCGAGTTTCTGATATTTGGAAGAATATCAGTAACCAGACAGTTTCTGGCCAAATTGACTTCCATAGTAGGAAAAAATATATACTATGGAAGTCAATGAGACCAGAAACTGTCTGGTTACTGACATTCTTCTAAATATCAGAAACTCGGCTGAATGGATTAGAAAACGGTAAAACTCAACTGTTTAACTCTGGGGGAGTTATAAAATGAGCCTATTTACAAAAAAAGTGGAGTATCCCTTTAACATGTATATAATGGATTAAGTATATGTTTTAAATTACAGAAACAAAATAGATACTCATAAGGTATCATATTTATACTTTTAAATAAACTAATCTAATTAATTTCTGATTAATAATTAGGCTGGCTAATTTTGAAAGTTTTCAAAGTCAATATTGCTTGTGATCTTAATATGTAATATGTATTTGTATTATTTTTGTTTACACTGTTGCATGATCTTCTTTTATAGGCTATGAGGAAAAACTCTACCATGCACACAGAGAATGGAGCTCAATTCTGCTAACTGGGATAGCAGCTGAAAAAGAAGAAGAGAAGAACAGTAGAACACCTATTAATGCAGATGACTTTATTCTTTTTCTGCAAGAACCAAGACAACCAAAGACTGATGATGAGCGCTCTGAGCAAACAGCAGTCAAGACGTGTGATTGCACATTGGACTTTACTGAGTTCTTCATTTAATGTTGGGCATCTACTGTACGCAGAACTTCTAATAATTTATGTGAATGCCATTCATAAACCTGTTAGATTTTTGTTTTATTTTAGAGATTAATAAAATTGTATGTTTTAACAATGTTATAGCTAAGCATTTTTTATGTTTAAGAGAACATTTTGGGAACAAAAATAAAACTTCCCACTAAAAAATTTATAAGAATGTTAAGTAGTATTTTTAAGAGTATTTTTAGAGAATGTTATCCTAACTTTTAGAAGAACGTTCTAAGAATAAAAATAAAACTTCCTGCTAAAAACTTTATAAGAATAAAGGGATAATGTTCTAAAAATGTTATGATTAAACATTTATAGAAGGTCATCATCACAAAACATTTTTAGAGTGTTCTTAGAGAATGTTATCCTACCTTTTAGGAGAAATAATGTTCTAACAATATTATTATTAAACATTTTTATAATGTTGTAAAAAAATTTTTTATCTGAACTTTTAAAAGAACATTCTGGGAACAAAAATAAAAACACCCCCTGAAAACTTTCTAAGAACGTTAGAGAATAATGTTGTAAGAATGGTACACCTAAACATTTTAATAATGTTTTTAAATAATGTTATCCGAACATTTAAAAGAACATTCTGGGAACAAAAATAAAACTATCCGCTTACAACATTATAAGAACGTTAGAGAATAATGTTATAAGAATGTTATTACTAAACATTTTAATAATGTTTTTAGAAAATGTTCTCTAAACATTTAAAAAAACATTCTGGGAACAAAAATAAAACTACCCGCTGAAAACGTTCTATGAACATTAGAGAATAATGTTATAAGAACGTTATTACTAAACATTTTAATAATGTTTTTAAAAAAATGTTATCCGAACATTTATAAGAACATTCTGGGAACAAAAATAAAACTACACGCTAAAAACATTATAAGAACGTCAGAGAATAATGTTATAAAAATGTTACTACTAAACATTTTAATAATGTTTTTAGAAAATGTTCTCTAAACATTTAAAAAAACATTCTGGGAACACAAATAAAACTACCCGCTGAAAACGTTCTGAGAAAATTAGAGAATAATGTTAAAAGAATGTTACTACTAAACATTTTAATAATGTTTTTAAAGAATGTTCTCCAAACTTTTAAAAGAACATTCTGGGAACAAAACTAAAACTAGCCGCTGAAAACTTTCTAAGAACGTTAGAGAATAATGTTAAAAGAATGTTACTACTAAACATTTTAATAATGTTTTTAAAGAATGTTCTCCAAACTTTTAAAAGAACATTCTGGGAACAAAACTAAAACTAGCCGCTGAAAACTTTCTAAGAACGTTAGAGAATAATGTTAAAAGAATGTTACTACTAAACATTTTAATAATGTTTTTAAAGAATGTTCTCCAAACTTTTAAAAGAACATTCTGAGAACAAAACTAAAACTAGCCGCTGAAAACATTTATAGAACAATACATGCTAATGTTCTTAGAACATTTTTAGAACAAAAAATTTCTAGCTGGGTATTTCAATTGTAAATCCTGAGACTGATGCTGTCGTGGAAATTTTAACATTAGAACAGGATGTACTGTACGAAACCAATGGAAAACTTGTTGCTTTGACTGTGTGCGTGTGTATGTATAAATAACAAGTTTGGAAATGAAACTAGACAGTCTGTTAGAATCTTGTGATTAGCAAATGAAGTCATCATTAAAACAAAGTTTGCTTTACCTAGTAACAGAGGGGTTTGCATATGAAGAACCAACCAAATAGTGGGGAAATTATGTAATGCAGCATACATTTATGCCATACCTCTATACTATAAAAACTGTTGTATTCTTGTGTACTGTGGGGATTTTCTCAATGGAATTTGTCTGAGATCCTCCGGCCTTGATTCTTCTTGGGAGAGTTTCTCTGAGAACTGCTCGAAGACTCTCCCGGCCGTTATTAAAGCATTTAGAGGACATTTGCTGATGTCTGTCTGTTATTTCTGCTGCGCAGCAGGTCAGTTTAGGGAAGCAAGTAAATTAGAGTAAGAGACTCGGCCAGTTGTCGACGGAAGACGCAAAGAGCTTGAGTATAAAGGTTATTAAGTGTCGATTTGTAGACACTCTGTGTCGATGAGTAGACGCAACAGATTTATTTATTAAGTGTCGATTTGCAGATGCTAGATAGTCGGGTTTAGGGAAAAAATCCACTACAATGCTGAATGTCCTTTTTGCACTGAGAGAGAAACCATCTTTCATGCATTTGTAAAGTGTGCAAGATTAGAGCCTTTATTTCTGCTTTTAGGAAACAAGTGTAATGACACTTTTTCTACGGTGTTATTTATTTTGGGTTTTAAATATGTGTTTAAAAAAAGATTTGTATGCCAGTTGTTGAATTTTGTTTTAGGCCAAGCAAAATTGGCTATTTATATAAGTAGGAAAAAGAAAGTCAAACAAAATTTGGGACAGAATGTAGTTGCAATGTTTTCAAACATGGTGAAAGCAAGAATATTGATTGATTTTGCTTATTACAAGCATATGGACGACCTGATCACTTTTGAAGGTATTTGGTGTTGCAGTGAGGCTTTGTGCTCTGTGTCTGAAGGTGATTTGGCTTTTGCACATTTATTGTGAGTTGGAGTTGCTATTAATATTTATGCACATTGTAATTTAAATGTACTGTGAAATGTATTTGTAATAAAAGAAATAAAAAAATTCTCTCTCTCTCTTTCTCAAACACACACACACAAACACACGTCTCTCTCTCTCTCTCTCTCTCTCTCTCTCTCTCTCTCTCTCAAACACACGTCTCTCCCTCTCTCTCTCTCTCTCTCAAACACACGTCTCTCCCTCTCTCTCTCTCTCTCCCTCGCTCACAAACACACACATACCTCTCTCTCTCTCTCTCTCTCTCTCTCTCTCTCTCTCAAACACACGTCTCTCCCTCTCTCTCTCTCCCTCACTCACAAACACACACATACCTCTCTCTCTCTCTCTCTCTCTCTCTCTCTCTCTCTCTCACACACACACATACGTCTCTCTCTCTCTCTCTCTCTCTCTCTCTCTCTCTCTCTCTCTCTCGGTGCATGCTGGGAGTGTTTGGGTGCGTGTGAGGGTTCTCAAGAGGGGAGGGTGAACGTGTGTTTGTTTCGAACTTTTCTAAAACGTTTGTTTCTTTTTTCCTGATTAAACTTAATTTCGTAGTGATAAGAGTTTTTTGAGGATAGTTTTTGGGAGCGGGATGGCGTCTCTTACGCCACCTGTTTCCCTTCGCCATGGAGTTAGGTGTGTGACGGCGAACGGGGTGAATGTGGAGGAAGTGTTACTTTCAGTAGGAGAGGAGATCGGCTATGAAAACATTTCATCTGCTTCGCGAATGAATAAAGCTGTGGTTGTGTTTGTGAAGGAAGAGAACCAAGTGAATCGTCTTATAAGCAGTGGAATAGTGGTAAGTGGAGATTTTATTACTGTTTTGCCGCTGGTTGCTCCAACTATCAAAGTCACCGTTTCAAATGTGCCGCCTTTCATCCAGAGTCATGAGATAGAACGAGAGCTGTTGCGTTATGGTAAGTTAGCTAGCGCGATTAAAACCGTTCCCCTCGGATGTAGAAATGAAGCGCTGAAACACGTAATGTCGTTTAGAAGGCAGGTTTTTATGTTCCTAAACGAACAAGAGCTAGATGTGTCGTTTAAAGTTTGGCATGAGGGAAGGGCGTACATGGTTTACGCAAATACTGGGAACATGAAATGTTTTGAGTGTGGAGATGTTGGCCATAAGCGTTTAGCATGCCCGCATAAAGTTCAAGTTCAAGCTGCGGTAGAAGCCGCTAGACAAACTGATGAGGTTGATCTTGTGAATGATCCTGAAAATGTGCAGCCTGTAGATGTGGAAGAGAATGAGCCTCAGGGAGCTGAGGAAGTTGTAGAGGAAAATGAGACCCAGGGAGTTGAGGAAGCTGTTGAATTAAATGAAGAAAATGACAACCAAATTGAGGAAAGTGTGATTGAGAATAATGAAATAACTGGAACGGTTGTGAATAATGTAAGGAGTGAAGATATGGAACATGTTGCAAGTAGCAGAGAAAATGAGGTTGGAAGTAGTAAAAGTGAGATCAATGGTGATGCAGAAATGAGAGACGAAGATGTACTTTCTGAGTTTTCGGACATTGGGTCACAAGTGATGGAAGACATGTACTCTTTAGAGGAAATTGATGACTTTCTTGAGACAACATTTGGTAAAGTTGTAGAGGTAGAGCAATTTTTTCCAGATGTGGACAAATTTATAATATCAGTGTTGTGGCTGCAAAAAAAAGTGAGTTATGAAGTTTTGGATAAAAAGAAAAGATTCCGGCTGAAAAAGATGATAACGAAATTAAGGAGAAGAAAAGTGAATGTTTCAAAAAATTGATATGAACAAATCACAAGTGGTGTTCTTTACTCTGTGCTTTTTCTTTTCAGTTTCTGTCTATTTCTTATTTCTCTATATGGATGTGTGGAGAGTGGGATCATTAAATATTAATGGAGGTAGGGACAAGAATAAATTAGCACAGATTTCAGAGTTGTTAAGAATAGAAAAGGTTAATGTTTGTTTTTTACAAGAAACACATACAGACACTGATAATGAAGTAGAATGGGGATTATGGTGGAAAGGAAATTTTGCCTTGAGTCATGACACAAGAAATAGTGCTGGGGTAGCTATTTTATTTTCTGAAAGTGTGAATATTTTAAAGGTAGAAGAAATTGTTAAAGGACGATTACTATTAACACAAATTGAGTATAAAGGAATAGAATCTGTATTTGTTAATGTTTATGCTCCTAATAATGGTCCAGAAAGGCTGGAATTTTTTATGGAATTACGAAATGTGATTGAAAAATATGATGATAATGTTTGTCTAATACTTGGAGGTGATTGGAATTGTACAATAGACTTTGTTGTTGATCGAAATGGAGAAGAGCCCCATAATAAGTCAAGTGATGCATTAAAAAAAGTTATCAATGAATTCCAGTTAACAGATGTATGGAGAATGAGAAATGAAGGTGTAAAGCAGTATACATGGTTAAGAGTTGTTGATAATAGAATTAGTGGAGCGAGATTGGATAGGTTTTATTTAAAAAAGACATGGAACAATAAGGTGATGAATACTTTTATTAGACCTAATGGTTTTTCAGACCATCACATGGTTATATTAGATGTTAATATTTAGCCTAATTATTGAAACCTTATTATGTAGGTTGAGGAGGAATTTAAATGGAACTTTAATCCCTCATGTTAATGGCCATTCTAAGGTGGTTTTATCAGCATATGCAGATGACATTACGGTTTTTATTACAGGACAAGAAGACATTGAAATTTTAACAAAAATTATTGAAGTATATGAAAAAGCCTCCTCTGCTAAGGTTAATTGGACAAAAAGTGAAGGATTTATGATTGGTAAGTTGGAAAATTTTCCAAAACTTCCAGGAGGGTTGCAATGGAGAAAAGACGGACTAAAGATTTTAGGTGTTTTTTTTGGAAATGAACAATTTCAAAAGAAAAACTGGGAGGGTTTGATAGAAAAGGTGTCTGCCCGATTGTCGAAGTGGCGATGGCTATTACCACAATTGTCATATCGAGGAAGGGTCCTGGTAGTAAACAATCTGGCTGCTTCTGTTCTGTGGCATCGGACTGTTGTCATGGAGCCACCAGAGGAATTGATCTCCAATATACAAAGGACAATAGTGAACTTTTTCTGGAATGGACAACATTGGTTGCGTGCTGCAGTATTATACCTACCAGTACAAGAGGGTGGACAAGGACTGGTGGATGTGAGAAACAGAATCCGTGCTTTTAGGCTACAAGCTGCACAGAGATTTCTGTATGATAAAGAGGTGCTTTGGGGAAAAACTGCAAGTGTGATCATGAGGACAGTTGGTGGCTTTGGACTTGATAAACAACTATTTTTAATGAAGCTTGAAGAGATTAACCTGTCTGAGCTCACTGTTTTTTATAGAGCTATGTTGCAAACATGGAAAACTGTTATACGAACAGAACGGAGTATGGACAATTTGGAACTTTGGGCACCAGAGGAGCCACTTTTTTTTAATCCACTGATTCAAACTAGACTGTTGTCCTCTGTGACTATACGACAATGTTTATTAAGGAATGGAATCGTAAAGCTGGATCATTTATTGAATGAAGATGGATGGAAGTCAATTGATGAACTTCAAGAAGCAACAGGCTTGAGATCTTCACGTCTAGTGTCAAAGCTAAAGGAAGAAATCTGCAATGTACTACCAAGTGGATACAGAACATTTATTGCACAAAGACATGAGAATACCCAGGACATGGGGAATAATGTGCAATTTCCAGAACTGGTAATTTCTCCAGCAATAAAGGAGGATGAAGAAGAAGTGGTGGATGCCATTTTGTCCTTCAAGAATCCTCAATTTTATTCCCTTAAAGGCATGTCAAAGAAAGAACTGTACAACGTCACAGTAAAAACAATACATCAAGACTCTTTGAGAAAACAAAAAGTTTCCAAGTGGCCAGATTTGTTGAGCCCAGACTTCCTGATAAGAGACAGGTGGAGAGCCCTATATAAACCCCCTGTAGAGAAGCGTTCGGGGGATCTGCAGTGGAGGATTATTTATGGGGCGATAGCAACAGACGGACATGTGGCACACCTGAATACAGCTGTGAAGGGGGAATGTCGATTCTGTGGGGAAAAAGAGGATTTGGAGCATTTGTTTTTGAAGTGTGGGAGATTAAAAGGCATTTTTAAATTGCTTGGGAGCTGGTTTGGTAAATTTGATGAGAATTTTTCAGATAAGGTGTTTATTGGAGGAATAAAATATACATTTTCAAAAAGGAAAAAAATGTGTTTATTAAATTACTTGATTGGAACAGCTAAACTGGCAGTGTGGAAAACACGAAAAAACAAAGGTTTACAATTGGCAACTATAGATCCTGAAGAAATGTGCAAGTGGCTTATAGCGGGGAGGCTTAAGATTGAATTTGCATATTATAGGTTGACAAATAATTTATTAGGTTTTTGTGATATATGGTGTGTTAATGAAGTGTTATGTATGTTACATGAGGATCAGTTTGTTTTAAATTTTTGAAAGATTTTAAAGGGAGTTTTTTTTTAAAGGAGGTTTTATAATAGTAAGAATGCAAATGTATTTATAGTAGTGAATATTTTGTTGAAAAGTGTGAAGTAAAAAATGTATAAATAAAGGTATTGTTAAACCTCTCTCTCTCTCTCCCTCACTCACAAACACACACATACCTCTCTCTCTCTCTCTCTCTCTCTCTCTCACACACACACACACGTCTCTCTCTCTCTCTCTCTCTCTCTCTCTCTCTCTCAAACACACGTCTCTCCCTCTCTCTCTCAATTCAATTCAATTCAAATGAGCTTTATTGGCATGACTGTGTAAAATAGCACAATATTGCCAAAGCAATAGACATATACAAACATATACGTACAGGTAGATAAATAAAAGTGAACAATAAAAACTAAAATAAAAAAAAATAACATTTCCATATTATGCATATATATATCACAATGGAAAAAAAAAAAATAAGTCCAGAGAGCAGTTTAAGGGAAGAGGGTTCAGCCCTTGTCCCTCATATGATGGCAGGAAGACACACACTGCGCTGCCAGGAGAACACACTCTTCTTTCTCTCCCAGAATATAAGACAGTTTGTCTGTGAGGCTCGCTTGTTGGAATTGGGGTAAAATCTGAGCTATTAGTGTGAAATAAGAGTCTCTGATGTGTTTGTACTTGCTGCACTGGGTGAGGAAGTGCAGCTCGTCCTCCACGACTCCATCAGTGCAGTGTGAACACAGTCTGAGCTCTCTGGCTCTCCAGCTCGGCTTGTGTCGGCCCGTCTCCACACACAGACTGTGGTCACTGATGCGATACCTCGTCAGGAGCTTTCTCTGACCATAGTTACTGATCTCGGTCAGGTATGGGGCCAATTTATAATCAGACTTTATTTTGTGGAAGTATTTTAATTTATTTACTTGTGTGACCTTTATCTGCCAATCTTGTCTCTCTCTCTCTCTCTCAAACACACACACACCTCTCTCTCTCTCCCTCTCTCTCTCTCAAACACACACACACACACACATACACACACACACACACACACACACACACACACGTCTCTCTCTCTCTCTCTCTCTCTCTCTCTCTCTCTCAAACACACACACACACACACACACACACACACACGTGTCTCTCTCTCTCTCTCTCTCTCTCTCTCTCTCTCTCTCTCTCTCACACTTCCGGTGTACGCTGGGAGAGTTTGGGTGTGTGTGGGGGATTCGTAAGGGGAGAGGGTGACTGTTATTTACTTTTTTTCCTTATTTTTCATCTTTAAAATTTGGGGTATAACAGTTGATTTTGGAAAGTGGATTAAGTTGAGGTTAGTCTTGTCTTTTTGGGACGGTGTTGGGATGGCGTCGCTCCCGGACGGGGGAGAGCCACCGCCACCTGTGTCTCTGCGTAACGGAATCAGGTGTGTTACCGCGGCAGGTGTGGATGTGGAAGACGTGCTAGTCGCGGTCGGAGAGCAGATCGGCTTTGAGAACATTTCTTCGGCTTTGAGGATGAATAAGGCCGTTGTGGTTTTTGTAAAGGAGGAAGAGATAGCTAATCGCCTCATTACCAACGGAATTGTGGTAAGTGGTGATTTTATTAATGTTTCACCGCTGATTTCGCCGACGACACGTATAACTATCTCGAACGTGCCCCCATTCATTCATAATGATGAGATTGAGCGGGGATTAGTTCGTTATGGAAAGTTTGCTAGCGCAATTAAAATGGTTCCACTTCGTTGTAAAAATGCAGCATTAAAGCATGTTATGTCGTTTAGGCGGCAGGTGTTCATGTTTTTGAATGAGCAGGAATTAGACATTTCTTTCAGAGTATGGCATGAAGGAAAGGCATACATGGTGTATGCAAACACTGGAAGTATGAAGTGTTTTGAGTGTGGAGATGTGGGCCATAAAAGGATGGCGTGTCCACATAAAGCTCAAAATAGTGAGGAGGCTGCAGGCCCTAGTGATGCTGCCGATGTAGCAAACGGATCTCAGACCGCAAAACAGTCTCATGCTGGAGAGACTAGTGACGGTAGAGCTCCAAGTGCTAAGCAAACTGATGATGTTGTTGACAATGTTGACAACGATGATAATGAGTTTAGTAAGAAAGGTGAAAAATCTGTTTTTTCCAAACAAAATGAAAAGGCTGAAGCTAATGGAACTGTGGATAATGAAGTGGCAGGGATATCTGGATGTGTTGAAATGTCTGAGGATAAAGAGATAAGAGATGATGATTCGGTCTCTGATATTTCTGAGATAGGTTCACAGGTTTTGGATGATACGTACACATTGCAGGAAATTAATAACTTTTTGGATGCAACATTTGGAAAAGTAGTGGAAGTTAAGGATTTTTTTCCAGACACAGATAAATTCATTGGGTCTGTATTGTCGCTGCAGAAAACAGTCAGTTACGAAGCTTTAGATAAAAAAAAGAGATTTCGTCTGAAGAAAATGATAACAAGGTTAAGGAAGGATAAAATGCATGCTTTTAAAAAAGTAAAATGAAGAAGTTGCACCTGGTGATTTCTAAACTTTGTGTGTCATATTTGTACCTGTCCTGTCTCTTTTTCTTTTTTCTTATGGGGCTTTTAAGGGTGGGCTCCTTGAATATAAATGGAGGTAGAGATAGGACAAAATTGGCAATGATTTCAGAGTTTTTTAAAATTAACCGGGTTGATGTAGCTTTTTTACAAGAAACACATACTGATAATGACAATGAAAATGAATGGAGCATGTGGTGGGAAGGGAAGCTCACTTTAAGTCATGGGACAAATAACAGCGCAGGGGTAGCTATTTTATTTTCAAAAAATATCAATGTTAATGTTCTAACTGTAGATGAGGTTATAAAAGGTAGACTTTTGTTAACTAAAATTGAGGTTGGAGGAATGGAACTTGTGTTCATGAATGTTTATGCCCCAAATAATGGGTCTGAGAGGATGGATTTTTTTATGAAAATGACAAGGTTAATTAAGACAATTGATAGTAATGTGTGTATTGTTGTGGGAGGAGATTGGAATTGTACCACAGACTTTACAATTGATAGAAATGGAGAAGAGCCACACAGTCAATCAAGCATGATGTTGACAAAGGTATTGAATGAATTTGAATTAATTGATGTGTGGAGAATGATAAATAAAAGAGCTAGACAATATACCTGGCTTAAAGTAAATGATAATAGAGTTAGTGGTGCAAGATTAGATAGATTTTATTTGGGTAAAGTATGGAATAATAGGGTGATGAATACTTCTATTTTACCTAATGGTTTTTCAGACCATCACATGGTTATTTTTGACTTTATTTTAAAAAATATGTCAAAACCTATTTATTACTGGCATTTTAATGCTAAATTGTTGCAAGACATTCATTTTTGTGATTCGTTTGTTTTATTCTGGAAGAACTGGAAAACGAGGAAAAGTTCATTTGAGAATCTCAATCAGTGGTGGGATGTGGGTAAAGTTAACATAAGGATGTTGTGTCAGAATTATTCATCTCATATTGGATCAGTGGTGAGGGATACTGTGAAAAGACTACAAAGAGACATTGAACTTTTAGAACAGGACATTTTTAATAACAATAATGAACTTGTGCATGATGATGCTCTACAAAAGAAAAATAAAGAGCTTGGGACTTTTCTACAAGAGCAAGTAAAGACAGCTCTAATAAGGGCAAGATTTTGCTCTATTAAAGACATGGACACCCCTAGCACATATTTTTTCAATCTTGAAAAGAAAAGTACAACACAGAAGCAAATGTATCATCTTCGTCGTCATGATGGTTCTATAACAACAGATCCTGCTGAAATAAGGAAGATGTCTGTGGATTTCTACTCACAATTATATGCTTCTGAAAACTGTAACCATGAAAGCGCTGAAGATCTACTTGGTGATCTACCAAAGATTGAGAGTGAACAGAGAAAGACTTTGGATGAGAACATTACTTTTCAAGAGCTTACAGAGGCAATGCAGCAGTTGTCCACGGGTAGATCCCCAGGAATTGATGGACTGACTGCAGAATTCTATCAATGTTTTTGGGGTATTTTAGGAGAAGATTTTTATGAGGTACTTTCTGAATGTTGCCAAAGTAAGATACTTCCCACAAGTTGTAGTCGGGCAGTACTTTCATTACTTCCAAAAAAAGGAGATCTGGGACTTTTAAAAAATTGGAGACCAGTGTCATTGTTGTGTGTTGACTACAAAATATTCTCAAAATGTTTGGCTAACAGGTTGAAGTGTTATCTGGGTTTATTGGTGCAGAAGGATCAGACGTACTGCATTCCTGAAAGATCTATAATGGACAATATCTCATTATTACGTGATGTTATTGAATTAAGTCAATTAAATAATTCTGAAATTGGTGTTCTTTCTCTAGATCAGGAGAAAGCATTTGATAGAGTTGACCATGGGTATCTCTATAATGTTTTACAGCATTTTGGCTTTGGTGAAAATTTTATTTCATATATTCAATTGTTGTATTCAAATGCAGTTGTTCTTGTAAAAGCTGGTGGTGGTTTAAGTGCACCAATACCTGTTTCTAGAGGAATTAGACAAGGCTGCCCACTTTCAGGACAGTTATATAGTCTTGTCATTGAACCTCTTTTGTGCAGGTTAAGGAGAAATCTCAATGGAGTCTTAATCCCAAATGGAGACATAAGTTCTATAGTGTCTGTATCGGCTTATGCTGATGACGTTACTGTTTTTATTAAAGACCAGGATGATGTTACAGTTTTAACGAAGATCATTGAGCAATATGAGAAGGCATCCTCAGCTAGATTAAATTGGGGGAAAAGTGAGGGTTTTATTATTGGACAGTGGATGGGGAAAAGACCTCCGCAGCTTCCTGGTGGTTTAAAATGGGGCAGGGAAGGGCTAAAAGTTTTAGGTGTATATTTAGGGAATAGTCAATTTCAGATGAAGAATTGGGAGGGAATGCTGGAGAAAGTGATTGCCCGATTGTCTAAATGGAAATGGCTATTACCACAGTTGTCGTATAGAGGGCGAGTTTTGGTTATTAATAACCTAGCTGCCTCTACACTGTGGCACAAGTTTATGGTTATGGAGCCACCTGATGAACTGATCTGCCGTATACAAAGAGCATTGGTGGATTTCTTCTGGAGTGGGCAGCACTGGATCCGGGCAGCAACACTGTATTTACCTGTCCAGGAAGGTGGCCAGGGGTTGGTGGATGTGAGGAGTCGTATCAGTGCCTTCAGGATACAGGCAGCACAGAGACTCCTCTATCATAAGGACTTGACCTGGGCCCAAACTGCTTGTGCTTTGCTACAGAGAGCAGGAGGACTGGGATTGGACAAACATTTATTCCTAATAAAACTGGAGGAGGTGAGCTTGTCTGAGCTTACCCCCTTTTACAAGGCTATGTTAAAGGTCTGGAGAACTGTTTTTAAAGTGGAGCGGGACATTGATCCTAATGGACAATGGGTCACTGAAGAACCCTTGTTTTTTAATCCAATGATCCAGACAAGGATGTTATCTTCTGTGAGTATACGAACATGCTTACTAAGGAATAACATTGTAAAACTGGGGCACCTCTTGGATAATAATGGATGGAGATCGGCAGAGACCCTCAGAGAGGTGACAGGATTACGGTCACTAAGACTTACAGCAAAACTAATGGAGGAAATTTTGAATGTAATACCAAGCAGCTACAGAGAGATCATCGCAAGAAAGGAGACCAATGAGAAAGGATTCCCAAAGATAAAAATAACTCCCGCAAGTAAGGAAGATCTGGAAGGTGTGGAGTTTGGTTCAATTTTGTCTTTTGAGGTTCCTCAAATAGAACTCTTCGAGTCTACATCAAAGAAGGCCATTTATCACATTACGGTGAAGATCATACATCAGGAATCACTCAGGAGAGTAAAAGCCTCTGGGTGGCCAGGTCTGTTGACACCAGAGTTCCTCGTGAGGGACAGATGGAGAGCACTGTATAAACCTCCGGTGGAGAAGCGAACAGCTGATCTACAATGGAGGATTATTCACAGGGCAATAGCTACAGACAGACATGTGGCACACTTGAATCCAGCAGTGGGTGGGGAATGTAGGTTTTGTGGAGAGGAGGAGGATTTAGAACATTTGTTTTTAAGATGTGAAAGGCTACAAAGTCTTTTTAACCTTCTTAAGGAATGGTTCAGGGAATTTAACGAGGCTTTTTCGGATAAAGTGTTTATTGGAGGGTTAAAGTATGCATTTTTGATAAGGAAGAAAGTGTGTTTATTGAGTTATTTGATTGGGACTGCAAAATTGGCAGTGTGGAAAACCAGGAAGAATAAAGGCTTGCAATTGGCATCTACGGACCCTGAAGTTATGTTTAGGAAATTAGTAGCAGGAAGGCTTAAAGTAGAGTATGCATATTATAATATGGTTAATAATGTAAGGAGTTTTATTGAAATATGGTGTGTTGATAACGTTTTATGCACTATTTATGATGATGTGATGGTTTTGAACTTTTAATTTTATTTTTACTTTTGTTATATACATCTGTGGGTTTATATATAATCTAATTTAATAATGTAGAATTATTTTAGAATGAGTATATGAATGTATGAGTTTTGAAATGTAAAATAAAAGAATTTTTGAACCTCTCTCTCTCTCTCTCCCTCTCTCTCCCTCTCTCTCAATTCAATTCAATTCAGAAAGCTTTATTGGCATGACAAAAAAGTACATTTTGTATTGCCAAAGCATCACAACAACATAGAAAATGATTTAGAACATTTAGTACACAGAATTATAATAATAGTTAAAATTAAATAGAAAAAAGGATAGTATTATATATATATATATATATATATATATATATATATATATATATATATATTATCTTGGATAGATATTGCAAAAATAATAATACTGATAACATAAAACAATAATAATAGAGTAAACAAAGATTAATCAATAAAATAAAAAGGATTATAATGCGGAAATCATGTAAATAAAAAACAAAAATAAACAAACACTGAACTTGAACATTATATACATGTGTGTAGGTGTGATGGGATGGGTTAGGCTGTGTGTGTGTGTGTGTGTGTGTGTGTGTGTGTGTGATGGGGTGTGTTAGGCTGTGAGTGAGTGTGTGTTTATTGGGTGTCTGCTGCTCTGCTCGTCCCTCAGGATGTGGAGAGATGCTACTAGTCTTGCTGCTATATTGGAGCATTTGGCTTCTTCGCCAAGGATGAATCTGAGTTTTTGGGTCGGGTTACAGGTGTTAAATTGGGGAAATATTTTATTGATTTTTGGGTAATATTGGTTCCTGATGTGTTCATATTTTGGGCATTCTGTGAGGAAGTGCAGCTCTGTCTCCGGCACTCCCAGAATGCAGTGCGAGCAGAGTCTGTCCTCACGGGAGAGCCAGGTCTGTCTGCGCCGGCCCGTCTCGATGGCCAGGCTGTGCTCGCTGAGTCTCTCACACACACACACGCACACACTCTCGATGGCCAGGCTGTGCTCGCTGAGTCTCACACACACACACACACACACACACACACACACACACACACACTCTCGATGGCCAGGCTGTGCTCGCTGAGTCTCACACACACACACACACACACACACACACACACACACACACACACACACACACACACACTCTCGATGGCCAGGCTGTGCTCGCTGAGTCTCACACACACACACTCTCGATGGCCAGGCTGTGCTCGCTGAGTCTCACACACACACACTCTCGATGGCCAGGCTGTGCTCGCTGAGTCTGTACATCGTCAGTGTTTTCCTGAGCTTCACATCACTCACTGTGCTCAGGTAGTTCGCTACAGTGTACTCTCGATTTAGTGCCGAATAACATTCCAGTTTGTGTTGGTTTTGAATGGTGTTCGTCCAGTGGGTGATGTACTTGTCTTGTTCTGTGTTGATAATTAGTGCAGGCCGAATGTGTGTGAGTGTGTGTGTGTGCTGAGGCGTGCTGATCTCTGCAGGAGAGAGCTCAGTCAGTCTCAGCACCAGCTGGCACAGGGGACTCCTCGTTACGCTCAGCTCTTGGTGTGTGTGTGTGTGTGTGTGTGTGTGGCACAGGGGACTCCTCGTTACGCTCAGCTCTGGTGTGTGTGTGTGTGTGGCACAGGGGGCTCCTCGTTACGCTCAGCTCTTGGTGTTTGAGGGCTCTGTAATGGTATGTGTTGGGGTCGCTTGTTTTTAGGTGTTTCCAGAATTTGATGGCTCTTTTTTGGATGTTTAGGAGGAGAGGGTATTGGCCTAATTCTGCCCTGCATCCGTTGTTTGGTGTTTCTCTCTCTCTCTCTCTCTCTCTCTCTCTCTCTCTCTCTCTCTCTCTCTCTCTCTCTCTCTCTCTCTCTCTCTCTCTCTCTCTCTCTCGTGCATGCTGGGAGTGTGTGGGAGTTGACTGCGCATTGGTGAGAGTGATTGTGAAATTCTTGTTTCCAATTTCTCCTTTACTTTTTTCTTTCTTTTTCTTTTTTTTCCCCCTCGCCTAAAAGTCTTTATTAATTAGCTTGCGCGGTTTTCCATGCAAGGAACGCCAACTCTGCCACTCTGTAATGGGTGCAAGTGTGTACAGAACCCGGAGTGACAGTGGAAGAGCTGCTCCTAGTTATAGGAGAGCACGTTGGTTTTGAGAATATCATTTCGGCCTCACGGATGAATAAAGCTGTCGTCATATTTTTGAAATCTTAAGTCAATCAGTTGACTGTAAGCGGAATGTGGGTTTGGAAAGAAACGTTTGTTTCGATAACCCCGCTGTCCGCTCCAGCAACGAAAATCATAATCTCGAACCTTTTTATATCCAACGAGATCTTAACGAAAGAACTGCAGAGGTTTGGAAAGATCGCAAGCCCTGTCAGAATGATTCCCCTTGGATGTAAAAACAACGCGCTAAAACATGTTCTTTCTTTTAGGCGCCAAGTTTTAATGTTTTTGAGCTCACAGGATCGTAATTTAGAAGTCTCTTTCCGCGTCAGTCATATGGAGAATTCGTACATAGTTTACGCCAGCACCGAGAGCCTAAAGTGTTTTGAGTTTTGAAGATGATCAGCGCGCGTCCACATCTGATGTGATCAGTGGTGATGTAAACAATACTGAGATTACCGACCAACACACGAGCGAAAGTGATGAACAGAGGAATGAGGAGCAGGGTGAAGGAGCCACAGGGCAGGGCAAGATGGAGGAGGTGAGTGAGATTAATGTCAGTGCTGAGAGTGTGGAGCAACCTGGATGTAGTTATGTTTCTGCTAAATCTGCAAATGTATTGGACAATATTGATAAGACTGAGGCTCAGAGTAGTGTGGAATATGTGTGTGAAGTTAATGATGAAGCACAGGCTGAAGGCTTACAGGACAATATGGCAGATGAGATGGATAGTTTTTCCCAGTGTACTGATGATGGAGATGGTGATCAGTGGTCAGAGGCCTTAGGAGGAACTGATAAAGATCTGCATACTATTGAACAAACTAATGCATTTCTTCATCAAACAAAAGGAAAAGCTGGTGTTGAAGTAACTGACTACTTCCATGATATTGACAAGTTTATTGCTTCGGTTATATGGGCAAGGAAAGCGAGCAACTACGAGGATCTTTCGCAACAGACGCGGTTTCGTCTTAAGAAGCATATTACCGTTCTCAGACAAGGCAAAAAGACGGGGAAGATGAGGGATAACTAAATAATCTAAATGGCTTATACTTTTTCTTTCTGTTTTTTCCTCTTTCTTTTCCCCTTGTTCATGGAGATCTTGCGGGTGGGATCAATTAATAGAAATGGAACGAGGGATAGGAGAAAAAAAGGGTTATTATCAGAAATTATTGGATTGAAGGATCTGAGTGTTTTTGTGCAAGAAACCCATAGCAGTCGAGACAATGAGATTGATCAGGGCTTGTGGTGGGAAGGAGATGGAATTCTTAGTCATGGGACTAATTTAAGTGCTGGAGTTGCTGTACTTTTTTCCTCTGCTCTCACAACAAATATTTTATCAAAAGATGAAGTGGTACCAGGGAGACTTTTGACTGTAAGGGCTGAAATTATGAATTTTAATGTCCTGTTTGTAAACATATATGCCCCTAATATAGGAGCAGACAGAGTACAGCTTTTTACTAAACTAGAGCAGATTTTAAAACAAAAGCAGGATGGTGACCTTATCGTATTGGGGGAGATTGGAGCTGCACTCTAGACTTTGTACGAGACAGGGATGGGGAAGAACCTCATTCACAGTCAGCTATTTGTTTAGCTAATATAATTAAAAATCTAAAATACTCAGATGTATGGAGAGAGCATCATTTATTAGTACGGCAGTGTACATGGATGAAAGTTGGCAATGGCAGTGTTTCTGGAGCACGTTTAGACCGTTTTTATGTATCACACAATTTCAGAAATAAGATTAATACAGATATCATCCCTACAGCTCTTTCTGATCATAACCTTATCACATTTGAGTGCATTCTGACTGAAAGGAAGTATACAAGCTATTACTGGCATTTTAATGTCAAACTTTTGGAAGATAAACATTTTTGTGAGAATTTAATTTTTTTGGGGGGGAAAACTGGAAAACTGAAAAATGTCTTTATGAAAATGTTATTCAGTGGTGGGAAGTTGGTAAAGCGCACATAAGAGGGTTTTGTCAACAGTATGCATCTCATACCTCTTTAGGGCAGTTTTATCGCTACTTCCAGAAAAAGGTGACCTAACTCTCTTAAAGAACTGGAGACCTGTAGCAATTCTAGGCTCTGATTACAACTTTTTTTTAAAAATGCCTGGCCAGTAGAGTAAATAGTGTATTATATACAATTATACATAAAGATCAGTCTTATTGTGTAAAAAATAGATCTATAATAGATAACTTACATCTGATATGTGACATTTTTGATTTTGCTTCTCACAATAATGCTATTTTTGGTTTTCTGTCATTAGACCAGGAAAAGGCCTTTGACAGAGTTGATCACACTTTTCTTTTTGATACCTTAAAAGCTTTTGGTTTTGGGGAGAATTTTATTTCCAAAATAAGACTGTTGTATGCTGGAGCACAATGCATGATTAAAATAGCTGGTGGCCTCAGTACTCCTGTAAAAGTTAATAGAGGCATTAGGCAAGGTTGTCCTATTTCAGGTCAACTTTACAGTATAGCCATTGAACCTTTACTAGGTAAATGAAGAGAACAGGTTTACAAGTCAATACACTAGAGTTTAAGAGTCTCATTAAACTCTCTGCATATGCCGATGATGTCACAGTTTTAATTAAAAATCATAGTGATGTTCAATGTTTAAAAATGGCTTTGGAATGTAATGGGAAAGCATCTTCAGCCAAAGTTAATTGGCAAAAAAGTGATGCTGTGTGGTCAAGACTCGAGTAGTCCATCACTTCCTGGTGGTTTGCTGTGGGGGAAAGCAGGGTTTAAATATTTAGGAGTTTTTTTAGGAACAGATGAATATAGGGAAAGAAACTGGGAGGGCCTAGTGGAGAAAGTGTGTGCTCGGTTGTCCCACTGGAAATGGTTGCTACCCCAGCTGTCCTACAGGGGGAGAATCCTGGTCTGCAACAACCTGTTTGCATCATCTCTGTGGCACAACTAGAGCCTCCAGAAGACCTTGTAAGAATAATTCAACAGCACCTGGTGGACTTCTTCTGGTCAGGACAGCACTGGTTGAAGGCACCAGAGCTCTATCTGCCATTACAGGGAGGAGGACAGGGGCTGGTCGACATTAGAGCCAGAGTCAGAGCTTTTAGACTCCAGACGGCTCAGAGACTGTTGTATGGGGAGGATGTAAGCTGGGCTGGAATAGCCTGCATCCTCCTGAAGAGAGCGGGCAACATGGGATTAGACCGACACTTATTTCTTATGGACATTGAGAAACTAGACCTGAGTGGAGTGACATCTTTTTATAGATCAATGTTAAAGGGGTCATATAATGGTACATGCACTTTTACAAGTTGATTGTACTGAAATGTGTGTTGGCAGTGCCTGTACACAACCATCATAAAATGATACAAATCCATCCAGTGTTTTTTTTGTAATCTTCTTATATGTTTACCCCTGCCTCAAATCAAGCCGTTCCATTTTGTGACGTCACAAAATCGACGCCCCTCCCATGATTGTTGATTGACAGCAGCATTTCAACACAGTCAATCATAGTCCGCGCGTCATTGTTGATACGCTGGAGCACTGTCTCTGAGCAGAATGGCGTCTAAGCGATTGTGGTGTTCTGTTCTTGGGTGTAATAAGGAACACAGCATCATTTTGATGTTCCTAAATCCGAACCGCTGAAGACGCAGTAGCTGAGTTTGTTTTCGAACGGAATATTCCCCACGATCAACAGCAATGCTTTCATGTTTGCGCGAATCATTTAGAGTTCTCAACGGGCCTGAAAATTACAACCCGACCAGACCCGGCCCGTGGCTTTTAAAGCCCGGACCCGATGTAACCCGACACATCAACATGAATCATCTGCCCGAACCCGGGCCGCGGCCCGACGCCGCGTCGGATTTTTTTTTCCTCATACACGTATTATCATGACCAGCAGACGGGAATTCATATCAACCTTTAATGTTCACGCCTTTTAACAATACAAACAATACAAACAACTGAAACAATAAACTTTAAATATATAAATAAATTAATAATAATGAAAAAAAGTTCAAAAGTCGGGCTGTAAGCGAATGAGACTTACAGGAGAGCATGATTGCTATTCACACCTTTATTAAAATGGCTGTAATCTGTTACCACAATAGTACTTGATCTGTTTAAAATGATTTCATTGATATATGCCTAAAGTGTTAAATTAAAAATCAAAATTAAAATTTGTCTAATCCAGTAATTCATTTTTTCTATTTTTGATCTGAGCACACAATCAGAAAATCAGAAAACCCGTCGTTATTCGTTTTTTTTTTTCATTTTAGTTCAGGAAATAAATAATGGAAAAACAAGTCGTGTTTAATTTTTTTATTTTTGGTTTTAATTTGAAAAAAAAAAACGATTGAACAAATGATACATGGACCCATCATATTCCACGATCTACTGTGGGCGCAAACAGACAAAGAAACACCAGAACAACTTTTAAATCGGAAATAAAGACAATGTTGCTTGACAAAAGATTGAATAGCCTATACTAGGCTAATTCAGAAGAGGGGGTAATTATTGGACGAATAAGACATGTAAGTGTGGCAACAGCAGCTTAACAGTAGCATATATTTTGGCCACGGCACGACACACATGGACAGAAACAAAACTATTCGGACAAAAGCGGCCTAAAAAAAACGGAACATGGATTACGGACACACAACGGGATGTCCAGGTGCAGAGGTCTATCCACCTGAAATGACATGAAGAAGTTTAGTGACATTCAAAATGCAATCTGACAATTAAATATAATTTGCTATTGATAGGGTTAGGCTACTCACTTAATGTGAAAACTGGCATCTTTCATTCGCCACAATGCTTCGGATGTCTGGTGTTACAGTTTTCACTGAAATCCGCAGGCAGTTCTCAAGGTTTTTGTGCGTCAGTCGATTCCTCTCATACGTCTTTATTGCATTCATTGATGAGAAGGCAGACTCGCATGTATAGGTGGAAGGGAACATTGTCAACACATAAAACGCAAGGTTCTTGATTGTGCTGTACTCCTCTGAGCATGCCACCCAAAAGGCACTCAGGGACTCTGCAGATCTGAATGCATCTTTGATCAGAGAGGTTGTTTGGAAATCAATTAACTCCATCTCAAATTTAGCCTCATCCAAGGAAGGGACGATTGTTTTGACCAGGGTGGAGAGTTCTCCGGTAGGTCGGGTTGTGAGAGGGTCACGCACAAAAGCAATTACTTCATTCGGGATGGAGAAGTCCTCCAACCTAGAAGAGAAGTTGGCTCGGAGTTGCTTGATGAAGTCTACCCTCAGTCCCATCACTCGTCTTGCCTGTGTTTTTAGAGTACTAAAATGTAGGAGCCTGCCAGTTGATATGTCGGACTCTAACAACCCCAGCTTGATGGTGAATGCTTGGAGCTTTTCAACCATGTCCACGATGGTTTTGTCTTTTCCCTTTAGCTGCATGTTAAGATGGCTAAATATGTCAGCTAAAAATGCAACATTGGACATGAACTTCTCGTCCTCCAGAAAGACAAGGTGATCTGCTGCTGCCTTATTCTTGCTAGATATAAGGAATGCCTTCACCTCACCCAGTAGCGCACAGAAGCGGTCCAACGCTTTGCCCTTGCTCAGCCAGCGCACGTCATTGTGCAGCAAGCTGTCGGAAAAGCCGATGCTGGGTGCTTGATGTACCCCTGACAAAATTGATGACACACATCACTTTATCCATAACTACCTTCAGCTCACCACTGAGCTTTGCGCAAAGTACACTCTGGTGGATAAGACAATGCAGCCCATGCATTTGGGGGGCGATCTCCTTCAACCTGCTCACCAAACCTCTGTGTTTACCCACCATTACAGGGGCCCCATCTGTCACGAGTAGGTTGACTTTCTCAAATGACAATGAATGCCGTTCAAACACTTTTGACAGTTCAGTGAATATAATATCTCCAGTGGTGTTCCCCCTCAAAGGAATAAGAGACAGCAAATCTTCCCTAAACTGCTTCCCATCAAAGACACATCTGGGCAACATCTGTGTTGTCAGTGCTCTCGTCCACCGCTAAGGAGAAGTAATTAGCCTTATTGAGATCACTGATAACGACTCCCTGCACAGCATCAGACAACGCCTCTATGCGGCGGGTAGCGGACCTTGCAGAAAGGGGCACCTGTTTGACAGAGGCAATGATTCCATCCATGGACTTGTCAACAGCCAATTCCTCCAACACTGCAACCATGACTTCTTTTAAAAGCTCTGCGTCAATTTAAAGGCCTGTTGTTTTGTGCGAGCAACCAAGATGCTTTTAGAGACGCACTTTTCACTTTTTGTTGCGAGGTGAAACCTAAGCCCTGAGCATAGCCTTGTGCCAGCGCTTCAATTTTGTGCTTTCGTGCCTCTGTTTGAAGTGGATAGGCAACCTTGAAGCTGCCATGCTTTGTCTCATGGTGCCGTCTTATGTTATATTATTTGCAAACAGCGACAACTTCTTTGCCAATCAGACACACCGGCTTTGCATTTTTGAAATCCGGTAAAATGAACGCAAAACTCTCTTTCCATTCCTCTCTAAAGACTCTATTTTCGTCGTCAACTTTACTCTTAAGACCTTTGGACAAAGACATTTTATCCTAGCTACCTCTTAGCTAACTTCACTCTGCACGCTAATTACTTGTAGGCCTACGTAACAACACATATTGAACATTGTGTCATGTGATGAGGTGGGTGACATGGAATTAAAGGCCCCGTGTTGAAAAGAAGCCGATCACTGCCAAAATATTGTAAGCTACAAATTTATTATTCACAACATTGAAATGGGAGGTGAGACAGAGTTCATTAGTATTTAAGATTTAAGAGTATTTAATTTATATCCATAGGCCTACTCCGTGTAGCTGGCCCGCCATCTACTGGCTAAAAAAAATATTGGCCCACGGCCAAAGTTACTTGCCGACCCCTGCTTTAGAGACACCTGTTGGAGAAGAGGAGACTTCAGTCTGTCCAGAGTTGTTTTTCTCACCTGATATCAGAACATGGAGAGAAATGGAGAATGGTTTGCTTTCCTTTAAGACACCTCAACTTGGACTTTTTAGCAACGCTGGGAAGAAAGCTAATTATGGACTGTGTGTAAAGGTGACACATCTTCTGCAGTTGCAGAGTGTGAGAGAGACTAAATGGCATGAGATCTTTGGGCCAGCGCTTCCCCTAAAGGCTGCTGGAGGACCTTGTACAAACCCCCCCTTGAGGAAAGAACTGGAGACCTGCGATGGAGGATTGTGCTGGTCTAATAGCCACAGACACAGAGCACACCTTGACCCACAGCTTGGGGAGGGTTGTCCTTTTTGTGGAATACAAGAAACAGTCTTCCATTTATTTTTTAATTGTGTGAGATTACAACATTTATTTTTTAAAATGGAAGAGTGGTGTCAAACCCTGGGGGAAGATTTTACACCTGAAAGGTTTATTTATGGGCCTAAGTGTATAAGAAATAAAAGGGAGAGTCATGTTTTATTAAATTATTTATTTGGGCAAGCGAAGACGGCTGTATGGCTGACAAGAAAAAGTAAATTGAGTACAGTTATTATAAGTTGATAAATGATCTGGAGATGTTCAAATATAGATGGGAAGTTAATCAGTGTATTTGTGAAGTTGACTGATGAATGTTTACAAATTTATATTTGAGTGATGTTTTCTTGTAAAAAAAAAAATACTAATAATACTAATAACACTTAATCATTTATTTTTCTTTCTTTTTTTCCTCTTTTATAATATTCATCTAATTTTTGTATTTTTGTATTAAAGAGACCCTTAAAAGTAAAAAAAAAGTCTCTCTCTCTCTCTCTCTCTCTATCTCTCTCTCTCTCTCTCTCTCTCTCTCTCCTCTAAGGTGGGAATTCCTCTTGGTGCAAAAGACCATTAGTTGTTAACTCAGCTGTTATTGGTCAAATAATCACAGACAGAAACACATACAGGAGAACTGAGAGCTCTTTAATTATATTAATGATAGAAAAGAGAGAATACAGGACAGTCTCTGACTCGATATGAAACACTTCAATAAGACACAACAATATTACAAATAACTCTCTTCTGATTTCCATGCAAGCTCTGGTTAATATCTGTATATAAACTTAGTACTCTTCTAATATATTCTGTGCACTTTAAATCTTTTTAATACATTTACATTGAATCATTTAGCAGACGCTTTAATCCAAAGCGATTTACAAATGAGGAGAACAATAGAAGTTAAACTAACAATATTCAAGTGCTGTGAATAATAGTGTGAATAGTAGTTATTTGGTAAAAGAGTATAATGTACATGCATTAGGAACACAAGCAAGACTATGACATTAAACTACTTGATGTTGTTGATCTGTCAGTCTATCGGGGGAATTAATGAGAATAAACCGTGCTTTATACAACCCTCCTCTCCATCGCATGATAAAGTCCTGCTGATACAGAACGCCAGCAGAAGCATCAACGGCACATCAATACATCTTTAATAAAACTCTGTTTACCGTATGTGTTTAATGGAGTGCAAACAGAGCAATTGAGTTTTGAGTTTTATGAGTCAAGAGTTCTCTCTAATAAACCTAAATGTCACAGAAAGGAAGGGTGTGTGCAGTGAAAAGAATGACATTGACTTCATTTATTGAGTGCAGATGTTTAAACTGAACTGCAGGCGGTCTGTGAATGAGACGCAGGCTTTTGCATTGAAACACAGCAGGCAAACGCTGCACTACTGTCTCGAGAGTGTTCGTCCCGGCTGTGTGTCGAACTCTGATGTGTGTCAGTTCTACAACAGCAGTGAACAGACTTCATTAACCCTCCAACATCAGGCCTCAAGAACATGTACAATAAACAGTCAGCCAGTGGGTTCAGAAACACGAGATATCTGGACAAATACGCAAATAAATGAAACAATGTAAAACTGTTGGGACTGTAAAAATGATCTATAATGAAAGTCAGGATTATGCTCGGGAGAATGAGAAAAGTGTAAGTCAGAAGCACCAGGAACAAACTGCCCAAAATTTTCTTGCGCTTTAGGGAAGTAAGTGATATTGCGCGTGAAAGACCGCGACAAGTGCCAACAAAACACAGAATGATTATCGGGTAGGGGATTAAACAGCCAATCGATCGGGACAAACGGCTAAACAGCCGATGAGAGTAAACGCCTGTAAAGTTTGCAAAGATCAGAGGAACAAACCAGATGATCACAGAAACGACACAGCAGACTTTTAGTGAATGATGAGATCTGTACCAGATAGGATGAGAAACCAGAAGATATCGTTCAAAAGCAACACATGCCATAAAATACACACCAGCAATCAAACTATACCAATATGCATTTAACGCATCCCCTGGCCTTGTGAATGTCCATGTTAATCTACAACTGATCTGAATGAGATCTGAAAGAATCAAATGAATAACAAACACTGGAGTGGAGCGATTAGATTTGATAAGAGCACACAACGCAAACAGAGTTAAGATCATGATTAGAATCTCAATGGCTGAAATTATCCTGAAAATTAATGAGTCTGCAGAATAAAGATCTGCAGATAGATATTTCCTGTAAAATTCCTTCATCTGACGGTTCCATTCATCATCATAATGTACTCCACTTGATCCGTTGCTGCTGGCGTTGATATAATAATTTACTCCACTTGATCCGTTGATATAATAATCTTCACTTGATCTGTTGCTGCTGGCGTTTTGTTCTGCCATTGTTTCATGAAATCTTGACAGGCAACACTAAATAACAAACCAGTCATTAGTTTATAAAACATGCATTCATTTACTATTTACTACTTTATTAAAAACATTAGGAAAATATATGACATAACTTGTTTTCTGTGTGATTGTTGAAATAAAGTTTCCTCAGTTTGCTTTACATGTTCTTTAGAGGAGATGTGTGTAATGTTAGAAAGCTTGAAATACGTGAAATGTCAGATTAAAGTTTGGAAATCCTCCATTTGAACAATATCACAGAAGCAAGAATGCTGTTGTTCTGAATATTCAGTCCAGCACAGCTGCAAGTGTACAATGGTTTATTAAACTAGGAGTAAATCTTGAAGAACTTACGTTACTGACAGGATTGTGTGTTTCGTCTGCAGGTCAAAGCAGAAGTTTGTGGAGCAACACACAGACTGACAGATGTTTCACAAGTTTCCACTGCCGTGTTTAAAGAGCTCTTCATTCACTGCACACACTGTAAAAACACACATCTTAAAGCTTGTGGATCTAATGTAGGAAATGCCTGAGATTACAGACAAACTATTTGATCCAACGTGTGCAACTGTAATTACCTTAAAGACACAATTAACTAACAATGGTGGCTTGAGTGAAAAACCAGTCTAACTTTCACAAACGGTTCGGCTCAACTACGACGACTGAAGTAATCTGAAAACGCTTTATATCTGATGCTTTCATTTTTAAAGTTCACTCAGCGTTTATTCATATCCTCAGTAGAATAAGAAACCCATGAATGATCGGTGAGAGAAAGCACAGATACGTTGATCTCTCTAAAATATTGATTCTTCTGCTGCTCTGCAAGCCTGTTTTCTTTAAGAAATGGAAATCTGTGTTGCTGACGGACTGAAATCACACTCAGTGTTAATTAAAGGAAACTAGTTTAAGTGCAGATGATCACAGTTAGACCAGAGGCTGAAATACAGAGATAGTTGACTATATAAACTCACGGATGAGATGATCTCATGATCTTCCCTGGAATCATAATGAACATCAAATGACAGATGATGAAGTTTATGAGCTGATCACATCATCATCAAATGAATATCAAGAATCTGAAATGAAAACTGGTTCCGACAGGACCTTAAAGAAAACTTCCAAACCTGCTTTAAACAATCCCAATTTAATTTCTTCTACACATAATCAAGCACACTAGAGAGTCAACAAGCTGAACAACATGTGCTAACGTTTGAATAAAGGCTGAAACACAATGACACAATAATTCCCACATGAGACGACATGATCTTACCGGGACTCAGACTGAAGACTGAAGACGCTGCTCATCAGGAGATGAAGGTGTTTATGAGCTGCTCAGCGTTCTTTTATAGCCTGAATTAACTCCAGAAACACCAAACAAAGATGCATTAAACATCATTAACAGTTAATGCACATGCAACCGCATCAGCACTCACCAAACCAAACCAAACTCCACAATATAAAACCATTTCAAAAAAGACACAAGTGTTATAGAAAGGAGAATGTGAACAGCCAGAAATACAGTGATATGATACTAAGATTTTTTATCAAATGATTTTATTATTATGCAGTGAGAGCAAAATATAGACAAAATCTTGTTCTACTGAAAACAAAATCGCTACATCTTTATTTGCAGTTTCAGTCCAAGTCAAGTAAAGTAGAAATGTATTTCTATAGCACATTTAAAAGCAACAGAGTGTCAGGGTTCTGCCCTGCTAGCCTTGTCGGTGTTGTCGTGGATTCATGTTTCAATGTTTGTCTTGTGTTGGAGCACATGGCTCTGTCTGGGTCTGTGTTGGTCATGTGCTCCTGATGTCCCGCCTCCTTGTTTCCTGTTTCCACGCCCCTTGTTTAGTCCAGTCTTGTCCTCATTTCACTAATTGTGCTCACCTGATCCTCATGTGCTCTGGTCCCTTTATACTGTGCCTCTTTCCCTCATGTCTTTGCTGGTTTGTTTAGTGTATGTACTTTGTGGTGTTTTCTTGTTTGTGTGCTTCAAATTATCCTGGTGGTTATGCTACTTTTTATTTAAAATCCTATTCCCAGTATCAGATTATCCTTGTAGCTATTTTGTTTTGCTTAGCTTTAGCTCTTGTGCTTTATAATCTAGTTTGAGTTCTCTTTTTATTTTAAAGTTCTTAAAATCCACTAGTTCTTAGTTTTTACTTTTTTCATTAGTTTGCTTTTTTATATATTTATTTCTCTACTTTTTGTTTCTCTGGCCATTGATCTTATCAGTTTAGTTTTGTTATCTTTATTGTTGCTTTATCTTGTCTGTCTTGTCTTGAGTCTCGTCTTGTATGTTCTTCTGTGTGTCCCTGCCTTGTATCCTGAGTCCCCTGGACACTGACTCTTGTGGTCCAGCTATCTAACCCCTGTGTCAAGCCTCTGCTTCTGTGAGCCTCTACCTGGTGTGCAAGACTGGTGCCACATCTGAGATCTACTTCAAGCTATGTGTTCCTTGTGTTCCTGCCTGGTCTTTCCTTCAGAGCTGCCTCTATTGCAGTCACGTCATCGCCATCTTACTGACGGTCTCAGTGGTCACCCTTCCTGCCCTACTGTTTGAACTCACGCTTCACTCTCCCTGCTGTCTTCAGTCTTGTTCATAAAAACCCTTGTCAGCTCATTTGTGTCTGGGTCCTATCTCTTGCCAAACTGTGACACAGAGTTGCACCAAAGTGCTGTACAATAAAACATTGAGCATATAAACAGAAAGCATAAAAAGAAACCCTGCAGCATACAAAATACAAGCACATTAAAGGGCCCCTATTATGCTATTTTAAAGTTTACTAATGTTGTTGTGGAGTCTCCTACAACAGGTTTACATGCATCAAAAGTCAAAAAACTGTTTCATTTTCTCATAATATACATTTGCACATCACCACATTTTCAATGATTCTCAAACGACTCGTCAGGTGAATCAATCTCTCTAAATCCCGCCTTTCCACGATATACTCTGCTCTGATTGGCCAGACAGCTCAGTCTTTTATGATTGGTCTACTCTGCTCTGATTGGCCAGACGTTTGTGATTGGTTTACTGCATACAGCACGTCGATAACAAAAACGCCCATTGCCATAACAACATCAACTCTGCGTGTCCTGAGGCTTCCTACACCGTAAACTAAACACAGTAACGAACAATGACGTCGATTTGACCAGATCAATGCGAGCGCAAGTCCAATGATGAAACACTGGAAGAACTAGTTATTCAACCCGAACCTCCATCAGGACGACTCCAGCAGGACTCAGTGTTTCTCAGTGAACCCGAACCTCCATCAGGACGACTCCAGCAGGAATCAGTGTCTCTCAGTGAACCCGAACCTCCAACAGGACGACTCGAGCACGATTCAGTGTTTCTCAGTGAACCCGAACCTCCATCAGGACGACTCGAGCACGACTCAGTGTCTCTCAGTGAACCCGAACCTCCATCAGGACGACTCCAGCAGGACTCAGTGTTTCTCAGTGAACCCGAACCTCCATCAGGACGACTCCAGCAGGACTCAGTGTCTCTCAGTGAACCCGAACCTCCATCAGGACGACTCGAGCACGATTCAGTGTTTCTCAGTGAACCCGAACCTCCATCAAGATGACTCCAGCAGGACTCAGTGTCTCTCAGTGAACCCGAACCTCCATCAGGACGACTCGAGCAGGACTCAGTGTTTCTCAGTGAACCCGAACCTCCAGCAGGACTCAGTGTTTCTCAGTGAACCCGAACCTCCATCAGGACGACTCGAGCAGGACTCAGTGTCTCTCAGTGAACCCGAACCTCCATCAGGACGACTCGAGCAGGACTCAGTGTTTCTCAGTGAACCCGAACCTCCAGCAGGACTCAGTGTTTCTCAGTGAACCCAAACCTCCATCAGGAGGACTCGAGCACGACTCAGTGTTTCTCAGTGAACCCGAACCTCCATCAGGACGACTCCAGCAGGACTCAGTGTTTCTCAGTGAACCCGAACCTCCATCAGGACGACTCGAGCACGACTCAGTGTTTCTCAGTGAACCCGAACCTCCATCAGGACGACTCCAGCAGGACTCAGTGTTTCTCAGTGAACCCGAACCTCCATCAGGACGACTCGAGCACGACTCAGTGTTTCTCAGTGAACCCGAACCTCCATCAGGACGAATCGAGCAGGACTCAGTGTCTCTCAGTGAACCCGAACCTCCATCAGGACGACTCCAGCAGGACTCAGTGTTTCCCAGTGAACCCGAACCTCCATCAGGACAACTCGAGCAGGACTCAGTGTTTCTCAGTGAACCCGAACCTCCATCAGGACGACTCGAGCAGGACTCAGTGTTTCTCAGTGAACCCGAACCTCCATCAGGACGACTCGAGCAGGACTCAGTGTCTCTCAGTGAACCCGAACCTCCATCAGGACGACTCGAGCACGATTCAGTGTTTCTCAGTGAACCCGAACCTCCATCAGGACGACTCGAGCAGGACTCAATGTTTCTCAGTGAACCCGAACCTCCATCAGGACGACTCGAACAGGACTCAGTGTTTCTCAGTGAACCCGAACCTCCATCAGGACGACTCCAGCAGGACTCAGTGTTTCTCAGTGAACCCGAACCTCCATCAGGACGACTCCAGCAGGACTCAGTGTCTCTCAGTGAACCCGAACCTCCATCAGGACGACTCCAGCAGGACTCAGTGTCTCTCAGTGAACCCGAACCTCCATCAGGACGACTCGAGCATGATTCAGTGTCTCTCAGTGAACCCGAACCTCCATCAGGACGACTCCAGCAGGACTCAGTGTCTCTCAGTGAACCCGAACCTCCATCCGGACGACTCGAGCACGATTCAGTGCTTCTCAGTGAACCCGAACCTCAATCAGGATGACTCGAGCACGATTCAGTGTTTCTCAGTGAACCCGAACCTCCATCAGGACGACTCCAGCAGGACTCAGTGTTTCTCAGTGAACCCGAACCTCCATCAGGACGACTCGAGCAGGACTCAGTGTTTCTCAGTGAACCCGAACCTCCATCAGGACGACTCGAGCACGACTCAGTGTTTCTCAGTGAACCCGAACCTCCATCAGGACGACTCGAGCAGGACTCAGTGTTTCTCAGTGAACCCGAACCTCCATCAGGATGACTCCAGCAGGACTCAGTGTCTCTCAGTGAACCCGAACCTCCATCAGGACGACTCGAGCACGATTCAGTGTCTCTCAGTGAACCCGAACCTCCATCAGGACGACTCGAGCAGGACTCAGTGTTTCTCAGTGAACCCGAACCTCCATCAGGACGACTCGAGCAGGACTCAGTGTTTCTCAGTGAACCCGAACCTCCATCAGGACGACTCCAGCAGGACTCAGTGTTTCTCAGTGAACCCGAACCTCCATCAGGACGACTCCAGCAGGACTCAGTGTCTCTCAGTGAACCCGAACCTCCATCAGGACGACTCCAGCAGGACTCAGTGTCTCTCAGTGAACCCGAACCTCCATCAGGACGACTCGAGCACGATTCAGTGTCTCTCAGTGAACCCGAACCTCCATCAGGACGACTCCAGCAGGACTCAGTGTCTCTCAGTGAACCCGAACCTCCATCAGGACGACTCGAGCACGACTCAGTGTTTCTCAGTGAACCCGAACCTCCATCAGGACGACTCGAGCAGGACTCAGTGTTTCTCAGTGAACCCGAACCTCCATCAGGATGACTCCAGCAGGACTCAGTGTCTCTCAGTGAACCCGAACCTCCATCAGGACGACTCGAGCACGATTCAGTGTCTCTCAGTGAACCCGAACCTCCATCAGGACGACTCGAGCAGGACTCAGTGTTTCTCAGTGAACCCGAACCTCCATCAGGACGACTCGAGCAGGACTCAGTGTTTCTCAGTGAACCCGAACCTCCATCAGGACGACTCCAGCAGGACTCAGTGTTTCTCAGTGAACCCGAACCTCCATCAGGACGACTCCAGCAGGACTCAGTGTCTCTCAGTGAACCCGAACCTCCATCAGGACGACTCCAGCAGGACTCAGTGTCTCTCAGTGAACCCGAACCTCCATCAGGACGACTCGAGCACGATTCAGTGTCTCTCAGTGAACCCGAACCTCCATCAGGACGACTCCAGCAGGACTCAGTGTCTCTCAGTGAACCCGAACCTCCATCCGGACGACTCGAGCACGATTCAGTGCTTCTCAGTGAACCCGAACCTCAATCAGGATGACTCGAGCACGATTCAGTGTTTCTCAGTGAACCCGAACCTCCATCAGGACGACTCCAGCAGGACTCAGTGTTTCTCAGTGAACCCGAACCTCCATCAGAACGACTCGAGCAGGACTCAGTGTTTCTCAGTGAACCCGAACCTCCATCAGGACGACTCGAGCACGACTCAGTGTTTCTCAGTGAACCCGAACCTCCATCAGGACGACTCGAGCAGGACTCAGTGTTTCTCAGTGAACCCGAACCTCCATCAGGATGACTCCAGCAGGACTCAGTGTCTCTCAGTGAACCCGAACCTCCATCAGGACGACTCGAGCACGATTCAGTGTCTCTCAGTGAACCCGAACCTCCATCAGGACGACTCGAGCAGGACTCAGTGTTTCTCAGTGAACCCGAACCTCCATCAGGACGACTCGAGCAGGACTCAGTGTTTCTCAGTGAACCCGAACCTCCATCAGGACGACTCGAGCAGGACTCAGTGTTTCTCAGTGAACCCGAACCTCCATCAGGACGACTCGAGCAGGACTCAGTGTTTCTCAGTGAACCCGAACCTCCATCAGGACGACTCGAGCAGGACTCAGTGTTTCTCAGTGAACCCGAACCTCCATCAGGACGACTCCAGCAGGACTCAGTGTTTCTCAGTGAACCCGAACCTCCATCAGGACGACTCCAGCAGGACTCAGTGTTTCTCAGTGAACCCGAACCTCCATCAGGACGACTCGAGCAGGACTCAGTGTTTCTCAGTGAACCCGAACCTCCATCAGGACGACTCCAGCAGGACTCAGTGTTTCTCAGTGAACCCGAACCTCCATCAGGACGACTCCAGCAGGACGACTCCAGCAGGACTCAGTGTTTCTCGATGAACCCGAACCTCCATCAGGACGACTCCAGCAGGACTCAGTGTCTCTCAGTGAACCCGAACCTCCATCAGGACAACTCCAGCAGGACTCAGTGTCTCTCAGTGAACCCGAACCTCCATCAGGACGACTCGAGCTCGATTCAGTGTTTCTCAGTGAACCCGAACCTCCATCAGGACGACTCGAGCACGATTCAGTGTTTCTCAGTGAACCCGAACCTCCATCAGGACGACTCGAGCAGGACTCAGTGTTTCTCAGTGAACCCGAACCTCCATCAGGACGACTCGAGCACGACTCAGTGTTTCTCAGTGAACCCGAACCTCCATCAGGACGACTCGAGCAGGACTCAATGTTTCTCAGTGAACCCGAACCTCCATCAGGACGACTCGAGCAGGACTCAGTGTCTCTCAGTGAACCCGAACCTCCATCAGGACGACTCCAGCAGGACTCAGTGTCTCTCAGTGAACCCGAACCTCCATCAGGACGACTCGAGCACGACTCAGTGTTTCTCAGTGAACCCGAACCTCCATCAGGACGACTCGAGCAGGACTCAGTGTTTCTCAGTGAACCCGAACCTCCATCAGGACGACTCCAGCAGGACTCAGTGTTTCTCAGTGAACCCGAACCTCCATCAGGACGACTCGAGCAGGACTCAGTGTTTCTCAGTGAACCCGAACCTCCATCAGGACGACTCCAGCAGGACTCAGTGTTTCTCAGTGAACCCGAACCTCCATCAGGACGACTCCAGCAGGACTCAGTGTCTCTCAGTGAACCCGAACCTCCATCAGGACGACTCCAGCAGGACTCAGTGTCTCTCAGTGAACCCGAACCTCCATCAGGACGACTCCAGCAGGACTCAGTGTCTCTCAGTGAACCCGAACCTCCATCAGGACGACTCGAGCACGATTCAGTGTTTCTCAGTGAACCCGAACCTCCATCAGGACGACTCGAGCACGACTCAGTGTTTCTCAGTGAACCCGAACCTCCATCAGGACGACTCGAGCAGGACTCAGTGTTTCTCAGTGAACCCGAACCTCCATCAGGACGACTCCAGCAGGACTCAGTGTCTCTCAGTGAACCCGAACCTCCATCAGGACGACTCCAGCAGGACTCAGTGTCTCTCAGTGAACCCGAACCTCCATCAGGACGACTCCAGCAGGACTCAGTGTTTCTCAGTGAACCCGAACCTCCATCAGGACGACTCCAGCAGGACTCAGTGTTTCTCAGTGAACCCGAACCTCCATCAGGACGACTTGAGCAGGACTCAGTGTTTCTCAGTGAACCCGAACCTCCATCAGGACGACTCGAGCACGACTCAGTGTTTCTCAGTGAACCCGAACCTCCATCAGGACGACTCGAGCAGGACTCAGTGTTTCTCAGTGAACCCGAACCTCCATCAGGACGACTCAAGCAGGACTCAGTGTTTCTCAGTGAACCCGAACCTCCATCAGGACGACTCCAGCAGGACTCAGTGTTTCTCAGTGAACCCGAACCTCCATCAGGACGACTCCAGCAGGACTCAGTGTTTCTCAGTGAACCCGAACCTCCATCAGGACGACTCCAGCAGGACTTAGTGTTTCTCAGTGAACCCGAACCTCCATCAGGACGACTCGAGCAGGACTCAGTGTTTCTCAGTGAACCCGAACCTCCATCAGGACGACTCCAGCAGGACTCAGTGTTTCTCAGTGAACCCGAACCTCCATCAGGACGACTCCAGCAGGACTCAGTGTCTCTCAGTGAACCTGAACCTCCATCAGGACGACTCGTGCACGACTCAGTGTTTCTCAGTGAACCCGAACCTCCATCAGGACGACTCGAGCAGGACTCAGTGTTTCTCAGTGAACCCGAACCTCCATCAGGACGACTCGAGCAGGACTCAGTGTTTCTCAGTGAACCCGAACCTCCATCAGGACGACTCGAGCAGGACTCAGTGTTTCTCAGTGAACCCGAACCTCCATCAGGACGACTCGAGCTGGACTCAGTGTTTCTCAGTGAACCCGAACCTCCATCAGGACGACTCCAGCAGGACTCAGTGTTTCTCAGTGAACCCGAACCTCCATCAGGACGACTCCAGCAGGACTCAGTGTCTCTCAGTGAACCTGAACCTCCATCAGGACGACTCCAGCAGGACTCAGTGTTTCTCAGTGAACCCGAACCAACATCAGGACGACTCCAGCAGGACTCAGTGTTTCTCAGTGAACCCGAACCTCCATCAGGACGACTTGAGCAGGACTCAGTGTTTCTCAGTGAACCCGAACCTCCATCAGGACGACTCCAGCAGGACTCAGTGTTTCTCAGTGAACCCGAACCTCCATCAGGACGACTCCAGCAGGACTCAGTGTTTCTCAGTGAACCCGAACCTCCATCAGGACGACTCGAGCACGACTCAGTGTTTCTCAGTGAACCCGAACCTCCATCAGGACGACTCGAGCACGACTCAGTGTTTCTCAGTGAACCTGAACCTCCATCAGGACGACTCCAGCAGGACTCAGTGTTTCTCAGTGAACCCGAACCTCCATCAGGACGACTCCAGCAGGACTCAGTGTTTCTCAGTGAACCCGAACCTCCATCAGGACGACTCCAGCAGGACTCAGTGTTTCTCAGTGAACCCGAACCTCCATCAGGACGACTCCAGCAGGACTCAGTGTTTCTCAGTGAACCCGAACCTCCATCAGGACGACTTGAGCTGGACTCAGTGTTTCTCAGTGAACCCGAACCTCCATCAGGACGACTTGAGCTGGACTCAGTGTTTCTCAGTGAACCCGAACCTCCATCAGGACGACTCGAGCAGGACTCAGTGTTTCTCAGTGAACCCGAACCTCCATCAGGACGACTCCAGCAGGACTCAGTGTCTCTCAGTGAACCCGAACCTCCATCAGGACGACTCGAGCAGGACTCAGTGTTTCTCAGTGAACCCGAACCTCCATCAGGACGACTCGAGCACGACTCAGTGTTTCTCAGTGAACCCGAACCTCCATCAGGACGACTCGAGCAGGACTCAGTGTTTCTCAGTGAACCCGAACCTCCATCAGGACGACTCGAGCAGGACTCAGTGTTTCTCAGTGAACCCGAACCTCCATCAGGACGACTCCAGCAGGACTCAGTGTTTCTCAGTGAACCCGAACCTCCATCAGGACGACTCCAGCAGGACTCAGTGTTTCTCAGTGAACCCGAACCTCCATCAGGACGACTCCAGCAGGACTCAGTGTTTCTCAGTGAACCCGAACTTCCATCAGGACAACTCCAGCAGGACTCAGTGTTTCTCAATGAACCTCCATCAGGACGACTCGAGCAGGACTCAGTGTTTCTCAGTGATACACTAATGTTACTCAGTTTGAGGGACATGAGACATTTCAACTGTAATTCCTCACCATCAGCATTAACAAGTGCATGTCAATCAACCGATTATTATATTTATACCGAGTACTTTTCTAATATATTGCGGTGAACACGTTGAAACTGTATCAATAACAGTGCATACATTAGCCGAGCTCTAGCGTGAATGACTGGTGTAACAAATGTTGGTAAAACAGATCTTGCTCCATGTTTAATATTGACTCAAAGTAGAGCGAACGACAGCCAATCTGCATTAATAGACACAGTTATAGGTAATAGTGGCCCACAAATGATTAGCAGAAGTATTTCAGTAACACAGTAATAATGTGAGTTAGCCAGTTAGCAGGAGACCTACACAATATAAAACTCAAAACTAAGTATTTTGAACACCATCTTTAAGAGTAAAAGTGGTTTGTGAATCCTGCACTGAACTCTGAGATTTGAGAAGTAGTCGTCAGTGAAATAAAGGGAACACAGCAAAAGTTTAGGATTATATTTACTTCATTTATTTATTTATTTTTATTACAGGGACAGTGCATATTAATAAACATTTCTGTCAATATGCCAGAATTAGCCAAAAGGCTATTTTTCATCTGCAGTCCCTAGACAGATGGTAAAAAGTCACCCTAAAAGGGAGTAAAATTACATATTTACATAACAATATAAAAATAAAAAATTACAATACATTTAGTAAGAAATACTATTATGCTAAAATATACAATCGAAACACAGCAAACCAACAATCAAACGAACATCAGACAAAAAACATGACACATACACACACACAAGGCAAGAAACCAGCAGTGGGCAGTGAGAGCAGGGGCCTAGTTCACACTACACAACTTTAAGTGGAATGGGAAATGGTGCATTCCAATGGCGCATTGTCTATTTGAAAATGGACGGTGATGTCAGAATGAGAGTCGTAGATCCAAATGCAAGCAAACAGTTTATTGAAGGCAGGTTGAACAGATGATAATACTCAAAACACCACATATAGCAGGCGGGCGACCAGGGGCCCGTTCTTCGTTTGTCGCTAACTCAGTTAGCTGGATTTGATTGTTGACGATTGGGCATGATCTTGGATTGTTTGGTTCTTCGAAGCTCATCCTGGACTTGCTGTCATAGCAACAGGTCCGTAAGCTTAAACCTGCTCGGGAGCAGGCTTATTTCATGTAAACAGGATTAGATCGCGGCATTATAAGCGGAGGAGATAGGGAAGTCTGTCGCAGCCATGTCTTGTCCATTTTTACGACAGCAACCTGTTGCGGAAGGTGCAAGAATAATTCGCAGTGCTTTTCGAATGAATCGCGTATTGCGGGATAGACAGGATCCTTTGGCGCAGCGTGACAGTGTAATTGTTGAGAGATATTGTTTTTCTCGTGAGGGTGTTATTTACATCATTAATTTGTTGGAAGTCGAGCTTTGAAAACTGCACAGACTGTGTGCATTGCCCTGAGATTCTTTGCGAGTGGCACTTTCCTTTACACTATTGGAGATGCAGAAAACTTGGGGAAAAGTGCTGTCTGTCATGCCATTCGCAAAGTTTATCTGGCACTCAAGCAGTTTTTAGGGGTTTTTGTGGTATTTCCAAGCCACTTAAGACCCCAGGTTGTAAAGCAGATTTTTTTTGCTATTGCAGGTACATTTATAATTGTTAATGACATGCAATCATGACCATGCCAAAAAGTATGACTAACAGTATGTGTCCTTCAGGCTTCCCTAACGTGATTGGGGCCATAGACTGCACACACATCCCCATCAAGGCCCCACCAGGCCCCAATGAAGGGGATTTTGTGAACAGAAAGGGGGTTCACAGTGTAAATGTGCAGATAAGTTACTATTACAATTTATAATATTCCAGATTAGTAATATATTACATTAAAAAAAAAAAGGAATGGAATCAAAAAGTATGCAGTTGACTGACTAAAATCTCTTAGATGGTGTGTGACTCTCTGTTCCATATCACAAATGTGGAAGCAAAATGGCCAGGATCAGTGCATGACTCAAATTTTCAGAGAGTCACATTTACAGTGAGGAAAATAAGTATTTGAACACCCTGCTATTTTGCAAGTTCTCCCACTTAGAAATCATGGAGGGGTCTGAAATTGTCATCGTAGGTGCATGTCCACTGTGAGAGACATAATCTAAAAAAAAAAAATCCAGAAATCACAATGTATGATTTTTTAACTATTTATTTGTATGATACAGCTGCAAATAAGTATTTGAACACCTGAGAAAATCAATGTTAATATTTGGTACAGTAGCCTTTGTTTGCAATTACAGAGGTCAAACGTTTCCTGTAGTTTTTCCCCAAGGTTTGCACACACTGCAGGAGGGATTTTGGCCCACTCCTCCACACAGATCTTCTCTAGATCAGTCAGGTTTCTGGGCTGTCGCTGAGAAACACGGAGTTTGAGCTCCCTCCAAAGATTCTCTATTGGGTTTAGGTCTGGAGACTGGCTAGGCCACGCCAGAACCTTGATATGCTTCTTACAGAGCCACCCCTTGGTTATCCTGGCTGTGTGCTTCGGGTCATTGTCATGTTGGAAGACCCAGCCTCGACCCATCTTCAATGCTCTAACTGAGGGAAGGAGGTTGTTCCCCAAAATCTCGCAATACATGGCCCCGGTCATCCTCTCCTTAATACAGTGCAGTCGCCCTGTTCCATGTGCAGAAACCCCCCCCCCCCCCCCCCAAAGCATGATGCTACCACCCCCATGCTTCACAGTAGGGATGGTGTTCTTGGGATGGTACTCTTCATTCTTCTTCCTCCAAACACATTTAGTGGAATTATGACCAAAAAGTTCTATTTTGGTCTCATCTGACCACATGACTTTCTCCCATGACTCCTCTGGATCATCCAAATGGTCATTGGCAAACTTAAGACGGGCCTTGACATGTGCTGGTTTAAGCAGGGGAACCTTCCGTGCCATGCATGATTTCAAACCATGACGTCTTAGTGTATTACCAACAGTAACCTTGGAAACGGTGGTCCCAGCTCTTTTCAGGTCATTGACCAGCTCCTCCCGTGTAGTTCTGGGCTGATTTCTCACCTTTCTTAGGATCACTGAGACCCCACGAGGTGAGATCTTGCATGGAGCCCCAGTCCGAGGGAGATTGACAGTCATGTTTAGCTTCTTCCATTTTCTAATGATTGCTCCAACAGTGGACCTTTTTTCACCAAGCTGCTTGGCAATTTCCCCGTAGCCCTTTCCAGCCTTGTGGAGGTGTACAATTTTGTCTCGTGTCTTTGGACAGCTCTTTGGTCTTGGCCATGTTAGTAGTTGGATTCTTACTGATTGTATGGGGTGGACAGGTGTCTTTATGCAGCTAACGACCTCAAACGGGTGCATCTAATTTAGGATAATAAATGGAGTGGAGGTGGACATTTTAAAGGCAGACTAACAGGTCTTTGAGGGTCAGAATTCTAGCTGATAGACAGGTGTTCAAATACTTATTTGCAGCTGTATCATACAAATAAATAGTTAAAAAATCATATATTGTGATTTCTGGATTTTTTTTTTTAGATTATGTCTCTCACAGTGGACATGCACCTACGATGACAATTTCAGACCCCTCCATGATTTCCAAGTGGGAGAACTTGCAAAATAGCAGGGTGTTCAAATACTTATTTTCCTCACTGTATGGACATTATTTGAACGTGGTAAGGGAACATATAAATGTCAAGCTCACAGTATTACACACACTTATGCTGAGCCTAACAAAACTGCATTTTTCCATTATACAGGGGATTTTGACGGGATCCTGCTTGGAGACAGGGGCTATGCCTGCAGGCAGTATTTTATGACGCCCTTCCCTGACCCAAACCCTGGACCACAAACCCGTTACAATGCAGCTCTAGCCAGGACAAGGGCACGCATTGAAATGACCTTTGGGCAACTAAAGGAAAGATTTCAGTGTCTGAAGGGTCTGAGGGTTGCACCTGACAGGGCCTGTGACATAATTGTTGCATGTGCCATACTCCACAACATCGCCACTATCAGAAAGGAGAGGACCCCTGTGGTGGGGGTGCAGCCTGATGATGACCTCCAGCCAGTGCACTTGGACCAACCTAGTGGCAGAGCTGCACAGGACAGAATTGTGGAACACCATTTTTGAATGTGTAATAAAAGACAAGACAAATATGCTTAGTTCCTGGAGTTTTATTTAAACAATTCTTTATAAAGAAAAGCCAGCAAGTCATCTTTTGCCTGCAATAAGAGATAGTTATGTAAAGTCAGCAATACTACTATGTGTCAAATGGTGTATTAGCACTTACTCTGAAGGTCCTTTTGAAGCAACTCTATCTCTAGTGCAATTTTTCTCTTTTTCAAGTTGTCGAGTTCAATTTCTCCTCTTAATTTGTGTTTTTCAGGTCAAAATACTCGATTTGTTAAAGATGCCGTTTATATAGGGAATGGATGTCACCCTGTGTCATTTTGTGAAAGAAAAAAAAGGGTCAAAACATGCCTCATGCAACAAAAGTAAAAAGTAAAAGTACAACACTGTCCACCTCTGTATCAGTTCTTTGTGCAGACTCTTCTGCAAGCCTTTCTGTAGGCCTATCTCTAGGTGTGGACTCCTGCAACTCATATTGCAGACAGAAAGAATAGGTACACAAGTATATACAAATTAGTGTAAAGTTATTTATGCACTTACAGGTTCTTCCTCCAAAGGACAGTCATCTGAGAGGGTTTCTTCACTGTCCTGTGCAATGGAAATAAATGGGTATTACAAAGTGTTGCACTTTCTTCCCTTTATGCAAGTTAGAAAAAGTACACAACTTTCTGCATATGCTTCAGCCACCATTTGCTTGGGAACAGGTAAAAGTGTTGGTGTATTATGTAAAACTGCACAAAAGAGGGGAAAAAAAAGAAATGTCATTACAATTAACTACACTGTAAAATACAATGTGATCAATAACTCATGGCAACATATTTTATATTAACTAAAAGTTTCGAAGTTTTCACTTTAACAAACGGTTGAAGTGACTATACCAGTCATTCGGATTATACTTCATTTAATGCAGCAACACATAATTTTACAGTGTACTAAGAGAATTGAAAGCTCATTTAGCCTACCAGTAATGTAGGTGTTGCTGCTACTGGTCCCTGGCTTTGGGTCTAAGGAAGAGCTGCCCCCAGGGATGCCCTCCACAATGGTTCGGTTTTCATTCAACCCAAGGGCCAGCTCCTCTGCTGGGGTATATTGTGGTGGTGCAGGACCACCACCTGTTTTTTTTTTTTTTCAGCCTTTTTCTTGGTGGCTGTTATAAACAGACAAACACATTATTTAACAGTGGCTTTTAAAAAGAGGAAAAAAGTGGCTTTTTAAAATAAAGACAGTATAAGAATTAAAGGCTACCATTTTGTAGAATATTCTTGTACTTCACTTTTACTTGTCCCTATGTTCTAGTGGGTCCCGTGGTGGCTCTGACATAAAAGAACAAAGTAAATATGAAATTATTAAAATTCAAAAATACATACTGTAGAAAGTGATAGAAACATCTACCATGGACAGCACTTACGCATTTAATTTGTCTGCTACTTTTTGCCAGCCCTCTCTCCTGGCTTTTGCAGACTTTGAGGTGTTCCCTGTCGTTTTAATTAAGGACTCAAATTCGGCATAACCTTCCATTAAAAGCTCTTGTTCTGCTTGGGAGAAAAACTGGGCACGTTCTTTGGCCATGCTGAACAGCCAATAACAGCGTTGCTGATCATTGTTTCTACTATCGATACATATCCCCTTTTAAACCAACGCATGAACGCGCAATTATCTCAGATAACTCAATCCAGCTATACTAATCATAAACGACAGGTGTGTTCGAAGAACCCAATTAGCCGGATCATGATTAGCACGATGATATCATCTTGGATGTCTCATTTGATCTCGGATGTAATAAGCAACGTACGAAGAATGAGCCCCAGGATACAAATACACCGGAGAGAATGAGTGATATGAATAATCCTGTGTGGATGCCAAATGGGAACTGGAATGAAGAGAACTCCAAACGATCTCCAGAAGTCTGGGAACACAGACGAGATCGAGGAAATAACTCCGTAAGGAAACTCAGGCACCGGAACTGGGTAAGAGAGCATAAACAAGAGTGACGAACCGACACCAAGCAATAAACACTCCCGCTAGATATAGGCAGCTAACAACAGAAGTAACTAGCTGCAGCTGCGGGCTGATTAAGTGATCAGCTGGTTACTAAGCAACAAACAAGCACAACACACTCAGACCCCACACCCACAACAACCAACAGATACACAAAATGAATATATATATATATATATATATATATTTATTTATTTATTTATTGTGCAAAGGGTGAAATTACAGTGAGAACAGTGTATGTATATACAGTGAAATAGTGACACATCAAATTGGATCTCAACGGAACAACAGTTGAATTGTTTGAATTTCTGAATAGAAATGTATGTTTGTGTACATATGCTCTATATGGCTAATGACATATTAGCATTAATAACATTAACAATATAACAAAAAAAAAAAACTATTCAAGGCAAATAAAAAAACAAAAACAAAATAATTAACAAAATAAAAAAATAAAAAAAATGATACTACTGTCACCATTCCGACTACTTATGATAACGATAGTAATAATAATAAAAATGATAATATCAATAATTACTACCATTATTTCCACCAGCATCATAATATACAATAAATAACTAAATGCAGTAGCAAATAATTATCACCATTATCCAGTCGTGTTGTGTTTTGTCATGTCTCCGCCCTGCCAACCACAGCCTGTAGGATGTGCCCAGAACGTGCCGCCCATCAACAAGGGAAGATACCGCAGGGCCCAGAACACCCCAAGTACCCTGGCAACTCCCACCATCGCAGACAAGCCGCAATCACCAAATTGCCAACCCTGGCCTAGTTAATGTGACAATGTTCCTAATCTAATATGTTGCATTAAAATGAGACATGGCATAAAACACAGACCCAGGGGTAGCCAGTTGCATATGCATATATATACATATACATACATATATATATATATATATATATATATATATATATTTTTTTTTTTTTTTTTTTTTTTTTTTTTTTTTTGCGCGAATGTAATGAGATTAGGTGATTGACAGCCGGATTTGCCTATCAGCGATCAGTATCCGTAATATAAGGGCTGATTTGTTGTTGGCCGTGGTGCGTCACGTCCGACTTTCCCCTTTGTGCCCGTGTTTACAGGTAAGCGTGCTGTGCTGTAACAGGGAGGTACTTTTAAAAATGGTTGGTCATTTAAAGCATTTTTTTGTGAATTTATAGTGTCGTTTTGTCCGGGTGTCGGTGTGTTTTCAGCGCTGCTTTAGTGGATCTAGTGACCGGTTGCCTCTCAGGTATGTGTGTGTGCATGTGCATCTGTATAAACGCATATTGTACTACCGTTGTTGTGCTGTTGACACTGCCGCATGCTGTCTAGGTATGGTTTCCTGTACCCCATTGTTACCGGTGGGCTGATTAATAGACCTGTGCCTGTACATTTTCTATTTGGGGTGATACTTGACGGTAAGTGTTTTAAATGTAATTATAATTCGTGAAGGGCAAGTATCATTATTAGTAACATTTCTTTTTGTGTTCGTTATAGGGTTCTCCCTCTCGTTCACTCTCTTTTTATCCCGTTCTATCTTATATTATATCGGATTTGCGCTGCGGACGTTTTGCTCACATTCCTGCAGTCCTGCTGTGTATACGGTCGTGCAGACGCCACCGCTATCGTTGTTAAAAAGGGGACTGTTCGTTCTGTTTGTGTATCAGCATGGAGAATACGACGATCTCATTTTATTGAGAGAAAATAATTGTTTTGTTTCTTTTCTTTTGATTTTGTTTTCGTTTTCTTGTTTATACTTTTGTGGGAGTAAAGTTTGTTTTGTCTTGTTTGATTTTTCTTTTGGTTATTGTGTTACAGAAATATTGTGACGTCTATTTGTATGTTATTTTTTTTTCTTTATTAACGCAACTTGATTTGCTTCCTGTTCACATCTGACTTCAAGTTGCTTTGTAATTTCTCTTGAATTTATTTGATTCTTCTAACGTTTTTCTTTGTTTCATGTGATATTGATACCTTTTGTTTTGTTTGGAGTTGCTTCATCCGTTATTATCATTTGTTTATATTGTATGTGGAGCTAATCGTGTTTAATTGTGATTTTTGTTATAGTTTATTTATTATTTTTGTTTGTCTGCAGAAGCTGGGGGTCCCACGGGTGAATGGATCTTCCTTCTGGTGGTGGTTCTTCTTTATTGCGTGCTGTGTACCACTTCAAGTGTGTGGTAGTGTGATCTGAGTGCACTTTGGTGTGTGTGCGTGGAAGTGTGCTCTTGTAAAACCAGACTCCATTTTGTTCCTGCCGATGGGAGCCTCAGCCCTGCTGTTATTTACTTTATTTTGTTTTCATATTTCAAAATTGATTTTGTCATTGCCCACATTCATTATTTTTGTAATTTTGTTTTCCTCAATTTAAAGTGGGGTCTCATGCTGTTCTTCTGACATTTTAGTGTCTTTTAAAAACATTCTTGCATTAATAAACATTTGTATTTTTGATACTTCACCCACGTCTCTTGCTTACTTCTATGGGGGAACTGAACCTGTGTGCTTAATGTACTCCATTTTTGGGTTTTGAGCATTGTTCCCTAGAGTTAATTTCTAGGGTGGCTAGTCGGATTTCTTTACTGGTAAAAGGTTGGTTTCACAATTGCACCGCTCCGTCACACAATGATCTGTTTACTTTAGAACCCCGAAAAAAAAGAATATGGGTGGAAGGATGGATAAGCACACGCTGGCAGCAGGGATTGTCTGTCAGAGAGAGTTGGAAGTGAGTAAAACATTATAATGAAAGAGCAGCTGCCTGTTGTGGTTTGGCAAAGATGGTTACAAATACAAAAGGCTTTTGTAATGTCATAAGCTGATCATTGGCTGTTGCTCGTCGCGACACGTGACACCACAGGCTATCAAGTCGGCCGACAGCTCCAGATATTTGGCATGCTAGATATTTGTCTGACGTTGGGCGATGCGTCGGCGAGCGTTTTTGATGCGTCGTTAAGTATTTCACACTTAAAGATTGGCGAGCGCGGATCACCCGCAGATTTGCACGCGATTATAGCTTGACCTGTCGGCGAGCTCGTTAACTTGCAAATCGGGCTTAAATTGGGCTTAAAATCCTGTAGTGTGAACTAGCCATTAGACATCAATTTATTTTCTTTAAGACAGTTCATAGCTTTTTTAAATCAGTGACATAAAAACGTAGATAAGCCTACTTTGATACCGAAAACTAAGACTGACTGCCCCTGACTAACTGCTAGTAGGTCAAACTAGAACTTAAAGGTCCCGTATTATGCCCCTTTTCACAAGATGTAAAATAAGTCTCTGATGTCCCCAGAGTGTGTATGTGAAGTTTTAGCTCAAAATACCCAACAGATAATTTTTTACAGCATGTTTAAATTGTCATTTTTTGGGGCTCAGAAAAACGCGCTGTTTTAGTGTGTGCCCTTTAAATGCAAATGAGCTGCTGCTGCCGACACAGGGGGCGGAGCTTCATGAGCTCGCGCTCAGTCTCTCAGGACAATCTCACCTCACGGAATGATGATAATATCAGAAACTCTCAGTAACGGTGTTCATTTCGACCCGGAGTCGGACAATAATGCCTACGTAGTGCTGTATAGAGATGGAACAGGTATAGTTTAGTAGTTTAATTACGGTTATAACGTATTTGTCATCTGCTTGTATGTATCCATTATTAATAGCCTACAAGTCTGCTGTTTCGGTCTGAATGATGATCAAACATATACTGATGAGTTTAATAAAGTTTATTGTACATCACACAAAAGATGAAGCATCAGTTTTACTTCAGAAAATCACCATAAGAGCTGAGTAAACACAGTAAGTTATAAGAAGTGCGCAAGTACATAAATGAATTTCGGTAGCGTTGAGGGAGCATTTTCTTTAAAAACAAAATAATTCCACCTCGTCTTCAGCGGCTGCCTCAGATTTCAGAAGTAAATAGAGAGAGCTATGTGGATTAATACATCCAGCCACACAACACCTACAACGCTTGGGAGACATTCTCGTCAGTGCAGCAGCTGTGAACGCGATCAGGGCGGGGCTATGTTAGAACGGCAGTGTCTGTCAACACTCGTGGGCGGGGCCTGTGCTTAGTGACGTCACTAAAACAGCATTCTGAAGACAGGTCGTTGGGAGTAGGGCTGTCGCGGTGAAGGAATTTCCCTTGCGGTAATTTTGAGTGGCTCAATAGCGCGGTATGCGGTATTATCGCCATTTATTTATTTATTTATTTATTTAGATACATTTATATTTATTTGTTGCTATATAAATAGGTTTTACCATGTGGTCAGCATGCACAAAAACGAGTAGCCTACATTTTCAGTAACCATGTAACCGAAACTAAACAGCGTCTCTGCGCATTGAAAGGCTGCCAATCAGCGCGCATTACATTGTTATGGCAACGGACTGTCTTTGAGTGAATCATTAAACCGTTCATTCAACGAACACGTTCAAAAACGCTGATTCTTTAAAAGATAGTAATGAAAGTTGTTAAGCTCCACTTTTCAAGGCTGAGCTGACCAGCAATGCGTCGCATGGGTAACGCTGAAGCTGACGCTTAAATGGCATTGATTCAATGCGTGACTCGCTGCTTTTTGATTCCCGCGGCTTCCTCGCGCTGTGGAATGCTGACCAGCGCTGTCGCTGATGCCATTCATGGTAAATCCCCTTAAACGTTAAGAGGATGACAAGACAAATATTTCGCTTTCCTTGGACACGGAAAGCTTTTCACGCATATGACCTGACTTGACCTCAAAGACAGACGCAGGTAATCGCACGCGCTCAGTCGATCTCTCTCATTTACTGTCTGTAAGTCTTGAGAGCAAATCAATGAAGCCTCTGCCTCTGTCTTGTTATCATTATTAACTTATTTAACATTCAATACACAAGCACAAAGTTCAAAACAAGAAGGGTATAGCCTCATGAAAAAAGAAAACATGCGAATATCGCGGTTGCTACGGTTACTTGCATTCCTCTGCGGTTGGCTTCTCAGTAGCGCGGTTTTACAATTTTGCGGTTATCGCGACAGCTCTAGTTGGGAGACACTGCTGATGATTTATGGGGATTAATAAAAAGGGAGTGAGTGGATTTTTATCACTATTGGGTGGTTGTGTACACACACTGCCAACACACATTTATGTTCAAACAGCATGCAAAAGTGAATTTTGCATAATAGGGGACCTTTAAGACACTGTCTTAACATTATGGCTATGTTTAAGCAACCGGCCGCAGGTCTAGAAGTAAGTTAATGTTGACAGCTCTGATAATCAATTAACCATTTCTTTAACTGGATCTTAAATGTATTATATGTGTTTAGATTTCTGATGGTTCCACTCAGTTGCAGCTCGAACAGAAAAATCAGTTTGGCCAAATACACTTTTCCTAAAGGGAATGATACAATCTCCCCTCGCTGCACCTCTGGTTCTGCTGTGATCAGCTGTTAGGATGTTAGAGGAGGGGATGATAAACCATGAATCATTTTATACAGAAGACATAGATTTGAATATTTGACCATGTTTCCCCAGCTGAGTAATCTATATTTTTGTAATATTGGACAATGATGAGAAATACATGGTTTCTTATCCAGAATTTGGACAGTTTGTTTGTAGAGTGATTGCAGAGGTTTCAGAGATGTAACACTAGCTTGCGACCAGATGGGTAAACAGTAAGTGATATGTGAGAAGATCATAGAGTGCCATAGGACATTTTTGCTGCCTGTGTGGACATTTGATGGCGAATGTGTCTAAAGTTACTGAGGGTGAATTTAATTTGATTACAGACCCTTTTTAAATGTGATGTAAATGACAACTTTGAATCAATTAAAACTCCCAAATATTTGTATTCTGACACGATCTGCAGCCTTTCCCCTGAAACAAAAATATCTGGCTCAACACTGAAGTTTCTGTGAGACTTGGTGAAGAACATTGCTACTGTTTTTGATGTATTCAGCTGCAGGCAGGAGTGTTTCAACCAAGCTGTTATATTATTCATGGCATTAGTGAGTTTCTCAGCCACCTGGGAGATATTCCTACCATGAACATAGACTACGGTGTCATCAGCATATGTCTGCACAGAAACATCAGGACAGACAGATGGGAGGTCATTTATATAAATTGAGAACAAGAAAGGCCCTAAATTAGATCCTTGAGGAAGACCGGTGGACAGACTGAGAGCCGCTGATTTAAATGACTGGACTCTGACATGTTGGAAGCGGTCAGTGAGATAAGACTCAAGTGAGATGGGGGACCTGGATATTTTTTCCATATCAAAAATATCTTTACATCTGGATGGTCTGAGTGATTTAATGGTCTGTGATACCTCTGATTCTGTGCTGGTAATTAAACTGAAAACTGATTGATTTGTGTCTATTGACGGAGTGTATATGTTCACAGGTGTGAAACAGCTTGATATGTTAGCCACAGAATCAATAAAATAGTGATCGAATGCCTCTGCTACAACCAGAATATTGTTTGTCAGTTGTTCATTTATTTTAATTTCTGTGTGTTTTGTTCTTTGGGGCGATCACCTGTCATTTTTCTTAGCTGGTTCCATATTATTTTAGAATTTCCATTTGATTTTTCAATTACAGTGAGAAAGAAATCTGCCTTTGCTTTTCTTAGTGATCTTACAACTTTATTTCTCAACATGGCGAAATGTCCTCTGTCATGAGTTGATTTAGTTTTATTTGCTAGTTTTAGGGCTTGATCTCGTTCTTTCATGATTTTTATGATGTCTGGATTTATCCAAGGTACAGTGTTTTTGTGGTGTTTGTGCTTGATTTTTTGTGTGAATTCTTTGATAGTTCTCTCAAGTGTTTTTAGAAATATTTGGCTATCTTTTTCGCAATCAACTAAAGATAAAATGTCATCCCATTGAATTTGGTGCAGCTACAAAGTTTTGATATTTACTTTTTGGGATTGTAATGGTTTCTTTTTTATCTCTAGCACAAGGATGGAAATGTTTTTTGGTAAGGTTTCTAATGACAAGAGTAAGATTATGGTCCGATAAACCTGTCAACATATTAAATGATTTTACAATTCTTTCTGGTCTATTGGTAAATATGAGATCGATTTGTGTCTTGGTAGAGTTTGTTATTCTTGTTGGCCCACGGACAATTTGTTTTAGATCAAACCTGTCTGTGATTTGTTTGAGCTTTTTCCTAGAGGATTTGTCCTCCCAGTTGATGTTAAAATCCCCCATTATGATCATTTCTTTATCAAGATTGTTTTCTTTTAACAGCTTCTCAAGGTTTTCATAAAAGCTGTTATCTGCAGAGGGAGGCATATACATTACAACAAGGACAAAAGACATTTGTGGTGAGAGCCTGACATTGAGACTAAACATTCTAATAGTTTACAATTTGACCACTGGATTTTGTGACACTGTAATGTGCTTTTTATGTAAACCATCACTCCTCCCCCCTTTTTAGATCTATACTGAAGATGAACTTTAACCACTGATTCTCCACATGCTCGTCCTTGGGCAGTGAAAAACACTGGCTTTACCTTCACATTATAGAGTACAGCGTCTCCTGGACATGATGCTCTCCAGTGTCCACAGGATCAGCTGCTGGTTTGAGGTTCGAGTTTTCCCTGGTGTCTGTGCGCGCTATAAGTGGGCGGGCAATATGCTAATGTTTCGTCTTGACGTCACAACGAAACGGCTTATGACTCGTTTGAAAAACAATTCATTTAATTGACTCAGAGTCAACTCTTACTTTTGAAAGACAATAACTTTATATACGGTGAACTTTCAGATTTAGAACTTTGCAGGATGTTTTCATTCACTCATTCACTCGTGTTACTACATGAAAGGTCATTTTCAAAAATCCATAATAGGGGCCCTTTAAACAAAATATAATAATAATAAAATAAATAAATAAAAAAGACACTGATGTGTGTGAATCTCCACATCAATCCGTCAGTAAACGTTGAGTTAGTTTGATTCTGCACTACGCTTTAATAATGTTCCACTAATCTGTGTCTGATTCTAAATATTGACACTTGATGTAGTGATAAATGTAAAGTATACTAACTGTATCCACATGAGAAATGGCCATTTCTGTTAAATATTTACAAATCATTACAAAATGTGCGTTCCAAATATTAAATATGTTGTTGTCACGGTCACTACATTTCCCATCATCCTCTCTGGCCCTCACCTGCATGCACTTCCTCTGTGTTCAATGTTCAGTTTCCATGGTTACGTCATTATTAGTTCTTTGGTTTCAGCTGTGTGTCAGCTTTAGTAGCTCGTTTCAGTTTGTTATTTAAGCCTCACCCTTGCCTTCACTCTTGGTCCAGTCTCTGTTATGTTTAGATGTTTTTGCACTGTCTGTTTGCTTGCTTTTTGAAATATAATTAAACTTTCTGGCTTCAGCTTCCCCGCATACATCGTTACAGTTGTGTTAAAGGTGCCATAGAATGCATTGATTCAATATTTTAAATTCTCTGATATCTACATGTATGTATGTGGCTTAGGTAAGGGCCAAAATCCTCCAGATACGGTTTTACATGTTCATTTGCAACCCTAGGATTTGTCCCTGGAATGAATGGGCTGTTATTACCTTATCTGGAAGGGTCATGAATAATAATGTTGAGCTCTGCTCTGATTGGCTGTTTCACAGATGTGTACGCAGTAGCTGTGATGTACTCTGAAATACAAATGTGCAAAATAATCATAGTTCAGTTCGCAAACAAAATATTTGAACAAATTGACTAGATGCATTGTCAAATGACAATCGTTTCAACTGAAGTGGTGAAGGTCACGTTCGCTAGAAGGAGCGAGTGAGTTATCTGTAAGCAACCTAACTAACCTAGTTAGCTCCGGAGTTATGTGTTGTTGATGAAGATAGGCCACATTATAATACTACCCGACAAAAGGGATTGACATAGATGTACCTACAGTTGTATTTTGTAGATTTATATGACAACACAGGCTGGAAATAATATTAACCTCTCTGTAAATAGGTCGTCATACTATTTAGTTATCAACGCTCGTTACTTGGAGCTTGCTAGTTAGCTAAGGTTAACGTTACTGTACTAGTTTCTCGTTCGATCTCGACAACACAGGGTAATCTATCATTAATGTTGTTAGCTCACTAAGAAACTTTTGATGTAAACAGAAATGGCTTCAACAGTGGATAAGTGGATAAAATCACTACCGTTACTCACCGCTTGTGGTAGGGGTTGTAATGGAAATATATAATGTTAGTTGGAATTGCCCCCTTATTCAGTATCAAACGCTGAGCGAAACCTGCTTGATATTGTCCCAGGTTAGAAAAACTGTCAGAGCAAACTAACAACTGTGAATTAAAATGGTGAGGTATCCTGTTGTAAACATCAACCATGTCTGTTGGCAGTTCTGTTCTGTGGGAAGGGAATGAAAAGTGCTCAAATCCGCTGCACAGCCTGGAACATAACATTTATATCCATGATCTGACATTTCCCCTGTTGTCTTTGCTTGCTTCTTCACAATACCTGCAGAACTTGTGATGATTCGGCTGTGCAGGTCCACGTTAACACTGCCTGGCCTAGAACATGGGCTGGTATATGACAATATTGGGGGCGTAAATATTAATGATCTCGACTGCAACGTCACAGTCGGTGTGAATGCTGGGATTCACCCATTTTTCAGCCGTCTTTAAACAGGAGATTTACACATGAAGGAGGAAACAATGGAGTTTGAGGCTCACGGTATGTCAGTTCCATGTACAGAACTCTTATTATTCAACTATGCCAAGGCAAATACAGTTTTCCATTCTGTGGCACCTTTAATATTGATGAAAAGCTCATTCATGTTCAAGTATTGTGAACATTAGACTTTTTCACAGTACGGTACACTTGAGGAACAATCAAACAGCATCTTAGCTTAATGTAAATAATGACAGTAGTGAACACAAAAGTGATGTGATGCATATATTTCACATATGATGATTTAGAAGATTATAATAGCTAAAATAATAAACAATACAGTTTTCATGCATTCTTTAAAGTGTCAGTCATGAAGGATTTAACTGGAAGCACTTCTTCTGAGAATCATAATTGATTTGGTTTCTTCCATTAGAAAACACTTCCCTATTGAGTGGATGCGAGTGATTTTTTTCCTAATTTTCAAAAGCTTGTTAGTAAGAGATTTTAGTATGATTGCACATTTCCTCATTTCCCATCAGCTTTAATTGATTATGAATGATGCCACAAAGCACCTCTAATATAACACGAATGTTAACTGTTTCCTACTGAAAGTGTCTGCACAATATCTGTGACTATCTGTGAGTTGTATATGTTTATGTGGACTTAAATCCTGACTAGCATGAATTTAGTCGTTGATTTTGAAACAGATTGAACCAGATCACTACAGGTGCACCTGAGTATAAAAGAGCGCCTGTAGTGACGTCATCCACTTCTTTGTCTTGTAACAGGCTCAGACCTGTTGCCATGTTCTTCCGTACTGAGTGTAGTACTACTACACACCACCAGAGGTGCTATGGTACTCTAGTGGATGGTATATACCCAGGTGGGTAGTAGAGCTAGGCAGATTTGTTGGGCAGAGGAAGCATGGCTTGCCTGCTGTGTTACCACAAACCGCTTTGAGTCCTGATTGGGAAACTTTGGTTTTAAGCTCAAACAACGACTCTTTATTGCTACTAGTAGTGATGGCCAAACGAGGCTTCCTGAACCACTGAGACCTCGCAGCCCATTGCTTCAGCCAAAGGTTCATTACTCGAAGCTTCATTCAGCATTGCTCACTAGTGACACCTAGCTACTGTGCAAAGAAATAGCAGACAAATGAATTAATCCTGAGCCAATGACCTGAGCAGACATTTGTCCATTGCCTGGGTATAAAATAAGATATGTATCTTTCTCTGTCTGACTTTACTTGTGCAGAGACAACTGTCACACACACAATTAATTAGTTATTCATAAATTGTTTGGATAGTGACAATATGAATAACCAAAGTGAGAATGTGTTGAATGCAGTGCTTATGGTGGAGGGAATGTAATAAACTGCAACAGAATATTCTGGGGTGGGAAACGTTAAGAATTGTTTCTGGGGGTTTTTGTGCAGTGAATGTTACTAGTTTTATTTGCATTTCACCATGAAACATAAAATAATAGACGTGAAATATTATACAGCCATATAGTAAGGATTATTATTATATCAAGACAGTAAAAAAGAATAATAATACATTTATCTTATTATGAGCAACCATTTCAGAATACTTCTAGACAGGGGAGGATCTCCTCTTTCTTGCTGGCTCCATTACCAGGACAAAGGAAGAGGGTAAACAAAAAGCAAACAAATCCAAAAGGGCAAACCAATTTAAAAAAGTAGTCCAGTCCAAATCCAAAAATCCTAATAATCTTATCTAATTTAAATAACAATAATATAAAGTAGCTACTATAATTAATATTAACAGTATACACTGTTAGCCCGGATTTTATATCTAATAAAGAACTTAATTACAATTTAATTAAATTATATTATAAGTTTGATTGCATTACTAATAAAATATAAGTAGATTCTACTAATTTGTGGACATAATTTGAATGTGTGAATAAATGTAAGTTAGATGGACTCAAATTATGAAGTTTTTCTCTCTCTGTTTTTAAAGAGTTTTCTGTTAAAATGGTGTTGTGTTAGCGGCCCCTAAGTTAATAACTAATGATCGTTGCAACAGAAGTGAATCAATCAAAACTAACTTTAGCTGGACAATAACTTTATTCTAGAGCTGCTATAAAGCTAAAACAACCTCTGTTACTTTAATTTCCTATTATCACTGTATAGCTGTTTTGAAACAATCTACATTGTTAAAAGCGCTATATAAATGAAGGTGACTTGACTTGACAAGATGGGGTCACAGGGGTCACAGAGGTCTCTCTCATTTCGGGGTCTAGCATTGGGGCTGGAGCATTCGACACGAGGAGAAAGCCAGATGCGTCTCCTTCCGTGGGTGAAACAGCTCGAGCGAGAAGATGCATTGAGGGGAGATAGCCTTGAGCGTCTCCATCCTTCAATACAGGAAGATGGTTTTGGCAGGCTGACTCTGCATCCCCAAGCGCACATGGCGGGGGTTATAACAGATTTTGATCCGGAGAGCATCTCGAGGGGAAACAGATACGCTTCAGCCGTGTGTCCATCCCTTCTGATTTGGGCCCTGTCCCAAATCGCACCCTAAGCACTCGTGGTCTTCCTACGAGTCTGCACTTTCGTGACGTAATGCCCCTTTTACTGTCGGGAAGAAGTCTGCTGCGGAGCTAGCACACTTCTGAGGCCTAAAATGACAATTGGGACACCCTACGGTCTCACTGACTTAACGGACACGCGCACGCGGCAGCCATTGTAAGTCCACAAGACCGAAAGTGCATATGAAGTGTGCCATTTGGGACAGGGCCTGAGATGGGGGAAGCTCTCCGTTTCCTGACACGTGGATCAGGAACGTCCCTGCGAAGCTGAAGCTGAAGTTTTGTTGGCTGCCTCAGGTCAGCGCGTCTACGGGGGTGCTGACGGGGCATTGGACGGCTACGAGCTCCCCGGACCATGCAAGGTGGGGGATGTCTCGGTTCGTCACTCCTTCTAGGGGCCTCTTTCTGGTGTGCGAAGTGGTCTCTAGGCACTGGGGAAGGAGTAGGAGGATCACGGGCCCTCCTAGGCATAAACTGCTTAAGGGCAGCTGATTATGTCCTAGCAGTTCGGAATTTGTCAACCACTGAATTAACCGCCTCTCCAAACAAGCCTGACTGGGAGATTGGGGCGTCCAGTAGGAAGACCTCTTTCTCACGAATCTCAGTGAGATTCAGCCATAGGTGGCGCTCGAGAGCCACCAAACCCGTCATGGTGCGTCCAACCGCACGTGCAGTGAGCTTAGTAGCACGCAGCGCAAGGTCGATAGCTCTCCGGAGCTCTTTGACCGCTTCCGGTGTGAGGCCCCCGTCCTTGTCCTCTGTTATACCCCCCGCCATGTGTGCTTGGGGATGCAGAGTCAGCCTGCCAAAACCATCTTCCTGTATTGAAGGATGGAGATTTCCTTAAGGTCTTCTGCTTGGTAGGCCTGGAGAATCGCCATGGTATGGAGCGCCATATCTGCCTGGCCAACCGCCGTGTAAGATTTTCCCACAAGGACGGACGCGGTCCTGCGGGGCTTCTCGGAAGCAGAGGGCTTCCAGGAAGGAGCGGACGAAGTCGAAAGGTGTGTGGCCAACGTGTCCTCAACCACTGGAATGCACGTGTAGCTCTACTGATACCAACCAAAAAACGACAGGCACCGCTACCACCAAAGCCTGCAGGCCCAGCTCGCCCTCGCCCTCCCCCTCCCCCTCCGGTGAGAGCTCTTCGGTCTCTGCCACAACGCCAGGGCCCACACCCTCCTCCATCTGCTCGAGGTGAACCAAAAACAACTGATACCAGCTCTCAGTGATGTGTGTTGGGTCCCCGCTATGATAACAGTAACTTTCTCAAATGTTTACAGAACAAGCGGGAACCCAGTGTGCCTGTATCTTTCTCTATTGCTGCTCTATTACAAGATAGAAAGTCTAAGGCCTTCAATAGCCGTACAGCAAACTAAGATTGATGTGGGGACAAAAAGTAAGACTGTTAAGTTAGCACTTTTAAACATTCGCTCACTTAAAAATAAATCACTTCTAGTCAACGACTTAACCACAAACAACCTGGATTTTATGCTTCTAAATGAAACCTGGCTAGAAGACAGCTGCAGTGCAACAATCCTCAATGAAGCAGCCCCTCATAACTTTACTTTTATGAGTGTCTGCAGAGCTGTTAAGAGAGGTGGGGGTCTAGCTGCTCTTTTTAAAGATATCTATCAATGTAAGCAAATATCATTTGAGAATTACCCTTCTTTCGAATATCTGGGTATTGCGTTAAAAGGTGCTCCACGCATTTTACTTATTATTTACAGGCCTCCAAAATACTCTCCAGCCTTTGCTGAGGACTTTACAGACCTGTTATCAACAGTTACCTCAGAGTTTGACTGTTTTGCCATTGCTGGAGATTTTAACATTCACATAGATAGTGCAGAAAACAATATGGCAAAAGAAATCAAAACTGTTTTAAAAACTTTTGATCTGACTCAGCATGTACATGGACCCACACACAATCATGGACACACTCTAGATTTACTTATCAGTAAGGGTCTAAACATTTCACTGATTGTCATTAAGGATGTAGCACTGTCTGATCATTTCTGTATTTTCTTTGATATATTGATCTCTCCTGCCACTGAAGCTAGATCTGTGTCTGTCAAGAAGAGATGCTTAAATGAGAACACTAGTGTACTATTTATGAAGGCTATATCCTTAACACCAAGCATATCTGCGGACTCTGTCGATTTTCTCCTTGATTCTTTTAACTCAAAAGTTAAAAGTGTAATTGATGATATTGCTCCTGTGAAAGTCAGGAAGAAGAGTGGCAGACAAAAAGCACCTTGGAGAAACTCAGCAGCAGTGCAAAATATGAAAAGACAATGCAGAAAAGCAGAGCGCATGTGGCGGAAGACTAAACGTGTAGGCCATTATAACATCTACAAAGACAGCCTTCATGCTTTCAATATGGAACTAGGCAAAGCTAGACAGACTTTCTTCTCAAATATTATAAACAGCAATTTAAACAACACAAGCACTCTTTTTGCTACTGTAGAGAGACAGTTCAAACATTCCTTCCCAATTCTCTTGTTGAGTCATGTCATCACCTAGAAAAACTCTTAATATTTTAATCCACTTTTTCCCCAAATCAACCCTTCAGTGTCACGGTTTGGGGTTGAGAAGATGAGGCGAGGACTCAAACGCAGAAGAAACTTACTTCCTTTATTAATTTTTTTTAAGCCTCAGGCAATAACCAATGAGGGATAGATGGCCAGTAGACAGAAGGCACCATTTTAAGCTTAAGCTTAAGCTCCTCTGCGTATGTCTTAGAATGTAAAACACTAAATCTATTAAGTCTACTCTCACCCTTCCTAAACTCCCAACACTCTGCTAACAAAGAAATTGAAGGAAGAGCTAACCCAGAGCTTTTAATTTTTACGAAATAATTTAATGCCAATTTTGCACGTCGCAGCCTTAACGGAACCTCCCCTGCTTCCACCAGCAGCGACAGAATCGGCGTTGTCCGGAATGCCTCAGTACATATCCTCAAAGCCCTAGATTGAACCACATCTAACTTACTAAATGTGGACCTAGCTGCTGATCCATATGCAAGACACCCATAATCAAAAACTGATCTTATCATAGCTTTATAAATCATCAGCATAAGATTCCTGTCTGCACCCCAAGAGCATCCCACCAAACACCTCAAAATATTAATAACCTTTCCACATTTATTCACCATTCTACATACATGTTCTTTATACGTTAGCTTTTCATCTACCCAGACCCCAAGAAACTTGAAGACCCTAACTCTTTCAAGAGATTCCCCATACAACTTAAGACCTAGACTTTCTATATTCCTCTTCCTGCCAAAAACCATATACTTTGTTTTTATCAATGATAGTCTAAAGCCCCACTTATCACTCCAGGCCTGCACCTTATTCAAAGCACACTGCATTTGTTTAAATAAATACCCAGTATTACGGCCTCTTTTCCACAATGCTCCATCATCTGCAAACAAAGATTGCTGAAATCCACTTCCTACCTCATCAAACATATTATTAACCATTATATTGAACAGGACTGGACTGATTACACTACCCTGCGGAGTCCCATTATCTACAAACACAGAGTCAAAAAATCTCCCACCTACTCTTACCTGAATACACCGAGACCTCAGAAAGTCCTTAATCCAATTAATCATTTTGCCCCGAATCCCTGCATCATACAGCTTAATGATTACTCCTTTCCACAGCATATCATAAGCCTTCTCTATGTCAAAAAACACACCTACCACCACCTCTTTATTTACAAGGGCTTTCTTGATATCATCATCCAACACTAAAATTGAATCCATAGTACCACGACCAAGTCTGAAACCATTCTGATATGTAGAGAAAAAGCCTTTCTTTTCCAATCTATATACCAACCTGTCAGTAACCATCCTTTTCATAATCTTACAGATGACAGCTGTAAGAGCAATTGGTCTATATGATCCAGGGCTTTCAGCATCCTTACCAGGTTTTAAAATCGGCACAATCACTGCATGTTTCCATTCAGCTGGAATTGATCCTTCCTCCCACACTGTATTAATCAATACCAATACCTCCTCCAATGCAAAGTCATCCATATGCTGAAAGATCTCATATCCCAATCCATCTCTCCCAGGAGTAGTGTGCCTCCCTCGTCTTATTGACCTTCTTAATTCATGTAAAGAAAAGAACAAATTGATTACATCACTATTGTCATTATTTTTGTTAAGTTTATGCCCTTCCTGCTCAAGCATTAGCTCCCTCCTAATCAAACCATCACTACCAACATTCCTATCACTGTGCACTTGCTGGAAACTCCTAACCAACAGATCAGCCTTATCCTCGTTACTTACCACTTCTCTACACCCTTCTACCAAAACAGGAATAGAAAAACCTCTATTAATTCCCGCCATCCGATGAATCATATTCCAAACCTGTTTAACAGTAGTCTCAGAACCGAGAGTGCCACAGAACTTCTGCCAACTCTCTCTCTTTGCACACTTTATAACCTTCCTAGCCTCAGCTAGCCGTTGCTTATATTCAACAACAAGGCTCTCAACAGGACATCTGCGAAGCTGCCTATAAGCTCTATTTCTAACCCGCACAGCCTCATCACAAGCCTGATTCCACCACGGCACTGCTTTCCTCTCTTTCCTCTCTCCCCTCTCCCTTCATTCTAATGGCTTTTTCTGCTGCTTTCCTCACAACTCCACAAAAAGAATTACTCCACTCATCAGTACTACCTTGGCTAATTACATCTCCTAAACTTCCTACCAACTGATCTCTGAATTTATCCCAATCTGCTTTTAGAAAATTAAACCCTCTCTCCACTCTCTCCTTCTCCACCTGCAAAACACTGCCAAATTCACTAAAAATAGGGAAATGATCACTCCCTAAGGTGTTAAGATCCATAGGATACCAATTCCCACACCTAGCAAGTTCACCTGACGCAAAGGTTAAATCAATACATGACAGACTCCCACTATTCACCTGAATCCTAGTCGGTCTTCCATCATTTAACACCACCAAATTGTTTTTATCTATAAAATCTTCTATTAAAACCCCATTTCCATCTCTGATTCTGCTGCCCCAAATAGGATTGTGAGCATTAAAATCTCCTGTCCACACTACTGGAGGTCTCACCTGATCCATTATATCATCTAACTTATCCATTTCTAACCGAAAACAAGGATTATAAAAATTCACCAATGAAAACCTACCTGCTGTGCTCCATACCTCAATTGCTATACATTCCAGTCCTGAGGTTATATTAACTTGCTTATATTGAACACCTTTTTTAACAAATATTGCACAACCCCCTCCAGACGAATTTCTGTCTTTACGTAAACAAATAAAACCTGGCATCACAAAATCTAAAGACGGTTTTAACCATGTCTCCTGAATACATATTAACTGTGGTTTATTTTTTAAACCATCCACAAACTTTTTTAATTCCTGTCCATTAGCTATCAAACTCCTGGCATTCCACTGCAGGATACAAAACATTAATATACTAACTATCAATTTCATCATCGTCATCATCTTCCATTTGACCTCCATTATTATTTCCCCTTCTGTCTCTTGAGAACACATATCTATAGAGGGCAGCTGGCTCAACATCTGCAACCCCAAGGCTTCTCTCAGCAGCCTTCACCAGACTTCTAACAACGTCCGAATTATTCTTAGTCTGCTTCATGTCACACATCACATCCACAATGAAAGCCAGGAATTTCCTCTTACTCACCACCACTGAATCTTCTGTTACATAAGCTATCGACGGAGGGCATTCCTCTTCTCTTCTCCTTGAATCACTCACCTTACTACATGTTGCAATCTTTTTAACAGCCTCAGCATAAGACACCCCTTTATTAGTCTCCCTAAACTGCTGCACCCTCATAGCCTGCTTATATTGTTCACATTCACGATTTACAGCTATGTGCCCTCCACCACATGAACCACACTTTACCACCTTCTCCTTACACTCAGAGAACTCATGCTCACCTCCACATTTTCCACATCTTCTATCTCCTCTACAAGCAGCCGCAATATGTCCATACCTCTGACATTTAAAGCACCTCAAAGGTGGCCTTCTATATGGATGCACTTTAAATGACAAACACCCTAGGAACACTAGTTCTGGCAGGGCTCTTTCCTGAAAAGATAACACCACAGTTAATGATTCCCGCTTAGCTCCATCACGAAAAACTTTAATTCGTGTAGCCTCATCAATCCTCGCCCCCTCTATACGCCTCATCAACTCAACCATGGAAACCTCCAGAGAAACCCCATAAATCACCCCTTTCAAGCCCACCTTGCTCCCTGGAATAAATCCTTCCACTCGCCTCTTCCCTATCGCATCCAGTGAAACAGCTTTGTTCATCTGAGCCACAGACTTGCAAAATACAAGCAGTTTCCCATCAGCCAAAATTATTGCATTCAAGATATCACCCAACTCTTCCTTCAATGCCCCAGCAAGCCTAATTGGGTTGAGAGAACTAAACGCTGACTGCCCTTCCTTCAACTTAAAAATCACTTTATACTCTTCCAACTGGATACTGCTTCTTCTTATTACCGTTACCTGCTGATCTCTCCCTCCATCTGACTCTTGTGAATCACTAGTTTTGTTTCTCTTTTTCCTGTTCTTCCCCTTACTATTTTGTTCCCATCCGCCCCCACCTTCATCCTTGTCCTGCATTGCAGGAGCAATGTCTTAATTATTGTAGGTTATTGCGATCCGCTCAAAACCATCGTCAGACACCCCCACCATGAGTCATTCGCGGCCCCCAGCTTTTCTGTTGACACTCCCCCAGCACAGGACTTCTTCTTCTTCTTCTTGAGTTTTTTGGCGGTTGGCACACAACGTAATGGTGCATTACTGCCACCGACTGGTATGGAGTGTGGATCTGAATGTCTATTATTTACTTTATTCTAAACAAAAATAAATAAATAAATGATAATAATTATAAATAAAATAAAATCAACAAAATAAAATTAAGTCTCAAATCCTCTCAATCATATCGATTATTCTAAGATAATGAAAAACAATTCCATAGCATTTATCTTTTGAGTTTTTTCTAAGAATTTCTACTAAATCAAAACTTATTCTCTCCTTTTTAAGATTTTGGATCATTTCCTTTCTTTTTCCCTCATATTTTTTACAATGTATCATGACATGTTCTACTGTTTCCTGTTGCTCACAATATTCACATCTGCCGGTGTTATGTTTACCTATTTTAAATAAATTACTGTTTAACCCTGTGTGCCCAAATCTAAGTCTCGATATAATTGTCTCTTCTCTCCTTCTCCTTCCTGCACATCTCATTTCTCCCACCCTCCTCTGAATTTTGTAAAACCACCACTTTCCTCTCTTCCTCCCATTGTTTTTGCCACCTTTCCTTCAACCTCTGTTTAATAATGCTTTTCATTTCCATCTTACTGATGTTAACTGTGACTTCAACATGCTCTCTTTTTGTGGCCTCCTTTGCAGCCTTGTCTGCCATTTCATTTCCTATGACTCCAATATGTGCTGGTACCCACAAAAATATAACTTCAATGCCCATCATTTGAATTCTATATAATGCTTGTTGTATTTCTATTAAAATATCGGCTCTGCTGTTTGAATGACTGTTCTGTAAACTGACTAATGATGAAGTTGAATCTGAACATATTATAACCCTCAATGGTCTTATTTCCTCTATCCACTGTACTGCTAACAGAATTGCTAACATTTCTCCTGTGTATACTGATACATTATCACTTATTCTCTGAAACAATAAAAGCCACTCCTATCTTATTAATTAAATTCTTTGATGCATCTGTGTAAATCTGAATATAACTTTAGTAATTATTAATATATTCCTGTATAGTATGTGAGTCACAGCACAGGACTGAATACACAGGGAGAATAAATAGGGAGAGCAAACAAAGCTGGTAACGAGGGAGGACAGGTGTGGCAAATTAATCAATAATCAGGAAACAAGATGGGCGAGGTTAGACAATCGACAGGAGAGCACATGGCATAAGGAAACACGCATAACAAGCCATGTGCTCACACCAAACATGACAAAAACACAAGCACAGTGCCAGTAAAACAAATCACAAGCCATGTGCTCAAACGAGACATGAACACGCAGCTTGAGAACACTCATAACACTCACCAAACTAGATGTGCCGGGATCCAAACACCACGCCCCGCACATGAAACAAGGCTCACAGACAAAACAAAACAGTGTCAGGGCTCTGTCACAAAACCGAGAAATAGACTAGACAGAAGTGACAGAACCCTGACACTCGGGAAGTTTTGGTTTTGGTTTACCATTATTCCATTTACCAACCAAAAGTGTTTCACATTTCTTCCAGTTCACCTTTGCCGAAGATACAAGAGTAAAATCATTAATAGTTAAATTAAATAAAATTTGTACATCTTTTTGTCTACTAACAAAAACCATTACATCGTCAGCATAATCAGATAAATATATATATTTTGTACAGTTTGGCAAATGTAAACCATAATTTTTTTCCCTTATTGGTTGTAATAAAGGCTCAATGGACAAAGAGTACAACATCCCAGATAAAGAGCACTCTTGTCTTACACCTCTTTTAACCTGAAATGGAGCACATAAACCGCCATTTATCTTCAATACACTTTCAATATCACTAGAGAGTACCTGGACCTTCTTGATAAAATCTTGTTTAAAACCAAAAGCTTCTAAAGTTTTCCACAAATAGGGGTGCTCAACCTTATCGAAAGCCTTCTCCTGATCCAGGGAAATCAGTCCAAAATCCAAATTTAGCAGTTTTGACACCTCTAATGCATCAGAAGTGGAGAACTGCTGTCAACAACTGATCTGAGAGGAACACAGTAGGACTGGTCTGGTCTGGATGTATTACTTGTATTATTACTCCAGCCAATCTATTTGCCAAAACCTTTGAGAGCAGTTTGTAATCACAACAAAGTACAAAGAAGTGATACAGGGCGCCAGTTCTTTATGTCTGTCAAATCCCCTTTCTTCAGTATTAGCGTGATCACTGCTCTCCTGGAGCTCAACAGTAACATGCCTTTTGACAGACTATCGCTCAGCACTTGAAACAAGTCTGTTCCCAACTTTGCCCAAAAACACTTGTAAAAGTCAATTGGGAGACCGTCAATCCCAGGAGCCTTCCCAGATCCCATGCCTTGAAGGGCCTTATATAGCTCTGCCAGACTGAGCACACCTGGAAGATCTACATCACCCTCCTCAGACATTTGTGGTCGCGATTTCAAGAAAGCGCTGTCTTCATCACCCTCCGTTACATACTCACTTCTATAAAGACTTTTGTAAAGACCAGCTGCTCTGTTCCAGATATCGCTGGGATTTAGCCAAACTTGGCTGTCTTCAGACCACAGAGCTTTAGTCAATCTCTCCTGCCCATTTTATTTCTCTAAACCGATTTTTTTTTATTTATTTTTTTTTATGCTGCATCCATATGAGTTATGCTTAGAAATCTAGATCTGACCAAAGCCCCCTGTGTTCTGTGTTCTGGCAGAATTAACATTAAGATAGAAGAATAGAATAGGTTAAGAATAGAATTAACCACTTAATTTGTTATACGCTTTTACAGTTGTTAGTAACATGCCATTAACTGCAGCTGAGAAGCAACGGCGCTATCGCGCTCGTAGATACCAGGATCCAGAGAGGAGGGAACGGTATCTTCTATGGGAAAAAAAGAAGTATAAGAGAGACAGAGAACAAGGAAAGAAAAAAGCATAGAAGAATGCAATGAGGTAGAAAAGTTGTTGAGGCGAAGGAGATGGAGAGCAGACCTCGACAAGAACGGTTTGACCTAAAAATATCAAAATTGAAACTACTGCGGAAACAAAGACACCTACATCTTGGATGCCCTTGAGGTAAGCTAAAACATACCAAAATTTAATTTCAAAGTGAACTATCCCTTTAAACTTGTGACCCTTTCCTTTCCTTCTGCTTGTTAACAGCAGGTGTCTTGAGTAATGGTCAAAAATCAGTCAATTAATCTCTTAATTATCTCATTAACTTTAGCACTGCTTCAGTTTTCTTTTTAACACTCTGAGTGTGGACTTAAAATCTGAGTTAATTTAACACTGTGTTTTTTTTCTGTGTAGTGAATAGCTGGACCCTCCAGGAGCAGGTTTGATCACCACTTCCCAATAGGTAAAATATTTCTAAAATCAAGGGCACTGAAAAGAATTGTCTGTCACTGTATTACACTAACTCATTACCATGTTTATACAACATTGCGTGCAAACCTTCATTTTACTGGAACATTGTGTGCATAGTTTCTCTAGCTTTGTTTCAGATCTCATCCAACCACATTCCCAAACATAAACTTTCCTAAAAGTTCAGTGCTTGTTCTACTTTTTAAAAAGGAAGATTATTTATATCATTTTAAAATTATTTTTCCTCATAGTGCTTGTTTGCATTGGAAAAGATTAATCATTATAGAAACTGAATTATAATTATTAATAGCATGTTACAATTAATATGTTGGACTCTGCTTCTGTATTTGGATATATAGCCTTTTTAAACATTCACTATAAGATTCCATGTATTGGTATATAGTTGATATTTTCTATGTATATGATGAGTCGATCTATTGGACATCACTGAGTCTCTCTCCGTTTGCTGCAGTCTCAATCATGATCCAGTTATTATGTGATGTAACATGATTTTAATTATTGTGTGGTGTAGTTGGTGATGCTAGTACTATTAAAGTTCAGAAATCAGTTTGCAGAGTTAAATCATAATCAGTTCATCGTATTTTAGACAACTTTGTTGTCTAAACACTGTAGTCATAAAAATAAAATAAAAAAAAAACACTGAAATGAACAAGTTACAGTAAGTCACACCCTGCAGAAAAACCAGTTTCTTAGGTATGTTACCAGGAAGATATATAAACCCATCAGTTGGAAGGAACTCTACTGTGGAGCTGCGGTGTGTATCGTCTCTCTATCTGTGTGTTCATATACAGTGAAATGGCAGAAGCCAGTTTCTCATGGGCTGAGGATCAGTTCAGCTGTTCAGTGTGTCTGGATCTCCTGAAGGATCCAGTGACGATTCCCTGTGGACACAGTTACTGCATGAACTGCATCTCAGATTGCTGGAATCAGGAGGATCAGAAGGGAATCTACAGCTGCCCTCAGTGCAGAAAAACCTTCATACGAAGACCAGTTTTAAGTAAGAATGTGGTGTTCGCTGAGATGGTGGAGAAACTCAGGAAGACGAGACTCCAATCTGCTCCTGTTCCTGCTACTCCTGCTGCTCCTGTAGTTCATAACACTGGATCTGGAGATGTGCAGTGCGACTCCTGCACTGGAAGAAAACAGAAAGCAGTGAAGTCGTGTCTGGAGTGTCGAAGCTCTTACTGTCAAATTCACCTTGAGCAGCATGAGAGTCTCTTCAGAGGTAATAGACACAATCTGATGGACGCCACTGGACGACTGCAGGAGATGATCTGCCCTCGACATGGTAAAATGCTGGAGATTTACTGCCGTACCGACCAGCGGTGTATCTGTATGCTGTGTATGGTGGATGAACACAGAAATCATGACACTGTATCAATTGGAGTGGCAAGAACAGAGAAACAGGTACTGCTCCATACTGGATCTCATGAGCAACATGACATCATGATGTTTCTCTCCTCATTTGTTATGTGATTTTTCTCTCAATCAGGGAAACTGTTGTAATTGATTATGTTTTAGAAATTAGAAATTGAAATAGAAATAGAAATTGTGTCTTTGATCAAATAAATGCAGACTTCAGTGACTAAAAATAAATAAGATACCTGTTTACAAAAACATTTTTTCATTTAACATATCTGTTTTCTGCAGAAACATTGTGAGGAAACACAGAGAAGCATCCAGCAAACAATCCAGCAGAGAAAGAAAGATCTAAAGCAGATGAGAGAGGCTGTAGAGTCTCACAAGGTGAGTTTGGAGAAGTTTGAGAAGTCTCCTTCACACTCTTAAAAATAAAGGTGCCAGGAAGAAACAATGCTGTAGAAGGACTTTTGGTTCTGTGAAGAAGCCTTCAGTGAAAGGTTTATTAAAAATTAGAGGGGCAAGGGACGCCTCCGCGATTTTCGTGAAGATTTTCGGAAGGACCTTGTACTGATGTGCCCGCCCCTCGAACACAAAGCGTAGACATGGTTTCTGTCGAGGATTGAGATCAATTGAGATCAATTTTGGGGTCAAATGTATCCGAAAATGCACTTCTGCGTTCACATCTTGAATGGGAGCTTGTTCACGAGGAGATGGTCGCTGCACAGCGTGCAAGACTCAGTTAAAGCCTGCAGCGTGCTGGAATGCTCTTTTGTTGAAACAGAAACTCTCAGGCGAGATCCCAGTTCGTCAGTCGTTCTGATGTAACGTTGAACGTGACTTACAGATAGGGAACTTCTGTTCTGTTATAAGCATTCCATTACTCATTTGAATTGGTATGTTTTGTCAGGCAGCGAAGAAATATAGATCTAAATATAGATGTTTCCTAATAATATCTCCCAAGGGTAGCATGGGTGAAAAGCAACTGTCCTAGTACCTTGCGGTACTCCATACTGAACTTGTGATCTATATGACACCTCTTCATTTACTGCTACAAATTGATAATCAGATAAGTATGAATTAGCCATTACAATGTAATTCCACTAATGTCAACATTATTTTTCAGTCTATTCAAAATAACCTTTTTTTTCACTATAAAGAACCTTTTGCACAATAGCAAGGTTCTTCATGCAACCCTACAGTCTGATGAAGAATCATTTAAGAACCATTTTTTTAAGAGTTTAACACTAGAGCTCTATGTCTGTGTGAGGTGCCATTAAGAGCAGATTGTAATGTGTGGTCTATAACAGCGCTCTGCACAGACGGCAGTTGAGGCCAGTGAGAGGATCTTCATTGAGCTCATCCGCTCCATTGAGAAACGTCACACTGAGGTGAAGCAGCTGATCAGAGAACAGGAACGAGTTGCAGTGAACCAAGCTGAAGAACGACTGGCACGACTGGAGCTGGAGCTTGATGATCTGAGGTGGAAAGAGACTGAACTGAAAAAGTTTTTGAACACAGATGATCATATTCATTTCCTTCAGGTAACATATATCTTCTTTAACACAGGACTGAAGACTTCAACAGGCCTCTCTAATTGCACAGAGTTTGTGTTTTTGTCTTTGTGTCTATAGAGTTGCCCGTCTGTCTCTCTCTCTGGATCTACAGACGACTTCACTGTCAGTTCTCGGCCCAATTTTGATGAAGTAGTGAAATCTGTCTCTCAACTCAGAGACAAACTGCAGCAGTTCTGCACAGACGAGATAGAAAGGTTATCTAAAACAGGTAAATACTGATTTACTCAGAAAAGAGTTGAGCACCATAGTAGTAGTTTAATTCTCATCATGGGAATTAAAGGAGTGGCACTAATGCACAGATGTTCTTTGGTGTTCATAGTGAAAACCGTCCAGATCATTGTCCCGAGTCATCAGTTTACGACTAGGAAGGAGTTTCTACAATGTGAGTTACAATGAAAACACACACAAACACTGGTGATCACTGGGAGATCATATTCTGTGCTAATTAAACATGATGATCTAAACAGGGGTTCGTTCCAGTACCAGATAAGTTCATTGGAGTGAGATGTAAACTTGAGTTTTTGTTTTTAGAAACGTTATGGGCATAGAGACTTGCTCTTCAGAATGGAACGCAGTCACATTAGTAAGAAAGTGATTTCTGAGAAAAACTGTTGAAAGTGAATCAGACTGAGGACTAAAACATACTTGTAGCCAATCAGCAGTAAGGGGCGTGTCCACTCATGATGGGGGAGGTGCCTGTGTTGCATAGCATGATGTGAATTTGGGGGCGAAGTTATTTAGACAGGGACGTGATCCTTTTGAGTAGGGGCATTTTGGTGATTTCAAATAACAGTGTTTCTCAGTTATTGCTTACTGCACGTTTACTGTTTATTTTGGTGATTTCAAATTTCAAATATCAAGTGTTTCTCAGAAATCGCTTTCTGCACCTGTTGCAGAAACGTCATGTGTCGCTATACAGACCTATCTACTTTAAGAAGTGCATGCTGGTTAGAAATTTTGTCAGACGAAATTCTTTTGTGTGTTCCGTTACCGAGTTCTGATTTATCTTTTGAATGAAATGTGAAAACGATCACAGAGCAGGATTCAAATCTTGAATTTCAGTGAATACAACTTCACACTGTTTCTTGCAAAAAAAATACCATAAAGCTTCAGAAGACTTGAAATGCAGAAAGCGCTTGACCATGCTTCAGTTTTAGTGCCTTAGGAGAGAAGGGTTGATACCTTTTTTTGCACATAATATTTAGCATAGATTTGTACAGTTAAATTATTTTTTCATACATTTTCAAGATGAAAAACACTGAAATCATTGTTTTTGTTTTTTATCTGATTAATCAATTTATCAAAATAGTTGTTAGTTGCAGCCCTAAATGAAGTTCTCCTTAAAGTGAACTGAGGTTCCCTTTCGAATCGCCTCAGTGCCTGAAGTGCCCGTGGAATCCCGCCAATCGTCAACCGTGACGTGATGCTCTTTTTTAGGCCTCCTCTACTTCCAGAGTCGTTCTGCAGAGGCCTTCATGCAAATAGCAAGCTAGTTTTGTGTCAGTTTATGTAGCAGGCTTCCTCTCCATATGAGGGTCGTTTTGTTGAGGCCTCCATATACTTATTGAGTAGGCGGGCTAGTTATTGCTGGTATATGTGTTAGGCTCCGCTCCATATGAAAGTCGTACTGCTGAGGCCTCCATATACTTATTGTATGTTTCAGGCTTCCTCTACTTTAGGGTCATCCTGCTGAGGCCTTCATGCAAATAGCTAACTAGTTTTTGTCAGTATGTGTTGTAGGCTTCCTCTCCATATGAGGGTCGTATTGTTGAGGCCTCCATATACTTATTGTATGTTTAGGCCTCCTCTACTTCCAGAGTCGTTCTGCAGAGGCCTTCATGCAAATAGCAAGCTAGTTTTGTGTCAGTATATGTAGCAGGCTTCCTCTCCATATGAGGGTCGTTTTGTTGAGGCCTCCATATACTTATTGAGTAGGCGGGCTAGTTATTGCTGGTATATGTGTTAGGCTTCCGCTCCATATGAGAGTCGTACTGCTGAGGCCTCCATATACTTATTGTATGTTTCAGGCTTCCTCTACTTTAGGGTCATCCTGCTGAGGCCTTCATGCAAATAGCTAACTAGTTTTTGTCAGTATGTGTTGTAGGCTTCCTCTCCATATGAGGGTCGTATTGTTGAGGCCTCCATATACTTATTGTATGTTTAGGCCTCCTCTACTTCCAGAGTAGTTCTGCAGAGGCCTTCATGCAAATAGCAAGCTAGTTTTGTGTCAGTATATGTAGTAGGCTTCCTCTCCATATGAGGGTCGTTTTGTTGAGGCCTCCATATACTTATTGAGTAGGCGGGCTAGTTATTGCTGGTATATGTGTTAGGCTTCCTCTCCATATGAGAGTCGTACTGCTGAGGCCTCCATATACTTATTGTATGTTTCAGGCTTCCTCTACTTTAGGGTCATCCTGCTGAGGCCTTCATGCAAATAGCTAACTAGCTTTTGTCAGTATGTGTTGTAGGCTTCCTCTCCATATGAGGGTCGTATTGTTGAGGCCTCCATACTTATTGTATTGCTGATATATGTGCTAGGCTTCCTCTCTATTGAGAGTCGCTCTGCTGAGGCCTCCATATACATGTTGCATGTTTCAGGCTTCCTCTACTTTCAGAGTCATCCTGCTGAGGCCTTCATGCAAATAGCAAGCTAGTTTTGTGTCAGTATATGTAGTAGGCTTCCTCTCCATATGAGGGTCGTATTGCTGAGGCTTCCATATACTTATTGGTATCCAGACCTTGAGCTAAAGCTCGGTGTTGGCCCTAGGGAGAAGTGCTACAGTTAGCCTGACGTGTAAACTGTAGGGGCGGTTACCTGGAGTTATTGTAGTGCAGGCATCCCCTTAGCATGGCGGCGTGGGTACAGCGTTCCCCATAACGTCGATGACGTATTGTCGAGGTTCCCTTCGAAAGGGAACGTCTCAGGTTACAAGTGTAACCTTTGTTCCCTGAGAACAGGGAACGAGACAATACGTCCCTGCCATGCTTTCAGTTTTGCTTGCTCAGTCCCTTCAGACGGAGAGGATGACATGTTCTCTGGGCGCCCTATTTATACTTCCTGGGCACGCCAGAGCATCACGTCACGGTTGACGCGGGCCAATGCGATTGGCGGGATTCCACGGGCACTTCAGTCATTGGTCACGCTGAGGCGATTCCCCATAACGTCGATGACGTATTGTCTCGTTCCCTGTTCTAAGGGAACAAAGGTTACACTTGTAACCTGAGACGTTTTATTCATGATTGTACAAGTCAGAGAGACACATCAAATTATAATTATTATGAAATGATGATACTAATGCAGAAACTCAATAATATGTTTAAATATAATATGATGTCAAATGAGTGATTATCTGTTTATCTCCATCAGATTCCCGTCTGTTGACTCTGGATCTGAACACAGTGAATAATGGTCTCCGTCTCTTGGACGGAAACACAGTGATCACTTACTCTGACATAAATCAGCATTATCCTAATCATCCAGACAGATTTGATTGTTGGACCGAGGCGTTGTGTGCAGAGAGTCTGACTGGACGCTGTTACTGGGAGGTGGAGTGGGCTGGTGAAGGGAGATTAGGAGTGGATATAGGAGTAACATATAAGAGCATCAGCAGGAAGGGAGGTGGTCCTGAAAGTGCAGCTGGACGAAACAATCAGTCCTGGAGTTTGTTCTGCTCTCCAGACTACTGTTCATTCTGGCACAATAACATTGAGACTGTTCTTCCTGTAGTGTCCAGTAATAGAATAGGAGTGTATGTGGATCACACCGCAGGGATTTTGTACTTCTACAGCGTCTCAGACACAATGAATCTCATCCACAGAGTCCAGGCCACATTCACTCAGCCGCTCTACGCCGTGTTTGGATTTGATAGACAGACAGCACTGAAACTGTCTAACCGATTAAATAATTCAGACATTCTACAGATTCTTAATCCAGATCTTCTAGGGGCTTTGTTATTTCGCCAAATGATGATGTCATGAGGCGTATTTACTAGTCCGAAATACCACTACTGAACGAGCTGGTATGCTAGTATTTTCAAAGGCTTTTCAGATCTGAAGTAGCCTCTGTATATCAAAAGGGTTGTATTTTCCTGGATGTTCATAAATACAAGTCTGTCATTTCTCTTTTGCTGACTCAGTTTGATTAAAATAAATGGTTTCGTTTCAGCATTACTGGAACATTGTGTGCATATTTTTCTCTGATCACAGTTAAAGACATCTCTGACTTCGCAACCAACAGGATTTGTCGGTTTCTGAAAGCGCAATGCTTCTGCTACTTTTAGATTATCAGTATGGACTATTTTCATGCTGACTATATACTGTATAATACATTTTTTTTTTTAAAAGACATATATACACATTTAAAATGGTTTCTTCTGATAGGACTTATTATAATATTGTATATAGGCTGCTACTTGATGTTAAGAGGTTTTTTTTTTTTTTTTTTTTTTTTTTTTTTTTGATGCTAATAACAATCATTAAACAATGCATTTGTATCCAAACACTTTCAGTTCTGCTGACTCTGCACACACTTTTATTGAAGGTAGAATTTTAGATTCAGATTCATATAACATTTAATGTGGAATAATCAATATCAGGTTTCTCATCATCATATATTGTATATATATATATATATATACAGGCCTGGTTCTTGGCAGCTATAGAAAGTGAGCTGTCAGATATCCGGGGTGGTCTTTTTTTCTCTTTTATTTTTATTTTTATAGATATCAATAGATAGATATAGATATATAGCTATAGATGGATATATGGATAGTGCTGGGTTAGACCAAAGTCCTTTTAAGATTATATAAAGTCTTTGGTTAGACCCTACTCTGAAATACACCCTCATATAAAAGGTACAAGGCAGTCACTGGGGCAGGACCCTAAGGTACAAAAGTGAAAAGGTACAATGTTAATGTGCCAATGTTAACCACATTGAATCAACATTAATTGTGGCTGCAAAAGTGATGTTGATGTTAACATTGGCACCATATTGTGCACTCTTGCACTCTCAGAAAATGAAACACAACAACTCCCTGAAATCAACTGCTAATAAAAAGAAGACAATAAATCTCTCAAGATCTCTCTAGAAGTTGTTTTTGAGAATTAACAGAGGTTTAGATGAAAATGTGTGGTTGTCATTATGGTGATCAGTTTTTCATTCAGTTGGGCAGTCTGACTCTTGACTTTTTATGTGAGTTTGTGGTTTTTGTAACAGTGTTTACCAAAACACATAATTTGTTGCAAAGGAAGCCAAAAAAAAAAAAAAAAAGGAAAAAAAAAGATGATAAGATGATATGGCTTTGAACCTTTTTTTTCTGAGAGTGCAGGAGCTAAATTTTGTTCCCCCAAAAGGAGTTCCTAGAACTAAAATTGTTTCCAGTTCCTGCTAAAAACAGAACTAAAATTGTGTACTTCCACCATTAGTTCTAGGAACTATGAAAAGGTTCCTCTAGTGTGAAAGCCTCTATAGTCTGAGGTGATTAACAGTTTGGATTTTCAGGAGGTCAATAATCAATTTGCACTGCAACATTAAAATCTAAAAATGTATTTAGGATCAGATTTATGAACAGCTATTTACTAAAGCCAGTGCAAGGATTTACTAAAGACACACTGTGAAATATTAGCGCAGAAAAGGCATGGAAAGGGTTATTTTTGCCGCTGACCTTATTGCAAATGCATTTGTAGGAGTTTCAGTTTTAGATGCAGTATTTATTGGAGGAAAATATTTAATTGAATCAAGCAAGGTGATTTACTAAGGTTTGCGCTTGTCAATACTGAGATTTGAGCCATCATTTATAGATATGTTGATATAATGATTCGTCTGTGTTCTTTTATGTGCAGTCAGTCGATTACAGACCTTGGCATGTTTTCAGACATTTTTCAATTGTTGTTAATTTTTTTTATCTTATTTTAAAGTGAAATAGATGGTTATTATATACATGTAACAGTTGTCTCATGTGCGCACTGATCAGGACATCTGCAACTTTTAAAAACTATCCAGACTGCAATCTACACGTCCCAGACAGCTGCTGAAAAAAGGGTTGAGTCAACGATTAATCAGTTTTGACTGTGCTGAACTCTGCATTATGTTCTACAATATGTACTTCATGTTCAAGAAAGATGTACTGTAGTTCTGTCTGAAGCTAAAGCACAACACAACAGTAAGCACATTCTTCTAGGATTCAGATTGTCCTATGTTATGTATCAATGAATGACACATTTTGGCTGTGGTGTGTGTGTTAGCATAGATATCATATATAAACGCTAGATGTCTTATGGCGCAGTCACTTCCGGCATCACCGTTCGGCCATCTTGTCACAGGCAGGCTTAATGTAAGGTGAATGATCAGCACGCACACAAATCCTCTTATCTCGCTGAAATCTTGACGGATTTACAAACGGTTTGGTTTCTTACTAACGCTATTAACGTGGCTATAATTCCGATTGCTTGAACATGTATGTTATAATTATTCATATGTATGCAGTGTATGTATGCAGTGTCATAACTACATCTCTGATGTTTATAACAAACCAAACCGTTTAAAAATAGGTAGAAAATTGAGCAAGTTATGGTTATTTACAAGTACATGCACCATTAAATGAGTGAGCGAGCTGCCTGTGGCATGATGGCCGCCACGTGCGAACGTCGACCTCCATTGGCCAGCAGCGCGCACGAGACATCTAGCGTTTATATATGATATCTATGTGTGTTAGCGTGTGAAATGCCTGCTATACGTTGCTTATTCCAATCACTTATATTGGGTACTTTTTGCCCTTAAAATGGCTTATTCTTACTGTTGACACTGAAAATGATGCAAGTATTTTTCCGGGGGTTAAAGTCATGAGTTAAAGGAGAACTCTGCAACTCTAGCGAACTCTAGTCACTTCTTCGCTGATTTTCCCTTCTGTTCTCGCATGTTTTCCCCACGAGCTCCCCCTACAGCTGTGAGGGGGGGGGCGTATATTTCACAACACAGTCGTAAAAAAACTCACTTGCGGCGGCCTCCCCCCCCTCTCTACCGCTGCTCGTGTGTGTTTGTTATGATCGGAGCAAGCCAACTGTATCGTGTGGAGCTATGTCTACCGAGGTGGGTAATCTGGTAATACATCATACATGCGTGTGTGTTTATGTCGAATTGCCGTAAAGCAATTTGTGTTTCGCGCTCGTTCTCGTTCTAGTTCTTGCTTCTCACGAGACTTCCAATTTCTATCTTGCTGGGACGGTAGTCCCCAAGTTGCAAGGTTGGTTTTCCGCCTGGGAACGCTGGGGGGAGCGGGGAAAGTCACCAATATCACCAGAACAGGTTGTTTAACCATCCAAATGATTTCTAGACAGTTTTATTAAGTTAAAAAAGTTACCAAGTTCTCCTTTAATTTCTTGATTGCCATTTTGACATAGTTTCTACCTGGACATTTTAGTCATATTTGCTGATTCTCTTTAATGTATTTGTCCTGTTCCGTTTCCCTGGAAAATTCATTTTATTTTTGTTTTATTTTGTCATAATTATTTTGTTTTAAGGAGATCAAAGTGGTACTTATCAACCTTGATTGACATGGATACATTTCTATCACACTATTTTAGCAGTTAAAGTTTTGGGCTTTTTTGGGGGGGGGGGGGGGTAGTGGGTGGGATTTGGTGAGCTTTTGGGCTGGAAATCGTCGACCAAATCCGACCACACTGACCTCAGGGAGCTTCACTGTGATATGGAGAAGTCACAGTGCAGTCATTTCAACACACTGCTGTGAAACAAAATCTAATTTCTTATTGTGCTTGTTGATTTTGCAGGTAAGATGAGTGATGGTGCATTGCAACTGATGTTTTCTAATGATTATATGTGTATTCGATGTGTTTGCTTGATGCACTTTTGTTTTAAATCGATAAAAAAATCAAATAAAAATAATAACCACATCGGCACACCTGCGGCTGGAATGCGGCCAACTCGGCTGAAATTACAGAATGCTTGATGTTGTCAGAGATTGTAGTCTAATTTCAATGCGCTCAATGTTTTTTTTAAAGAGAGTTGAGTAACATTTACTTAAGACGTTTGTGTCCTATAACATTCTGTCATTGTTTGTTGACTATTATGATGCTGGTAAATAAAGTTTACAGTCATAGTGTTAAATGGCTACTTAAAGTGCATGTATAGTACAGTTTGTGTATGTTCATTGAGCATTATTATCTGATTATTGTAATGCTAATGTCAGTACATTCGTTTTTATTTGGTGGAATATATTGTTCTAATATTCTGTGACATACTGTATATCATGAAATATAATGTATAACGTTTTACTTTGATATGAAGTCACACTGCCAGTCATTTCAACAAAATGTGAAACAAAATCTAATTTCTGGTTGTGTTTGTTAATTTTGCAGAGTGTGACAAAAATAAAAGACTGTATGTGCCAGCAGAAAACACCATCTCTTCTGTGTGCAACAGCAGTCAAAATGAGAAGAACAGTCATACTCCTTTACTCTTTTTTGGCAGTCTGTCCTCTCTCTGAGGGGATTCCCCTCAATAGCCCTTTTCCATTTCTGAATCAGAGTACACACCTGGGATCAGGGAAACTTTGTGCAACATTGCAACTGCAGACCAATTTGCCCTGGCTCAATGTAAACCTGTCAGTAAGTGAAAATGTGTTGCTGAATCCTGGAAAATGGCATCTGGAGAATCTGTCACTGAAGGTGAGGTTTTAAGATGCATATTTACTAAATGATTTAATTTTTCTATGGAAAGTAGTGTTAGAACCTTTCTTATCAGGACATACATGATGTTTCTATATTTTATGTAGGAGAAATATGGGTGTTAAGTGCGGAAGATATAGGCTATATTAACTTAAAAATTATAAATCAAATTAAGAGAACGCACAGATTCAGGTCATACCAGTTCCCCATTCAAGTTTTCACTTCGGAGCCAGACGAGCGGTTTTCTCACTCTGCTCTTGACAATCATTGTTCGTGTGGGCTGAAAAAAAGGGAAGCAGTTCTGTGTTTGTGTGGCGGTGGTCGTAACATGAAAGAGTTTTTCACAGCTCTCAAGTGCAGCGACTGTACCCCTGGGCGGTTCAACAATTCAACGTTAAAAGAGCAGTATTTCCCTAAAAGTTAAAACATGGGTGACGTTGTGTGTGTGTTTTTTTTAAGATGGCATTCCACCCATGTGTTTCTGAATGCGGCTGTTTCCTGGCCCCGTCTGACAGACACAATCACTGCCTCATATGCCTGGGCTGTAAGCATGCTACAGCGTTTGTTGATGATTATTGTTCCCACTGTGGGAACATGACCATCACGATGTTGAGATGTTGAGATTGAGACTCTTAAAGCTTGAAAAGAGTGGAGTCCCCTCTGCTACTCCCCGATCTGGTCCCTCTGCAGAGCAGAGGATTACTTCGGTTAATACTCATTTGAGGGTTATAGTTGGACTCTTCCGCTGTGCCAGTCCCCCCCAATCCAATTTTCTTGACGTTAGAGGAACTTGTTTTCAAAGGCATGATGTTCCTCAAACGTTCTTTCAACTTAATTTTGATTAACAATTCAACATTCTAGGAACATTGACTTGTAACATTCCAAGAACATAAAAATGTCCAGTTTCCTGAATGTTACTATAAATGTTATTTAAAGGTTAGTATGATGATCATGAAACATGCTTTCAATCATTCAAACACCTGCTGTGAACAAGCACTGAAAGAAAGAGAAATAAGAACACAAACTACAAATTTCTTCAGTCACAGCCTTAGATGAAATCAACTGAAGATAAAAGAGGAAATTAAAGGGGTCATGAACTGGATTATTTTATTATTTTGTAATGTTTCCTGGGGTGCCCTTATAATGTTAGTATGATTTTTACATCAAAAATGGTCATAATTTAGAAATAAAAGGCATTTTTCCTACCCTGATTTTAGCCTCTGATTTGAACGCTCTGTTTGAAGGGGCGTGTCTGCTGTGAGACTTCAGTGTAAACACCCACTGCTGTGATTGGCTGGCATGTTGTTTGCATATGAAATAGTGCTATATGTGGAACTCTCTCAAAAAACTTTTACTATGTTTTTAGTATTACAGCAATCGAGATTAATGAATTGTGAAAAGTATTGAAAGCATTATATTTAAAGGCTGTTTACACTACACCGTTTTCAACTAAAAACAAAAAACTTTTTATGCGTTTTGGCCGTTCATTTACACGACAACAGACTTTTAAATCAGCGATTACTTCCCAGATAGCAAGCCACCATCGCAACAATGTTAAATCAATGTTAATGTCTACGTTGATATGGAGTTTAATAAATGTTACAATGTGATGTTGCTTCAATATCATGCTTACACTCTCAGAAAATGAAACACAACAACTATAACAGCCTGAAATCAACAGGAAATTAAATTAGTCTATAAATCTAAGATCTCAGCAGAAGTTATTTCTGAGAATTAGCAGAGGTTTATATGTTGATATTTTATTGAAAACATTTGGTTCATTTAATTGGGCAGGTTGACTCTTAGGTTTACTTTTTATGTGAATGTGTGGTCTTTGTAGCAGTGTTTAACAAAACACATAATTTGTTGCAAATAAAGCCAGAAAGAGAAGATGACTAGGTGATATGTTTCAGCATCATACAGTAGAATAATTCACTAAAGAGACTACATGTTATTAACCGATTATGTTCACCATCAGTAGCCGCGTTTCCACTGTCGGGCCAGTGCGAGCCAGGGCTTTAAACGGGCCGTGCCGGGCTAATAGCACCGGGCCTGCGTTTCCACTGTCGGGCCAGAAGCTCCACAGCGCTTCACTAAAACATGCCCGTAACACGCCTCTCTGGAACAACGTCACACTAACCCATCATTTCACCAACAAATGGACGTTTTATCAGAAAACTAATCAGAAATCACTGGAAATAGCGTTGAAAACAAACATGATAAAAGCGGCCGTTTGCTGGCATTTTTGTTGTTTACTTGAATATTTAAAACCCAAGCATCGATGTTTTACCACAGGTTTACAATAAAAAGTGATACATTGATCATAATGAATTAATTTATGTCAAAATTGCACATTAGTCACTCAGAAATAAATTACCGTTAGGTCTATTTCACAAAAGAAAGAGGACACACTTCTTCAGGCGCATCTGTTTCTTTATCTGGTAGTTACAGGAAATTTTAACATCACATTTAGAAAGAATGATAATTTCTACAAATATATGCCACCAAAAATACGACCCGAGGAGCTTTAGCACTCTCTCGACTCCCATACAGATATTTTCAGCTTTATTATATTGCTTTATTTTATGATAGTCCGGTATAAAGAGACGAGACGTAGGCTACTGACAGATAAAATAAAAACATGACTGTGATAGCCTTTAAGATTGGTCTGATTTCTTCAAGCGTTCACTATGTTTTTTTACTATGCGTATCTTCAAGCGTTTACTATGTTTACTATGGTAATGGTTAGCGCGCATAGTCTTTGGCATCACAAACAGAAGGCATTCAAACATGAACGCGAGTTAAATTATTTTAAAAGTCTTTAATGCTGACAGAATCATCCGGCGCTGCCGTCTCCCGACTCAGGTGAACTCCGCCTCTTTTGGTAACCACTCCTCTAGCCCGAGCTGGCCCACTTTGGCCCAAGGTATTCGACGGGCCAGAAATCCTGGCCGTTGGCCCCAAGTAAGCCCCGATCAAGCACCGGAAGTGACAGTGGAAACGTGACTGGCCCTGGCACGCACTAGCACGGCCCGGCCCTGGCCCGACAGTGGAAACGCAGCTAATAGGGGAGCGCGGGGCACAACCTAACGTGGGGTTAGTTGTAACACGCTTGTTTTAAATACTTCCGCACATGCTTGGATGACGAAACTTTGTGTATTTACTAGTTGCCATATCAACACTATATAGGAAAAAAAATCCGCTAAAATTATTTATTTTTTGGAAGATATCCATAGACATTTATTAAACCATAGCAAAAGTAAATTTCTTACTTAAGTTAATTTTTCATCTCTATATTTTGTGTTTATTTAAAATAAGACAAATCTGATATTATTTTAATCTCCAAGATGTTATTTAACAGTTGAGATAGTTATTTAATGCTTTGCTAACTAGCAGAAGACACTAGCAGGGTTTAAATCCCAGTTGTGCAGGCGGGGGCATGTTGTCACACTGCGTTACAATGTGCCCCTATTAGAAATATGCTATTATATTCTATACTTTTATTAATTTTATTGAGAAAACGTGAGAAAAAGGTGAATAAAGACAGAGTCAATGTTCAGAAATTACTAATTATTTATTTGTTTTGAACTATGTTGTATAGCTGTGTTTTCATGTGTTCGTATAGTCAAAACTCAAAAATGAGTTTATATTTAATTATTAAAAATTGCCATTATTTTATATGAAAAAGTTTTTTTAAATGTATTTTATTTAGAAAATATTTTAGTTTGTTTTGTATATTTTTTTTATTAGATCAGATAACATTTTAAGCTGTCATATGGTCATGTTACAATGTGCCCCACACATGTTACAATGTACCCCACCTATGGGGCATGTTGTCACATTTCACTTCCATTCTTTCGGGGTATATCAAGAAAAAAGTATATACTGTATTGATAAAACAAAAACACATAATTGTACTAGACATGTGGGAAATGAATGTGGGGAAAAATAAATATTCTGAACCATAAGTAGATTTACACAAACTGAGAAAGTCAAAAAGCGTTACTTTGTGCCCCGCTCTCCCCTACTTTCTTGCCACACATCAGACATTCTGCATTTTGATTTTTAAATATATTGTAGATTTTTTTTAGAGACAACACAGATATCAAGAATTAGCATATGAATCTCAACAATGGTGATATGATTCATGCCACAATGCATGCTGGGAGCAATGCATGCATCAGCTTTATAGAGGGTATGCGGGTGACGTCACTGTCACCGGCCCTGGAGTGGCAAAAAGACTGAGCGGCAGCATTTGTTTTCAGTGTGAATGCCGTGAAAAACACACACATCTAAAAGAGGAAAGAGCTTTGTGATTGACTGTAGCCTACAACTAGATTTGACAAGAAATCTGAGGTACATTTACAGACTGCTAAAAGAAAAGATAATCAAATGGATCGCTGCGATTCTCAGAAACAACTGAACTCCAGGCAGTAAAAGGTGGATTTGCAGTTATCATTTTATGTCAATATGTTGAATTTAGGGGTAAAATCATACCCTATATGTTGGATTGTTATATATTGTATTGACAACTCATCAATTAAATATTATTGTATATTCTGCATAATGGGACGTTTCTTTAAATAAACACTGACAAAAAACTATACAAGTTTGCTGGACGATATGATGATTTATATAACATATAACATATATCAAGATTTCACAGGCAAATTTGCTTTATGTAATCCCCGGCATCGAAATCAGGCACACACAGCAAAAAGTGTTAAATTAACACTCCTCAGCACAGGTGTATAGTCCAACATGCTGCGTTTCCCAAAAGCATTGTAAGCCTAACTTGATCGTAGAACAATTGCAACAAATGGTCTGTACTGAAACAAAACATTACATAAAACATTACCATCTAAACTTCTGTTAAACTTCTGTTAAATCTAAATAAGAAAGTGTGTAGGTGTATGACAGAAATAAAGTCAAACTGGTAATAATAAGTGCAATAATGTGTTTTGGCTTGAAGTTAGGAGTTCTTGTGTTTCTCTTCCCCCGTTCTTGTTGTTTCTCTTTCCTTCAATGATTCTGCTGATTAACATATAAGGTATCTTCAATAATGCTCAATCATCACTTAATTAATCACTTAATTATCTCATTGACTTCAACACTGCTTCAGTGTTACTTGTAACACCCTGTTGTTGGACACGTCTACACTGAGGAGCAGAGGTGTAAAGTCCAGGGGTCAGAAAGTAAAAGTCCTGCCATATGTTTATTCCACCCATGACCTCAGACAGCTGATTTCACTAATTAGTTCTACCTACTGGCTGAACAACTGCTAATTAGGTGGGGTAATTAGGCTAATTCAGGTGATTGGAACAAAATACTGAGGAGGACTTTTACTTTCTGAACCTGGACTTTACACATCTGTTTAAAGGGTCATGAAATCCCATTTCAGCAGCAGTCCTCTGTTGAAAAATGCAGTTTTGAAAATTGCTACAGAATTGGGCATGGTAAGCTGCGGTTGCCAAGTCTGCTTATAAGATACGACTTTGGGCTTTTATTTTTGGCATTGATTGACACTGTCTGATCACAGCTAATAGCAAATCAATGCAAAAAGTCCTGTAGCATAATTCGTAAATGTTTACTGTTGTGTATTGTATATGTATTGATGATGATAAAATCCTCATATAGCCTCTACATTCACTGATCTCATTCAGAGTTTAATCCTGTATAAAAAGGGTTACATTACCACCACTGGTACCACCAGCTACAGCAAGAGTTCCAATCGCGTGCACGCGTATGTGTGTGTTCAGACACACACATACATCAACAATCAGCACATGAATCTCAACAATGGTAACAATTAAAAAATGTTATGTCGCAATGCATGCTGGGTTCCAGGATAGTATAAAACTGCCAGCATGCACTGAAGCATTAATAAATTATGCAGCTGAATTTTTTTTAAATATTTTTTATTGTCTCCATTGTTGAGATTCATGTGCTGAAAACTAAGACGAAAAATCTCCTGACATCTTTATTTCTTGGGTTTCTTTTCAACAAATGGTGCATTTTGGTACAAAGACCACAAACTCCCAAAACATTTTTAATAAAACATCAACATCTAAACATCTATTAATTATCAAAAAGAACTTCTTCTGAGATCTTGATAGATTTATTTTCTTTTAGCTTCAGTTGATTTCAGGCTGTTACAGTTGTGTTTTTTTTTTTTTCTGAGAGTGCCAGAATGATGTTGAACTAACATCACGTTGTAACATTGATTCAATTCCATTTGAAATTTCAACATTTTTTCAACATTAATTGTGAGTTCAAACGTGATGATTCAATTAACGTTGACATATTAAGCCACTACATGATGATGATTATATTCTTATCATCAATCAGCTTAAAGCATCTGACTACATTTTCTCTTGCTGTTCTCGCCATAACAAACAGACACAGCTGTCAGAGAAAAACTAATGTTAAAAAGTCAAGAGCCCGCCTAAAGCACACACGGATCGCCATAATGGTAACATCAAACCAAACCATTACTTTCAAATAAGTAATCAACATCTAAACCTCTGTTAATTCTCAATAAGAATTTCTGAAGACGTCTGACAGAAATAAAGTCAGTCTGGTTACTAATAAGTGAAGCTGGTAATGCTGTTTGTGGAGTTGTTTAATCAGATCTTGAGAGATTTGATGTATTTTATCTTCAGTTGATTTCATCCAAGGTTGTGGCTGGAAGTAGTTCTTGTGTTTCTCTTTCCTTCAGTGATTATGCTTGTTAACAGCAGGTGTTAATCAATAATGCAAAATCATTTTTCAATCACTTAACCCTCTGGAGTCTGAGCGGTTTTCTGGGCCCTTGAGATGTTCTGACATGCTCTGACATTTGTGCTTTTTTCAGTTGCTTATAAACATATTAATGGCAAAGGTGTAAATTCACTCTATAAAGCACAAACAGGGCTACAATAATATGTGAGCCACGTGTATGTACATGTTTTCATTTTTGAGAGAATAATGTTTATGCATGGATATTAAAAAAACTAAAAACTAAAATTTCTGAAATAAGGCCACAAAACACATAGTAAATATGTGTCAATAAGACTTTTGACTAATGGATGTCCTCACCTAGAGTTTTTTCTTCAAAATTATGTGAAAATAGTCTTGCTTTATCGTTCACATAAAACCATACATTGATTTAAATTGATGTAAAACAGGTTTTGCTTGGAAAGCCAATATGCGAGGGGGCGTGAACGAGGAGTGGTTTACACCTGCGAATACAATGTCCCACCCACTCTGCATAATGATGAGCCATTCACTCAGGTGTGAAACTGACTGAGCCACAATGCAAGGACAAAATATATATTTAGAAGAAGACTTATATTGACCATTTAAGATTTTGCTTACATCTATCTTGTAAATATGTTTTGCTATTTTATTAAAAAGGTTACAACAACAATAATTACAATTTCAACAATATTTCAAGTGTACTCTTTCTTTGTAAAAAAAAAAAAAATGATTATAGGCCTACATTTTATCTATGTATTCATTAGTTTGAATATAGCCAACATTGGAACAGCTAACATCTTAGTTGATGACTTTATTTTTGACAAAAATAGTATTTTATATATAGAAATTGCTAAACAAAAGCTTATTTGACGTGGCAGTATATTCTACAGTAAAAACTGTACCCAAATCTAGTCAACAAGATGTTGTCTTTCATATTTCGCCTGACTGTAACGTTGTTTTCATGAAATATTAGGGCATATTGTTAATTTGCAGTTTAATACGTTGCTTATACAAATAGCCTACATTTTATTTCAACATATTTCAGTCGATTTTTACTCATCTCAGTATAGCAATACAGTTTGCTAAAACATCATCATTCATTCACACACGCGATTTAAATTTAACTTAAAAGATGAAGTTGATGATAGGCTATTGACTCGCGATCTTCGCAGTAGGCTAGTGAACGCACCGGAGAAATGCACATTTATTAGGCTACATAGTTTTTTGTTTTGGATGGTTTTGTTTAGAACCAGCTTTCTGTAAATATATTTCACATTTTTTAGACATGTGAGGCGAGTAGGCTACGGTCTGGTTCATGATGATCTCCAGTTCAAGCACCTTATGTTGTGATTGCTAGCCTATATTTACTTTAAATCCAGGAAATTTGTTAATGAAAAAATTATTAAAATTAAGATACAATTGATACAAAACGAAATTCGTTTTAAAGAAAGGATTTGTACTTTCTGTTTTGAGGTCTCTGTGAAAGTTTGAAAGTCTTTTAGTGCTTTTTTTAGAGCGCTCGCGTCCATAATGGAGAACTGTCACGTAATATTGTTTTTTCCTCATAAATGCGAACACGAAAAATAAAAGACAAAAGACTTTTAAGTAAAACTTACTCCGAAATTGTGTCCTCGGCGGAATTCGCTCTTCAAAATGCTGCCGTTCGTCGTCTGAGTTACAATCTTTCTCTGAGGAAAAGGTGCATTGTTCCTCGCTGTCCAGAATCATCTGAAGGGCGTCTTTGGAGAAGCGTGCCATACTCAAAACGCGATGAACTATCAGTAAGTCTGATGAAGAAACTGTGTTTTTATGGCATTGATTGGGGGGCGGGTGCGCTGCATACTAGATCACCTAACTATTTACATGTGAATAGCGCCGGGGGCGGGGAACACGAAAAATGTGTGTGCCTCAGCTCATTTAGAGATAATGAAGGGAGACGGAAAAACGGTACCTCTCCTTGCTTTCAAACGGATTACATGAGTTGAAAACATTTGTTTTTTATATAAATTACTTCATTTAAAAGAAGAGATTTCAAGCTTCATAAAGACATATATCACGTGTATATGTGAGAAGTATTCGCTGAGTTATGATTCATTTTCGGACGCGTTTCAGAATGGACTTCACTGACAGAGAGAGGGCAGAACTCGCTTCGTGTTTATTTTTCTTTATTTGGCGAAAAGCACAACACTTTGTTTTTATTGTGAGTATACACAAAAATAATACACATTTAACAGAATCGATTGATGTATGAAACTCCTATGGAAAATCAAAGTCAACAGAGTATTTATGAGTTTCTTTTACACTGATAAAAAAAAAGCGAGCTGGTATCGCCGGCGATACCGTCGACCTCAGGGGGTTAATTATCTCATTACCTCCAACCATGGGCGTCGGAAGAAAAAAAAAAGTGGGTGGGTCCTCCCCCAGAAAAATGTTACTGGAGTAAATACCATTTCATGTATTCTGGTGCCTTTTAATTAAAACAAGTAAACTAAACTCCAATTAACGTCGGGTGGTTCTTTGCCTCCACGTCGTGCATTAAATGCACATTTATCCGTGGATTATCCCACTAATACTGTGGTAATTTGCCAGCAATGACAATTTAAAGCTGTTATTGATGTTTGCAACGCAATATTTGACTGGAAGTTTACAACTGGCGGTTACTTTCGTCAGTTGCGGCTCGTGTAGAAATAAAATGTAGCGATTCAGCGGAAATGGAGTTTAATTTATTACACTGAAAAAAATGTGGAGTGACATTTACTTAAAAAAAGCTAGGCAACTTTTTCCACACAGAAAGTGCTTGTAATCTTTACTCGGGCTATTTCAATTAGTAATTAATTGTAAAAGTAATTAAATTGAACAAATTATAATTGAGTAATAATTAATCAAATTAATTCCTTAAAAGTTAACCATTTAAAATGAGTAAAATTTACAAAATATCTTTTATTGCCAACATTGAAGACACCTGGTGTTAACAAGCAGAATCACTGAAGGAGAAAACCATAATTAAAGTCACCATTGTGGAGATCAGTGTGCGTTTTAGTTGGGCTCTTGACCCTTAAATTATTAACTTTAAGTTTCGTTTGGCTGCTGTACATGAGTTATAACAGCCAGATGAACAAATAGAAAAGGTGATCTGATGGTGTTGGTTGTGTTTTAACATAATCATTATTTCACAATCATTTGACCTGAATCACTGAACTCATATAGAGTCCAATTCATGAGTTAGGTGAACTATATTAATTATAACAGCATTATATTTATAGCCTGTTCAATGAAATCCAAAAATCAATGAAATAAAAAAATTATATATATATATATATACACTTTTTATAGGCACACACACACACATCAAGATTTTGCGTATGAATCTCAGCAATGGTGACAAACAGATCACCTCTGATCATAAGCTCATTATTTATTCATGCAGCAATGCATGATGGGAGCCATGAATAAGTTTTGATTGGTGGCACCCAGAATGCACTGCAACATGCTTTATAAATGTCACCATTGTTGAGATTCACAGGCTGATTATTGATGTCTGTGTGTCTCTTTTTTTGTAAAAGAGAAACTTTTTGGAAATTATTTTTGTTTACATTGTAAAAGTTACAAATATTCTGCCGTACAAGGACAGTGCTGCTATAATTAATATAACTAAATTGGACTCTATATGAGTTCAGTGATTCAGATCTAATGATTGTGAAATAATGATTATGTTAAAACACAACCAACACCATCAGATCACCTTTTCTATTTGTTCATCTGGCTGTTATAACTCATGTACAGCAGCCAAACGAAACTTAAAGTTAATAATTTAACTTAAGGGTCAATAGCCCAACTAAAACACACACTGATCTCCACAATGGTGACTTTAATTATGGTTTTCTCCTTCAGTGATTCTGCTTGTTAACACCAGGTGTCTTCAATGTTGGCAATAAAAGATATTTTGTACATTTTACTCATTTTAAATGGTTAACTTTTAAGGAATTAATTTGATTAATTATTACTCAATTATAATTTGTTCAATTTAATTACTTTTACAATTAATTACTAATTGAAATAGCCAGAGTAAAGATTACAAGCACTTTCTGGGTGGAAAAAGTTGCCTAGCTTTTTTTAAGTAAATGTCACTCCACATTTTTTTCAGTGTAGGGAATTCCCTAATAATTGGATTTGACTGACGGCGCTCTGAAAAGCGAACAGACAAATGCACTGAATCAGAGACGGTAAAAGTAAGTGGGTCCAATATCATTGATCTTAAAAAGTGGGTGGGTCTTGTCCCACCCATACAATGGTTCCGACGCCCATGCCTCCAACACTGATTAAGTGTTACATTAAACAGCCTGTAGTGTGCACACTAAGCAGTGTTCATTTCAACTGGGCAAACCCATGTGGGGCCTACATGGAAACTGGGGGCAAAACTGGCTGGGCCCCAGTTAGATAGCCCAGGTCAAACCCATTTGGGCCCCACATGGCTGTGCTGGCTAGGTAAAAGTGTGCCATGCATAGAATTCGAGGCAGTAACCTTGGAGCTAATGGTTCCTCCCTGAAAGTTAGATTAATATAGCATGTAATGACATACATTTAGCGTGTAAGGGCATTTTTATGCAGGGGTGTGAAGTAACGAATTACAAATACTCACGTTACTGTAATTAAGTAGTTTTTTTCAGAAATTGTACTTTTTTGAGTAGTTTCAAAATTGTGTAATTTTACTTTTACTTGAGTATATTTTAAGTGATGTATCGGTACTCCGCTATTTTCCTTCTGTTTGTGGTCGTTACTCATTACATGCTTGTTTTAATTTTATTTTTATCCATCAATGTGATTGGATCGAGTAATCAGTCTCGTGACTGTCATCAAATCAAATTAAGCACAGAAAACTTTAACCGCCTATTCCTGCTGACTGTTACTCGTGGCTGCTGTGGAAGTGCACTCTTCAAGCATCAATTCAATCCAGATATCAGCGTCTTCCTCTAATATGCTAAGGTACATTTCACATTTCTGCTTAATATGATATTTATATAAGCTGGGCTATCTACAGGGCCTAACATTTGGTGTGAGGTTGGGGGTATTGCGTGACAAGTTCATAATGCGGTGAATTCCCGCTCCCATTTACTTCACAATCACATTATAAAGAGACGCGCATCACGATCTGCGCACTGCCGCGTCTCGCGCTCGCCATGACGCCAGATTCAGTATCAGTGAACCATCACCTGTCCTGAACCATGGCGCTAACCTGAACTGTGTTTCTGTCAGTGCGTGACTACAGCTCGTTAATAAACAACGTTTTTTGATTGATCCATTTCATACAATCAGTCTTCATTTGGCAAGTGCATTTGCGCAAAAACATTTTTCATGTTCAACTTTTGTTTTTTTTTGTGTGTGGATGCTGCTGATAAAACAGCTTCACCGAGACTACAAAGAGACATGCATGCATGTGTGTGTGTGTTTGTTTGTTTCTTTTGTAAAAGTTTCCCGGATATAACTTCCCTATTTAATGCACAATTTTCCTTAAAATTATATTATCAGCATTACAATGTTAGTAAATGGAGCCGTTTAAAATGTAAGGGATGATGCCACCCTTCTAGAATAATGTGCATTTACGTTTAAATTGTAACATATTTAATGTCATGGAATTACAGTGTAATTAGTGTTAGCCTACTATCTTAGCCTTTTTCAGTGCATTAGGTGAGGTAATCTGATAATATTAGTGATTCTCATTTATCAAAACACTAAAATTGGTAGCCTACCGTTTTGGAGAGAAATTGGCTATTTTTTAATCTCTCTATTTAACATCTCATGGTGTGTGATGCTGAGCTATGATATGAGTTTCTAAAGGTTTTTGAATTCTTTGCACAGTAATGAATATTGATATTTTATGTGCAACAATAACATGCTCAGTGGCCTTTCGCCTAATTTTTTGGAATGTAATGGTACTTTTACTTGAGTATGTTTTTTCAGTACTTTTTCCACCACTGTTTTTATGTAACCCTCCTATTATATTTGTGGTAAAAAAAATAATAATAATTTGCTCGAAGGGGGTCTCGTCTAACCTGGAAATCCAGACCCAAATCTGAAAGATTAAGGGTCTGGCATCGAGTAATGCAAATCGCCCATCTCGAGGGGCGGCACCATGCATTTGAAAATATCACTGCACGCAAATGGATAACACTATGACCAATCACAACAATATATCCCATTACACTTAGCTACCAGCGGAGCTGACTGGTAGATTAGACTATTGCCGTATCCGGTCGGCAAAACAGAAAAAACGTCCTTCTTGCAAAGGGACGATTCTTCTGTTCCTCTTTTAGATAAAAAGCCAAGTCTAACTCGTTCATTGTAGCGGCCAAAGCCATTTCAAACAACTGGTGTTCATCCACAGCCATCTTGCAATGTTTACTAATGACTTCAACATCACAGTGCTGTCATCATCTCGCCTCTGGTCCACCTATATCAGATAACCTGATGTGATTGGTGCAGCTCAGATAGAGGGGCATATGGGCATATTTAATTTCATCATGCCAGAGTAACTCACTGAGCAAATTCAATTTGTGCTCTCGCGAGAACTCTATATTTCCTGGGTAGGTCTCGCCTAGGGTGTAATTCATTGTAGAACTGCCACTGGAGGCAGCCTTGAGAAAGTATTCCGCCCTTGACCAGATAGCAAACCACCATCGAAACAATGTTAAATCAATCTTAAAACACCATTTACACATGTTGGACTCCAGCAAGTTCTACTTGCACACAGACATCAAGAATCAGTATATGAATCTCAACAATGGTACCATGCTTCATGCTGCAATGCATTCTGAGTGCATCATACGAAACTTATCCATGGCTCCCAGAATGCATTGCAGCATGAAGCATGTCACCATTGTTGAGATTCATATGCTGATTCTTGATGTCTGTGTGTGAGTAAGATTAGGAGGAGCCCAAAATATGTAAATGGTGTTTTAAAAATCATTTGATGTTCCGATTGAACTGTTCTGATTAAGCTGTGCTGGATCTATTGCTGCAGAATCACAACAATAAAACAAAGTGAATAACATACTACCTGTATAAACCTCACACATAATATCAGTGAGTTAAAAATCATTTGATATTCTGATTAAACTGTGCTGGATCTCTTGCTGCAGAATCACAACAATAAAACAAAGTGAATACCATACTACCTGTATAAACCTCACACATAAGATCAGTGAGTTAAGCCACTACATGATGATGATTATATTCTTATCATCAATCAGCTTAAAGCATCTGACTACATTTTCTCTTGCTGTTCTCGCCATAACAAACAGACACAGCTGTCAGAGAAAAACTAATGTTAAAAAGTCAAGAGCCCGCCTAAAGCACACACGGATCGCCATAATGGTAAGATCAAACCAAACTATTACTTTCAAATAAATAATCAACATCTTAACCTCTGTTAATTCTCAATAAGAATTTCTGAAGACGTCTGACAGAAATAAAGTCAGTCTGGTTACTAATAAGTGAAGCTGGTAATGCTGTTTGTGGAGTTGTTTAAAGATCTTGAGAGATTTGATGTATTTTATCTTCAGTTGATTTCATCCAAGGTTGTGGCTGGAAGTAGTTCTTGTGTTTCTCTTTCCTTCAGTGATTATGCTTGTTAACAGCAGGTGTTCATCATTTTGTGTTCAATTATCTCATTACCTCCAACACTGATTAAGTGTTACATTAAACAGCCTGTAGTGTGCACACTAAGCAGTGTTCATTTCATCTGGGCAAACCCATGTGGGGCCTACATGGAAACTGGGGGCAAACCTGGCTGGGCCCCAGTTAGATAGCCCAGGTCAAACCCATTTGGGCCCCACATGGCTGTGCTGGCTGGGTAGTTATGACTTGTTAAACTATACTTTGTCACGAAATAGAGTTGTAGCAAATAAATAGCAAATGTTCATCTTTGAAACTACCTAACAGTTACAGATTTTAAAATCATTGGCTAATTACAGGACCTAACGTTAACCCATAACGTGATGGAAATAAATAATATCTGAACTTGTAACAGTTTTGCTGCAAAGCACAATATTATGGTGAAATTAAATCTCGTGTTTGTTGGTTCTCTTCCTGTTTGAAGGATAGGACTTTTTCAGTCAGTTTAGGGGATTATTTTTCTTCCGTTGCACCTCTTGTGTGTGGGGTTCCACAGGGCTCTATACTGGGACCAATTCTATTTTCCCTTTGCTCCCTCTAGGTTCGATTTTTGAGAAATTTGGGATTCAGTAACATCTGCATGCAGATGATTCTCAAATTTATTTACCACTGAAACATGGGCATAAATGTGCCATTCAGTCTCTTCATGCATGTTTGGCCGAAGTTAAGTGTTGGCTTGCGAATAACTTTCTCCAATTAAATGAGGATAAGACCGAGATGATTTTATTTGGAAATAAGGGGTGTGTGGATGATGACTGCCTGGGGTTGTTTCCTGGGAAAAAACTGTCTAGCGTGAGGAACCTTGGTGTCATTTTTGACCCAGAGCTTAAATTTGACCGGCAAATCAATGCTGTCGTTAAGAATAGTTTCTTCCATCTTAGATCAATATCTAAATTGAAATTTATCCTTTCTTTTGACAATATGGAGAAGGTTGTTCATGCCTTTGTGTCATCCCGTTTGGATTATTGTAATGTGTTGTATCTGGGTGTGAGTCAGGCTTCTCTCTCCCATTTGCAGCTCGTTCAGAACTCAGCTGCCAGTCATTTAACTGGTACTAAGAAGAGAGAGCACAATACTAATTAAAACTAGGTGTTAATTAAACTACATTGGTTACCCATACGATACAGAATTCAATACAAAGCGCTGTTGTATGTTTTTAAGTCTCTGCATGGCCTAGCACCTGAGTATGTTACTGATTTAATCAGTATAAGCATAGCGAGCATCATAGCAAAAAGGCTAACAAACATAAGAGTTATACCCACCAGTTAACATTAGCCCTTCATTCATGACATGGATACTGTAATCATACAGAGAGAATATAGTTGCATACCTTATCTTTTGCTGTTTATCCTCTTCTTCTTTTTTTTCCTAAATTGGGCACCTTTGACCTTTTCCTGTCCATCTCTGTGTTTATTTGGCACTTGACAATCAACATATTTCCCAACCCCCCAACAATGTCACTCACGACCAGAAGTCAAGACTAAACCAATTCACCTTGGTGACCACATAATTGTTTTGCATTACCTATTTTTATTAGCCATTTCACACAATTCAGAAAAACAAAAACTATAGGCCTGTATTTGTAATATTATGAATGAAATGTGCGTTATTTGGAAGAAAGTTGAGGTGTGACTGATTTTAGCCCAATAATTCCATTAGATCCCCATTTTGTCAAATATCTCATGAACTTATGAGCTGTAAAATTAAACCCTACCTTTTATTTTAGGTGGAAAAAAACTGCAGTTTCATGGTGTTTCAACAAGACAAAGAAAGCCAAAATTTTCCTGGAGGATTCTATTCAAAAATTGCTAAAAATTTCATCAGTAAACAGTCAGAAATGTTGTGTCTTTGCACAACATTGCACATAAGATACAGATGTACACCAATATTTCAAGTTTTTGATATGAAGCATTTCTTGACTACAGCCGCGACTGTGGTCACAGAAGAGACAGACACGACTACAGAAGTGACTACGGTCACAGAAGAGACAGACACGACTACAGAAGCAACTACGGAAGAGACAGACACGACTACAGAAGCGACTACGGTCACAGAAGAGACAGACACGACTACAGAAGCGACTACGGTCACAGAAGAGACAGACACGACTACAGAAGCGACTACGGTCACAGAAGAGACAGACACGACTACAGACACGACTACGGTAACAGAAGAGACAGACACGACTACAGAAGCGACTACGGTCACAGAAGAGACAGACACGACTACAGAAGCGAGTACGGTCACAGAAGAGACAGACATGACTACAGAAGCGACTACGGTCACAGAAGAGACAGACACGACTACAGAAGCGACTACAATCACAGAAGAGACAGACACGACTACAGAAGCGACTACGGTCACAAAAGAGACAGACACGACTACAGAAGCGACTACGGTCACAGAAGAGACAGACACGACTACAGAAGCGACTACGGTCACAGATGAGACAGACACGACTACAGAAGCGACTACGGTCACAGAAGAGACAGACACGACTACAGAAGCGACTACGGTCACAGAAGAGACAGACACGACTACAGAAGCGACTACGGTCACAGAAGAGACAGACACGACTACAGACACGACTACGGTAACAGAAGAGACAGACACGACTACAGAAGCGACTACGGTCACAGAAGAAACAGACACGACTACAGAAGCGACTACGGTCACAGAAGAGACAGACACGACTACAGAAGCGACTACGGTCAGAGAAGTGACAGACAAGACTACAGAAGCGACTACGGTCACAGAAGAGACAGACACGACTACAGAAGCGACTACGGTCACAGAAGAGACAGAGACGACTACAGAAGCGACTACGGTCACAGAAGAGCAAGACACGACTACAGAAGCGACTATGGTCACAGAAGAGCAAGACACGACTACAGAAGCGACTATGGTCACAGAAGAGACAGACACGACTACAGAAGCGACTACGGTCACAGAAGAGACAGACACTACTACAGACACGACTACGGTAACAAAAGACACAGACACGACTACAGAAGCGACTACTGTCACAGAAGAGACAGACACGACTACAGAAGCGACTATGGTCACAGATGAGACAGACACGACTACAGAAGCGAGTACGGTCACAGAAGAGACAGACATGACTACAGAAGCGACTACGGTCACAGAAGAGACAGACACGACTACAGAAGCGACTACAATCACAGAAGAGACAGACACGACTACAGAAGCGACTACGGTCACAAAAGAGACAGACACGACTACAGAAGCGACTACGGTCACAGAAGAGACAGACACGACTACAGAAGCGACTACGGTCACAGATGAGACAGACACGACTACAGAAGCGACTACGGTCACAGAAGAGACAGACACGACTACAGAAGCGACTACGGTCACAGAAGAGACAGACACGACTACAGAAGCGACTACGGTCACAGAAGAGACAGACACGACTACAGACACGACTACGGTAACAGAAGAGACAGACACGACTACAGAAGCGACTACGGTCACAGAAGAAACAGACACGACTACAGAAGCGACTACGGTCACAGAAGAGACAGACACGACTACAGAAGCGACTACGGTCAGAGAAGTGACAGACAAGACTACAGAAGCGACTACGGTCACAGAAGAGACAGACACGACTACAGAAGCGACTACGGTCACAGAAGAGACAGAGACGACTACAGAAGCGACTACGGTCACAGAAGAGCAAGACACGACTACAGAAGCGACTATGGTCACAGAAGAGCAAGACACGACTACAGAAGCGACTATGGTCACAGAAGAGACAGACACGACTACAGAAGCGACTACGGTCACAGAAGAGACAGACACTACTACAGACACGACTACGGTAACAAAAGACACAGACACGACTACAGAAGCGACTACTGTCACAGAAGAGACAGACACGACTACAGAAGCGACTATGGTCACAGATGAGACAGACACGACTACAGAAGCGACTACGGTCACAGAAGAGACAGACACGACTACAGAAGCGACTACGGTCACAGAAGAGACAGACACGACTACAGAAGCGACTACGGTCACAAAAGAGACAGACACGACTACAGAAGCGACTACGGTCACAGAAGAGACAGACACGACTACAGAAGCGACTATGATCACAGATGAGACAGACACGACTACAGAAGCGACTACGGTCACAGAAGAGACAGACACGACTACAGAAGCGACTACGGTCACAGAAGAGACAGACACGACTACAGAAGCGAGTACGGTCACAGAAGAGACAGACATGACTACAGAAGCGACTACGGAAGAAACAGACACGACTACAGAAGCGACTACGGTCACAGAAGAGACAGACACAACTACAGAAATGACTACGATCACAGAAGAGACAGACACGACCACAGAAGCGACTACGGTCACAGAAGAGACAGACACGACTACAGAAGCGACTACAGTCACAGAAGAGACAGACACGACTACAGAAGCGACTACTGAAGAGACCGACACGACTACAGAAGCGACTACGGTCAAAGAAGAGACAGCCAGGACTAAGGAAGCGACTACAGTCACAGAAGAGACAGACACGACTACAGAAGCGATTACGGTCACAGAAGAGACAGACACGACTACAGAAGCGACTACGGTCACAGAAGAGACAGACACGACTACAGAAGCGACTACAGTCACAGAAGAGACGGACACGACTACAGAAGCAACTACGGAAGAGACAGACACGAGTACAGAAGCGACTACGGTCACAGAAGAGACAGACACGACTACAGAAGTGGCTACGGTCACAGAAGAGACAGACACGACTACAGAAGCAACTACGGAAGAGACAGACACGACTACAGAAGCGACTACAGTCATAGAAGAGACAGACACAACTACAGAAGCGACTACAGTCACAGAAGAGACAGACACGACTACAGAAGCAACTACGGAAGAGACAGACATGACTACAGAAGCGACTACGGTCACAGAAGAGACAGACACGACCACAGAAGCGACTACGGTCACAGAAGAGACAGACACGACTACAGAAGCGACTACGGTCATAGAAGAGACAGACACGACTAAAGAAGCGACTACGGAAGAGACAGACATGACTACAGAAGCGACTATGGTCACAGAAGAGACAGACACGACTACAGAAGCGACTACGGTCATAGAAGAGACAGACACGACTACAGAAGCGACTACGGTCACAGAAGAGACAGACACGACTACAGAAGCGACTACGGTCACAGAAGAGACAGACACGACTACAGAAGCGACTATGCTCACTAAGGTCACAGATGAGACAGACACGACTACAGAAGCGACTACGGTCACAGAAGAGACAGACACGACTACAGAAGCGAATAAGGTCACAGAAGAGACAGACACAACTACAGAAGCGACTACAGTCACAGAAGAGACAGACACGACTACAGAAGCGACTACGGTCACAGAAGAGACAGACACGACTACAGAAGCGAATAAGGTCACAGAAGAGACAGACACAACTACAGAAGCGACTACAGTCACAGAAGAGACAGACACGACTACAGAAGCGACTACGGTCACAGAAGAGACAGCCACGACTAAGGAAGCGACTAGGGTCACAGAAGAGACAGACACGACTACAGAAGCGACTACGGTCACAGAAGAGACAGACACAACTACAGAAGCGACTACAGTCACAGAAGAGACAGACAGGACTACAGAAGCGACTATGGTCACAGAAGAGACAGACACGACTACAGAAGCGAATAAGGTCACAGAAGAGACAGACACAACTACAGAAGCGACTACGGTCACAGAAGAGACAGACACGACTACAGAAGCGACTACGGTCACAGAAGAGACAGCCACGACTAAGGAAGCGACTAGGGTCACAGAAGAGACAGACACGACTACAGAAGCGACTACGGTCACAGAAGAGACAGACACGACTACAGAAGCAACTACGGAAGAGACAGACACGACTACAGAAGCGACTACGGTCACAGAAGAGACAGACACGACTACAGAAGTGACTACGGTCACAGAAGAGACAGACACGACTACAGAAGCAACTACGGAAGAGACAGACACGACTACAGAAGCGACTACAGTCATAGAAGAGACAGACACAACTACAGAAGCGACTACAGTCACAGAAGAGACAGACACGACTACAGAAGTGACTACGGTCACAGAAGAGACAGACACGACTACAGAAGCAACTACGGAAGAGACAGACACGACTACAGAAGCGACTACGGTCACAGAAGAGACAGACACGACTACAGAAGCGACTACGGTCACAGAAGAGACAGACACGACTACAGAAGTGACTACGGTCACAGAAGAGACAGACACGACTACAGAAGCAACTACGGAAGAGACAGACACGACTACAGAAGCGACTACGGTCACAGAAGAGACAGACACGACTACAGAAGCGACTACGGTCACAGAAGAGACAGACACGACTACAGAAGCGACTACGGTCATAGAAGAGACAGACACAACTACAGAAGCGACTACGGTCACAGAAGAGAAAGACACGACTACAGAAGCAACTACGGAAGAGACAGACACGACTACAGAAGCGACTACGGTCACAGAAGAGACAGACACGACTACAGAAGCGACTACGGTCACAGAAGAGACAGACACGACTACAGAAGCGACTACGGTCACAGAAGAGACAGACACGACTACAGAAGCGACTACGGTCACAGAAGAGACAGACACGACTACAGAAGCGACTACGGTCACAGAAGAGACAGACACGACTACAGAAGTGACTACGGTCACAGAAGAGACAGACACGACTACAGAAGCAACTACGGAAGAGACAGACACGACTACAGAAGCGACTACGGTCACAGAAGAGACAGACACGACTACAGAAGCGACTACGGTCACAGAAGAGACAGACACGACTACAGAAGCGACTACGGTCATAGAAGAGACAGACACAACTACAGAAGCGACTACGGTCACAGAAGAGAAAGACACGACTACAGAAGCAACTACGGAAGAGACAGACACGACTACAGAAGCGACTACGGTCACAGAAGAGACAGACACGACTACAGAAGCGACTACGGTCACAGAAGAGACAGACACGACTACAGAAGCGACTACGGTCACAGAAGAGACAGACACGACTACAGAAGCGACTACGGTCATAGAAGAGACAGACACAACTACAGAAGCGACTACGGTCACAGAAGAGACAGACACGACTACAGAAGCGACTACGGTCACAGAAGAGACAGACACGACTACAGAAGCGACTATGCTCACTACGGTCACAGATGAGACAGACACGACTACGATCACAGAAGAGACAGACACGACTACAGAAGTGAATAAGGTCACTGAAGAGACAGACACAACTACAGAAGCGACTACAGTCACAGAAGAGACAGACACGACTACAGGAGCAACTACGGTCACAGAAGAGACAGACACGACTACAGAAGCGACTATGGTCACAGAAGAGACAGACACGACTACAGAAGAGACTAAAGTCACAGAAGAGACAGACACGACTACAGAAGCAACTACAGAAGAGACAGACACGACTACAGAAGCGACTACGGTCACAGAAGAGACAGACACGACTACAGAAGCAACTACGGTCACAGAAGAGACAGACACGACTACAGAAGCGACTACGGTCACAGAAAAGACAGACACGACTACAGACACGACTACAGAAGTGACTACGGTCACAGAAGAGACAGACATGACTACAGAAGCGACTACGACTACAGAAGTAACTACGGAAGAAACAGACACGACTACAGAAGCTACTACGGTCACAGAAGAGACAGATACGACTACAGAAACGACTATGATCACAGAAGAGACAGACACGACTACAGAAGCGACTACGGTCACAGAAGAGACAGACACGACTACAGAAGCGACTACGGTCACAGAAGAGACAGACACGACTACAGAAGCGACTACAGTCACAGAAGAGACGGACACGACTACAGAAGCAACTACGGAAGAGACAGACACGACTACAGAAGCGACTACGGTCACAGAAGAGACAGACACGACTACAGAAGTGACTACGGTCACAGAAGAGACAGACACGACTACAGAAGCAACTACGGAAGAGACAGACACGACTACAGAAGCGACTACGGTCACAGAAGAGACAGACACGACTACAGAAGTGACTACGGTCACAGAAGAGACAGACACGACTACAGAAGCGACTACAGTCACAGAAGAGACAGACACGACTACAGAAGCGACTACGGTCATAGAAGAGACAGACACGACTACAGAAGCGACTACGGTCACAGAAGAGACAGACACGACTACAGAAGCGACTACGGTCACAGAAGAGACAGACACGACTACAGAAGCGACTATGCTCACTACGGTCACAGATGAGACAGACACGACTACGGTCACAGAAGAGACAGACACGACTACAGAAGTGAATAAGGTCACAGAAGAGACAGACACAACTACAGAAGCGACTACAGTCACAGAAGAGGCAGACACGACTACAGAAGCAACTATGGTCACAGAAGAGACAGACATGACTACAGAAGCGACTATGGTCACAGAAGAGACAGACACGACTACAGAAGAGACTAAAGTCACAGAAGAGACAGACACGACTACAGAAGCAACTACAGAAGAGACAGACACGACTACAGAAGCGACTACGGTCACAGAAGAGACAGACACGACTACAGAAGTGACTACGGTCACAGAAGAGACAGACACGACTACAGAAGCAACTACGGAAGAGACAGACACGACTACAGAAGCGACTACGGTCACAGAAGAGACAGACACGACTACAGAAGTGACTACGGTCACAGAAGAGACAGACACGACTACAGAAGCGACTACAGTCACAGAAGAGACAGACACGACTACAGAAGCGACTACGGTCATAGAAGAGACAGACACGACTACAGAAGCGACTACGGTCACAGAAGAGACAGACACGACTACAGAAGCGACTATGCTCACTACGGTCACAGATGAGACAGACACGACTACGGTCACAGAAGAGACAGACACGACTACAGAAGTGAATAAGGTCACAGAAGAGACAGACACAACTACAGAAGCGACTACAGTCACAGAAGAGACAGACACGACTACAGAAGCAACTATGGTCACAGAAGAGACAGACATGACTACAGAAGCGACTATGGTCACAGAAGAGACAGACACGACTACAGAAGAGACTAAAGTCACAGAAGAGACAGACATGACTACAGAAGCAACTACAGAAGAGACAGACACGACTACAGAAGCGACTACGGTCACAGAAGAGACAGACATGACTACAGAAGCAACTACGGTCACAGAAGAGACAGACACGACTACAGAAGCGACTACGGTCATAGAAGAGACAGACACAACTACAGAAGCGACTACGGTCACAGAAGAGACAGACACGACTACAGAAGCGACTACGGTCACAGAAGAGACAGACACGACTACAGAAGCGACTATGCTCACTAAGGTCACAGATGAGACAGACACGACTACAGAAGCGACTACGGTCACAGAAGAGACAGACACGACTACAGAAGCAACTACAGAAGAGACAGACATGACTACAGAAGCGACTATGGTCACAGAAGAGACAGACACGACTACAGAAGAGACTAAAGTCACAGAAGAGACAGACATGACTACAGAAGCAACTACAGAAGAGACAGACACGACTACAGAAGCGACTACGGTCACAGAAGAGACAGACATGACTACAGAAGCAACTACGGTCACAGAAGAGACAGACACGACTACAGAAGCGACTACGGTCATAGAAGAGACAGACACAACTACAGAAGCGACTACGGTCACAGAAGAGACAGACACGACTACAGAAGCGACTACGGTCACAGAAGAGACAGACACGACTACAGAAGCGACTATGCTCACTAAGGTCACAGATGAGACAGACACGACTACAGAAGCGACTACGGTCACAGAAGAGACAGACACGACTACAGAAGCGAATAAGGTCAAAGAAGAGACAGACACAACTACAGAAGCGACTACAGTCACAGAAGAGACAGACACGACTACAGAAGCGACTACGGTCACAGAAGAGACAGACACGACTACAGAAGCGAATAAGGTCACAGAAGAGACAGACACAACTACAGAAGCGACTACAGTCACAGAAGAGACAGACACGACTACAGAAGCGACTACGGTCACAGAAGAGACAGACACGACTAAGGAAGCGACTAGGGTCACAGAAGAGACAGACACGACTACAGAAGCGACTACGGTCACAGAAGAGACAGACACAACTACAGAAGCGACTACAGTCGCAGAAGAGACAGACAGGACTACAGAAGCGACTATGGTCACAGAAGAGACAGACACGACTACAGAAGCGAATAAGGTCACAGAAGAGACAGACACAACTACAGAAGTGACTACGGTCACAGAAGAGACAGACACGACTACAGAAGCGACTACGGTCACAGAAGAGACAGCCACGACTAAGGAAGTGACTAGGGTCACAGAAGAGACAGACACGACTACAGAAGCGACTACGGTCACAGAAGAGACAGACACGACTACAGAAGCAACTACGGAAGAGACAGACACGACTACAGAAGCGACTACGGTCACAGAAGAGACAGACACGACTACAGAAGTGACTACGGTCACAGAAGAGACAGACACGACTACAGAAGCAACTACGGAAGAGACAGACACGACTACAGAAGCGACTACAGTCATAGAAGAGACAGACACAACTACAGAAGCGACTACAGTCACAGAAGAGACAGACACGACTACAGAAGTGACTACGGTCACAGAAGAGACAGACACGACTACAGAAGCAACTACGGAAGAGACAGACACGACTACAGAAGCGACTACGGTCACAGAAGAGACAGACACGACTACAGAAGCGACTACGGTCACAGAAGAGACAGACACGACTACAGAAGCGACTACAGTCACAGAAGAGACAGACACGACTACAGAAGCGACTATGGTCATAGAAGAGACAGACACAACTACAGAAGCGACTACGGTCACAGAAGAGAAAGACACGACTACAGAAGCAACTACGGAAGAGACAGACACGACTACAGAAGCGACTACGGTCACAGAAGAGACAGACACGACTACAGAAGCGACTACGGTCACAGAAGAGACAGACACGACTACAGAAGCGACTACGGTCACAGAAGAGACAGACACGACTACAGAAGCGACTACGGTCATAGAAGAGACAGACACAACTACAGAAGCGACTACGGTCACAGAAGAGACAGACACGACTACAGAAGCGACTACGGTCACAGAAGAGACAGAAACGACTACAGAAGCGACTATGCTCACTACGGTCACAGATGAGACAGACACGACTACGGTCACAGAAGAGACAGACACGACTACAGAAGTGAATAAGGTCACAGAAGAGACAGACACAACTACAGAAGCGACTACAGTCACAGAAGAGACAGACACGACTACAGAAGCAACTACGGTCACAGAAGAGACAGACACGACTACAGAAGTGACTATGGTCACAAAAGAGACAGACACGACTACAGAAGAGACTAAAGTCACAGAAGAGACAGACACGACTACAGAAGCAACTACAGAAGAGACAGACACGACTACAGAAGCGACTACGGTCACAGAAGAGACAGACACGACTACAGAAGCAACTACGGTCACAGAAGAGACAGACACGACTACAGAAGCGACTACGGAAGAGACAGACACGACTACAGAAGCGACTACGGTCACAGAAAAGACAGACACGACTACAGACACGACTACAGAAGTGACTACGGTCACAGAAGAGACAGACACGACTACAGAAGCGACTACAGTCACAGAAGAGACAGACATGACTACAGAAGCGACTACGACTACAGAAGTAACTACGGAAGAAACAGACACGACTACAGAAGCTACTACGGTCACAGAAGAGACAGATACGACTACAGAAACGACTATGATCACAGAAGAGACAGACACGACTACAGAAGCGACTACGGTCACAGAAGAGACAGACACGACTACAGAAGCGACTACGGTCACAGAAGAGACAGACACGACTACAGAAGCGACTACAGTCACAGAAGAGACGGACACGACTACAGAAGCAACTACGGAAGAGACAGACACGACTACAGAAGCGACTACGGTCACAGAAGAGACAGACACGACTACAGAAGTGACTACGGTCACAGAAGAGACAGACACGACTACAGAAGCAACTACGGAAGAGACAGACACGACTACAGAAGCGACTACGGTCACAGAAGAGACAGACACGACTACAGAAGTGACTACGGTCACAGAAGAGACAGACACGACTACAGAAGCGACTACAGTCACAGAAGAGACAGACACGACTACAGAAGCAACTACGGTCATAGAAGAGACAGACACGACTACAGAAGCGACTACGGTCACAGAAGAGACAGACACGACTACAGAAGCGACTACGGTCACAGAAGAGACAGACACGACTACAGAAGCGACTATGCTCACTACGGTCACAGATGAGACAGACACGACTACGGTCACAGAAGAGACAGACATGACTACAGAAGCGACTATGGTCACAGAAGAGACAGACACGACTACAGAAGAGACTAAAGTCACAGAAGAGACAGACACGACTACAGAAGCAACTACAGAAGAGACAGACACGACTACAGAAGCGACTACGGTCACAGAAGAGACAGACACGACTACAGAAGCAACTACGGTCACAGAAGAGACAGACACGACTACAGAAGCAACTACGGAAGAGACAGACACGACTACAGAAGCGACTACGGTCACAGAAGAGACAGACACGACTACAGAAGCGACTACGGTCACAGAAGAGACAGACACGACTACAGAAGCGACTACGGAAGAGACAGACACGACTACAGAAGCGACTACGGTCACAGAAGAGACAGACACGACTACAGAAGCGACTACGGTCACAGAAGAGACAGACACGACTACAGAAGCGACTACGGAAGAGACAGACACGACTACAGAAGCGACTACGGTCACAGAAGAGACAGACACGACTACAGAAGCGACTACGGTCACAGAAGAGACAGACACGACTACAGAAGCGACTATGCTCACTACGGTCACAGATGAGACAGACACGACTACAGAAGCGACTACGGTCACAGAAGAGACAGACACAACTACAGAAGCGACTACAGTCACAGAAGAGACAGACACGACTACAGAAGCGACTACGGTCACAGAAGAGACAGACACGACTACAGAAGCGACTACGGAAGAGACAGACACGACTACAGAAGCGACTACGGTCACAGAAGAGACAGACACAACTACAGACACGACTACAGAAGTGACTACGGTCACAGAAGAGACAGACACGACTACAGAAGCGACTACGGTCACAGAAGAGACAGACACGACTACAGAAGCGACTACGGAAGAGACAGACACGACTACAGAAGCGACTACGGTCACAGAAGAGACAGACACGACTACAGACACGACTACAGAAGTGACTACGGTCACAGAAGAGACAGACACGACTACAGAAGCGACTACGGTCACAGAAGAGACAGACATGACTACAGAAGCGACTACGACTACAGAAGTAACTACGGAAGAAACAGACACGACTACAGAAGCTACTACGGTCACAGAAGAGACAGATACGACTACAGAAACGACTATGATCACAGAAGAGACAGACACGACTACAGAAGCGACTACGGTCACAGAAGAGACAGACACGACTACAGAAGCGACTACGGTCACAGAAGAGACAGACATGACTACAGAAGCGACTACGACTACAGAAGTAACTACGGAAGAAACAGACACGACTACAGAAGCTACTACGGTCACAGAAGAGACAGATACGACTACAGAAACGACTATGATCACAGAAGAGACAGACACGACTACAGAAGCGACTACGGTCACAGAAGAGACAGACACGACTACAGAAGCGACTACGGTCACAGAAGAGACAGACACGACTACAGAAGCGACTACAGTCACAGAAGAGACGGACACGACTACAGAAGCAACTACGGAAGAGACAGACACGACTACAGAAGCGACTACGGTCACAGAAGAGACAGACACGACTACAGAAGTGACTACGGTCACAGAAGAGACAGACACGACTACAGAAGCAACTACGGAAGAGACAGACACGACTACAGAAGCGACTACGGTCACAGAAGAGACAGACACGACTACAGAAGTGACTACGGTCACAGAAGAGACAGACACGACTACAGAAGCGACTACGGTCACAGAAGAGACAGACACGACTACAGAAGCGACTACGGTCATAGAAGAGACAGACACGACTACAGAAGCGACTACGGTCACAGAAGAGACAGACACGACTACAGAAGCGACTACGGTCACAGAAGAGACAGACACGACTACAGAAGCGACTATGCTCACTACGGTCACAGATGAGACAGACACGACTACGGTCACAGAAGAGACAGACATGACTACAGAAGCGACTATGGTCACAGAAGAGACAGACACGACTACAGAAGAGACTAAAGTCACAGAAGAGACAGACACGACTACAGAAGCAACTACAGAAGAGACAGACACGACTACAGAAGCGACTACGGTCACAGAAGAGACAGACACGACTACAGAAGCAACTACGGTCACAGAAGAGACAGACACGACTACAGAAGCAACTACGGAAGAGACAGACACGACTACAGAAGCGACTACGGTCACAGAAGAGACAGACACGACTACAGAAGCGACTACGGTCACAGAAGAGACAGACACGACTACAGAAGCGACTACGGAAGAGACAGACACGACTACAGAAGCGACTACGGTCACAGAAGAGACAGACACGACTACAGAAGCGACTACGGTCACAGAAGAGACAGACACGACTACAGAAGCGACTATGCTCACTACGGTCACAGATGAGACAGACACGACTACAGAAGCGACTACGGTCACAGAAGAGACAGACACAACTACAGAAGCGACTACAGTCACAGAAGAGACAGACACGACTACAGAAGCGACTACGGTCACAGAAGAGACAGACACGACTACAGAAGCGACTACGGAAGAGACAGACACGACTACAGAAGCGACTACGGTCACAGAAGAGACAGACACGACTACAGACACGACTACAGAAGTGACTACGGTCACAGAAGAGACAGACACGACTACAGAAGCGACTACGGTCACAGAAGAGACAGACACGACTACAGAAGCGACTACGGAAGAGACAGACACGACTACAGAAGCGACTACGGTCACAGAAGAGACAGACACGACTACAGACACGACTACAGAAGTGACTACGGTCACAGAAGAGACAGACACGACTACAGAAGCGACTACGGTCACAGAAGAGACAGACATGACTACAGAAGCGACTACGACTACAGAAGTAACTACGGAAGAAACAGACACGACTACAGAAGCTACTACGGTCACAGAAGAGACAGATACGACTACAGAAACGACTATGATCACAGAAGAGACAGACACGACTACAGAAGCGACTACGGTCACAGAAGAGACAGACACGACTACAGAAGCGACTACGGTCACAGAAGAGACAGACATGACTACAGAAGCGACTACGACTACAGAAGTAACTACGGAAGAAACAGACACGACTACAGAAGCTACTACGGTCACAGAAGAGACAGATACGACTACAGAAACGACTATGATCACAGAAGAGACAGACACGACTACAGAAGCGACTACGGTCACAGAAGAGACAGACACGACTACAGAAGCGACTACGGTCACAGAAGAGACAGACACGACTACAGAAGCGACTACAGTCACAGAAGAGACGGACACGACTACAGAAGCAACTACGGAAGAGACAGACACGACTATAGAAGCGACTACGGTCACAGAAGAGACAGACACGACTACAGAAGTGACTACGGTCACAGAAGAGACAGACACGACTACAGAAGCAACTACGGAAGAGACAGACACGACTACAGAAGCGACTACGGTCACAGAAGAGACAGACACGACTACAGAAGTGACTACGGTCACAGAAGAGACAGACACGACTACAGAAGCGACTACAGTCACAGAAGAGACAGACACGACTACAGAAGCGACTACGGTCATAGAAGAGACAGACACGACTACAGAAGCGACTACGGTCACAGAAGAGACAGACACGACTACAGAAGCGACTATGCTCACTACGGTCACAGATGAGACAGACACGACTACGGTCACAGAAGAGACAGACATGACTACAGAAGCGACTATGGTCACAGAAGAGACAGACACGACTACAGAAGAGACTAAAGTCACAGAAGAGACAGACACGACTACAGAAGCAACTACAGAAGAGACAGACACGACTACAGAAGCGACTACGGTCACAGAAGAGACAGACACGACTACAGAAGCAACTACGGTCACAGAAGAGACAGACACGACTACAGAAGCAACTACGGAAGAGACAGACACGACTACAGAAGCGACTACGGTCACAGAAGAGACAGACACGACTACAGAAGCGACTACGGTCACAGAAGACACAGACATGACTACAGAAGCGACTACGGAAGAGACAGACACGACTACAGAAGCGACTACGGTCACAGAAGAGACAGACACGACTACAGAAGCGACTACGGTCACAGAAGAGACAGACACGACTACAGAAGCGACTATGCTCACTACGGTCACAGATGAGACAGACACGACTACAGAAGCGACTACGGTCACAGAAGAGACAGACACAACTACAGAAGCGACTACAGTCACAGAAGAGACAGACACGACTACAGAAGCGACTACGGTCACAGAAGAGACAGACACGACTACAGAAGCGACTACGGAAGAGACAGACACGACTACAGAAGCGACTACGGTCACAGAAGAGACAGACACGACTACAGACACGACTACAGAAGTGACTACGGTCACAGAAGAGACAGACACGACTACAGAAGCGACTACGGTCACAGAAGAGACAGACACGACTACAGAAGCGACTACGGAAGAGACAGACACGACTACAGAAGCGACTACGGTCACAGAAGAGACAGACACGACTACAGACACGACTACAGAAGTGACTACGGTCACAGAAGAGACAGACACGACTACAGAAGCGACTACGGTCACAGAAGAGACAGACATGACTACAGAAGCGACTACGACTACAGAAGTAACTACGGAAGAAACAGACACGACTACAGAAGCTACTACGGTCACAGAAGAGACAGATACGACTACAGAAACGACTATGATCACAGAAGAGACAGACACGACTACAGAAGCGACTACGGTCACAGAAGAGACAGACACGACTACAGAAGCGACTACGGTCACAGAAGAGACAGACACGACTACAGAAGCGACTACAGTCACAGAAGAGACGGACACGACTACAGAAGCAACTACGGAAGAGACAGACACGACTACAGAAGCGACTACGGTTACAAAAGAGACAGACACGACTACAGAAGTGACTACGGTCACAGAAGAGACAGACACGACTACAGACACGACTACAGAAGTGACTACGGTCACAGAAGAGACAGACACGACTACAGAAGCGACTACGGTCACAGAAGAGACAGACACGACTACAGAAGCGACTACGACTACAGAAGCAACTACGGAAGAAACAGACACGACTACAGAAGCGACTACGGTCACAGAAGAGACAGATACGACTACAGAAACGACTACGATCACAGAAGAGACAGACACGACCACAGAAGCGACTACAGTCACAGAAGAGACAGACACGACTGCAGAAGCGACTACGGTCACAGAAGAGACAGACACGACTACAGAAGCGACTACGGTCATAGAAGAGACAGACACAACTATAGAAGCGACTACGGTCACAGAAGAGACAGACACGACTACAGAAGCGACTACGGTCACAGAAGAGACAGACACGACTACAGAAGCGACTACAGTCACAGAAGAGACAGACACGACTACAGAAGCAACTACAGAAGAGACAGACACGACTACAGAAGCGACTACGGTCACAGAAGAGACAGACACGACTACAGAAGCAACTACGGTCACAGAAGAGACAGACACGACTACAGAAGCAACTACGGAAGAGACAGACATGACTACAGAAGCGACTACAGTCACAGAAGAGACAGACACGACTACAGAAGCGACTACGAAAGAGACAGACACGACTACAGAAGCGACTACGGTCACAGAAGAGACAGACACGACTACAGAAGCGACTACGGTCACAGAAGAGACAGACACGACTACAGAAGCGACTATGCTCACTACGGTCACAGATGAGACAGACACGACTACAGAAGCGACTACGGTCACAGAAGAGACAGACATGACTACAGAAGCGAATAAGGTCACAGAAGAGACAGAAACAACTACAGAAGCGACTACAGTCACAGAAGAGACAGACACGACTACAGAAGCGACTACGGTCACAGAAGAGACAGACACGACTACAGAAGCGACTACGGAAGAGACAGACACAACTACAGAAGCGACTACGGTCACAGAAGAGACAGACACGACTACAGAAGCAACTACGGTCACAGAAGAGACAGACACGACTACAGAAGCGACTATGCTCACTACGGTCACAGATGAGACAGACACGACTACAGAAGCGACTACGGTCACAGAAGAGACAGAAACAACTACAGAAGCGACTACAGTCACAGAAGAGACAGACACGACTACAGAAGCGACTACGGTCACAGAAGAGACAGACACGACTACAGAAGCGACTACGGAAGAGACAGACACAACTACAGAAGCGACTACGGTCACAGAAGAGACAGACACGACTACAGAAGCAACTACGGTCACAGAAGAGACAGACACGACTACAGAAGCGACTATGCTCACTACGGTCACAGATGAGACAGACACGACTACAGAAGCGACTACGGTCACAGAAGAGACAGACACGACTACAGAAGCGAATAAGGTCACAGAAGAGACAGACACAACTACAGAAGCGACTACAGTCACAGAAGAGACAGACACGACTACAGAAGCGACTACGGTCAAAGAAGAGACAGACACGACTACAGAAGCGACTACGGTCACAGAAGAGACAGACATGACTACAGAAGCGACTACGGTCACAGAAGAGACAGACACGACTACAGAAGCAACTACGGAAGAGACAGACACGACTACAGAAGCGACTACGGTCACAGAAGAGACAGACACGACTACAGAAGTGACTACGGTCACAGAAGAGACAGACACGACTACAGAAGCAACTACGGAAGAGACAGACACGACTACAGAAGCGACTACAGTCATAGAAGAGACAGACACAACTACAGAAGCGACTACAGTCACAGAAGAGACAGACACGACTACAGAAGTGACTACGGTCACAGAAGAGACAGACACGACTACAGAAGCAACTACGGAAGAGACAGACACGACTACAGAAGCGACTACGGTCACAGAAGAGACAGACACGACTACAGAAGCGACTACGGTCACAGAAGAGACAGACACGACTACAGAAGCGACTACAGTCACAGAAGAGACAGACACGACTACAGAAGCGACTACGGTCATAGAAGAGACAGACACAACTACAGAAGCGACTACGGTCACAGAAGAGAAAGACACGACTACAGAAGCAACTACGGAAGAGACAGACACGACTACAGAAGCGACTACGGTCACAGAAGAGACAGACACGACTACAGAAGCGACTACGGTCACAGAAGAGACAGACACGACTACAGAAGCGACTACGGTCACAGAAGAGACAGACACGACTACAGAAGCGACTACGGTCATAGAAGAGACAGACACAACTACAGAAGCGACTACGGTCACAGAAGAGACAGACACGACTACAGAAGCGACTACGGTCACAGAAGAGACAGAAACGACTACAGAAGCGACTATGCTCACTACGGTCACAGATGAGACAGACACGACTACGGTCACAGAAGAGACAGACACGACTACAGAAGTGAATAAGGTCACAGAAGAGACAGACACAACTACAGAAGCGACTACAGTCACAGAAGAGACAGACACGACTACAGAAGCAACTACGGTCACAGAAGAGACAGACACGACTACAGAAGTGACTATGGTCACAAAAGAGACAGACACGACTACAGAAGAGACTAAAGTCACAGAAGAGACAGACACGACTACAGAAGCAACTACAGAAGAGACAGACACGACTACAGAAGCGACTACGGTCACAGAAGAGACAGACACGACTACAGAAGCAACTACGGTCACAGAAGAGACAGACACGACTACAGAAGCGACTACGGAAGAGACAGACACGACTACAGAAGCGACTACGGTCACAGAAAAGACAGACACGACTACAGACACGACTACAGAAGTGACTACGGTCACAGAAGAGACAGACACGACTACAGAAGCGACTACGGTCACAGAAGAGACAGACACGACTACAGAAGCAACTACGGTCACAGAAGAGACAGACACAACTACAGAAGCAACTACGGTCACAGAAGAGACAGACACGACTACAGAAGCGACTACGATCACAGAAGAGACAGACACGACTACAGAAGCGACTATGGTCACAGAAGAGACAGACACGACTACGGTCACAGAAGAGACAGACACGACTACAGAAGCGACTACGTTCACTACTGTCACAGATGAGACAGACACGACTACAGAAGCGACTACGGTCACAGAAGAGACAGACACGACTACAGAAGCGACTACGGTCACAGAAGAGACAGACACGACTACAGAAGCGACCATGGTCACAGAAGAGACAGACACGACTACAGAAGCGACTACGGTCACAGAAGAGACAGACACGACTACAGAAGCGACTACAGTCACAGAAGAGACAGACACGACTACAGAAGCAACTACGGAAGAGACAGACACGACTACAGAAGCGACTACGGTCACAGAAGAGACAGACATGACTACAGAAGCAACTACGGAAGAGACAGACACGACAACAGAAGCGAGTAAGGTCACAGAAGAGACAGACACAACTACAGAAGCGACTACAGTCACAGAAGAGACAGACACAACTACAGAAGCGACTACGGTCACAGAAGAGACAGACACGACTACAGAAGCGACTACAGTCACAGAAGAGACAGACACGACTACAGAAGCAACTACGGAAGAGACAGACACGACTACAGAAGCGAGTAAGGTCACAGAAGAGACAGACACAACTACAGAAGTGAGTAAGGTCACAGAAGAGACAGACACAACTACAGAAGCGACTACAGTCATAGAAGAGACAGACACAACTACAGAAGCGACTACGGTCACAGAAGAGACAGACACGACTACAGAAGTGACTACGGTCACAGAAGAGACAGACACGACTACAGACACGACTACAGAAGTGACTACGGTCACAGAAGAGACAGACACGACTACAGAAGCGACTACGGTCACAGAAGAGACAGACATGACTACAGAAGCGACTACGACCCCAGAAGCAACTATGGAAGAAACAGACACAACTACAGAAGCGACTACGGTCACAGAAGAGACAGATACGACTACAGAAACGACTATGATCACAGAAGAGACAGACACGACTACAGAAGCGACTACAGTCACAGAAGAGACAGACACGACTACTGAAGCGACTACGATCACAGACGAGACAGACACGACTACAGAAGCGACAACGGTCACAGAAGAGACAGACACGACTACAGAAGCGACTACGGTCACAGAAGAGACAGACACGACTACAGAAGCGACTACGGTCACAGAAGAGACAGACACGACTACAGAAGCGACTATGCTCACTACGGTCACAGATGAGACAGACACGACTACAGAAGCGACTACGGTCACAGAAGAGACAGACATGACTACAGAAGCGAATAAGGTCACAGAAGAGACAGACACAACTACAGAAGCGACTACAGTCACAGAAGAGACAGACACGACTACAGAAGCGACTACGGTCACAGAAGAGACAGACACGACTACAGAAGCGACTACGGTCACAGAAGAGACAGACACGACTACAGAAGCGACTACGGTCACAGAAGAGACAGACACGCCTACAGAAACAACTACAGAAGCGACTACGTTCACAGAAGAGACAGACACGAGCACAGAAGCGACTACGGTCACAGAAGAGACAGACACGACTACAGAAGCGACTACGGTCACAGAAGAGACAGACACGACTACAGAAGCAACTACGGAAGAGACAGACACGACTACAGAAGCGACTATGGTCACAAAAGAGACAGACACGACTACAGAAGCGACTACGGTCACAGAAGAGACAGACACGACTACAGAAGCGACTACGGTCATAGAAGAGACAGACACAACTACAGAAGTGACTACGGTCACAGAAGAGACAGACACGACTACAGAAGCGACTACGGTCACAGAAGAGACAGACACGACTACAGAAGCGACAACGTTCACTACGGTCACAGATGAGACAGACACGACTACAGAAGCGAGTAAGGTCACAGAAGAGACAGACACAACTACAGAAGCGACTACGGTCACAGAAGAGACAGACACGACCACAGAAGTGACTACGGTCACAGAAGAGACAGACACGACTACAGAAGCAACTACGGAAGAGACAGACACGACTACAGAAGCGACTACGGTCATAGAAGAGACAGACACAACTACAGAAGTGACTACGGTCACAGAAGAGACAGACACGACTACAGAAGCGACTACAGTCATAGAAGAGACAGACACGACTACAGAAGCGACTACGGTCACAGAAGAGACAGACACAACTACAGAAGCGACTACAGTCATAGAAGAGACAGACACGACTACAGAAGCGACTACGGTCACAGAAGAGACAGACACGACTACAGAAGCGACTAAAGTCACAGAAGAGACAGACACGACCACAGAAGTGACTACGGTCACAGAAGAGACAGACACGACTACAGAAGCGACTACGGTCACAGAAGAGACAGACACGACTACAGAAGCGACTACGGTCACAGAAGAGACAGACACAACTACAGAAGCAACTACGGTCACAGAAGAGACAGACACGACCACAGAAGCGACTACGGTCACAGAAGAGACAGACACGACTACAGAAGTGACTACGGTCACAGAAGAGACAGACACGACTACAGAAGTGACTACGGAAGAGACAGACACAACTACAGAAGCGACTACGGTCACAGAAGAGACAGACACGACCACAGAAGTGACTACGGAAGAGACAGACACGACTACAGAAGCGACTACGGTCACAGAAGAGACAGACACGACTACAGAAGCGACTACGGAAGAGACAGACACGACTACAGAAGCGACTACGGTCACAGAAGAGACAGACACGACTACAGAAGCGACTACGGTCACAGAAGAGACAGACACGACTACAGAAGCGACTACGGTCACAGAAGAGACAGACACGACTACAGAAGCGACTACGGTCACAGAAGAGACAGACACGACTACAGAAGTGACTACGGAAGAGACAGACACGACTACAGAAGCAACTACGGTCACAGAAGAGACAGACACGACTACAGAAGCGACTACGGTCACAGAAGAGACAGACACGACTACAGAAGTGACTACGGAAGAGACAGACACGACTACAGAAGCAACTACGGTCACAGAAGAGACAGACACGACCACAGAAGCGACTACGGTCACAGAAGAGACAGACACGACTACAGAAGCAACTACGGAAGAGACAGACACGACTACAGAAGCGACTACGGTCACAGAAGAGACAGACACGACCACAGAAGTGACTACGGTCACAGAAGAGACAGACACGACTACAGAAGCGACTACAGTCACAGAAGAGACAGACACGACTACAGAAGCGACTACGGTCACAGAAGAGACAGACACGACTACAGAAGCGACTACGGAAGAGACAGACACAACTACAGAAGCGACTACGGTCACAGAAGAGACAGACACGACTACAGAAGCAACTACGGTCACAGAAGAGACAGACACGACTACAGAAGCGACTATGCTCACTACGGTCACAGATGAGACAGACACGACTACAGAAGCGACTACGGTCACAGAAGAGACAGACACGACTACAGAAGCGAATAAGGTCACAGAAGAGACAGACACAACTACAGAAGCGACTACAGTCACAGAAGAGACAGACACGACTACAGAAGCGACTACGGTCACAGAAGAGACAGACACGACTACAGAAGCGACTACGGTCACAGAAGAGACAGACATGACTACAGAAGCGACTACGGTCACAGAAGAGACAGACACGACTACAGAAGCAACTACAGAAGAGACAGACACGACTACAGAAGCGACTACGGTCACAGAAGAGACAGACACGACTACAGAAGCGACTACGATCACAGAAGAGACAGACACGACTACAGAAGCGACTATGGTCACAGAAGAGACAGACACGACTACGGTCACAGAAGAGACAGACACGACTACAGAAGCGACTACGTTCACTACTGTCACAGATGAGACAGACACGACTACAGAAGCGACTACGGTCACAGAAGAGACAGACACGACTACAGAAGCGACTACGGTCACAGAAGAGACAGACACGACTACAGAAGCGACCATGGTCACAGAAGAGACAGACACGACTACAGAAGCGACTACGGTCACAGAAGAGACAGACACGACTACAGAAGCGACTACAGTCACAGAAGAGACAGACACGACTACAGAAGCAACTACGGAAGAGACAGACACGACTACAGAAGCGACTACGGTCACAGAAGAGACAGACATGACTACAGAAGCAACTACGGAAGAGACAGACACGACAACAGAAGCGAGTAAGGTCACAGAAGAGACAGACACAACTACAGAAGCGACTACAGTCACAGAAGAGACAGACACAACTACAGAAGCGACTACGGTCACAGAAGAGACAGACACGACTACAGAAGCGACTACAGTCACAGAAGAGACAGACACGACTACAGAAGCAACTACGGAAGAGACAGACACGACTACAGAAGCGAGTAAGGTCACAGAAGAGACAGACACAACTACAGAAGTGAGTAAGGTCACAGAAGAGACAGACACAACTACAGAAGCGACTACAGTCATAGAAGAGACAGACACAACTACAGAAGCGACTACGGTCACAGAAGAGACAGACACGACTACAGAAGTGACTACGGTCACAGAAGAGACAGACACGACTACAGACACGACTACAGAAGTGACTACGGTCACAGAAGAGACAGACACGACTACAGAAGCGACTACGGTCACAGAAGAGACAGACATGACTACAGAAGCGACTACGACTACAGAAGCAACTATAGAAGAAACAGACACGACTACAGAAGCGACTACGGTCACAGAAGAGACAGATACGACTACAGAAACGACTATGATCACAGAAGAGACAGACACGACTACAGAAGCGACTACAGTCACAGAAGAGACAGACACGACTACTGAAGCGACTACGATCACAGACGAGACAGACACGACTACAGAAGCGACAACGGTCACAGAAGAGACAGACACGACTACAGAAGCGACTACGGTCACAGAAGAGACAGACACGACTACAGAAGCGACTACGGTCACAGAAGAGACAGACACGACTACAGAAGCGACTATGCTCACTACGGTCACAGATGAGACAGACACGACTACAGAAGCGACTACGGTCACAGAAGAGACAGACATGACTACAGAAGCGAATAAGGTCACAGAAGAGACAGACACAACTACAGAAGCGACTACAGTCACAGAAGAGACAGACACGACTACAGAAGCGACTACGGTCACAGAAGAGACAGACACGACTACAGAAGCGACTACGGTCACAGAAGAGACAGACACGACTACAGAAGCGACTACAGTCACAGAAGAGACAGACACGCCTACAGAAACAACTACAGAAGCGACTACGTTCACAGAAGAGACAGACACGAGCACAGAAGCGACTACGGTCACAGAAGAGACAGACACGACTACAGAAGCGACTACGGTCACAGAAGAGACAGACACGACTACAGAAGCAACTACGGAAGAGACAGACACGACTACAGAAGCGACTATGGTCACAAAAGAGACAGACACGACTACAGAAGCGACTACGGTCACAGAAGAGACAGACACGACTACAGAAGCGACTATGGTCACAAAAGAGACAGACACAACTACAGAAGTGACTACGGTCACAGAAGAGACAGACACGACTACAGAAGCGACTACGGTCACAGAAGAGACAGACACAACTACAGAAGTGACTACGGTCACAGAAGAGACAGACACGACTACAGAAGCGACTACGGTCACAGAAGAGACAGACACGACTACAGAAGCGACAACGTTCACTACGGTCACAGATGAGACAGACACGACTACAGAAGCGAGTAAGGTCACAGAAGAGACAGACACAACTACAGAAGCGACTACGGTCACAGAAGAGACAGACACGACTACAGAAGCGACTACGGTCACAGAAGAGACAGACACGACCACAGAAGTGACTACGGTCACAGAAGAGACAGACACGACTACAGAAGCAACTACGGAAGAGACAGACACGACTACAGAAGCGACTACGGTCATAGAAGAGACAGACACAACTACAGAAGTGACTACGGTCACAGAAGAGACAGACACGACTACAGAAGCGACTACAGTCATAGAAGAGACAGACACGACTACAGAAGCGACTACGGTCACAGAAGAGACAGACACAACTACAGAAGCGACTACAGTCATAGAAGAGACAGACACGACTACAGAAGCGACTACGGTCACAGAAGAGACAGACACGACTACAGAAGCGACTAAAGTCACAGAAGAGACAGACACGACCACAGAAGTGACTACGGTCACAGAAGAGACAGACACGACTACAGAAGCGACTACGGTCACAGAAGAGACAGACACGACTACAGAAGCGACTACGGTCACAGAAGAGACAGACACAACTACAGAAGCAACTACGGTCACAGAAGAGACAGACACGACCACAGAAGCGACTACGGTCACAGAAGAGACAGACACGACTACAGAAGTGACTACGGTCACAGAAGAGACAGACACGACTACAGAAGTGACTACGGAAGAGACAGACACAACTACAGAAGCGACTACGGTCACAGAAGAGACAGACACGACTACAGAAGTGACTACGGAAGAGACAGACACGACTACAGAAGCGACTACGGTCACAGAAGAGACAGACACGACTACAGAAGCGACTACGGAAGAGACAGACACGACTACAGAAGCGACTACGGTCACAGAAGAGACAGACACGACTACAGAAGCGACTACGGTCACAGAAGAGACAGACACGACTACAGAAGTGACTACGGAAGAGACAGACACGACTACAGAAGCAACTACGGTCACAGAAGAGACAGACACGACTACAGAAGCGACTACGGTCACAGAAGAGACAGACACGACTACAGAAGTGACTACGGAAGAGACAGACACGACTACAGAAGCAACTACGGTCACAGAAGAGACAGACACGACCACAGAAGCGACTACGGTCACAGAAGAGACAGACACGACTACAGAAGCAACTACGGAAGAGACAGACACGACTACAGAAGCGACTACGGTCACAGAAGAGACAGACACGACCACAGAAGTGACTACGGTCACAGAAGAGACAGACACGACTACAGAAGCGACTACGGTCACAGAAGAGACAGACACGACTACAGAAGTGACTACGGTCACAGAAGAGACAGACACGACTACAGAAGAAACTACGGAAGAGACAGACACGACTACAGAAGCGACTACGGTCACAGAAGAGACAGACACGACTACAGAAGCGACTACGGAAGAGACAGACACGACTACAGAAGCGACTACGGTCACAGAAGAGACAGACACGACTACAGAAGTGACTACGGTCACAGAAGAGACAGACACGACTACAGAAGCGACTACGGTCACAGAAGAGACAGACACGCCTACAGAAGTGACTACGGTCACAGAAGAGACAGACACGACTACAGAAGCAACTACGGAAGAGACAGACACGACTACAGAAGCGACTACGGTCACAGAAGAGACAGACACGACTACAGAAGCGACTACGGAAGAGACAGACACGACTACAGAAGCGACTACGGTCACAGAAGAGACAGACACGACTACAGAAGCGACTACGGTCACAGAAGAGACAGACACGACTACAGAAGTGACTACGTCTACGGTCACAGAAGAGACAGACACGACTACAGAAGCGACTACGGTCACAGAAGAGACAGACACGACTACAGAAGCGACTACGGTTACAGAAGCGACTACGGTCACAGAAGAGACAGACATGACTACAGAAGCGACTACGGTTACAGAAGCGACTACGGTCACAGAAGAGACAGACACGACTACAGAAGCGACTACGGTCACAGAAGAGACAGGCACGACTACAGCAACAACTACGGTCACAAAAGAAACAAGCAAGACTAAATCTACAACTACAAGAAAAGATGACAAAGATGATAATGGCAAAGATTGTAATGATTGCAACGGTTTTGATGGTAGTATCGGAGGTTTCTTTAATGCGATTTTAAGTGGGATTGGAGCTATCTTGACTGCGGTTGGAAGTGCAATCGGAGGTGCCTTGAATGCGGTTGGAAGTGCGATCGGAGGTGCCTTGAATGCCATTGGAAGTAAGTTTCTAGAAACCTTGATTGCGAGTAAAAGTGGAGAACAAGTAGTCGAGACTACAGCCACGACTGCGTTCACAGAAGACAAAGACAAGACTACAGCAACAACTGCAGTCACAGAAGAGACAGACAAGACTACAGCAACAACTGCAGTCACAGAAGAGACAGACAAGACTACAGCAACAACTACGGTCACAGAAGAGACAGACAAGACTACAGCAACAGAAGAGAAATACAAGACTACAGCAACAACTGCAGTCACAGAAGAGACAGACAAGATTACAGCAACAACTGCGGTCACAGAAGAGACAGACAAGACTACAGAAGATGTACAGTGCCGCAATAAGACTATCAGATGCCCTTGTGCTTTATCTCTTGAGGGCCCCTTCATCCACCAGAAATATTATCTACATTTACTCAATCTTCTTAATCACAGAGCACAAGTTATCAGCTATTATTTATCTTGAAGGGATAAATGTCATTAACAAATGATAAAAACCAATAGGTAGCCTATGTCATAAAAAATACACATAAACATCACTGCATGAACAACATAACGGCACATATTCTGTACTATGTGCACATGCTGCTATTGCCTATATCAGCTTTATCTTCCTATCAAATCAGCCTTTTGTTTTGCAGAAATAATTGCAATAAAACTTTAAATTTAAAAAAAAAAAATAGCCTACAAAAGCATTACTTCCTTAACATTTTTTATAGTGCAGAAATGTAACAAGATCAGACCTTACAAATACTATTGTGTTTTGTATTGTTTATGTTTTAACAATCATTTTTCTTTCTGTGGCTTGGATGAAGTTATTCATATAGAGAGATAATAATATAGATTGTTCTTTCTCTTTCAATTTTTTTTTTTTAAACACTGAACTTAGCAAAGCCACTTATTGAAATTAACTTTTGTATGTTTTGTGATTATATTTGGACTGCTGTCTTGAACTGAAGGCGACATGTCCGGTGTGCGATACCTACACTGGGGACACTGTACAAATTGTGAGTAAAAAAGGAATGGAATAATTTACAAATCTCATAAACTTATATTTTATTCACAATAGAATATAGATAACATATCAAATGTTGAAAGTGAGACATTTTAAAATGTCATGCCAAATATTGGCTCATTTTGGTTTTCATGAGAGCTACACATTCCAAAAAAGTTGGGACAGGTAGCAATAAGAAGCCGGAAAAGTTAAATGTACATATAAGGAACAGCTGGAGGACCAATTTGCAACTTATTAGGTCAATTGGCAACATGATTGGGTATAAAAAGAGCCTCTCGGAGTGGCAGTGTCTCTCAGAAGTCAAGATGGGCAGAGGATCACCAATTCCCCCAATGCTGCGGCGAAAAATAGTGGAGCAATATCAGAAAGGAGTTTCTCAGAGAAAAATTGCAAAGAGTTTGAAGTTATCATCATCACTCATGCATAATATCATCCAAAGATTCAGAGAATCTGGAACAATCTCTGTGCGGAAAACCATACTGGATGTCCGTGATCTTCGGGCCCTTAGACGGCACTGCATCACATACAGGAATGCTACTGTAATGGAAATCACAACATGGGCTCAGGAATACTTCCAGAAAACATTGTCGGTGAACACAATCCACCATGCCATTCACCGATGCCGGCTAAAACTCTATGGGTCAAAAAAGAAGCCATATCTGAACAGGATCCAGAAGCGCAGGCGTTTTCTCTGGGCCAAGGCTCATTAAAATGGACTGTGGCAAAGTGGAAAACTGTTCTGTGGTCAGACAAATCAAAATTTGAAGTTCTTTTTGGAAAACTGGGACACCATGTCATCCGGACTAAAGAGGACAAGGACAACCCAAGTTGTTATCAGCGCTCAGTTCAGAAGCCTGCATCTCTGATGGTATGGGGTTGCATGAGTGCGTGTGGCCGAGGGCAGCCTACACATCTGGAAAGGCACCATCAATGCTGAAAGGTATATCCAAGTTCTAGAACAACATATGCTCCCATCCAGACGTCGTCTCTTTCAGGGAAGACCTTGCATTTTCCAACATGACAATGCCCGACCACATACTGCATCAATTACAATATCATGGCTGCGTAGAAGAAGGATCCGGGTACTGAAATGGCCAGCCTGCAGTCCAGATCTTTCACCCATAGAAACATTTGGTGCATCATAAAGAGGAAGATGCGGCAAAGAAGACCTAAGACAGTTGAACAACTAGAAGCCTGTATTAGACAAGAATGGGACAACATTCCTATTCCTAAACTTGAGCAACTTGACTCCTCAGTCCCCAGACGTTTGCAGACTGTTATAAAAAGAAGAGGGGATGCCACACAGTGGTAAACATGGCCTTGTCCCAACTTTTTTAAATGTGTTGATGCCATGAAATTTAAAATCAACTTATTTTTCCTTTAAAATGATACATTTTCTCAGTTTAAACATTTGATATGTCATCTATGTTGTATTCTAAAATATTGAAATTTGAAACTTCCACATCATTGCATTCTGTTTTTATTCACAATTTGTACAGTGTCCTAACTTTTTCTGATTTGGGGTTGTAAAAAACTTTTACAGTAAACAGCGTTGCCAGTGTTGTGGAAAAAAATAATATTTTATTTTTTCTTATTTACTTTCTTAGACATTGTGTGGGTTTTCTTTCAATTCAATCATGTGTTTCTCTCCTGGAATGTATGTGTGCACCTGTCAGGAACAAAAACACACACAGTAAAACCCAGGGGGGTTAAGGGCCACTGTCTTCACAAAAGGTAGAGGGGTTATCTAGCCATAAATAAAGACCTTTTGACCTCACGGGTGTGAGGACAGTAAAGCCCAGGGGGTTTAGTAGGACCACTTTATTTCTAAAAAAAACAGCTAGATCTGGTTTACTAGGGTGAGTGGAAAATTACAGAAAAGGGGTATAAGAAGGCAGTCTGTTTTCTGTGTGATTTGGGTCTTGCTCCTCTCACTGGGTAGCTGCAGTGATTTTGTGACCTCTTAAAGAGAATAAAAACTTCTTCTCTTTAATACAATTTGACTCTGAATGTTTCTTATGCCTTGATGCTGTTTGTTAATTATTGTTTTTGGCACAACACCAGTATATAACTTTTTTAAATGACAGTTTATTACTGTTTAAATACATTTTGTGGGTATGTTTTTCATCTTACAATGTTAAAGTGTAACTTGCAGGTTAACCACCACAACCAATTAATGTGTAAATTAAAGTGCTCAATATGTATATATGTAAACATTTCTGTCTTAAAATGCATTAAAATAACATTTATTGGGGTTTCTTCAAGGTAGCGCATTTTTACAGCAACTGGGTGATGACGTCATAGAAGGAAGTAGACCATACTCTGCTAGACTCCTACTGTTTGTGGCTTGATTATGGAGAACGACTGGGAGACTGAGGAGGTGGGAAACTAGTGTTGTCAAAGTACCGGTACTTCGGTACTGAAAATGTGACGGTACCAGCATTTCTGTAGTACCGGGTATATTCGGTACCCAGTAATAGGCAGCTGTGTTAAGTCGCTTCCATGTTTATCTAAGCACGGGGCTCCAGACTAGGGCTGGGCGATATATCGCATGACATTGTTATGCACATCTCATCAATAAAGCCGGTTCCTTGATTAGTAGTAAATCACCTTCACCTGCTTTCAGATGGAGCGGCATTTACTACACAGCAAAAACTCCAGTGTTAAATTAACACTCAGGAGTGTTAAAGTTAATGAGATAATTAAGTGATTAATTTAGTGATGATTGAGCATTATTGAAGACACCTGATGTTAACAAGCAGAATCACTGAAGGAGAAAATCACAAATTGTAAGCCACCGTTATGGCGATCAGTGTTTGCTTTAGTTGGACTCTTGACCCTTATACATTCACTTTAAATTTTGTTTGTCTACTGTTATTGTTTTATAACAGTCAAATAAACAAAGAAAAGTGTGATCTGATAGTGTTGGTTATGTTTTGACATAATCATGCTGTGATCTGAAAAATGAAACTTATTGAGATAGTTTGGTTTAACTTGTTAATTACAGCAGCTCTCTGATTCTACAGCATATGATTTTCAGTATATTTCTTATAACCCATAATTTTTAATAAACATTGTTCTGATCAAAATAAATAAACACAGACATCAATAATCAGCCTGTGAATCTCAACAATGGTGATAATAATAAAGCATGTTGCAGTGGCTGCCACCAATCACAACTCATTAATGGCTCCCATCATGCATTGCGATATGAATAAATTATGATCTGAATTGTCTATGTAATTTACTTTTCGTAATTGAATATTCTGCTCGTCACCATTGTTGAGATGCATATACTGAATTTTGATGTCTGTGTGTGCCTAAAAGAAAGATTTGTTAGTTTTTTAAACAACTTTTAAGAAATCCTTTATATTATATCTAAAATTCTGGATATTTATGCAGAGTCACAGTTATTATGTGGTCAACAACATAAATCTAAGTCAGATATAAGGATTTTAATGAGTTCAGTGATCAAGTTCAAATGATGATTGTCATAATATAACCAACACCATCAGATCACTTCTTTTCTTTGTTCATCTGGCAGTTATAACTCAGATACCTCAGACAAACAAATTCTAAAGTAGCCTACACATATAAGGGTCAAGAGCCGAACTAAAGCAAACACCCATCACCATAATGGTAACTTACAATTTGTGATTTTCTCCTTCAGTGATTCTGCTTGTTAACATCAGGTGTCTTCAATAATGCTCAATCATCACTCAATTAATCACTTAATTATCTCATTAACTTTAACACTCTTGAGTGTGGACTCATACACTCCCAGGGGGGTATTGCACAAAAGCAAGATAAGGGATTAAGCTGGGATTTTCCAGTTATCCTGGCTGAATTTAGCCCTGACTCGGTTGCATGAAGGGAGGCTAAATTAATCTACATTAAGTTACTATGGAGATTTACACTTTGCAGCTAGCCTACTCCGGAGCAGGCTAACAACCAGGCTAAGATTAATCCTAGTGATTTATCGGCTAGTTCCTCCTTAAATCCTACTAGATATTAATGTGTTTTAGTCACTTCATGGTCCCGCATTAAAATACTAGATATACTGTCATTCATCTAAGTATGCGTACTGTTATTTTAGTTATTATTGAAAACTGCTGTTCATTTCACTGTCAGAGGTTTGATGAATATATATATATATATTATTCGAGATTTAAAGCGTTTATTGTCATACACCCAGTGAGGAAAGCTGATTTTCCTGAGCAATTATTACTTCGCTGTCCACAATGAATGCCAACACAGTGAAAAAGAACTATACTATACAATATGAGAAATAGAATATAGACTATGTATATCTATATATGCAAGTATAGAGTAGAAATGTACTGTTGAATGAGAAAAAATATCAATATATTATATTTTACTGCAGTTGATGAGATACAGTGCTATGCATAAGTTTAGACACCCATGCTAAAGTTGACTAAAAAGAGGAATAAAAAAATCATCTTTTGGAAATTGAACTTAATGCCTTAATTAAAAAAAATAGGAAAAATCCAACCTTTAAGGACACCAATTTTCTTTGTGAATGAATAATGTATCGTAAATAAATAAATGTTCTTCCTTAAAATACAGGGTGCACAAGTCTGGACACCCCTATGTTAAATTCCCATAGAGGCAGGCAGATTTTTATTTTTAAAGGCCAGTTACTTCATGGGTCCAGGATACTATGCATCCTGATAAAGTTCCCTTGGCCTTTGGAATTAAAATAGCCCCACATCATCACATAGCCTTCACCATACCTAGAGATTGTCATGGTTTTATTTCAGTTAGCCTAATAGCTAGTTTGATTTGCATTGAGAGATGATCTTATGGAAAGTACTCCATGCCAGTCTCTAGGTATGGTGAAGGCTATGTGATGATGTGGGGCTATTTTAATTCCAAAGGCCAAGGGACCTTCGGCCTCCTGAAATCACGATTTCAGTGCCTGCACCACCTGAGGGTCTCCCCAGACAGAGCATGTGACGTGACTGTTGCCTGCACAGTGCTGCACAATATTGCCAGCCTAAGAAAAGAAAGGGCTCCCAGAGTTGCTTTGGATGTTGATTGGGACAATGCTGCCATATTCCCAGATAACAGAAATGGTAGACTTGTTAGAGAACAATACATTGCAAATTATTTCAGTTAAATTAGTTTTGATTTAGCCCATCCCTTAATAAAGGATAATGTAGGCTATATAACTTTTTTATGTGTACATGCATTTTATTTGGCATCAGTAGCACACACTGTGGTTATCTTCCCAAATTCTAGTTCCACTTCACTGGATCAATAACTATAAAGTGTACTTGACATTCATGAAAAAAGTTACAAGACCACAATGGTTTTGGAATATTTTTCTTTTATTATTTTGCTGTTATCACTTGTCAGCTTGGAACTTTGGAGAGAAAAAATTATGATGATTAATACATTGTGTTACAGTCATGGTTACAGTATGAACTGAAGTCACTTACATCTCTTTCTAGTTTCTGGATTTCCAGTTCTAGTTTCCTCAGTGTTTTGCGTTTAATTTGCATCTCAAGGTCCATGTCCTGTAGCTTTCTTTTGTTCACATCAATCTTGACTTCTGTCAGCTCGATCTGTCTCTTAAGATGTGTTGTGTAGAGATATCTGACAGTTTGTGAATTCTGTGAACACCTTTTAGTTAGCATAGCAGAATTTTTGCATAATGTACATTTACTTTAGGCAATACTCACTATGTTACCAGGCCGCTTTTCAGGCTGCCCAATGTCAGGATCCTTTAACAAATGATATTTTCTATAAGTACCACTTCCCTGATTTCTTATCTATTATGAACTTGTGTCTATTTCCACAAAATTGACATGATACCTCGAGGAGTGATATACCTCCTTCTGGAGTCCAGCGACACGGTCTCATCATCGGCAGAAGTGCACTCCACTGCTGTAGATGTGGCTTCCCTCTGCCATATTCAATACTTGTACTGATATTGACAGGACATGCAAAGCCTATGATTTAATAAAGAGTACTCACCGGCAAATCATAGTCTGGTGGCTCCAAAAGTGTAAGGGTGTTACCAGCCACTGCAAGGTAAGGCAAAGTCACACAGTCCACATAACAAAATATGGATTTCAATATTTTCCATGTGCAGTAGCCAATAATGTACCTTGTATGAAGAGGCCAGTATCCCTTGCTGGGCCAGAGTCAGTGGCTGTCCCTCCCTGGATCCCTTCAATCACTGGCTTCTCTTTATTTAAGTCCAGGGCCAGCTCCTCTGCTGTGGTGAAGGCTTGGGTTGGAGGGCCACCCCCCGTACCAGATATATGACTTTTTTTTAATTATTGCTAAAATCAGCACAGACAATAAAATGTCAGCAAACATGTCACCTATGTTCTCCGCAAACAAGTCACTTACCAGCCTGCAAAATATTATTGTATTTAATCTTGACTTGCTGCCAAGTCCTTTTTTGGCCAGACATGTTTGTTCTTTAAGAGGAATAGATAAGATACAAATGATAAAATAGATTAGATGGATAAAAATAGAGCAAATTATCTGATTATAGATTACATCAAATCAATTAGAAACAAAACCTACATACAAATAGATAAGAGTAAAAAGATTAAACAGATTATAGACATAAAATAAACTAAATAGATCAAATAGATGCACATAGTGGGTAAGTGTTTGCAATTATTCTTCATGTTAAATGCATGTCCACTGGTCACATTTAAGGCAAAGTATACAATTATTTTTGAAAATGACAAGTAACTCCTTGAATTGTAATTATGAGGGTTTCAGTGGAGCACTGGTTATTTGGACTAGGCCTACTTATGCATTCAATCGGTCCTCTATTGTTTGCCAGGCATTCTCTCTTTGCTTTATTACAGCAGCTGTATTGCCTTTTTTACATATTATATGTTTCACTTCTTCATACGTTTCCATAATTGCTCATTAGGCGAAAAGTATGCCGCACGGGTTTTGTCCATTTTTGCATCGGTGATTCTGTGATCGATTTCGTGATCTTTTTAAGAATGCCGTGAACGCGCATTTATCCAAACTATATACACCTGGCTTGACATATCCGCGCGTTCTCATCCTGGCTCAGCAAACGTGCAACGGATTAAGTTAGGATGCACTGATTAAACTAGGTCAAGCCGCGACTGTTTTGTTATCCTGGCTTTCTTAATTCTACTTTTGTGCAATACCCCTCAGGAGTGTTAATTTAACACTGGAGTTTTTGCTGTGTACAAAGAGCCGTAGTTAACTGACAAGCTGAGCCATCGCATGAATTATCGCTGGCGATAAGTCCGCGATTAATGCGATATGGCTCAGCTTGTCAGTTAATTACGGCTCTTTGTAGTAAATGCCGCTCCATCTGAAAGCAGGTGATGGTGATTTACTACTAATCAAGGAACCGGCTTTACTGACGAGATGCGCATAACAATGTGATGCGATATATCGCCCAGCCCTACTCCAGACTAACTTTTATTACTATGAGCACTGTAGCCGATATATACCACGAGATAGTGTATGTGTATATTAAACTGCAGAAATACTATTTAAATGTACCTTGCATGTTCTGTTTGTCTCTGTGTGAATGAATGGTGCAGATGCGCGGTGTCATTTACCTCACACAGTCTGTTTTCAGTCTAGCTGCTGCCAGTCAAGATATGATGACATGATGAAATTCATCTCCAGAGCCATTTTACCGTTTCATTTGAGAAAAACTATCGTCATATCATACACACACAGAAACTCAAAGGTCTTCACGGCAACCCGTCAAAATAAAAGTTCGGTTTAACTTTGCGTGCAAGCTGCCTGAACCCGTTTGTTTTGCGAATAGCTTACTCTCATTTCTCATTTCAGGCAGGATCACGGTCCTCTTGAAGCCAGCACACACGATTATGTTTACAATTGAGTTATTTCAATATAACTGCTAGCCTACTACTTGCCATTAGACTACAGTAACTCTAGGCTTGGAGTTCCTTTTATGACGTCACGCCCAGCCTAGTGGAAGGGAGAGGGAGTGCTTAAAACCACTAAAAAGTACCAACTTTTCATATTATATTCAGCATTTTGGTATGAAAAACATACAAAACAGTGGTGGGCGGTTCTTATCTTTATGTTTATTGCATTTTCTTCGTGAAAAAATGTACCTGCAAGTTACACTTTAACTCTTTGAACCCCACTGGAAAATCCTTTAGTGTCCACACTATAAAGAATAAAATTAAAATTGATGCAGTGTTGAAATTAGATAATTATGTGAATATGTAAGTGATTGTTGAAAATTAGTTTGAAGTAGTAAGTAATTAGTAGTAAGACCTGCTGTTAAAGGTACAATATGTAAGATTTTTGTAATAAAGTATTCAAAACCCACTTTCACAGTGTGATATATTTCATGCAGTTGTGTACTTATATTATCCCAAAAGTTCCCAAGGATTTGTAAATCCAGAGAAATTCCAGTTTTAAATAATGGCTCGTCCCTTGTCATTGTCATTGTCGCCTATCAATTATATAATATTCGCACTATCCTTGGTTTCCGCTTGTAGAAACCACACTGCTAAATCCCCATTGCTAAATTAACACTCATCAGTGTAGTATTGAAGACACCTGATTTAGACCGTACCATAGTACTGAGATTGCTCTCATTAGAGTCACAAATGATTTGCTCTTATCATCCGATCGTGGTTGTACTATCTCACTATTAGTGTTACTCGATCTTAGCGCTGCATTTGATACTATTGACCACAACATTCTTTTAAATAGACTCAAAAATTATGTTGGCATTAGTGGAATTGCACTAGCATGGTTTAAATCATAATGATCTGACCGTTATCAGTTTGTAGCAGTAAATGAAGAGATGTCTCATCGATCACAAGTTCAGTATGGCGTCAAAAGATCTTGACTGCAGTACAAAGACTTCCTTAACAGTAGAAGACTGAAGCGCCATACCAATCGTCGTTCTCGACGCTAAGGGCCTGAATGCATATCGAATACAGCCTCTCTTTTTTTTAATGCATTTATTCAGGAGACATGATGACTCTCCATTTGTCATCAGATTGTCAGATCTACTGGAGGGAGATCATTCACTGTCAGACTCGTCTCTTGTGTCTCGTGGGGCAGCATACTGTGCCATGTTAGGCAATCCTGACGCTACACAACAGCTCAGACCATCGCGGGAAATGGCCATTTTATTTGCAGCAAACCTGTATCGAAAACAGATGCAGTGAATGCAATGAAATATAGCCTGCATTAGACTTACACTTATATATAATGCAGTGTGAAATGATCTGTGAGATTTAGTGTTTGTGGAAGTTACCATTGATCTGTCTTCTCGTCGTAGCACTCCACATTAGAGATGGTGCTGAATCTACTAAAGCCTCTGACAGCAAACAACTGACCATTAACTACCTGGATTTTGAGGAAAGGAAAAAGGAAAATGAATAATGTACAGCTAATGTCTTTAACTTTACATTAATAAATCTTATTATAGATGCACCACTTAATTTAAACATAGTTAGAATGTTTTGACACACATTGATCTTCGAAGCCTTCTACAATTTTAGGGTGCAACTTTCCAATTTTTCTCAATATGGAAGCAAAAACAAAAAGTCCCCCATATTCATTATCATCAAATCATTATTTTAATGTTATTTCATAGTTTCACCAGATACAGATTTTAAATGTCCACATCTCACCTCAATGCCAAAGCTGTGGCGTGGGATGTTCATTGATGCAACATCAGTCCAGATGTTAGTGAGCGGATTGTAGGCCTCCACACTCCGCAAACGACTGCGCATGCGTCACGTCTGAACGCGTTGTTGTCTTTGGAGCTCCATCGATTGATTTATAATTCTTGATTTCTCTTTAAACTCACTTACAACGAACATTTTCTATTTTTCCTCACCTCATAGTTACAACGCGGACTGTTGAGCAGACGCGTCTCAAGCCTATTAGTGATCCAACGTCGGATACTCTTATAGGTTACTCCTGTGGATCACGGCTGAACGCGTCTTCTCCACACTCACTTACAAACAAACATTTTTTTCGCCTATCGTGCGTCTACTCTACACCTGTACCACTAAAAAGACGGATTATATCCAAGACTTCAGTCATAAATTAGTATTAATATTGATAGCATCACTGGTAGCGTCGTTGCTAACTTAACTTACTGTCCATCTGTTAAAATGGCGAATATATCAGATGTAAGTAGTCTACCTTTTGGTGCAGGTGAGGACACATTTGAGCTACACGCGTTGCAGTCTGAGCTGGAAGCTGTTGAGAAACAGATCCACGACCTTTTAGTGAGAAAAGCCGAGCTGATAGACCGGCGGTTAGCTCTTGAAACATCACGCGCCGATGCACACAAATCAGTGATCAACGTTACTAACCCGCTGACTCCGACCTCGTCTACTCCGTGCGTTACTCAGCATCGGTCACGAGCGTCGAGGCCGCGATCAGCCATGGTCTCGTTTACGCCGGCTCCAACATGCCACCACGAAGCCTGGATATTTCCGCAGCGGAAGACGCGAGTCAGGTCTAGACCAAGAAAACTCTCTCCGACCCTCCCGGTTTTCGAGATATCCACACAAAACCGCTTCTCCCCTCTTCGCGAAACAGAACGCGATGCTGTGATCATCGGTGATTCCATCGTTCGACACGTACAAGCTACGTTAAATAAAAGTAAGGTGCATAGTCACTGCTTTCCTGGTGCTCGTGTTTCTGAAATCGCTGCTCACGTTCCCGAGATTCTGAACGAGCGCATCGGAACTGTGGTCCTGCACGCGGGAGGGGCCGACATCAGGCTGCGACAGACAGAGGTTCTGAAGAAAGACTTCAGGAATCTGATCGATACGGTACGCAGCACATCGCCTGATATAACGATCATTGTGTCAGGACCGCTTCCCACGTACCGACTAGGTCATGAAAAGTTTAGTAGATTATTCGCGCTAAATGAATGGTTAATGTCATGGTGCAATGAGCAGAAACTGCTCTTTGTAAATAATTGGAATCTGTTTTGGGAGCGTCCTAGGCTTTACCGTGCCGATGGCTTACACCCAAGCAGATTCGGATCGGATCTTCTGTCAGATAACATCTCCAAAATGTTAAATACCTTTTGACTAGTAACCAAAAGTTCAAATCATAGTCTCTGCTGCACCAAATTAACTGATATAAATAGTGTAGAACATTGCATAGAAACTGTGTCTATTCCTCGTTTAGTGAGATCAAATAATAAATCTACTGCAGGATCTAGAAAAAATCTAATTGTTATTAAACCAGAAAATGTTGCTATTAGTAAACAAAAACAATTTCTAAAGCTAGGTCTTCTAAACATTAGATCACTCACACCTAAGGCAGTTATTGTAAATGAAATAGTCACGGATAATAGCTTCGATGTCCTTTGCCTTACTGAAACTTGGCTTAAACCTAATGATTATTTCGGTCTAAATGAGTCTACTCCATCAGGATACTCCTATAAGCACGAACCCCGTCTGATTGGTTGTGGCGGCGGTGTTGCAGCGGTCTATAGAGATATTCTCAATGTTACTCAGAAAACGGGTTATAAGTTTATTTCGTTTGAAATACTTGTACTAAATGTTACGCTCTTAGATGTTAGAAAAAAATCCATATTATCTCTAGCCTTGGCTACCGTATATAGACCGCCTGGGCCTTACGCTGATTTCCTAAAAGAGTTTGCAGATTTTCTCTCAGATCTATTGGTCAATGTAGATAAAGCATTAATTGTTGGAGATTTTAACATACACGTAGATAATCCAAATGATGCGTTAGGGGCTGCGTTTATAGATTTATTAAATTCCTTTGGGGTCAAACAAAACGTCACCGGACCAACTCATCGTCTTAATCACACACTCGATTTAATTATATCATATGGAACCGATCCAACCGATATAGATATCATTCCACAAAGTGATGATGTCACTGACCATTACTTGGTAACTTGCATATTACGTACTGCTGTAATATGTCATGCGGCGCCGCGTTTTCGACCAGGCAGAACAATCCTTCCATCCACCATAGATAATTTCTCGAGTTGCTTGTCTGATCTGTCTCAGCTGCTGCCTGAACCCAAACAAACAGATGAACTAGAAGAACTAACTAGCACTATGAGCACCATTCTCTCTAGAACATTGGATGTTGTTGCACCCGTTAGATTAAAAAAGGTCACAGAGAAAATTAAAGCACCATGGTACAATAATACTACGCATGTTCTAAAGAGAGAAACCCGTAATTTAGAGCGTAAATGGAAACAAACTAATTTAGAGGTCTTTAGAATCGCGTGGAAAGACAGTATGTCACGTTATAAAAAGGCCCTAAAAGCGGCCAGGGCTGAGCATCTCCGCAAACTAATAGAAAACAACCAAAACAATCCTAGGTTTTTATTTAACACCGTGGCTAGACTAACAAATAAACAGACGTCACCCGAACAAAATATCCCGTTACAGTTTAGTAGTAATGATTTCAAGAACTTCTTCACTGAGAAAATAGAAAACATCAGAACCACAATTGTAAACGTTCAATCCTCAATCGCACCTTATAATTCAGCCTCAATTTTCCCCCCGCAAGAACAATTACAGTGCTTTACAACTATAGAACAAAAAGAGTTAAATAAACTTATCACTTCATCTAAAACAACAACATGTTTATTAGATCCTATACCAACTAAACTACTGAAAGAAGTGTTACCTGTAGTAGAAGAGCCTCTCCTCAATATTATTAACTCGTCTTTATCTTTAGGTCATGTTCCAAGAACATTTAAACTGGCAGTGATAAAACCTCTCATTAAGAAACCACAATTAGACCCGCATAATCTAGCAAATTATAGACCCATTTCAAATCTACCTTTTATGTCTAAAATACTAGAAAAAGTTGTGTCCGCTCAACTGGGCTCTTTCTTGCAAGAAAATGATATCTATGAAAAGTTTCAGTCAGGATTCAGGCCGCATCATAGCACTGAAACTGCGCTCGTTAAAATCACAAATGATTTACTCTTAGCTTCTGACCAAGGCTGTTTCTCAATACTAGTTTTACTTGATCTAAGTGCTGCGTTCGATACTATAGATCATACAATACTCTTAGATCGACTACAAAATTATACTGGTGTTCAAGGACAAGCATTAAGCTGGTTTAGATCATACTTATCAGACCGCTACCATTTTGTCTATTTAAATGGAGAAAAATCGATCATAATTCCAGTAAACTATGGAGTGCCGCAGGGATCTGTGTTGGGCCCTCTATTATTCTCAATATATATGCTGCCACTTGGAAATATTATAAGGAAACATGGAATTAGTTTCCATTGTTATGCTGATGACACTCAAATATATATTTCATCACGGCCGGATGAAAACGCTAAATTATCCAAATTGACAGAGTGTGTTAAAGATATAAAAGATTGGATGACGCGTAATTTTCTATTATTAAATCCAGACAAGACAGAGGTAATACTTATCGGTTCAAAAAAACGCCCACAGAACCTCTCACAATACAACTTTGACATCGTAGGATGTCCTGTTACTTTATCCTCTACAGTAAAAGACCTGGGTGTTATACTCGATTGTAACCTGTCTTTTGAAAATCATATTTCGTATGTTACAAAAACAGCCTTTTTCCACCTTAGAAACATTGCTAAGCTACGTAATATGCTATCAGTTTCTGATGCAGAAAAGTTAGTTCATGCATTCATGACCTCGAGACTAGATTACTGTAATGCTTTATTAGCCGGTTGTCCTGCATCCTCAATAAACAAGCTACAGTTAGTCCAAAATGCAGCCGCTAGAGTTCTTACTAGATCAAGAAAATATGATCATATAACACCGATTTTATCATCACTACATTGGTTACCTATAAAGTTCCGTATTAATTACAAGGTATTGCTACTGACTTATAAAGCCCTAAACGGCTTAGCTCCAGTCTATTTAACGGATCTTCTATCACCCTATAATCCATCGCGCTCTTTAAGATCAATAAATTCAAGGCTTTTGGTCATACCTAGGATATCCAGATCCACCAAAGGAGGGAGAGCATTTTCACATTTGGCTCCAAAACTCTGGAATAGCCTTCCTGATACTGTTCGTTGCTCGGACTCACTCTCCCAGTTTAAAACTAGATTAAAGACGCATCTTTTCAGCCAGGCATTCATATAATATTGTTAATCTCACAGTTCAAACTACAATCCGGCCTCTAGTTCATAAATGCCAGAGGAGAACTGGCCCCCGACTGAGCCTGGGTTCTCCCAAGGTTTTTTTTTTTCTCCATTAGGTCACCTGATGGAGTTTTAGGACACCATTAGGCCGCTTGATGGAGTTTTTTCGGTTCCTTGCCACTGTTGCCTTTGGCTTGCTCAGTTGGGGATATTTAATTTTATTCTATCAATCAATAAATTCCACTAGAAACAAACTTTGTTGTATTATTTTATTTTAATACTGTGAAGCTGCTTTGATACAATCTGTATTGTGAAAAGCGCTATACAAATATACTTGATTTGATTTGATTTGATTTGACTGGTACCATTATCAGAACCACCAACCTTTAAATAAATACACTTTTTATTGATGTATTCTGTGCATTTGTATATGCACATCCATGCATGCATTTACATACGTGCAACCTTTAAACTGTGATTGTTCTATATTTCTGTATTTGTGTCATGGTTATCATAGCTAATTAAAACTATAAACTGTGTTTAATACTCACAGCATACACTCGATCTGCATAAGCGATCACACCAACAGCACTGTGACGGCTACTCATGGGAGCGACGAGAGTCCACTGGTTTGTTTCAGGGTTGAAGCTCTCAGCAGAGGAGAGATGCTCGGTCCCATTCAAACCACCACAGATATAAATCTGACAAACACAAACATAACATGCATGATGTTCGTGCACAATCATCACCAGTGTTGGGAACGTTACTTTAAAAAAGTAATTAGTTATAGTTACTCACTACTTGTTCCAAAAAGTAACTGAGTTAGTAACTGAATTACTATAAAATAAAAGTAACTCGTTACCAGGGAAAGTAACTATTTGCGTTACTGTTAAAAAAAAAAGTTGCTATATGTCAAAGAATTTGGATTTTTTTTTTAGCAGTTTTCACAAGTCAGTTGAAATGAGTAGAACAGACAGGTGTTTGTACATAACTTTCGATATTTATTGCATGTCGACAGACAGCAAGAGGTTTATCCTGCACTTCAAGCATTATTTTTGTAAGAAAAGTAAACAGTTACACCATATAAAGTGCATTTAACTCTAGCAAATTAAATCAACCGCTCTCAACTTTTTATTAAAAGTTTGATTAATAAAGTAAAGGCATAGAACCAGTTTATTTGTAGTGCACTGACAATAGTTTTATATAATTAGTTCATTAATTAAATTAACAAAAAGACAAAAAGACCTTGAGATATGTTTGGTAATTGTACCTGAATGAATTGAAAATTAATTTGCTACATTTCAGATTAATAACGTTATATTTGTTTTCCTTAAAATTTTAATTAGCAGTAACTTAAACACTTTCCAGTTTTAATATCCTTAAACAAAATTACGGAGTATGTTTTTGTTTCCACTGTTCGATCCATAGGGTTCGATCGCGTCCGCACCTCACACACACACACACACACACACACACGCACACACACACGCACTCACACAAATGTAAACACTTTGCGCCTTTTCGATCGCGCCCGCGCCTCTCTCTCTCTCTCTCTCTCTCTCTCTCTGTGGCGCGTGTGCTGGCATGTGTGTAAAAACACTGGCTCTGATTGGCTACCATGAAACACATGACTCTGCCTTAGCCAATCATAATCGCTTAACTCGTTATTAACCCACTAGCTGTGCGAGCCAGGGGTGCGTTCGGATTACACAGTTTATTCAATCAATGCATAGTAACGCAACGACTTTAAAGTCCAGTAATGTTAACGGCGTTGTAACGACGGGAAAAGTAATTAGTTAGATTACCCCGTTACTGAAAAAATAACGTCGTTACCTAACGCCGTTCTTTTAAACGGCGTTATTCCAAACACTGATCATCACAGACTGATCAGAAAAGCAGTGTTCAAAACACAGTAAATTTTATGATATTCCTTTTCATATTTAAACTATTCCTTATGCCATATCTCTATTTCCCCTTTCCTTCATGCTTTACAGGCATTAAGAGTCTCCAGCAGAAGAGGAATCATGGGTAAGTGCTCTTACCCTGCCCTGCAGTGAGGTGGCGCTGGCACAACTCCTCCGTTCATTCATGGGTGCCATCATTGTCCACTGATTGGTGTTTGGATCGTAGCGCTCTACACTCAAAAAAAAATTGTCTCTAAACATAAGATTTATGTATTTAAATTGCATACAAAATTTCCATCCATTTGGATTACATAGTTTTAACATAAACCAATCAATAATCTGAATGTGATTCATATTTTTAAGTCATACATAAATTAAACAGATAAGACTTATATAATTGTATTAATAAACTGAATGTGATTCATATTTGTTAGTCATATGTAAATGAAACACGTAAGATTTATGTAATAGTACACAGAAAAACGCCCATGTTAAATTAACACTGCTCAGTGTTCATATGTGTGCACACTACAGAGTTAAAGCAGTGTTGAAGTTAATGAGATAATTAAGTGGTGATTGGGCATTAATTATGAACACCTGCTGTTAACAAGCAGAATCACTGAAGGAAAGAGAAACACAAGAACTACAACTGACTTCAGACACAGCCTTAGATGAAATCAACTGAAGAGAAAATACATTAAATCTGTGAAGATCTCAGCAGAGGAGGATTAAACAACTCCACAAACAGCATTACCAGCTTCACTTATTACTAACCAGACTGACTTTATTTCATTTCTGTTTTAATTAAATCAATAGTTGTATTTTAAAGTCACCATGATGGTGGTTAGCGTTTGCTTTAGTTGGGCTATTGACCCTTGACTCTTTAATATAAAATTTTCTCTGGCTGCTATAATTGTGTGTTTATAAAACACGTTTGTTGCAGCAAAAAAGCCATGAGAAAATGAGATCAGGGGCCTGTTTCAGAAAGAAGGTTAAGTGAAAACTCTGAGTATGTTAACCCTGAAATGAGGGAAACTCTGGGTTTTCTGTTTCAGAATGGGAGGTATGTCAAACCTGAGAAAGCAGAGTAAGTCAAGCCCGTTTCTGAAAGAGAGGTAACTTATACTCAGAGTCAGTTACCATGGTAACTTACTCTGTGAACCTAACCTGGTCAGGAGCAGGTTTTCTTCGGTAAACCCTGAGTTTCTTTCAGTCTCCTCCCCTTTTTTAAAGAGGAAGTGGTGTTTATGTAATATAGTGGTGAACACCTCATTCATTCTTTCAGTACATTTTTATTAATAAAATTAATCTTTTATTAATAAATAAAATATTTATATTTTTACAGCAGTTTTTTTTTCTAGTTTTTTTTAATAAGATGAAGTATATATAACTCCTTAACTGGCAACTGAAAATACAGTAGTAGATTAGAGTTACATAATGTAGTTCTAAACAAATTCTACAAAATGAAACTGTGGCATTTACTGAAAATCACTGAACTGTGTTAATCTGTGCAAAAGAAGTTGATGGACTGTCCTCTTGCTGTTCTTCCACACTCTGGGGGTGCGGGGAGAGATAAGAATACCCGTTTATACTTAGATTTAAACTTGGATTCTCCACATAAAAATGTGAAAAAATTTTAATGTGTAGATTGTTTGATGTGTAGACACATAATATTAACATTACCTCTGTAGGCCAACAAAAAACCCAACCCAAAGTAAAATAAATGGAAATATCAAAAATAGCCTATATAAAAAATAACATAATGTAAACCTCTTACACTTTATGAAGGCCCTGGATCTTCGGGAGTGACTGGCTCTGAAGTCCCTCCAGGAATTCCCTCAGCCAAAAATGCTGCTGCACTGCTTGACACTGGATGCTATTTAGTTATTTATGTCAAATGTAAAGTCAGGTAGCCTACACCCATGATATATTCAAGCCTTACTTGATTGAATTATGTTTTTATATTTCATTTTCAGCTGCTGCCATGTTCTTTTAATACCTGCAGGATTGCAGGATTGCATAGGTTGAATAACATACTGTTCTTCCAGTTTCACCTCTGATATTATAACAGTTGGGCAAGTTACTTGTATTACTAACTACAAATGAGTAACTTCAACAGTGTAATTAGATTGATGTCTACTTATTAGTAATTACTAAATCCCATATCAACCTCAACCACTTGAACAATACAAGGAGAGACAAGAAACTGCACTTTTAATGCTTTCAAATAAACAATATACAATTGCATGAATTATTCTTGAATTGACCAAAGTGTGTAGAGGGAGAAGGTTACATTAAAAATATACCTTTTAAAATGTATGTTAAATATACAGAATTGTTCTATAGTCTAATGCAATTACATCAGATTTTACTTTAAATTACAGAAGAATTAAGAGTAATCCCTTTAATTAAATTACAGTATTAATGTACTAATACTAATACTGTAAAATTACAGTAATAATGTTCGTACTCTCCATGTGCTTGCAGAAGCACATTCTGCTGGTGAGAAATATGAAAACCTCTTTTTGTCTGGCGCTGTTGCCATGGTGACTCATAACATCTGCGCTCCATTGATAATGGCTTTTTATTGTTGTGGTGCACGTGCTTAACTCAGAGTAGGTCAACTCAGAGTTGATTGAACTCATTTCAGCTGTTCTGTAACCGAAAACTCAGAGTTTCCCATCTCAGGGTAAGTCAACTCAGAGTTCAAGTTTTAACTCAGAGTTGGTTGAACCTCCTTTCTGAAACAGGCCCCAGGTGATGTTGGCTGTTTATTGATGATGACAACAATATCATCATGTAATTGCCTGAATCTCTGATCTTATTCATTGTCTAATGATTGGATTATATAGGACATGTGTTTTTTTATATATTGTTTTATTCATAACAGAAGCCATTTGATTTTACAGCATGAAATCTAGCAGTGTTGGTTATCAAACAATATACTTTTTAAAAAAAAATAGTTGTGCACAAAAACCTTTCATCTATGGCAGTACTTAGACTCACACAGACATCAAGAAACAGCATATGAATCTCAACAATGGTGACAAAAGCTACAAAAAACCCAGATGCATAATTTATTAATGCCGCAATGCATGCTGGGAGATATGGGTGAGTTTTGATTGGTGGTACCCAGCATGCACTGCAGCATGAAGAATTACATTGATTGTCACCATTGTTGAGAGTCATACACTGATTCTTGATGACTAAGTAATAATGTAGAAGAGAAAGTTTAATGCACTAAATTTTTTTAAAATTCTTTATATTATTTGTTTACCTGTTGGATCTAATGCTATCAGGTCACACAGCTACTATAATAAATAAAACAAAATAAAAATACATAACCCCAATAATCAAAGCATTAGACACTGAAAAAGATAAGTGATTCAGGCCACAATATGATGATTGCACCTTCATCAATAAACAGCCAACATCATCTGATCTCATTTTCTCTTGGCTTTTTCGCTGCAACAAATGTGTTTTATAAACACATAATTATAGCAACCAGATACAGTTTTATATTAAAGAGTCAAGGGTCAAGAGCCCAACTAAAGCAAACGCTAACCACCATCATGGTGACTTTAAAATACAACTATTGATTTAATTAAAACAGAAATGAAATAAAGTCAGTCTGGTTAGTAATAAGTGAAGCTGGTAATGCTGTTTGTGGAGTTGTTTAATCCTCCTCTGCTGAGATCTTCACAGATTTAATGTATTTTCTCTTCAGTTGATTTCATCTAAGGCTGTGTCTGAAGTCAGTTGTAGTTCTTGTGTTTCTCTTTCCTTCAGTGATTCTGCTTGTTAACAGCAGGTGTTCATAATTAATGCTCAATCACCACTTAATTATCTCATTAACTTCAACACTGCTTTAACTCTGTAGTGTGCACACATATGAACACTGAGCAGTGTTAATTTAACATGGGCGTTTTTCTGTGTACTATTACATAAATCTTACCCGTTTCATTTACATATGACTAACAAATATGAATCACATTCAGTTTATTAATACAATTATATAAGTCTTATCTGTTTAATTTATGTATGACTTAAAAATATGAATCACATTCAGATTATTGATTGGTTTATGTTAAAACTATGTAATCCAAATGGATGGAAATTTTGTATGCAATTTAAATACATAAATCTTATGTTTAGACACAATTTTTTTTTGAGTGCATGTTCTCTCGGGACTGTAAATGCATTCAGTCTTCTCACCTCAAACTCTGAGTAAAGTCACCTCAGGATTTTGTCTTTGTGTGGGCTTTTGCTCAGGAGAGTTCTATAGAATGTCTCTGTGACATCATAGTAGTAGAGCTTGAATATCTCTCTTCAGTTTGTGTCCTGGCCACATAATTATTATAGAGTTTTGTTTTATCGATTCCTTTTGAATGAAACATCTTTACAGTAACAAATATGTTAAAATTGATTTAAAAAAATTAACTCAGTGACAAATAAAATAAAACATGGGATAATTAGTCATTTGAATAATATGCAATCACCCATTTTTGACTGCACAACATACACACTAGTGAGTTTTTGACAGGACAGATTTTTCTTGCGTGGTGTGACTGTGACCCCAAACAAGTTTACCAGAGGCCTGTATGAAGAGGATTGTTCTTCACAGATGTCATATTCCCATTGCATTTCAAGGTCACGCAGCATTAGGCCACATCATGAGTGCAATTTCTTGCTTTTATTGGTTAAAACTGTAAATTTAGAATTACTGCCATTATAAGTAAAGTATTGTTTGTTTTTTTTTAACAATATTTACAACTGGAAATATTGAACAGTCACTAAGACACTGCGGCTGTATCTGAAATTGTCCCTTATACTGTGCCTTCCATCCAACTCTGTAAATTAAGAGATTTCCGGTTAACTGTAACATGAGCATTATTCCACAAGATTACTTTATGTGGGAAAAATTTATGTACATTCATACTGTTTTAACTTCAGATACATGTCCGTGATCGCAGGTGTTCAGTGTCCACAATATACCATTCAGTTACGGAATAACCATTTCACTGAAGCTCAAAGTCTTACTGACTTCACATCAATTCTATCATGTGTCCTATCACACAAGACAAATCTGTCAATAAACCTCAGTTTTTATTAATCGCAGTGTTTTTTTTTCACTGCTCGTCTCTAAAAAAAACCTCACAATTATCCATAATTCCATACTCAATTTTATTTACAAGAGAACATGATGTGAAGATGATGCTTGATGATGTCTGAAGAACCGGATGATTCAGGATCCTCTCATGTACAATCTCCAAAACCATCACTTTTCTGAAGAGGAATGTCACTCGAGACAGATGAATCAAGAGCTTAATAAAAAGATCCGGCCCACATCTGGCACTTGTGGAATGCTGATCTGGCCCACATGCAGCGTGGAAGGATGGCACTTGGCCGGACCGCTCCTGTTTGCCAGATCTGGGCCATAAGCAGGCCATAGCAATGCCACATGTCAGCCAAGAGCAAAGAAATAAACCAGAACTGGACCTTATCTGAGCCACAAAGTCTGTATATTAAATATGGAGTCATCTCAGCCTTAAAGGAGTAGTTCACTTTTAAATGAAAATTCTGTCATCATATACTCACCCTCATGTTGTTTCAAACCTGTATGAATTTCTTTCTTCTGCTGAACAGAAAGGAAGATATTTAGAAGAATATCAGTAACCAGACAGTTTCTGGGTCCCATTGACTTCCATAGTATTTTTTTTCCTAGTCAAAACTTGAATCACCTACTCACTACACTACTGCTAGCTTTCATTAGAGTATTAGTAGACAGTTAAGCTACTTGCAAAGTCTGTTGGGTAACCATCAAAATAAAGGGTTAGCAGTTCTTAGAGTCCCTCCCTTAAAACTCATCTTTGATCACCGTTAGATTAAATATTTAAATGTTTTTTCCTTGAAAAAAAAAATGTCTTTATGCCTTAAAATAGCTTGAATGTAACTCTACACCCTTGCCTCATTTAGTATAGGCCTACACCAGGGATAGGCAACTCCGGTCCTGGAGGGCCACTGTCCTGCAGAGTTTAGCTCCAACCCTAATTAAACACACCTGAACAAGGCAATCAACATTTTCAGGATTACTAGATATATACAGGCAGGTGAGTTTTTATCAGGGCTGAAGCTAAACTCTGCAGGACAGTGGCCCTCCAGGACCGGAGTTGCCTATCCCTGGCCTACACGGTTCTATGAATATGCAAATTAGCCCCGCCTCCACTCACTCACACCAGCTCAGAGATCCACTTGTTGACACGTGTTGATTGGATACAAGGTAGTTTGTGACATCAGAAACACCAGCGATTTAAAACCGTGTTTTTGAGGCTGTTTTTGGTTGGTTTACTGTTTTAAAAAAAATACTCAGCAATGGTGCTGACTGATGAATTTGCACGTGTTTGTTTTAAAGCATAAAAACAACACATAGACATCAAAAGCATGTTGTTGTTTTTTTACCACAGGGGACTTTAAGCGGACAGTCTAATTGACATGTTGTTGCAAAGTTATTTAGTAGAATGCCAAAGGAGGACTATCAAACTAAAGTGCTACCAATTTTTATTTCGAAAATATGTGTTCATTATTGCACACTATGTGTTCACTATTCTCGCAGTTGCGAGTTTTTATCACGCAATTCTGAATTGCAAGAAATAAAGTGAGAATTGTGAGATGTAAACTCGCAATTGTGAGAAAAAAGTCAGAATTGTGAGATAAAAAGTCTCAATTATATTTTAAATAGTTTTATTCCGTGTCAGAAACAAGCTCTCATAGTTTACTGTATTGATGTTTTTTGTTTGTTTTCAGAACGGCTACACGCCACTTCACCAAGCTGCTCAGCAGGGAAACACACACATTATCAATGTCCTGTTGCAGCATGGGGCCAAGCCTAATGCCGTCCATGCTGAGGGACACACTCGTACTTACAGAAATTATATATTAATACTGTACAGTATCTCTGTCCTCTAACCTCACACTCAATTTCTCTCAGAATGGTAACACAGCACTCTCTATTGCTAAACGTCTGGGGTACATCTCAGTGGTGGACACTCTGAAAGTTGTTACTGAGGAAATAATCACAACGACAACCGTACGTATCCTTGACTTTATATATTAAGGGGGGGGGGGGGGGTGAAATGCTCATTTTCACTCAATCTCCTGTTAATCTTGAGTACCTATAGAGTAGTATTGCATCCTTCATATCTCCAAAAAGTATTTAGTTTTATTATATTTATAAAAGAAAGATAGGCTGTACCGAGTCTTTCCGGAAAAAAACGAGCGGCTGGAGGCGGGCGAAGCTAAAGCTGTGTGCTAACGCGCCACACTAACAACACAGAGACATTTGAAGCAGTTTTACCAGTTTTACTCACCGCCCGGTTCCAATCACGACCGCGAACCTTTATCATTGCGACTGCTCGATCCTTAAGCATTAGACGATCTGCAAATCCGTCGATCTGGGCTTTGTTTATAAAACAATCATCGTCGAAATGCAGGGAACAAACAGTCTTGCACAGCTCCGTTGATGATGCTCTGAAAAAACAAACTCCATCCACTGGTCCCTTAACGCTGGGTTCTTTGGGAATCTGTGCAGGGTTGTCTTGCCCTGGCAACCAAAAACACACTTCTTTGGTGACATTGACTTCCAAAAGCCGAGCAGAGCGCTTTGATGGCGAACTGCTTTCGCTCTCTCTCTCTCTGGTCTACGAGTGTGCGCGCCCGCGGTTCTTCCGGCAGAAGTGCCCTTAGGACCCGTATAAGGAAATTCCGCCCCATCTTACGTGACACAGACCCATACTCGAAAAAAACTTTCCGAAACTTGTGACAAACCGGAAGGACAATTTTTGGCACAGAAATACTGTTTTATTAACTTGTTGTATTATGCACAGTCAGTATTTCATATGTCTATGTAAAAGCTGATGTGCCTCTATAGCCCAGCATCAGAAGGAGGAGGAGCTTTTTACTGAAGTCTCTATGGAGATCGAAGGTATAAAGGCTATAGATATATGGAGTTATTCTTGTGCCAATAATAATGAACGTAGCTTTTCAAGAAACTAATGAAAATATAAATTGAAACTAAATAAATTATCTCTGAAACTCAAAAAGAATAAATCGCAGGCAAATTTTTTGACTTCGTTTTTAATACACTGCATGTTTTGCTAATTATTTCTCATATTTCAATCGCTGATCTGAACTTACAAATGCGCTTCCAGAGTTTTCATTTCCGCTTATGAAAGTTTTCGTTTACGCTCCCTGAGTTTTCGTTCGCCGTTCTGACACATCTTTAATAGTCTTTAATAATAAATATATGTCCAAATTCAAAAATTAATACATGCAAGTAATTATGACTGAAAACATCCAGCAACTAGGGAATACACAGCCATGGATATATGTTTATATATAGGGCTATACAGCCATCTACTGGTTACACAACAGTATTACAGATGATAAATGCTGCATGACTCCGAGGTAAATATTTAGTACTGTAAAATCCCTTAAATATATATATATATAAAATATTTTAAGTCTGCAACTTGTTACTGTATGTGGGAGTTTAAAGCAGTTTGTATTGTTAGATTATAATACATTTTCTCTCTCATTTTCCACAAAATTCTGATGCTGACAGAGAGGATGGAGTGATAGTACCAGAGATCCACTGTCCCTATCAGACAATAATCTTACTTTGTTCAGACACATCACCTTTGAATGACTGGGATCTTGATCTTCAGACACCTGATTTATTTTATTTTAATAATATAAACTAGCAAATATTTCAATTTCCTCTAGATTAAAACAAACATAGTTCACAAGTACACAAGAGGTTTCACTTTATTCTTATTAGTCTATGCTGATCTTGGATTAGCATACCAACAGCATATGAAAGTTGAGGGGATAGTTCACCTAAAAATAAAATTCTCTCTTATTTTGCTCACCCTCATGCTGTCCCAGATGCATTTTACTTTCTTTCTACAGATAAACACGAATTAAGATTGTAAGGAAAGTAATCCATCTCTGCGAGTCCTAAAGACGCTTTAAACCACACACAGTGAGCGTGACGGTAATCCATGCGACCTCAGTGGATGATCAAGGCCTTCTGAAGTCAAACAATAGGCTAGATAAAAGAAATACTAATAATAAATACTAAAGATATGACTGTTTTAACTATTAAAATTACTTCCGACCAACTGTCTTACGTACATGGGTTACAATCCACTTGTATTATGGACTCACAGAGATGGATTATTTCCTTAAATATCTTTGTCTATGTTTATGTCAAGAAGAAAGTCATATACATCTGGGATGGCATGAAGGAGAGTAAATGATGAGAGAATGCTCATGTTTTGGGTGGACTATCCTTGCACTGCTTGTGTCCAGTCACTGCTTTGTTACTTGTACTGCAACAGGAACTGCTCAAAGAATCATTGCAACATATAAAATGTATATGAATTTTTAAAATGTATTCTATATTTGTAATTGTGCATTTTGTATAGTAATGTATATGATGAGAATACTGTGCATTACATGTATATTATGCAGTTAATGTTTTGTGGATTCTGGTCTTTCCTGTCACAACATAATTGCATCCAAGACCTTCACTCTGATACTTGTGTATATGCTTTAGTGACAATAAAGAATGTACATTTATTTTAATTCATATTTTCAGTTACATTCATTTAACTGGTTGTATAAGTCACGATTGAAACGGTTGATGATTGTTAAAATCGATTGTCAAAAGAATCATCAGGAATAAACAAATATTCTCCGAAAACATTGGACACTACAATATTTTAAGTATTATATACAGTACTTTAATGTAGGCCTACAATTACACCTGAATAGACTGAATAGATCTCTTGTGCTCCTAAAAGCTTCTGCCAAAATAGTAAATACAGATCAAATTAAAAAACAAACATAACTTAAAGGACAATTCCGGTATTTAACACCTTGAGTCTATTTTGTAGTTTGTTTTGGATGAACAAGAGTGGTGGACAAAGAAATTTTGACAATGGTTCCTGTCGCGACTTTTTGACTATTTTAGAATTGCCCATGGCCGCTTTAGAATGGGAGTCAATGGCCATGCACAAACATGCCTTTAAAACAACCCTTAACGTTCGTTTTCGAAACTGTGCAACTCACCGAGTGGTTAGTGGTGTTCGTTGATGATTAAAAACAAATATATCGGCGCAATGTATGATTTCCATCCGTTTATTTTTCTATAGCGGAACTATTTTTTCAGATACCTCACAACCGCGTATAAACTTCCGCTCGATATTTGAGTCTGAAGCGTTGGCACACTCCCGACCACTTGATGGCGATAACGTGTCTAGCTAGCGCATAGAGTAAAAAAAGGTTTCGCGGGAAAGTCACTCACAGTCGAGTTCAACTACCAGGCTTTAACATTGCATCCAATATGGTAAAACTTTGTGCGGTCAGAAACTGCGGTAAAATCCCTAAAAATAGGAGTTGTCATCGGATTCCTTTCCACAACCCTGAACGAGTAAAGTTTTGGCTTTTATTCCTCGGGTTTGACATAAACACCCCTTTAGATGTTCTTCGAAAAGCTGACCATCGTGTTTGTGCATTTCACTTTCGGGACGAGGACTATGTTAAATCTACAGGTTCTCGAAAAAAGTCTCCGAACAAACTCTATCTGAAAAGGACAGCTGTACCGACGCTCAGTGGACCAACGCTAGACGAAGAAGACCTTGGGGTAAGCTAAACAACATAAAATTATGTGTTATTTGTATGCAGGGCTCTACAGTGCGCCCATTTCACTCGCACATGCGAGTAAATATTTCACATATTTGGAATAAAATTCTGTTTTTGTGTGGGAGAAAAACGTATGTCTGAGGAAAATCGCATATTATTGAAAGAACGAGCAGAGAGAGAGGCCCGGTCGCGCGCGCGTCTTCAAACTGTCTTGCTCTCTCTCACTCCCTCATTCCCTCTGTTAATCTAAATCAATTGAGAATTGACACAATGGTAGCAGTAAAAGATCGGAAGAACGAGGTTTCACGTGGAGCATTTTGATTTTTTTGACAAATCTTGTGCGATGTGCTAAAACTGCCGGGATAATCACACAACGCGTACAAGTCTGCTAATGATACGTCCGATTCGCGAACTAATGACTCCTTTGAACCGGCAAATTTAGATGTAGCAAATAAACAATATTTCTCAAGAAAACAATCAAACCACCGTTAAAATGGCACAGTCTGAGCCATCATTACAACAGTGCTTGTGTCAGTAATATTTATGAGATGTTGTGTTCTGCAACTTGTTACAGGCTGTTGGTGGTATAGAACCCCTTGTTTTCAAATATCCCCTTTCTTCAACTCCTGCGAAGGACCGGCATTCTACCTCTGGCATGTCCTTTGTTCTCACCAGCCCACAGCAACTGCCTCAACAATCCACGAAATCCCCAAGGAAGTCCTTATCTGGCAGTTACCTTGCTTTCCCTGTGATCAGGGAGAGCCTGTCACTATCTGTAAGTTTGTATATTGTATTTGTTTTACTTTTTGTGATGTATCACTAGAATATTAATTATATTCCTTTGTTTCACTTTTAAACAGCCAGATGATTGTGAAACTGAGATGCTTCAGATGGACACCAGCATGTCATCAGTCATTGAGGATGCCCCAATAGACATGAGCTTCAGCCTCAGTCAACAGTCAAGTTCAAGTATAACCTCCAGTTCAAGTTCCTCAGAAACGGAAGAGGAGTGGGATGAAAGAAAATGGATTGTGAACGAGTCTAGTCTCATGACACTGTTTAGAACGTGCCATACATGTGGTGTACCCATCACTGATAAAAAAGTTACAACTGCAGGCAGCCATATAAAAATTGAATGGACATGTTTGAAAAATCACCATGGCAGGTGGGCATCATGTCCTGATGCAAGAGGAATGGCACAGAATAACCTGCTTGTTTCTGCTGCTACGCTTTTCTCTGGAACAACTTTCACTGAAGTACACGAGTGGGCCAGAATACTAAACTTGCAACTCCTGCAGAAATCTCAGTACTACTCCATCCAATCACAATACCTTATTCCAGTAGTACACTTTGCATACAAGACTCATCATGAGAATATTATCAAGCGCCTTTTGAGACAAAAGGCTGAAGGCGCGTCCATAGAGCTGTGTGGAGATGCCAGGTCTGACTCACCAGGTGAGTGGTTTTTTATTATTATTTTATTTTTTATTATTATTAATACATGGAAGTATGGATTGTAAGACTGTGTTAGAAGTGTTCTCCTCTGGATACTAAGGAGGACTCACAGGTTGTCACACTATTACATTATACAGGGTACAGCTGCAAGTATTCCACCTATTCGTTTCAGCTTCTGTCCAGTAATGAGATCATCCACTTTGAACTACTTCAGGTAAAACCAAAATTATTCTTCTCTGATTTGTAAAACTATACTCTGGGTGACAGAAAGTTTAGATAAAGCATAATTCAGTGAGTATTATATTTGTTTTCCCTTATCATTTTAGGATCAAAGAGGAATGGGTGGTATGAGCTCTAAATTAAAATCTATTGCTTTGTATTCTATTTCTTCAGGTAACGGAAGCTAGCAGTTCAGTTGCCATGGAGTCCCAAGGCTGTAGGAGAGGCCTTAACCATTTAATTTTTAACGAAGGATTAGACATAGATCTCATCACTACAGACCGGGCCCCATCAGTGCGGAAAATAATGAGGGAGGAATTCCAGATGATTCACCACGAGTTTGATCCTTGGCATGTAGCAAAAGGTAAATAGTTGTATCAAAACAGTTTAAATTGCGAGTGACTCAATTACCATCATCAAATTATAACCTGATATCAAGACCCCACAGGTTGTACTGTGAAGGAGAACCTTCACAATTGGCACACCCACATTTGCATTTGTTAATTTTCTGTGTTTCATTACTATTATAAACAGGCATAAAGAAAAAACTAGTAGCACTCGCCAACAAAAAGGAAAATCGGGACCTGCAGGGCTGGCTTCGGTCGATCCTCAATCACTTTTGGTTCTCATGCTCATCTTGTGGTGAGAGTGCTGAGGTAATAACCCGGACGTATAAAGATAACCAAGTGGCAATGAAATCCAGTCAGCAGATGACCAAATAGTCTTGTTACAATTAGTTTTGAAATGTAATATATTCTGTAGGAACTGAAGCGACGGTGGACCTCAGTCCTTCACCACATCTGTGGGGAGCACACATGGGAACAAGATGGTAGAAAGTGGGCATGTCCTCACCCTGCTTTACACCCAGATGAGCAAAGGACAAAGCGATGGCTACACCCAGAGTCTCAAGTGTTCAAGGCTTTACGGACTATTGTAGAAGATAAAAGACTTCTGAACGACCTAGAGCAGTTGACTCACTTCAAACATACAGGTATGTAGCTTTATGTAGGGATTTACACTTTACTACACTAATTCTTAACCACATGCATCCAATATGCATCCAATATGAGATAAATCAGATATAGATAGGCATTAGGGGTGCACCGATCCGATATTAGGACACGCAAACTTATAGTCATGATGAAGGTGTAAAATGGTCCCAAAAATAACTCCGGCACACTGGCTTTACATGTTTCATGGTTGAGCAGCACGCACACGCATGAACCTGCTTAATCGATGATCGATAAGTTGTATCAATTAAGTTGTATCAATTAAATGTATTATAGAAAATTAATCAATCGTCGATTAATCGTTGACATCCCTAGAAAGAAGTATGCACCTTTTCAATCTATGTAGTCACTCTCAATGTCTAATGAAACACTTTCATTTTCAGGTGCTTTGGAGGTGTACCACAACGTTATGCTAAAGTATCTGCCTAAACGACTGCATTTTGGATACGACACCATGGTAGCTCGAACACAGCTGGCCATCATGGACAACAATTACAATGTTGGCCGAGAGCAGGCAGAAACTTCTGAAGGTATTGAGATTTTCATAAGTAAGTCCCTAATTGTGTTTGTGTAACAACTTGACTAAGTAATGTTCTCTGTCTAGGACTTACAAGATACAGTATGAAGTTCCCTAAACAAAGCAAGGAATGGTTAGTCAAGAAGATCTATGAGCCTACAAGTCAGAACTTTACGCGACACCTTGTGGAACGCGTGTTGGAGAGAAGGGAGGAAAGCGCACCTGAAAATATGCCACATGTCCAGTGTCCTCCAAACATTGCCACTAAGGAGAGACCCCCGAAAGAAGATCTCATCAAGAAACACAAATCCAGATTCACTCGCCACACGGATGCTTGAGAAACTAAGCGCCTCCTTACATTATAGGACTTTTGCAGTTTTAGACTAATTTACATAATGTTACTGAAATATTGGGAGACTTACTAGAGTCTCTGTACGTTCCAGTTTTTTTTCAGTCCTTACATGTAAGGTAGCAATCCATGCAATCTTTCCCAAATCTGTAGGTAAGGAGGCCGTTAGAATCCATATTGTAAATTTGGTTGTTCTAAATATGTTTGCAAATATAGAAGGCCTATGTCTACTTTTACACATTCTATACACAATCTATGTGAAAATGTTTATGCGTAACAGACTGTGGTATGTTAAATAAATGAGAAAAGAAGTTTGAAAAATAAATTTTTATTTAAACATTTTTAACAGAAATTGAATGCAAATGTAAGTGGGAATAAGTCAAAATAAGTCCTCTATCTCGCTTGGTTTTAACCCCGCATACTGTCCAGTGGGGGATGGGAATGCATCCCTAACAGCCCACACCACGCAACTGGGCAATGCAATTCTATTTCCTCGTCCAAGTGTTTGGCCTTTGAGGGCCCACTCCAGAATTACACGGTAAGCCACAAGTCGGTATTGCCTGAGGATTACATAACAGAGCATAGACTGCGTCAGCGGTGGCATAGGTTTCGAAAAAATTATAGTCAAGGTAACATGCGAATTATACAAATTGGCTATGACTAGGAAATGCAACACATAAATGTAGCTTACCTTTCTGACAATTTTCCATTCGGTCCTTCGGGTGTGTGGCGTTTCTTCCAGTTTATTTTTGGTACCCAGAAGAAAGTTTCCAGCACGGGTTTATACATTAGCTGGCGCACTTCGTTGTCTGTGATGCAGACAGACGACACATCATTCTTGTCGAGAAGGTCCCACTCCGTGCAGCACCGACTTTCTACCTCCGTCGGCATCTGCCTGCATTTGTCACAGGCACACCACCAAGTTCCCGTGATCCTCGGGACATCTTCTGCCGGAGCTTCAGGCGCCTCCATCGACCTAGCCTGAGCCTCCATCTCTCTTACACGTAGCTCCTCTTCTGTATATTCAGGTTCGAAACGGTATCCTCGACCGTCAAATTCAAAATCGAGCGGGTCCAGAATCCACCTTTCATAATCCATTGTAGTTGTAATGATTTTTTTGTTTGTTTATTTCGCTAACTTACTTCGAGTGAACCGAGCGAAAAGACCATAGAAGACTACAACCACATGTAAACAGCCCCCTTTCCGTTTCCGGTAGCGCAGTAATATCAACGAGCAATGAGTCCTCCAACGGAAATCAATGTGATTTTACAAAATGCCAAATAAAACACGACAGAAAATGTATTTTCGCTACGCTACTTGTTTTTAATCATCAACGAACACCACTAACCACTCGGTGAGTTGCACAGTTTCGAAAACGAACGTTAAGGGTTGTTTTAAAGGCATGTTTGTGCATGGCCATTGACTCCCATTCTAAAGCGGCCATGGGCAATTCTAAAATAGTCAAAAAGTCGCGACAGGAACCATTGTCAAAATTTCTTTGTCCACCACTCTTGTTCATCCAAAACAAACTACAAAATAGACTCAAGGTGTTAAATACCGGAATTGTCCTTTAATATCACTAAAATGAAATAGAAAGCTGCGATTACAGACGCTGACATCCACACATAAACACACCACTGACGTCTTCACTTCCAGGTCACGAAGCTGTCAATCAAAAACTCAGTAACCAATGAGAACACACTGCTACTAGCCCCGCCCCCACGAGAGAAATGTGTCAGAACGGCGAACGAAAACTCAGGGAGCGTAAACGAAAACTTCAGAAGTATCTGAGATGCATTCCTTAACTGTGTCCACAGGGAATCGTCACTGGATCCTTCAGGAGATCGAGACACACTGAACAGCTGAACTGATCCTCAGCCCATGAGAAACTGGCTTCTGCCATTTCACTGTATATGAACACACAGATAGAGAGACGATACACACCGCAGCTCCACAGTAGAGTTCCTTCCAACTGATGGGTTTATATATCTTCCTGGTAACATACCTAAGAAACTGGTTTTTCTGCAGGGTGTGACTTACTGTAACTTGTTCATTTCAGTGTTTTTTTTAATAACTACACTGTAGACAACAGAGTTGTCTAAAATACGATGAACTAATTATGATTTAACTCTGCAAACTGATTTCTATACTTTAATAGTACTAGCATCGCCAACTACATCACACAATAATATAAACCATGTTACATCACAATATAATAACTGGATCATGATTGAGACTGCAGCAAACGGAGAGAGACTCTCTGATGTCCAATAGATCAACTAATATATGTAGCCCAGCTAGGGTTATTTATTATCTCCTAAATGCATAATTTCTAATATGTAAATGTTTCTGACCTTCAAGGGTTAAACTGTCATAAACGTTGTGTGGTTATATATTTGTACCGCATTTCACTTGAACTAATGTAATACAGATTACGGTAAAGTTTATGTGAGGTGTACTCTCTCAACATGTGGGTTTGATCAGCATGTATGTTTTTATTTGTGATTGGACATTGGTTTACTTGCTCCCGCCCATGTGCGGGTATTGATAATTCTGATTGGTAGAGGGAAGAAAAGAGAGAGAGATGGAGGCAGATCGGAAAGTGATGTCGCACTTTATTTTTCTGGTGATTCTGAGAGAAAATATACCCAAATAGCTGCTGACTAAGTCGTCAAAGAGTATATTTAGCATACAGAAACTGTTAAAGAACGTTTCTGTAATTCGTTTCATTTGTTATACTTTGACTAAAAGTTTAAACAGACTTATGTTACTGCCGCTGTGCGCACTGTAATCTTTTTTTCTTTTACGTCGAGTAAAGTCTACTCGCGGGATCTGAGTTTATTAATCGTTCGGAGGAAGACGACTACAGTATGAGGAACCAGATAGCGTTCTCAATCCCCTCGTGGTTTAGAATTCCTCTGGCATCGCGGGATTCATAATCATTCAGCGGACAGCTGGTGAGACTGCAGACGCATACGGAGTGTCTAAAACGTGATCGGTGGACAGCGCGCGTGTCGAAACGGGAAGACACAGGTACACTTGTTTGTTTATTTAGCTCTTTGGAGCGAAGAGGCCATTTGTTGGTTTTCACGGCCACACCGTTCTCAAGCAACGACACAGGCCTGCAACAGGTTGGGGTTATTGAAACTAAGAGTGTGTGTGGGCCCACATTACGTATTTGTTGTCTAATTTGCTCATTGATTTACACTGAGGGTATTCTGCATTTTGATTTTGAGAGTGTATTATAGATTCAAAGGGGATTATATTACTGATTTCTTGCAGATACAAAATTGAATATTGATATTTGAGTATTATATTGGAATTTTCTGATCTAAGAAGATCAAAAGGTGATTTTGTGTGAAAGAAAATACACAACAGACATTTAAGAATTTCATTTAATTATTTTATTTTTTTATTTACAATATTTTATTATTTCATCTGTCTTTGTTAAATAAAATCACTTGTTTAATTGACAAGAACTTACCTTTTTGTGATTTTATATAACAGTTTCTCAGAAAGATAATCACTTAACATCTTCATTTAAGTAGAGTGATCAGGGGGGAAACAGGAAGGAAGTAAATTAGTTAAGTCGAGAGACACATTATTAGAACCCGGTGCTCCGCCCATCAAAGAAGAGGGTAGGGGGCGCTACATATTTATGGGGGCTCGTCCGGGATTTCTTACTTCCTGTCATCAGCTGACCCTAAAAAACAAGAACTGAATCAAGTATTAAGTTTATTTTAGTGAATTGACCATCACTAACCAGAGCTCCAAGCATGGCTTTTGCACAGGATCCAATTTTGCTGGCTGAATTGTCCAAATGGTGTAAGGAAAAGGACATTGAGGAGAATCATGGCATACTGTTAATAGGAGTGCCTGCTCAGACTGATGTGATGTTTATAGAAGAGACACTGCAGACTGTAAAAGCTTTCGGCAGGGTTCGTGTGAGAGACTCAAGATCAGGACCAAGTTCTAGTACTATTTTGGTGCTCTGTGAATGCCGAGAAGTTATTGATCCAACTCGAATTCCACCAGAATTACTGCCTGCTCCTGGAGAGGAAACTTGGAAGGTAGTAGTGGCTTCAACTGAGGTTCCCGTTTCAGAATTCTCAAAGAAACTGTCCACGTTCTTAAGTGAAGAGGGAAAATCTATGTCTGACTTGCAAGCTCTATTCACTCAGCCTGGCTCTACCACTAGTTCTCCTGAATCTATCATACGCGCCGTGGGTGAACTATTGGAGAAAACCTCTAAACCATCGACTGATGCTAGTGCTTATCGCCGATTACGTACCTTTTCCGGTACTGTTCCCACTCCTACAGGAGAGGAAAGTTTGGAAAACTGGATGGAACAAGCCAGGTTGATGACTGTAGAATGCGAATGTTCTGAAAGAGAAAAAAGAAGAAGAATAATGGAATGTTTAAAAGGCCCAGCGTTGGATATTGTTAAGGCTGTCAGATTTTCAAGCCCTGATGCTAGTGCTTTGCAGTATCTGGATGCTTTGGAGAATACTTTTGGAACATTTGAATCTGGAGAGGATCTTTACTTTGCTTTCCGTCTTCTTCGACAATCATCAGGAGAGGCGTTGTCCGATTTCCTGAGGCGATTAGAGAAATCCTTAACTAAAGTGGTCCAAAGAGGAGGATTGGCACCACAGTTGATGGACCGAGTGAGGATTGAACAATTGATTCGTGGAGCTGTGGAAGCGGACCTTATGCTGCTGCAGTTGAGACTCAGGGAGAGGAAAGAACAACCTCCTAATTTCTTAGCGTTACTGAACGAAATCAAGGAAGCTGAGGAGAATGAAGCTACCCGTCATAAGATCAAAACTTCAGTAAAGCCCATTCATCTGAAGACTGATGACAAACTGGGCTCTTCTGTGGTGAAACAACTACGCGAGGAAATACAGGAGTTAAGGTCCAGAGTGGAAGGCGATTCTGAGAAGAAACCCATTGCATCATTGAGAGTGGAGTCTAGAGACCAACAAGTTAAGAAAAGGGTGGAAGTTCAGGAAGAGTCTGAGGTGCAACTGTTAAAAAATCAGGTTCAGAAGTTACAAGAGCAACTCTCAGTGATGAATGTGAGCTCTACTATGCAGTCACCACAGGACGTGTCGAATCCGAAGCCAGTCCAGTTTCGAAATCAGGGAAGATCCTCCAAGAATCGAGAAGATTTTTTCTGCTACCGCTGCGGAGAGGATGGGCACATTGCGACCAAATGTAAAGCTCCAGAAAATACCACACTAGTGATACAGAAACTAGTGCGCTCTCTCCGGCAAGCTAAATCTGAGAGAAGTAGTAGACTGGAAACACTGTTTCTGCCAATAGTTTTAATTGTTCATTTGATCAGAGTGAAGTGACCAACAATGAAGCAAACTCTCTCCCCAGAGGACTAGTGGGTCCTGTTTCTAACATTCCTGTGAAGGTGAATGGATGCCCGTGTACAGCTCTTCTTGATAGTGGATCGCAGGTCACTATTGTCTTTGAACAATGGTATTCCAAATACTTATCCCAAGTTCCTATTCAACCACTTACTGGATTGTCTATTTGGGGACTTAGTGAATCAAGTTATCCTTATAAGGGCTACGTAGTAGTAGATGTCTCCTTTCCTGCTATTCTCACGGGTGAAGCAGAGACCGTTTCCATCTTGGCATTGATTTGCCCAGAACCGCAAGGAACTCAGCAGGTTCCAGTAATCATTGGAACTAATGCAAACTTCTTTCAGCGACTGACTGCGCTCAACCCAGCCTCTAGTGTTTCCAATAAAGCCTACTCCTTGAGAATTCAATCAGAATTGCTTAAACTACCTGTGGCACAGATCAAAGGGAAAGTGGAGGTCACGGAATCAGATGAGGGACAAATATTGTGGACTGGACCAGGAGGGTTAACCATACCATCAAGAGGTGAGCGGTATGCAGTGTGCAAGGTAGAAATGGAGAAACAACTGAGGAAAGACATTTTTCTTCTTGAAGCATCCGAGGATAGCCAACTTCCATCTGGAATTCTCATTCCACCTACTGTTCTTCATTCTTCTGACATGAATGTAGATAGTTTCAAACTACTGGTGTGCAATGACAGCTCCCGAGATATCACCATACCCGTGGGAACGGTGATAGCCAAAGTATCTCCCACTGACACTGTCACAGTAGCGCAAGGAGTTCAGACTGCTTCCAAAAGATTAGACCCAAAAATCTTTAAGTTTGGTGATTCGCCAGTTCCAGCCAATTGGAAAGCAAGGTTGAGAGAGAAGCTGACGGAGCGAGGAATGGTGTTTTCTGTGACTGAATGGGATGTGGGGAGAGCTAAAGATGTGAAACATACCATAAGACTAAATGATTGCAGACCCTTTCGCGAGCGATCGAGAAGAATTGCACCAGCAGACATCGATGATGTTAGGCGACATTTGAAAGATCTGCTGGCAGCCGGGATCATAACTGAATCCAGAAGTCCGTATGCTTCACCAATAGTCATCGCCCGGAAAAAGAATGGAGCCATCCGAATGTGTATTGACTATCGGACACTAAACGCCAGAACCATCCCTGACCAATACACAACCCCTAGGATAGAGGATGCTTTAGATTGTTTGTCGGGGAGTAAGTGGTTTTCTGTCTTAGACTTACGCAGTGGATATTACCAGATTGAGATGGCGGAGGAGGACAAAGAAAAGACTGCGTTCATCTGCCCTCTGGGCTTCTATCAATTTGAACGTATGCCACAGGGTGTGACTGGGGCTCCAGCCACTTTTCAACGCCTAATGGAAAAGGCTGTTGGAGACATGAATCTCCTCCAAGTTATCGTGTACTTGGATGATATTATTGTCTTTGGACGGACGTTAGAAGAACATGAAGAGAGGCTGTTGAAAGTGCTGGATAGACTACAAGAGTACGGTCTAAAAGTGTCCATTGACAAGTGTCAATTCTGTCAGCCGAAAGTAAATTATGTGGGGCATGTTGTATCTGCGGCAGGAGTATCTCCAGATCCTGAAAAGGTGAAGGCTGTCATTAACTGGAAAATGCCCACTGATTTGAAGTCTTTGAGATCTTTTCTCGGATTTTGCGGGTTTTACCGTAGGTTTATCAAGAACTACTCTGCGATTGTAAGACCATTGACTGAGTTAACTAAAGGGTATCCTCCTGCAAAGGGTCAACGCAAAACGGTACCAAACGGAAAATACTACCAGGAATCTGAGCCGTTTGGTGAAAGATGGGACAAGGCTTGCACAGATGCTTTCCATCACATCATTCATTGCCTTACACATGCTCCAGTGCTTGCGTATGCGGATCCAACTAAGCCATACATATTACATGTGGACGCAAGTTTGAGTGGACTGGGTGCTGTGCTGAACCAGGAATACCCAGAAGGGTTAAGGCCAGTTGCATATGCAAGCCGGAAATTGAGTACAGCTGAACGGCATTACCCGATACACCAGTTGGAGTTTCTAGCATTAAAATGGGCAATAGTTGACAAATTTCATGATTATTTGTACGGCGCAAAATTCACGGTTAAGACTGATAACAACCCCTTGACTTACGTGTTAACAAGTGCTAAACTAAATGCCACGGGTCATAGGTGGTTGGCTGCCCTAGCCACTTACGATTTTGATCTCCAGTACAAACCGGGTCGTCACAACATAGATGCTGACATCTTGTCAAGATATCCTATGTCCACAGATGTGCCAGCTGAATGGATTGACATCCCAAGGTCAGGTGTGAAGGCTATCTGTCAGCTTGCAGATACTACTTCTGCTGAAGAATTGTGCAGTAGGCTAGTAGATCAGTTAGGGATTCCTTCGGAAAGTATCCCTTCTGCATATGTCTGCCCCATACAGTTGGAACTGGAACATAAGACGCAGTTGTCCAACTTAGACTTGCAAGTCGCTCAAGAGCAGGACTCTATCATTGGACCTGTGAGACAAGAAGTCAAAAAGGGAAAAGTACTCACAGCTACTAAGAACTCAACTCTTCCTGAATCTCTGTTGAGACAACAGGGAGACAAATTAGTGATTCGCTATAATCTGTTGTACAGAGTCATTAAGAGTCCCTGCGGAAAGGAGATTCAACAGTTAGTTCTCCCAAAAGAATACAGATCTCAAGTATTGCATTCTCTTCATGATGAGTCTGGCCATCTTGGAATTGAGAAGACCATAGAGCTGTGTAGAAATCGTTTCTATTGGCCACGTATGAGTACAGAAGTGGAGCAGTACGTCAAAAATTGCGGACGATGCATTGCAAGGAAAACATTACCCCAAAGATCTGCTTACCTGAATCACATCACCAGTAGTGGACCGATGGATCTAATTTGTATCGACTTCCTTTCCATTGAACCAGACTCTAAAGGGATTTGCAATGTTTTAGTTATGACCGATCATTTCACTCGCTATGCCCAAGCGTATCCAGCAAAAGACCAGAAAGCACTGACCGTTGCCAAAATTCTAGTTGAGAAGTTTTTTGTGCATTATGGTCTGCCTGCCCGCATTCATTCCGACCAAGGTCGGGATTTTGAGAGCAAGCTTATCAAAGAGTTGCTAGGAATCTTGGGAATTCGTAAGTCCAGAACATCCCCTTACCATCCCCAGGGAGACCCACAGCCTGAGCGGTTTAACCGCACTCTTCTTTCCATGCTGGGAACACTAGATCCAGCCAAGAAAAGCAAATGGAGTCAGAGTATTAGCCAATTAGTACACGTGTATAACTGTACTAAAAATGAAACAACTGGGTACTCACCGTATTATCTGCTATTTGGGAGAGAGGCTCGGCTTCCTGTGGACGTGCAATTTGGGACTTCATCGGAGGGTGAAAGTGGTCTGAAACATCACCAGTATGTTGAGGGTGTGAAAAAAGACTTACAACATGCATACCAGCTAGCAGTGGAAAATTCTCTGTAGACACAGCAGAGAAATAAAAGGCTCTATGATCGTAGAGTAAAACATCAGATTCTGGAGAAGGGAGATCGAGTACTTATCAAGAATCTTGCATTAACTGGGAAGCATAAGTTAGTGGATCGCTGGAATTCCCTCCCTTATATTGTTCAGGAGAAATTGCCAAACTTGCCGGTTTACAGACTGAAACCAGAAGCTGGTACTGGAGGGATAAGAACATTACACAGGGATCATTTGCTGCCTATAGGAGAAAGTGTGAGAGTAAACTTACCTGATCCAAGAAGCGAAGTTCCGGCAAAACGGATAACAAGGTCCAAAGCTGGAAAAAAAACACAGAAACACCAGATGAAAGACGAAGACATGAGAGAAAAAGGTCTTGAGTCTGAAGTAATAGAGTCTGACAGTGAAAATAGCATGGATGAGTATTATCCAGTTCAGCAAAAGCCATCATTTGACAGACTGCTCATTTCTTCATTGGCGTCGGATAGAGACACAGCACCATACAGAGCTACTCAAAGCCCTACTCATTTGGAAGTGACAGAAGACCTTACAGAGCATGAAGTAGGGAGTACTGCTTCAACAGCTTCTGAATGTATTGGAGGTCTAGGATTTGGGGGTGGAGACAATCCGTCCAGAAGTACATCAAGAGTAGAGGAAAGTGAGAGAAGGGAACTTCGTCCCAGGAGAGAAGTGAAACCTGTGAAGAAATTAAGCTATGATGAATTGGGGAAATCCACAGATAGGCCCTTAACCTTAGCGTATAGGGGTATGGTGGTAACTGTTCAAAATCCTTCCAGACAAAGTTTATGTAGCACAGTATGGTGTCATCCCTTAGCCAAATGTGATTTATGTGCTAGTTGGGGTATTGACTACAAACCCAAAGCTCTATTGCATATGTAGGGGACAGGGAAACTCATGGGGACATGAGAACATTAGGAGGGGGAGAGTGTAGCCCAGCTAGGGTTATTTATTATCTCCTAAATGCATAATTTCTAATATGTAAATGTTTCTGACCTTCAAGGGTTAAACTGTCATAAACGTTGTGTGGTTATATATTTGTACCGCATTTCACTTGAACTAATGTAATACAGATTACGGTAAAGTTTATGTGAGGTGTACTCTCTCAACATGTGGGTTTGATCAGCATGTATGTTTTTATTTGTGATTGGACATTGGTTTACTTGCTCCCGCCCATGTGCGGGTATTGATAATTCTGATTGGTAGAGGGAAGAAAAGAGAGAGAGATGGAGGCAGATCGGAAAGTGATGTCGCACTTTATTTTTCTGGTGATTCTGAGAGAAAATATACCCAAATAGCTGCTGACTAAGTCGTCAAAGAGTATATTTAGCATACAGAAACTGTTAAAGAACGTTTCTGTAATTCGTTTCATTTGTTATACTTTGACTAAAAGTTTAAACAGACTTATGTTACTGCCGCTGTGCGCACTGTAATCTTTTTTTCTTTTACGTCGAGTAAAGTCTACTCGCGGGATCTGAGTTTATTAATCGTTCGGAGGAAGACGACTACAGTATGAGGAACCAGATAGCGTTCTCAATCCCCTCGTGGTTTAGAATTCCTCTGGCATCGCGGGATTCATAATCATTCAGCGGACAGCTGGTGAGACTGCAGACGCATACGGAGTGTCTAAAACGTGATCGGTGGACAGCGCGCGTGTCGAAACGGGAAGACACAGGTACACTTGTTTGTTTATTTAGCTCTTTGGAGCGAAGAGGCCATTTGTTGGTTTTCACGGCCACACCGTTCTCAAGCAACGACACAGGCCTGCAACAGGTTGGGGTTATTGAAACTAAGAGTGTGTGTGGGCCCACATTACGTATTTGTTGTCTAATTTGCTCATTGATTTACACTGAGGGTATTCTGCATTTTGATTTTGAGAGTGTATTATAGATTCAAAGGGTATTATATTACTGATTTCTTGCAGATACAAAATTGAATATTGATATTTGAGTATTATATTGGAATTTTCTGATCTAAGAAGATCAAAAGGTGATTTTGTGTGAAAGAAAATACACAACAGACATTTAAGAATTTCATTTAATTATTTTATTTTTTTATTTACAATATTTTATTATTTCATCTGTCTTTGTTAAATAAAATCACTTGTTTAATTGACAAGAACTTACCTTTTTGTGATTTTATATAACAGTTTCTCAGAAAGATAATCACTTAACATCTTCATTTAAGTAGAGTGATCAGGGGGGAAACAGGAAGGAAGTAAATTAGTTAAGTCGAGAGACACATTATTAGAACCCGGTGCTCCGCCCATCAAAGAAGAGGGTAGGGGGCGCTACATATACATAGAACATATCAACTATATACCAATATGGAATCTCATAGTGAATGTTTAAAAAGGCTATATATATCCAAATACAGAAGCAGAGTCCAACATATTAATTTTAACATGCATGCTAATAATAATAATAATTCAATTTCTATAACGATTAATCTTTTCCGATGCAAACAAGTGTAACCTGCGTCGCGGCGACAGTGCAACCCTCACTTACAAACAGCGAAATATGCAAATGAGCGTGAAGTGCACCGCTTCAAAATTTGGACCAGTGACCAGAAGACCAGATTCGCTCAAGAGACTGCGTCAACAGCAAGGGGAGAAAGAATTTGTGACAAACACTCTTTGGTTAGAAAATTTAGTATGATATATTTAAGGAATTTTAAATAATAAAGTAGTGAAATTTAAAACATCACATCACATAGGAGGGAAAGAAAAAAAAAATATATATATATATATAATGACCAGGAGAACAGCAAGGATTTGCCGTGGAACAAATAAATGTAACCTTATTATAACCCTAATTTATATTTCCTATTTAGTTTATAATTATTATTGTTTCTCTCTTTTTTATTACCTATTTAGTTTATAATTATTATTGTTTCTCTCTTTTTTATTACCTATTTAGTTTCAAGCTAATAAATTTAATTGACCCTTATTCTATTAATATATGTATATAATTTATTTGTTTACCTATTTATTCAATTTGTTTCTAATTGGCTTATTTAAGGTTAGGTAAACGTTTTAAATTCAAATACAATCCTTCCAAATGATAACCCTTTAAGAATACCCTTTTTACTCTCGTTCTCCAAGAAAAATAAATAAAAATAAAATATAAAATCAAAATGAAATGAAATGAAATACAATAGAATTTGAAGGAAAAAAAATAACAGTAGAGAAAATAAAATCACAGGTCAAATTTACTGCTTAATTAGCAGTCTCAATACAATTCAGACTCCTCTTTTTATATACATGTATATATATATATATATATATATATATATATATATATATATATATATATATATATACACACTAATTCTCAGTTCCAGTTCGAATGCCGCTCCCACGAGATCCTTCTTCCGCAATGTATCTCAGATCAACACAGTTCAATTCAGAAGATGTGTGCACAATCATACCACTCCGTTCGTTCCTTGATTCACAAGCTCGGTCCTTCCTTATATGGGCAAATGGCTCGCCAGTTCCCGCTCGCAACGGGTTTTTTTTTCCCGAAGTGAAGCAAGCAGGGACAATTCACATACAATTCTTCTTCAAAATCGTCCGGTGTCCAGGAAATGTGCAGCATCCGACTCAGAAATGACAAAAAGTAGAAAAGAAGGAAAAGAAACAAGAAAAAAGGGAAAAAGGAAAGAAAGAAAAGACCCAACCTTGCAAAGACAAGGCCAAAAATACAATTAGACATTCCTTTCAAAAAAATATACATCATTAGAGCAGTTAGTCTGCTTATAAACAACATTCAACATTTTTTTCCTTTTACTGCAATTCCGTCTTACTTTAGCACAGTGCTCGAAGTGGGGTGGTACTCACCGGTACGCAGTACCGGCACTTCTGCATTTTACTCCAAAGCGTACCTGCACGTTTTCTTGCTTACCGCTACTTCTCGCATGTAGCCGGTACTCTACCACTGACAAAAAAAGCGTCAGTGTCACGCCCATTTCACATGCGTATGCGGTGCTTATTTTTTTTTCCGCACCCATATTAACAGGTTAGAGCTTTCACACTGCACGCGGATGCGGTCCGGCAATGCGTTCCAGGAGCAGTGCATATACAGCAGTCCAACCCAGCAAACATTGGTCCGACGGCAACGTCGTGTCCCTGGCCAAAAAAAGTCCCGGTAGGACGGCATAAATCGGTAAAAATATGTAACACAGAACATTTCCTAAAAATGCATTCAGATACATTTGTACATGTCTACAGTTCTCTGGGATTGCATGTATAATTGTTATTTTGACTTTTAGCTACGTGTAGTTCAATATATAGTGTATCGGGTGAGAGGACGTCACCTGGTGACGTCTTTTACACGTGCATTCATGACCCTCTATGAAATCCTTGTGAAATATGCAAAAGCTGTGCTTAATCCTTGCATGGTTAATACTGCAATAATTAATTTAATTGCCCAAGTAGTTTTTAAGAGGTTGTGAAGATGTCCACTGACGTCCTTTACACGTCTTGTCAAGCAAGACAGAAAAAAAAAAACAGGAATTATCTTTATGAAATACACGATTTGTATACAAAGTAAATATATTTACTTTATCTTGTTTAAAATAAATTATAATCACAAAGTGCCCAGTGTGGTTAATTGATTGCAAAGCCACTGCATTTAAAGTCGTTTTAAGTGGACGTCCAGTAGGTGACGTCCTTTACACGTGCATTTATAGTCCATCATGACCCTCTATGAAATCCTTATGAAATATGCAAAAGTATTATGCTTACACCTTGGTTGATACTGCAATAATTAATTTAAGTGCCCCAAGTAGTTTTAAGAGGTTTTGAAAAGACGTACACTGCTTTACACGTCAAAACTGTGCCACCGGGATGTTGTAGCAAATCTCGCGATATTGCAAAATCCCGCGATATGATATATTATCTCGCGATAAAGCGATAAAGTAGCCATTTTCCCGTTTTTCTACAACCACGAGGCGAGCAGGATTTGAGGGTGCATTGGTGTGTTGCCGAATTACTAAAAATCTGCTGTTGGGTAAGTACATTTTGTATTATAAATGTAACATTAGACATTCTCTGTTTCAACAGAGTACCCGCCTTCAATGAAGTTAACGCTTGTCAATGAGAGGGGCCAGACTCTCTGTACAAATTTTATTTAATTTAATTTTACATTTATGTACGAGAGTCTGGTAGAACCAGGCTAATTTTTTCTGCCGGTGAGACCAAATTTTGTTATAGGTCGCGCTGGCGCGACCGCAACATTGTTAAAACATTGTTAAAACATCGCAAAAAATAAAAAAATAAAAATGAAAGCGGAACGAAACTGCGCAACTCGTTTGTGCTCCACAGACCGTTTATTCAGTAAAATAACATGGTTATTTTCCGACATTTTCAAAAAAAAGTACGTAATTTACCTAGAAATTAGCCTTTTTCTTTATTCTTTTTTTTTTTAAACCATATTCTCTTTCCTCAGATGCTGTGATGAGGTGGAGCCCAAATGCTACAGACTGAAGAACACCTGAAGAACGCTCCAGGAACAGCTGAGGGTGGTGGATTTAAAAAATGAGCCATAAACAAAACAAAAACCATAAAGCCATAAACAAACTTAGACTCTAAAAACTTTTATTTATGGCTGTTTAACAGTAATGCAAGACTGTTAGTAACTGAAACTTAGTACTGCCACAGCTCTGACTTCTATTCATCAATGATGGCATATTATAGAAAGACTCTAAAAATAGAATGCGTTGACTGTTCCTGTACTTTTGTTATATTCTGGTTTGATTAATGTCTGCTTAACCTTAATGTGAAACTGTTAGAGAAAATGCCATTACCACAGAATTTACCACATTGTACTATTTCTATTATCTTTTTTGAATAATAGCTGTTTAACAACTGGAAGACATTTCAAATGTAATATTCACAATAAAATGTTATGCTAAATTATAGCACTATTTTTTGCTTTTGTCCACAAATAATGTGTTGATGTACACGTGATTAAACGGTTTTATAGACGTCCAGGTCTGACCGGACCGATTTTGGACCTTTTTAGAACCTTTGTCAAGTTAAGATGTGTAAAAATAGCCTAAATGATTGCCTTTCACGATGTTACACAATATGGGTGTGATTATTTTATATGCAGGATTATATATACACATACATTTGGCAGCAACACATCTTATAAACATCCAGAAGAACTAAAAAAATAAATAAACCCATTTAGACGTCCAGGGACGCGCAGAAAAGACGTGGAATTCACGGCCAGACGACGTCAAAGACGTCGGTTCAACTTTCATTTTGGAACTATTTTTCAACCATGACGGGACGTCTCGGACGGACGTCTTTTCAACGGACATTAAACGTCCAAATGTTTGCTGGGAACGATCGTTTCCACACCGAGTCTATTTTCGCTGTGCTGCACGCGCTGAATTCAACAATTGTGTTACACAAACACACTGTCACAGCAGCCAAATAAAAGTTAAAGTAAAAACAAAGGGGACCAAGAGCCCAACTAAAGCAATCACTGATCACCACAATGGTGACACTTCAAATTAAACAAATATCAACATCTAAACCTCTGTTAATTCTCACTAAGATCATCTGACAGCAATAGTCAAAATAATTATGTCTAAATGAGACCATAAATGATGCTGAAAATATCCACAATGGCCACATCTGAACTAGTTTTAACCTTGTACGAAGGTTCGATGAACATCTAGATATCGGACGTGCAGAACACGTCAAAAAAAGACGTCATAAAAACTTTCATTCTGGCTCCTCAGTGGACGTCATTTCAACGTCCGACTTTTGTGACAAAGACGTTGAAAAGACGTGTTTTGGACATCATTTTGCTTAGTGGGAAGGTTTGCACGTAATGTTGTATAAACATGGGAATGTGTTAGTGTAATACAGTAACAGACAATTTTTTTCAGTGCCCTTGATTTTAGAAATATTTTACCTATAGGGATGTAACGACTGAGACCAATTTAGACACAATTATTTGGTATATGTACCATAAAAATATTCAAACTTCACTCTGGGATCTGTGGTCCCATCCCCCCAAACAGGGCAAGAAGGTCTTCTCGTTACCATAGCCACGATCAGATAAGCTGGTTTTATGGGTGTAAAAGAATGTGACCACATGCTCAAAGAGAGAGACAATGGGAAGACAGAAACCATCTTTAATACAGACTTTGGTGCATTAATCATAGACGAACTGATCTATAAATGAACATGCATCCCAGAAACTGTGTGAATGATTGACTGTCTTGTGTACCTATGGAGGCAGATTAGTCTCAAATATAAATCACGCAAAAAACATGATTCACAAATGCGTAGACAATTTCACGTGCATGAAACCTAATTCACGTACACACAAAAAAAAATCCACGTGCGTGAAAAAAATATATATTCACAAAAAGCAATTCACATGCGCAAAATAAAATTATATACTCATAAAATACATTTCAAAAATGCAAAACACAATTCGTAGATATACAGCTGTGCACAAAAACCTTTGAATGTGTAAAATGTATGAGTGTATCCTTGCATTTGAATGTGCAAATCGTCATTCACGTACGAATCGCCTTAGATATGTGTGTGTGTGTTTTTGAGACTTTCCTGGCAGCATAACACTGGTAACACAGAGCAGTCCTACTCTTTAGCCAATCAGATTTAAGCTTATCAATCGACCAATCAGTATCACGTGAGGGCGGGCCTACCTGCATGTTACGTCATCAGCTTTCGACCAGTTCATGGCTGAGCAGAGGTAAGTGCAGTTAATCGTTCATTTCTGTGTTTAGAAGTTAGAGATCAGTTGAAGCAATAGTTTATTAACTGCTGTTTAGTCCACATGTGAATATAAACATTTATTTTTAGTATTGATGGATGTTCATGTCCTGTCCACCACACATTCAACTGATGATAATGTATGTAATGACGTGCATATATAGGAGACATGTTTTGATCTGCATATATTATGTAGTTTTATTGTTTCAGATTTCCAAGACAAATGATGTATGAAGTTGCAGACAACCAGTACTGTGATCTTACCATTTCTACTGTAATTCTTTGAAAACAGTCATGTTGCAAGCCATCCATTTTGACAGTTGTTTCAACAAGTGGTTGAAAGTGATGCATTGTTACTGTATTAATTTGTCTCCTGTGGACTATATGTACACGCTTTAGGAATAAAGCCTTGCTATGCATGCATTATTAAATGTTCTTGTAAGAATTAAAAGATTCATACATAGTTCAATTTGATGTACACGTTTTATTAATTTGAAAGTTTCCGAATCCTTTGGGAATAAAATATATAAAATGACTTGATCATGATTAATGTCCCTGTTACATATGAAGATCATGAACTGACAGTCTAAACTGTGAAGCACAATATTCAGTACAGAGAAATATACGTCTCTTCAGGAGTTGTGAGATCCAGTCAGAGTCTACTTTGCTTTTAAAGTATATAAATATAAGTGCAATACATCAAGTGAAAAGTTAAAAAATGAATTGTGTTCAGTCCGGTCATCAGTAGACCTCTCTGTTAGGACATATCAGATTTTGTCCTGATATTTAAAGTACTAAAACCCTATAGTACAAGAGGTGCAGACAGAGGACGTGGGAAATTAAGTGATGGTATTTGAATAGAGTTTACGGAGTAATCTTAGTCTCATAATCTTAATTGCCTCTATAAGTACCTTTGTCTTATCAGCATAAAATCAGATTTGCCTATTTTATAGGCAAAGTAAAATTAATGCTTCACAATATTGTCCTGTGAGACCTTAAGATGACAATAAAAAACCTTATTTAAAAACCTTGAGATTACAGTACAGCATAAGGAAATGCATGTTGAATATACTGGTAACACTCTACAATAAGGTACAATAACTAAGTTAACATTAGTTCATGTATTAAATAACCATGAGCAATACATTTGTTGCTGTGTTTGTTAATCTTTGTTAACGTTAGTTAAAAATACAGCTGTTCATTGTTAGTTTACAGTGCATTTACTAATGTTAACAAGATTTTAATGAAGTATTAGTAAATGTTAACATTAACAAAAAAATAATAAAGGCTGTTCACGTGCAGTTCATTATTAGTTCATGTTAACTAATGAAACGTTTTAATAAAGTGTTACCAATTAAGACATAAATACAAAAAAAAAAAGTATAAAAGAGAATAAAGAAACAACATGAATTAAGATGTTCGTGACTGCTATCCAGATGTCACACCAAAGGTGAGTAATCCTGAAAAATGCAGGGAAACAAGTGTTAATAATAATTTAACATCATACACAAATGGCAAAAAACACTGGCTGCTCATTAAAACAGGTCTATTCACTATTTAAAGAACAGTCTCGATGGGTATTGACCACAGATGATTGTTTTTCAATCATTAGCGTGATTGTAGCTGTGAGAGCTGTCTGTACCTTCAGCTAAATACAACAAAACAAGCATCATTCTTCTTCTTTTTGACACGATATGGGACATCTGATTACAACAGCACTTTCTTACATCAGTTAATAGTTCATAAACTATTGCTTCAACTGATCTCGAACCCTTTAACTTCAGTTAACACAGAAATGAACGATTAACTGCACTTACCTCTGCTCAGCCATGAACTGGTCGAAAGCTGATGACGTAACATGCAGGTAGGCCCGCCCCCACGTGATAATGATTGGTCGATTGATAAGCTTTAAAGCTTGCGTTGAGAAGCTGGAGCTGCCTCCTGTTTATACCCGCGCTGCGGGGCGGGACGCGTGGCGCGTTTCACGCACGCCAACGTTCATTGGCTCGTTCTGAAGACACTCGAAGATGATAGGGCTACCTGAAGTGATCCCAATTACGTAGTCACGTCTACGTTACGTCTCCCGTTCGCTCCTTCAGGGAACGAGGGTTACATTAGTAACAAAACTCATTTTTGTGTTTTGACTACGAACACATGAAAACACAGCTATACAACACAGTTCAAAACAAATAAATAATTAGTAATTTCTGAACTTTCCTGCTCGCGCTGTTCTGTAGTTTATTAAGGCCCAATCCCAATTCTATTTTATACCCCTTCGCCTACCCCTAACCCTTACCCCTTGCCCCTTGAAACAGAGTGGCAAGGCGTAGGGGTGAAAATATTCCCCTAAGAAATGGGACACCACTACTACACCGTTACATGTAATTATACATCGTCGCTAGCGCCTACGTCACAGGAGATGCGCCAATGTTTATCACAAACTTCCAAGATGCCATCGTCAACTGTAGTCTTGCGTGAGTTACAGCTATTTTTTGTATTTTTCTTATGAAGTTTGCAGAAAAAAACGGAGATGACGATATCTTCAACGCCTAATAGTGCGTTCACACCGGACGCGAATAGCGCGTCAGGCGCGAGTGATTTCAATGCGTTTACGTGCGTCTGGATGTCTTGCGGCACGAATGAGGCGTTTAGTGCGGCACGGTGGACGCGAATTCGCCTCATTCGCGCGTCCACTTCGCTTCAAACTTTTGCTTTTTACACACGAGATATTGTTAACGAACTTTAACGATTTTTTTGCAACCGTTTCTTTGAAGAACATGACCGTAAATATGAACACAAGATTTAATGTGACAAAGAAAATGATTATTGGCAGTCATGTTGCCTCTGTAGCCGGTGTATGCAGGTACATTTCTCATACCCCTTCGTTTGAAGTGTGGTCCTGAAAAATCTTCGTTTCAAGGGCTATCTGGCCCTTCCCCTTACCCTTACCCCTACCCCTCCAACCAAAAGAGAATTGAGACAGCCCTACCCCTTCACGTGCACATGCAAAACGGAGGGGTAGGGCCAAGGGGTGAATTGGGATCGGCCCTAAAAGTGTATTAATTCTGAACGTGTCGCGTGTCCATATTGCACCAAATGCGAAACTGCACTCCCTTGTGAAGTCGATTGAATGAACGGTTCTCGAAATAATCAAAATGCAAACGGACATACAGACACATAGAGATTCCTGCCTTTAAACGTACAGTATGTCGTTTTTTTTCGCTGCTATGGGTCGCTAACCTCTTACAATAACAAAGGCGTAGTTTGATGACGCAACATTTGCTAAGAATTATGGATCTTGTCGTCAACGTCAAGCCGACCGATCTAATAATGTTTATGGATGAGTGAATACATCGATGTTTTTATCATGACTGCGAGTCACACACGACGCGAGTCCCGCGGATATAAAAAGAATATGGACATTTCATTCTACCGAACTACATGCAAGTGCAGAATTACTACTCACAGGTCAGTTTATTAGACAAATTAAACTTGTGAGGTAACACAACGCTGTTTCATTGGTCTAAAATTACACTATCACACTAAACTGCATTTGAATGTGTTGAAATGTATGTGTTAGTCTGTCTGTATGAGACTAGCAGTAAGCTAGATCAACATTAGAATAACATACAGATCATATTCTAACATTTTATCATTGTTGAACTATATAATATTGATTAGTTTTATGTAAATGTGCTCACCTGTTTAATAAAGTACATGTAGGAGCGGTCGAAGTCTCGGACGTGGAGCTCTCGTTTGTATACTGTCTATGGGAGCTCTCGGCATCTCGAAAACACCGCGCTGATATTGATTCTCGTTTTAGTTCTCCTTTTTTATCCAAAGTCTGCTTGCCATGGTCCATAATGTTTGAACGAAACAACAACAGCGTGCAAATAGACATTGCGAACAGTGGTCCACGTCTGTCATCTTGGTTACTATCAGAGGGCTCTGGTTGCTATGGCAGTACGAGCGGAAACCAGGGACAACGCGGATATGACGCCATTGACGGCGACAAAATGGAAATAAAGAAACGTGACGTGTCTTCGAATTAAATTACAAATTTATCCTGGTTTGAAAGTAGTTGGAAACAGTCGGGATAATGTAAGTACACAACTAAAAAAATATATATAACATAGATATAGTGATTTTTGCTATTTTTAAAGCAAAAAAGTTACATATTGTGCCTTTAAAAGAGACGAGACAGATAAAATAAAAACAGGATTATGATAACATATGATTTGTCTGATTTCTTCAAGCATTCATATTTACCATGTTTACTATGGTAATGGTTAGCGTGCATAGTTTTTTGCATCGGGTATAAATATTCCTACCTTATACGGTGATCAGAATTCACATCGGATCACAAACAGAAGGCATTATGTTAGCTGACAGAATTATCTGGCGCAAAACCAGGCATGCGCAGAAAGACGTACACTCAAAGTAATCGGATCAGCTAGTTTACATGGTGTAATCTTTCATTTGATCGGTTCATGAAAAGGTTTATTCCACCCCCTTCAATCCTTCAATTGGTTTGAGCATTTTTATTCCGATTGAGGTGTTGACATGGAGCATTTTCATTCTGATTGAACTTTTAAACTGGTTATAATCGGAATACAATGCTACATGTAAACGAGGCTATTGATAAGAGTTCTCAACGGGTCGGGTCGGCCCGACAAACCCGACAGGACCCGCGGGTTCGGGTCGAAAATATAAGCAAATGACTCGGGTCGGGTCGGACCTCGGGCTTAATCTTTTCCGCTCAGTGAAAAACAAAACAAAACAAAACAAAAAATATTTATTAATCATCGCTGCTGTTCACCGTAAAGAAAGTCTGGCTGCTGCGTGCAACGTGCATCATGGAGAGGGGCGGGGGCAGACCTGAGGCCGCTGTGTGCAGCCGTGCACGGCTTAAGCCTGGAGAAGAAGATGGAGTTGGTGAAAAGTAAACTTGCCGCAGGTGAATTCACCGTCGCTACTACAGGAGTGGGAAAATCAGAGGTCTGGAAAGTTGTTTGTATTGTTAAAAGGCGTGAACATTAAAGGTTGATTTGAATTCCCGTCTGCTGGTCATGATAATACGTGTATGAGAGAAAAAAAAAAAAGATCGTCGGGCCGGGTTCGGGCAGATAATTCATGTTGAAGTGTCGGGTTACATCGGGTCCGGGCTTTAAAAGCCACGGGCCGGTTCGGGTCGGGTTGTCATTTTCAGGCCCGTTGAGAACTCTACTATTGATGCATATGTGATGGTGAAGGGAACACAAAAGAGGCATCTTCCACAAATGGACTCTGTGCACAAGCGTAGTAACGAACTTCCGCTGACGCCAGAGGTCGGCATATCTGTTTCCGGTCTATTGTATCGTCGCCCAAAATGTCTATTTCGTGCAGCGAAATTGAAGCTCAAATGGCTGTTAGCGACTTGAATCAGAGCAAAGTGGCACACAGCAGTGCTCCTTATACGTACCCATGTTAACAGGTTAGAGCTTTCACACGGCACGCGGTTGCAGTCCGTCGATCCGAAAACCATAGAAGAAATTGGTCATGTGACCACATAATTTTGAAAAGCAATCACTTTTACTCATCCTCCAAAGAAGAAAGACACATGGCATGAGAGTTAAGCACATTTTAGTGCAAAAAAAACTGTTTTTTTCCCTTTCAAAGTAAAATTTCTATGATTAAGGTTTTTTGATTGTAGTGTCTGAACAATTATAGACAAGTTTGAAAACATTTCACACATGTTTTAGTGCTTTAGTAGGCTACACAATGAGTCTATACAGTTAGCATGATGTTAGCTCTTAACTGCTGGATCATGCTAGTTTTTCAAACTTGTGGGTCTGGGGTGATTTGTGCCAAAGGGCCTGGGTTAAGTTGTGCCAGATCCAGACCACCTAGACCTCACAGGGGATAATCTTGAGAAGTGAGGAGATGGGCATGCCTCATCATTGTTTGACTTAGGCCTGCCTGCTATTTGTTTAATTTAGCTAACACTGATTTCAGTTTTGAGTTTGCACTATGTTATTAAAGAGAAGTTTTATTCCTATGTTTTAAGATGTTTTAAGTGGCCTATGTCACAATAGGATGTTTAGAAATTAGCCTAGTCACTTTATTCTTATATGTTACATAATTGACAGACAATTGACAGGCGCTATACAGGCGCTATGTCAACAGGCATCTATTGCCAAAGCCTTTTTACCTGAAATGATTCACAAATAATATATATTGTGTTGCTATGGTGCTCTAAATGGTTGCTAGGGCGTAGCTTGATAGCTTCACAATGATCCTAAGAGACTGATTGGTCGTCTGAGTAAAATGAGCCCGCCCCCTTGTCTCTATGACACTGTGATCCGGAGTTACGTTCAATACAAAATCCCTATGCAATTGACCATAGTAGGAAAAACGCATGCTATGGTATTCCAGGGTGACAATATCTAAATAAACCTTAAATGAGTAATTTTGTATTGAATTTATCTTGCTTTCATATAGCATTACGGTTCATAACATTAAAATGTTCTGTTTTACTTCAGAAATCACTGGCACAATTTACCCCAATGTATTTCCCCAAAGAGACCACTTTTTTCCCAAAAGCTATATTTCTGAAACAATTTATTTCAGATCCAAAGTTATTGTTCTCAGGGATGCACCACATCCTGAAATATATGTACATCCTTAAGTTGAAGGCATTACTGCCATGGCCTCACTTTAAAGTCACTTTGAGATAAAACTGGCACAACTCACCCCACTCTCCCCTATTCACTGCAAACGCATCATATGTGAAGCACTATAGCGTGTGCTGCTCCTGCACACACACACACACACACACACACACACACACACTGCACACGGAGTATGTGGGAAACGGCCGTTAGATCCACCTACATTTCTTAGAAACTTAGATGTGTCACGCACATTATATCTCTTTATTTCGTACAACAGCAGCACTCATCTTGTTTGTTTATAGCGGATGCCGATGAAGACAGTCGTAAACCGGAAACTGATATGCCGACTTCTGACAAAAGCGGAAGTTCGTCGCGACGCTTGTGCACATAGCCTATACACATGCTCATGACCATGGTAGTCCGCGACAAACCCAGGACTGCCAGCGATATTGACCGTGTGGTGTCTGCAGAGATTCCTGACAAAAACACAAATATGGAACTACATCGCATTGTAACATCACACATGATTCATGGTCCATGTGGACAATGGAACAGTGCCAGCCCCTGCATGGTAGACAAAAAGTGCACCACAGACTATCCCAAACAATTGAGACAGAACACAAGCTTTTCAGACAACTCCTACCCACTGTACCGAAGACGAACAGAAGGAGCACCTGGTTCTCCCATCATTAAGACCATCAGAGGTGGCGTCAATGTACCTGTCAATAATACATGGGTTGTGCCATACAATCCATGTACATCCTGCTCCGATACAATGCGCATATTAACGTTGAAATTGTGTGTGCTGTCTCCAGTGTCAAATATCTGTATAAATATTTGGAGAAGGCACCTGATCAGTGCATGGTGAGACTGGATGTGCCTAATGATGAGACCCGTGAGATACTACAACGTGATGAGGTGACACGTTATGAGTTAGGGCGTTACATCACTGCATCTGAGGGATACTGGCGCATATACGACTTCCCCATTCAGCAGAAACAGCCACCAGTAAAGATGCTTGCAATTCATCTAGAGGATGAACAGGTCATCATGTTCAATGATGAAGGCACTGCCCAGAACCTGTTGGACTCGGGGCCACCTGTCACCACAATGACTGCCTTTTTTGAAGCAATGTCTCTTCATCCACACATGCGACACAATGTGTACCCAGATGTGTTTCAACTCTTCACATACACACGGAAGAAATTTCAATTGCGGAAAAAAAGACTGAGTTCTCACGATGACCGCATGGCTGACACCGTTTGACGAATTCCAATGATTGCCTTCAACCCTCACACTACTGAACTATTCTATCTCTGCATCCTTTTGTGCCACGTGCCAGGGCCAACATGCTTCAAAGACCTCCGACGAGTTGGAGATGTGGTCATGGACACCTATCTGGCAGCTTGCATTGCGCATGGCATTGTTGACAATGACCAAGAAGTAGATTCTGTTATGGAGGAGGCTGCAAATATGACATTTGGCTCAGATTTGATTGAAAGATTGCTGATGGAGGATCACGCCTATTTTCGAGGACATGTAGCAGAGTCGCCAAGGAAGCGAAAGAGAGAATTAAAACGTCAACGCGACAGGCAAATCAGCAAGACCAAAGTCAATATTGGAGTAACTTTTCCCGGATGGAAAGAGCTCATGAGGAGCAAAGATTTTAAAACGGACGCCGAAGTTGCCTGCTTTCTTCTCGGCAGGTAATTCAGCCTATTTGTGTAAATTCGAAGTTTTATAGTTGCTTGTCTAACCATAGCATGGTTGTGCATAACGCCAGAACGACCTCTAGTATAACTTGCGTTACTTTTCCTCACGTCAATGATGAAAAAGTATTCTTTACCTTGTAACATAAATCTGTGCTGCGACGGATCACAGGTGATAGTTTTAAAGGCGCAATTGGACGAAGTCGAACTGGAATCCATGTTAATCTTGGAATAATACGGCCACTGTAGGAGTTAAAACGCCCTCAAAATTGAAAGGAACAGAAACTAATATTCACTGGGTAGTCATATACAATTTCACCGCTAGATAGGGGAAAATATCACACAGTGTAGCTTTAAGGACCATGTTGAAAGACATGGTTTTACTTTAAATGGGAAAGTTTTTTTCTTAAACACACCAAACCAAGAATTACTAAAAACACAGACAAAAACTGATTTTGCACGGGCACTTTGCACTAGTCTACAACCAAACCAGATAAGAGACTCAATCAACCAAGCCAACAGATCTCTACTCTAATCTTCAACCACTCACCTGCTCATCTGCTGAATTGTATCTTGTGCCCAATAAATTCTGTTTACAAACTTTACCTGTTTGCATTCTTCTGTCCTGACAGTTAGGCAATGTTTTCTCAATCAATGTTTTCTGATTCAATAGAACGCCTGAGCTCACTAGGGAATACCAATATGGCGGCGCGGTGGCTTCACTGTTTATGACGTCATGAGCTATCCAGTCATTCTATATAGATCAGTGGTCACGCCCCTTCATAACCGCAAGCTCTATTCAGATGTAAATATTAACAATGCTGTCAATTTCAAACCATTTCGAGCCTGATTCAGACCCTGACAATGTTAACGAACAAGAAGATCGTGCAGAACGGATTTCAAGCAAGGACTTTCACGAGTACCGATTTCACAGGGCGTTTCAGAGTGGTATGTTTTTTTGTATTTTTCTTATCGATATGATGTTATCCACCATTTAATCATATATGTTGGAAAACTATGGTAATACAAAAAGTAATCGATCAGAAAATCATGTATAACACACACTGTTTCCAACGACTGGAGCAGATTTTGAACACCGACTGAACACAACTAGTTGTCTCTGGCTCGTCGCGTTTGGGCATTATCAGTCGTAAGTATCAAATTACATTCATAATCGACCTTACAGTTGTTAAGTGTGTCCCCTGCTTAAGGGGTGGTGAACAGTCTTACAAAAGCAAGAGCTTACAAAAGCTAAAGTAAACACTACATCAATACTGTAATGTTAGTAAAGATTTAGAATAACACTAGAATAACACAAGACGCGTCACTCGTATTGTTTTGAATGGTAGAAAATGCAATGCTCAATATGGCGAATAAGTCCCGCCTTCTAAATAAGAGCCAATAGGAGATTGGTTATCGTGTCACTGCAGCTGCTGTTAGAAGCTCCGGTTCCAATAGAAACAATCAGACGCGCTTCCACTGTGCATGTACATTAGCTTGATCCAGCCTGAAAAATGTTGTTCCCTTTCGAGAGGTCTCTCGTATTGCGTAAGGCTAGCTTCGCTGACCTCCGGAATAGGAAGCAACTCGCCGCCGTCGAAACGCCTCTCAGCGGGATAAAGCTACTGAGGACGCCGGCTTCATTCGCCACCTTCAGCACGCTGTGTCGCTGTGCCATCCGGCGCACGTATCCTTTTACTGCTTATTCTCGTGTGTTCACGGCTGCGTTCACATTCTAAAAGAGTAATATTTCGAAGGCGTTGTTTCAAATGCCTCGCACCACCTGCGCCTCGTGTAGAGGCCCACTCGTCGGTGGAGACCGCCACATTCTGTGCACTTCCTGCCTGGGAAGCAGGACCATGCCTGGCCGCGACCATGCCGAAGCTGCACTCGCTAAGGGCGGCTGCCCTGAATGTGATGCCATGGACCTTACCACTCTGCGGGCTCGACTCGCCTGCTTCGCCGACGACGACCCGCTCCCAGCCCCTTTGCTCGAGCCGCACAAGAAGAAGCTCCGCTCACAAAGGGAGCCTGAGGGAGCTGAGACGAGCGAGCTCACTCCGGCCCAGTCCCCGCGTGCTTTGGTCTCTCTCCAGCGATTTCCCTCGCCAGTCCTGTTTACACAGGCCGACCAGCGCCCCTCTCTGCGAGCGGTGGACCTTGTGCCGTTCGGGCTTCTGACGAGGAGGAAGAGCAAATGGATGACAGCCTTTCCCTTGCGGCTTCGGTCTGCGATGACTGGGTGTGGTCCGTTTCCGGCCCCCCGCCATCCACCCAACTCAGAGCTTCTCCGCGTGCTCACTAAGGCCGTGGCAGACCTCGGGCTCGACTGGTCTCCACCTAAGTAACCATCACGCAGCAGGCTCAACGAGTGGTTCCTGCAAGGTCGCGACAGACCCCCCATCAGAGGCCCGCCCCCTTCTTCCCCGAAGTTCACGATGAACTCACTAAATCGTGGAAGGCGCCACACTCGGCTCTTATCAAGCCCTCCTTTTCTTCAGCGCTCTCCAACGTCGACGGCGCTAAAGAGAAAGGCTACGAGGCGACCCCCCCCCCCCCCCCCCAAAGAGGCGGTGGGCGCTCACCTTTGCCCAACTACCGCCACGGGATGGAAGACTAAGGCTTCACATCCCTCCAAGCCTTGCCACGCTACATCCACCCTCGCTGGCCGCACCGGCGCTCCATACAATGACTGTACTACAAGTCTTCCAGGCCAAACTTCTCCATTCCCTGGACGAGTTTGGACCTGAATCGGAGGCTTTCAAGGACTTGCACAGCGCCACCGACCTGGCCCTGCGAGCTACAAAGTCTACAGCCCAGGCCATCGGCAGGAGCATGGCCAACCTAACGATGCTCAAGCGGCACCTATGGTTGAACTTAATGGACATGAAAAAGGCAGATGGGGCGGCTTTCCTGGACTCTCCAATCTCCACTTCCAGTCTTTTCGGCCCGGCTGTTAAGAGCTTCTCCACGCGCTACACGGAGGCGCAGAAAGCATCACAGACGATGCGCCACTTCTTCCCCAATCGCTCCAGCTCAGCTTCGAGTCGCCAGAACAGGGAGGAAGCCTCCTCCTCAGCAGCCCAAGCCAGCGCCACCGGTCACCCAGCCCCGCCCAGCAGCTGAAGTCCGTTGCCGCTCCCGCTCTGCTAGACGCGCTCCGTTCCATGAGAGGCGAGGACCCCGACCCAAGATTGCGTTGGACCCCGAACCTCGTAAGCCGTTCTAGCCACGGGGAGAAAAAGAGAGAATTCGAGTCCCGCCGAGGCCGGACCGATCTCTCGAAAATCCCTCCACATTTTCCAGTTCCCTCTCAGGCGGCTGGAAATGTAAAATCCGCAGCAAACGAGTCTGCCGCGAAACACGCTCGCCTGCAATCAAAAGCCGTTTTTACGGTGACACAAATAAAACAAGAAAAGAGCTCTTTTCTCCATGTGTCATATGTAGGTCATGTGCCCGCTATAAAGTTTGCACAACTGCACACTAGCACTGTCCCTACAGTTACCAATTCGCCATCACAGGCTGCGAATTTAACAGATGTAGAAGGTGTGCCCACCACAAGGTCTGCACCTCCACACACAAACACTGTGCAAACAGTCTCAAACACTGTGCATACAGTCTCAAGCCCCCCGCCAGCTCACGCTCTTTTAGGAAAAAAAGAGCTCTTTTCTTGTTTTATTTGTGTCGCCTAAAAATGGCGTTTGATTGCAGGCGTGCGTGCTTCGTGGCAGGCTCGTTTGCTGCGGATTTTACATTTCCAGCCGCCTGAGAGGGAACTGGGAAATGTCTGAGGGATTTTTGAGAGATCGGTCCGGCTTCGGCGGAACTCGAATTCTCTCTTTTTCTCCCCGTGGCTAGGACAGCTTACGAGGTCCGGGGTCCAACACAATCTTGGGTCGGGGTCCCCGCCTCTCAGGGAACGAAGCGCATCTAGTAGAGCGGGAGCGGCAACGGACTTCAGCCGCTGGGCGATGCTGGGTGACCGGTGCCGCTGGCTTGGGCTGCTGAGCAGGAGGCTTCCTCCTCTTCTGGCGACACGAAGCCGAGCTGGAGCGCTTGGGGAGGAAGTGGCGCATCACCTGCGATGCTTTCTGCGCCTCCGTGTAGCGCTCTTAACAGCCGGGCCGAAGAGACCGGAAGTGGTTATGGGAGAGTCCAGGAAAGCCGCCCCATCTGCCTCTTTCATGTCCGTTAAGTTCAACCATAGGTGCCGCTCGAGCACCGTTAGGTTGGCCATGCTCCTGCCGATGGCCTGGGCTGTAGACTTAGTACCTCGCAGGGCCAGATTCAGGTCCAGACTCGTCCAGGGAATGGAGAAGTTTGGCCTGGAAGACTTGTAGTACAGCCATCGTATGGAGCGCCGGTGCGGCCAGCGAGGGCGGATGTAGCGCGGCAAGGCTTGGAGGGATGTGAAGCCTTAGTCTTCCATCCTGCGGCGGTAGTTGGGCAAAGGTGAGTGCCCACCGCCTCTTTGAGGGGGGCATCGCCTCGTAGCCTTTCTCTTTAGCGCCGTCGACGTTGGAGAGCGCTGAAGAAAAGGAGGGCTTGATAAGAGCCGAGTGTGGTGCCTTCCATGATTTAGTGAGTTCATCGTGAACTTCGGGGAAGAAGGGGGCGGGCCTCTGCTGGGGGGTCTGCCGGCACCCTTGCAGGAACCACTCGTTGAGCCTGCTGCGTGATGGTTACTTAGATGGAGACCAGTCGAGCCCGAGGTCTGCTACGGCCTTAGTGAGCACGCGGAGAAGCTCTGAGTTGGGTGGATGGCGGGGGGCCGGAAACGGACCACACCCAGTCATCGCAGTCCGAAGCCGCAAGGGAAAGGCTGTCATCCTTTTCCTCTTCCTCCTCGTCCGAAGCCCGAACGGCACAAGGTCCACCGCTCGCAGAGAGGGGCGCTGGTCGGCCTGTGTAAACAGAACTGGCGAGGGAGATTGCTGGAGAGAGACCGAGGCATGCGGGGACTGGGCCGGCGTGAGCTCGCTTGTCTCAGCTCCCTCAGGCTCCCTTTGTGAGCGGCACTTCTTCTTGTGCGGCTCGAGCAAAGGGGCGGTGAGCTGGTCGTCGTCGGCGAAGCAGGCGAGTCGAGCCCGCAGAGTGATAAGGTCCATGGCATCACATTCAGGGCAGCCGCCCTTAGCGAGTGCAGCTTCGGCATGGCAGGAAGCGCACAGAATGTGGCGGTTTCCACCGACGAGTGGGCCTCTACACGAGGCGCAGGTGGTGCGAGGCATTTGAAACAACAGCTTCGAAATATTACTCTTTTATGCCTGGTTCAGATTACACAATTTGTGTGTCTGTTACGATAGTCACTGTGTCAGATTACACGATTTTGACTCCTAAAAATCTTGTCATGTCGTGGACAAGAAACATGTCAGACTACACGTTGTTTTCCGACCAGTCATCACGAGCCGTCTCACACACTCATTCACTCGTACACACACTCTCACTCACATAGCCTACATGCACTCACACACGAACTCACTCACACACACACACACACACACACACACACTCACGCTCACTCACTCACATACATGCACTCTCTCTCTCTCTCTCTCTTTCTCTCTCTCTCTCTCTCTCTCTCACACACACACACACATGCTCTCTCACTCACACACTCACTCTCGCGCACACACACAGTCACACACACACGCTCACTCACTCGCGAACACACACTCTCACTCACTCACTCTCCCTCACTCACTCTCCCTCACTCACTCACTAGCGCGCCGTCGTCGTGGAGGACCGTTAAAAAATTAAACATGCTAGTCTTTTTGTCGTGATGTCGTGAAGCATCGCAGACGCGACGTAGGTTGTCGCCCACCATGACACACTATACGAGATGAAACGATCGAATCTTGCGTCCCGACGCCCGTTGTCGTTTGCGAATCCCCACGACACCCTGCGTCAAACGGATCGTGCCAAAATCGGGCTAAAATCGTGTAATCTGAACCAGGCATTAGAGTGTGAACGCAGCGGCGAACACACGAGAATAAGCAGTAAAAGGATACGCGCACCGGATGGCACAGCGACACAGCGTGCCGAAGGTGGCGAATGAAGACGGCGTCCTCAGTAGCTTTTACCTGAGAGGCGTTTTGTTGCTTCCTATTCCGGAGGTCAGCGAAGCTAGCCTTACGCAATACTCGTTACCTCATCTCATGGAACTGAGGTTATGTTAGTAACAAAGTAGTTTTCTGTCATGATTTGAGCGTTTAGAAACAAAATTTATGAGACAGTTGTCAGGTTTCATAGGTGATATCATAACCTTGGCGAACAGTTTTGGAGAATTGGATGTTTCCCTATTCAAAAAGATAGGAACTGAACTTGCATGCCCAAGATGGGTCTCAAAGATGGCCGCCGAGTGAAATGACTTGTCAAGTCAAGTCATCTTTATTTATATAGCGCTTTTAACAATGTAGATTGTTCCAAAGCAGCTTTACATTGATAATAGGAAATTAAAGTAAAGTGTTTTTGGCTTTATAGCAGCTCTAGAATAAAGTTATTGTCCAGCATAAGTTAGTTTGATTGATTCACTTGCGTCGCAACGATCATTAGTTATTAACTTTGGGGCCGCTAACACGACAATGTTTTAACAGAAAACTCTTAAGTTCTTTCAGCGTAAACTTCAACAAACACGAACCAGTGAGAACGCCAATGACGTGCACATGCGTATTATGTTCTTTCTGCGCAAACTTCAAAAACATGAACCAGTGAGAACGCCAATGACGTGCACATGCATATTACGTTCTTTCTGCGCAAACTTCAAAAACGCGAACCAGTGAGAACGCCGATGGCGTGCACATGCGTATTACGAGTTCAGTCTATAGGTATGCGCATTTGAATATATGTGCGCAGGCGTGTAGTCCGTCCCTACAAATCAACCCTCAACATAGTACTTGTCTGGCCTTAAAATTAATAATACAGAATTTTTATCGCTTCCATGTAGCCACGCGAACCGGAATTATCCCGACAACGCTTTATCTGTAGATAGGTAAAGGGAGGGGAGGGAGGCCTTCACAGGAAAGAGCCTAGTTGACATTGCAGGACTGCGCTGTCGTCGCGTTCAGGTGCAGGTCCTTCATCAGATCTGGATACGGCCTGGATCCGGCGGACTGCGATAAACCTCGGGATAAACAGAGAGACTAATATTAGCGTAGATGCCATTCTTCTTATGATGTAATGAGTACATCAGGATTTATGGGAAGTGTTCCCGATTCCGGCTGACCTAATCTATGCAGCCTAACATTGAATTATAAAAGTCTATAATGTGTTATGTGTATGCTAGGTCAAAGAGATGTGTTTTTAGTCTAGCTTTGAACTGACAGAGTGTGTCTGCTTCCCGGACAATGTTAGGAAGACTGTTCCAAAGTTTTAGTGCTAAATAGGAGAAGGATCTACCGCCAGCAGTCGATTTTGATATTCTAGGTATTATCAACTGGCTGGAATTTTGAGATCGCAATAGACGTGAAGGACTATAATGCGTTAAGAGCTTGCTCAAGTACTGCAGAGCTAAACCATTTAGTGCTTTGTAAGTAATCAGCAATATTTTAAAATTTATACGATGTTTAATAGGGAGCCAGTGCAGTGTTGACAGAACTGAGTTAATATGGTCATACTTCCTGGTTCTGGTAAGAACTCTAGCTGCTGCGTTTTGGACCAGCTGTAATTTGTTTATTAAGCGTGCAGGGCAACCACCCAATAGAGCATTACAATAATCTAGCTTTGAGGTCATGAACACATGGACTAATTGTTCCGCATTTGTCAATGAGAGCATATGACGTAATTTAGATATATTTTTAAGATGGAAAAATGCGGTTTTACAGATACTAAACACGTGACTTGCAAATGAAAGATTGGTATCAAAGAGCACACCCAGGTTCCTAACCGACGACGAAGACTTGACAGAGCAGCCATCAAGTGTTAGACAGTATTCTAGATTATTACGTGAGGATGTTTTTTGTCCAATAATTAGAATCTCTGTTTTTTCAGAATTAAGTAGTGGGAAATTACTAGTCATCCAATTTTTTATATCACCTATGCATTCCGTTAATTTTGTGAATTGGTAAGTTTCGTCAGGGCTGAAGAAATATAGAGCTGAGTATCATCAGCATAACATACTTCCTATGGGGATGGGAATTCCATACTTCCTAATGATATCCCCCAAGGGTAGCATGTAAAGAGTGAAAAGCAACGGTCCTAGTACTGAGCCTTGTGGTACGCCATACTGAACTTGTGATCGATGAGACATCTCTTCATTTACTGCTACAAACTGATAACGGTCAGATAATTATGATTTAAACCATGTTAATGCAATTCCACTAATGCCAACATAATTTTCGAGTCTATTTAAAAGAATGTTGTGGTCAATAGTATCAAATGCAGCACTAAGATCGAGTAACACTAATAAAGAGATACAACCACGATCGGATGATAAGAGCAAATCAATTGTGACTCTGATGAGAGCAGTCTCAGTACTATGGTACGGTCTAAATCCTGACTGGAAATCCTCACAGATATCATTTCTTTCTAAAAAAAGAACATAGTTGTGAGGATACCGCCTTTTATAGTATCTTTGACAGAAAAGGTAGAATCGAGATCGGCCTGTAATTGACTAATTCTGTACGATCAAGTTGCGTTTTTTTAACAAGCGGTTTAATCATAGCCAGCTTAAAGGTTTTTGGTACATATCCTAATGAAAAAAGATGAATTAATGATATTAAGAAGACGCTCTATGACCTCTGGAAGCATCTCTTTCAGTAGCTTAGTCGGTATAGGGTCTAACATACATGTTGTCGATTTAGATGATTTAACGAGTTTAACGGATTCTTCCTCTTCTATAGCAACAAATTAATACAATTTTTCCTTAGGGAGACTACAATGCACTGCCTGATGCGATACTGTAGTAGACAGTTGCATAGTTATAATTTTCTCCCTGATATTATCAATCTTATAAGTGAAGAAGTTCATAAAGTCATTACTGCTGTGCTACTTGGAAACTTCTGGGCTTGAAGCTTTATTTTTCGTTAGTTTAGCCACCGTTTCAAATAAATACCTAGGGTTTTGTTTATTTTCTTCTAATAGGGTTGAAAAATAAGCAGATCTAGCAGCTTTTAAAGCCTCTCTGTAAGCAATCGAGGTCTCTTTCCATGAAACGCGAAATACCTCTAGTTTTGTTTTCTTCCAGTTGCGCTCCATTTCTCTGGCTGCTCTCTTAAGGGCCAGAGTGTGCTCATTGTACCACGGCGTTGGACTATTTTCTTTAATCTTCTTTAAGCGCAACGGAGCAACTGTGTCTGGAAAAGAGAGAGTTAAAAGTTTCTGTCGCAATATCGAGTTCTTCTAAGCTATCTGGGATGCTGAGATGATGAAACTGATCAGGAAGATTATTAATAAAGCAATCTTTAGTGGTAGAAGTGATAGGTCTAACATATTTGTAACACGGAGTCCGCTTTGCAGCCTTGGCTAAATTAAGTTTACACGAGACTAGATGATGATCTGAGATGTCATCGCTCTGCTGCAGAATTTCAACGGCATCAACATTGATTCCGTGTGATAATATTAGACCTAGAGAATGATTACGACGATGAGTAGGTCCTGACACATGTTGTCTAACTCCAATAGAGTTAAGAATGTCTTTAAATGCCAATCCCACTGCATCTTTTTCGTTATCTACATGTATATTAAAATCACCAATTAGGACTTTATCTGCAGCCAGTGATAGAAAGTCCGCAAATTCTTTGATAAAGTCTGTATGGTGCCCTGGTGGCCTGTATACAGTAGCCAGGACAAATCTCAAATGTGATTTATCATTTACAAACGTGACTCTTCATCTGCCCTAACACAGCTTAGCCAGGCCTCGCCAACTTTTTTTGCGTATTGCGTGGGCGGAGATTATTGAATGAGAAACATTATGATTTCATAAGATCTGGAAAAATCGCGTTGTAGCCTGAACGAGCCGTTCGTTGCAGTTCTTGAAAAGTGGACTCTGTAAAATAAAATATAAATATAATATAAAATAATGCAATATAAAATGGAAAAGCACAACAGGACCCCTTTAAAGCTGGCTCCTCATAACCCAATTGAGTCTTGGCACTTCCACGGCCAGCATCCACTACACTGGACCTCTGGGACTGCCAGTGGGTCTCTTCCAGTTTCCTGCAACACCATCAACAATCCACATGTCAGTTATGAGGGCAGTGACAGCAACACTGACCTTTATCAGTCAGCTTTGTTCCTGAGGTCAGTCAGCTGTGTTTGTCTAGATCTATTAATTCATTCAGAAATACATTACAAATGCAATTCATACATGCAATGACTAAGATACACCTCTTTTATGATGATCATGTTTCAAATTTCTAAATTAAAATTGATTTTAATATTTTCTTTTCTCTTGAACAAACCCACCAGGTTCCAGATAAATCACATTCCAAACTTACATCCAATCAGAAAAAAATAAAAGACGTGTGCCCGGTTTCACAGGCAAGGCTCAAAGGGGTTAGCTCATCCAAAAATAAAAATTCTGCCATCATTTACTCACCATCATGTCGTTCCAAACCCGTAAGACTTCCGTTCATCTTCTGATTACAAATTAAGATCTTTTTGATGAAGTCTGAGAGCTTTCTCCTCCATTGACAGCTATGCAACTAACACTTTGACGCTTCAAAAAGTTCATAAAGAGATTGTAAAACTAATCCATATGAATTGAGCGGTTTAGTCCAAATTTTCTGAAGAGACTATCGCTTTAAATGCTTGAAAAGAGTTACTTTAGGCTTTTATTCACAAGTTGCTCATCAACTCCCACATCAGTTGTGCTAAACGGAAGCTCAAGCATGTTCACTTGATGTGTGAAAACCAATGAGGTTTGATACTTGCCCTTACAAACACCACTGATCATTTCACACATGCTGCTGCTGGGACTCGGGAGACACCCAGAAAAAAAAACAGTCTGACTTTGTTTACCATTGACTAATTTGTTGTCTCCATTAGTTCAGGCATGGATAAGATATACACACAGCACAGGCCAAAAACTTGTGAGCCTCAACTTGGGCAGAGACAGGGTATTTAAAGTTCAAAGGTCAAGAACAGCACCTCAGTGTTACCAGCCCTTCAACACCGTTAGCCTTGTAACTAAAATAGCTTGTGCAGTGTTCATTTACAGGCAACTTAAACAGCTTTGTTCTTCACTGCTGTGCGTGTGTTTAAAGGGGTCCTATTATATCCTTTCACAAAGTCTTGATTTTGTTTTTGGGGTGTACTAGAATATGTTTTCATGCTTGATTGTTCAAAAAACACATTATTTTTCTAATTTTTACATTATTACAGTTCCTCTCTCCCCAGTCTGGTTGAACGTGTCGTTTTTGTTTTCGAAGTCCCTCCTTCCGACATACGAAATGTGCTGTGATTGGTTAGCTGGAACAGTGTGTTGTGATGCGCATAGCTTAGCGTGTATTCAGGAATTGTCCCGCCCCTACATAACCGCGATCTCTACTCAGATGCAAATATTATCGATGGTGTCAATTTCAAACCATTTCAAACCCGATTCAGACCCTGACAATGTTAACGAACAAGAAGATCGTGCAGAACGGATTTCAAGCATGGACTTTGCAAGCTCGGATTTGACAGGGCATTTCAGAGTGGTATGTTTTTTTGTATTTTTCTTATAGAAATCAATTAGGTTCATTCTTGTGTCACGCAGCACATCTGTTCGCTGATGTATGTTTAAATGTGAATAAAAGTCTAAATTAAATCTGTTCATCATATAAAGCGATTGAGTCTCTTCCGAAAATTTGGACTAAGCCGCTCAATTCATATGGATCAGTTTTGCGATCTCTTTATGAATTTTTTGAAGTGTCAAAGTTGTAGTTGCGTAGCTGTCAATGGAGGAACAGAAATCTCTCCGATTTTATTAAAAAGATCTTCATTTCTGTTCTGAAGATGAACGAAAGTCTTGCGCGTTTGGAACGACACAAGGGTGAGTAACTAATGACAGAATTTTCATTTTGGGGTGAACTAACCCTTTAAATCTAGTTCCAGACTAAACTGAATGTTTGAGCTGTTTTAACTGAAAGCAACTTGCACTGGCATATCTTAAAATATGTCCGTGCCATTGTTTTGTCTCAAGATGCACACCAGTAATGTTTTTTTCTTCTAAGGCACATTTATAAAAGCTACTTAAAAGTCCTAATTTAACTAAGGCCTAATCCTGGCTTAATCTAAGCCCTGTTTGTGAAACCAGGCCTTGAGGTATAAGACAGTGAGAACGTCTTTTATGAGGAAATGAAATGCTTATTACTGATAATCATGTAATTGAATCAGAAACAACGGTATAATGGTCTGTCTTAGAATGGTCTCTTCCTCTATGAATCTTCAAGGAAAAGACTTCTGCTTTGTTGGGAAACAAACTTCTGACCTTAAAAACTGAGGGAGGCCTTCACAGGAAAGAGCCTAGTTGACATTTCAGGCCTGCGCTGTCTTCGCGTCCAGGCGCAGGTCCTTCATCAGATCTGGATACGGCCTGGATCCGGCGGACTGCGGTAAACCTCGGGATAAACAGAGAGACTAATATTAGCGTAGATGCCATTCTTCTTATGATGTAACGAGTACATCAGGATTTATGGGAAGCGTTCCCGATTCCGGCTGACCTAATCTATGCAGCCTAACCTTGAATTATAAAAGTCTATAATGTGTTATGTGTATGCTAGGTCAAAGAGATGTGTTTTTAGTCTAGCTTTGAACTGACAGAGTGTGTCTGCTTCCCGGACGATGTTAAGAAGCCTGTTCCAAAGTTTTAGTGCTAAATAGGAACAGGATCTACCACCAGCAGTCGATTTTGATATTCTAGGTATTATCAACTGGTCGGAATTTTGAGATCGCAATAGACGTGAAGGACTATAATGCGTTAAGAGCTTGCTCAAGTACTGCGGAGCTAAACCATTTAGTGCTTTGTAAGTAATCAGCATTATTTTAAAATTTATGCGATGTTTAATAGGGAGCCAGTGCAGTGTTGACAGAACTGAGCTAATATGGTCATACTTCCTGGTTCTGGTAAGAACTCGAGCTGCTGCGTTTTGGACCAGCTGTAATTTGTTTATTAAGCGTGCAGGGCAACCACCCAATAGAGCATTACAATAATCTAGCTTTGAGGTCATGAACACATGGACTAATTGTTCCGCATTTGTCAATGAGAGCATATGACGTAATTTAGATATATTTTTAAGATGGAAAAATGCGGTTTTACAGATACTAAACACGTGACTTGCAAATGAAAGATTGGTATCAAAGAGCACACCCAGGTTCCTAACCGACGACGAAGACTTAACAGAGCAGCCATCATGTGTTAGACAGTATTCTAGATTATTACGTGAGGATGTTTTTTGTCCAATAATTAGAATCTCTGTTTTTTCAGAATTAAGTAGTAGGAAATTACTAGTCATCCAATTTTTTATATCACCTATGCATTCCGTTAATTTTGTGAATTGGTAAGTTTCGTCAGGGCGTGAAGAAATATAGAGCTGAGTATCATCAGCATAACAGTGAAAACTAATTCCATGCATCCTACTGATATCTCCCAAGGGTAGCATGTACAGAGTGAAAAGCAACGGTCCTAGTACTGAGCCTTGTGGTACGCCATACTGAACTTGTGATCGATGAGACATCTCTTCATTTACTGCTAAAAACCGATAACGGTCAGATAATTATGATGTAAACCATGTTAATGCAATTCCACTAATGCCAACATAATTTTCGAGTCTATTTAAAAGAATGTTGTGGTCAATAGTAGCAAATGCAGCACTAAGATCGAGTAACACTAATAGAGAGATACAACCACGATCGGATGATAAGAGCAAATCAATTGTGACTCTGATGAGAGCAGTCTCAGTACTATGGTACGGTCTAAATCCTGACTGGAAATCCTCCAGATATAATTTCTTTCTAAAAAGGAACATAGTTGTGAGGATACTGCTTTTTCTAATATCGTTGACAGAAAAGGTAGAATCGAGATCGGCCTGTAATTGACTAATTCTGTACGATCAAGTTGCGTTTTTTTAACAAGCGGTTTAATCATAGCCAGCTTAAAGGTTTTTGGTACGTATCCTAGAGACAAAGACGAATTAATGATATTAAGAAGAGGATCTATGACCTCTGGAAGCATCTCTTTCAGTAGCTTAGTCGGTATAGGGTCTAACATACATGTTGTCGATTTAGATGATTTAATGAATTCTGCCTCTTCTATAGCAACGAATGAATAAATTTTTTCCTTAGGGAGACTACGATGCACTGCCTGATGTGATACTGTAGTAGACGGTTGCATAGTTATAATTTTCTCCCTGATATTATCAATCTTATAAGTGAAGAAGTTCATAAAGTCATTACTGCTGTGCTACTTGGAAACTTCTGGGCTTGAAGCTTTATTTTTCATTATTTTAGCCACTGTTTCAAATAAATACCAAGGGTTTTGTTTATTTTCTTCTAATAGGGTTGAAAAATAAGCAGATCTAGCAGCTTTTAAAGCCTCTCTGTATGCAATCGAGGTCTCTTTCCATGAAACGCGAAATACCTCTAGTTTTGTTTTCTTCCAGTTGCGCTCCATTTCTCTGGCTGCTCTCTTAAGGGCCTGAGTGTGCTCATTGTACCACGGCGTTGGACTATTTTATTTAATCTTCTTTAAGCGCAACGGAGCAACTGTGTCTGGAAAAGAGAGAGTTATAAGTTTCTGTCGCAATATCGAGTTCTTCTAAGCTATCTGGGATGCTGAGATGATGAAACTGATCAGGAAGATTATTAATAAAGCAATCTTTAGTGGTAGAAGTGATAGGTCTAACATATTTGTAACACGGAGTCCGCTTTGCAGCCTTGGCTAAATGAAGTTTACACGAGACTAGATAATGATCTGAGATGTCATCGCTCTGCTGCAGAATTTCAACGGCATCAACATTGATTCCGTGTGATAATATTAGACCTAGAGAATGATTACGACTATGAGTAGGTCCTGACACATGTTGTCTAACTCCAATAGAGTTAAGAATGGAATTTAGATATATTTTTAAGATGGAAAAATGCGATTTTACAGATATTAGACACATGACTTTCAAATGAACGATTGGTATCAAAGAGCACACCCAGGTTCCTAACCGACGACAAAGACTTGACAGAGCAGCCATCGAGTGTTAGACAGTATTCTAGATTATTACGTGAGGAAGTTTTTTGTCCAATAATTAGAATTTCTGTTTTTTCAGAAGAAATATAGAGCTCAATATCATCAGCATAACAGTGAAAACTAATTCCATGCTTCCTAATGATATCTCCCAAGGGTAGCATGTACAGAGTGAAAAGCAACGGTACTGAGCTTTGTGGTACGCCATACTGAACTTGTGATCGATGAGACATCTCTTCATTTACTGCTACAAACCGATAACGGTCAGATAATTATGATGTAAACCATGTTAATGCAATTCCACTAATGCCAACATAATTTTCGAGTCTATTTAAAAGAATGTTGTGGTCAATGGTGTCAAATGCAGCACTAAGATCGAGTAACACTAATAGAGAGATACAACCACGATCGGATGATAAGAGCAAATCAATTGTGACTCTGATGAGAGCAGTCTCAGTATGGTACGGTCTAAATCCGGACTGGAAATCCTCGCAGATATCATTTCTTTCTAAAAAAGAGCATAGTTGTGAGTATACCGCCTTTTCTAGTATCTTTGACAGAAAAGGTAGAATCGAGATCGGCCTGTAATTCACTAATTCTGTACGATCAAGTTGCGTTTTTCTAACAAGCGGTTTAATCATAGCCAGCTTAAAGGTTTTTGGTACGTATCCTAAAGATGAATTAATGATATTAAGAAGAGGATCTATGACCTCTGGAAGCATCTCTTTCAGTAGCTTAGTCGGAATAGGGTCTAACATACATGTTGTCAATTTAGATGATTTAACGAGTTTAACGAATTCTGCCTCTTCTATAGCAACGATTGAATACATTTTTTCCTCAGGGAGACTACAATGCACTGCCTGATGCGATACTGTAGTAGACGGTTACATAGTTATAATTTTCTCCCTGATATTATCAATCTTATAAGTGAAGAAGTTCATAAAGTCATTACTGCTGTGCTACTTGGAAACTTCTGGGCTTGAAGCTTTATTTTTCGTTAGTTTAGCCACTGTTTCAAATAAATACCTAGGGTTTTGTTTATTTTCTTCTAATAGGGTTGAAAAATAAGCAGATCTAGCAGCTTTTAAGGCCTCTCTGTATGCAATCGAGCTCTCTTTCCATGAAACGCGAAATACCTCTAGTTTTGTTTTCTTCCAGTTGCGCTCCATTTTTCTGGCTGCTCTCTTAAGGGCCAGAGTGTGCTCATTGTACCACGGCGTTGGACTATTTTATTTAATCTTCTTTAAGCGCAACGGAGCAACTGTGTCTGGAAAAGAGAGAGTTATAAGTTTCTGTCGCAATATCGAGTTCTTCTAAGCTATCTGGGATGCTGAGATGATGAAACTGATCAGGAAGATTATTAATAAAGCAATCTTTAGCGGTAGAAGTGATAGGTCTAACATATTTATAACACGGAGTCCGCTTTGCAGCCTTGGCTAAATGAAGTTTACACGAGACTAGATAATGATCTGAGATGTCATCGCTCTGCTGCAGAATTTCAACGGCATCAACATTGATTCCGTGTGATAATATTAGACCTAGAGAATGATTACGACGATGAGTAGGTCCTGACACATGTTGTCTAACTCCAATAGAGTTAAGAATGTCTTTAAATGCCAATCCCACTGCATCTTTTTCGTTATCTACATGTATATTAAAATCACCAATTAGGACTTTATCTGCAGCCAGTGATAGAAAGTCCGCAAATTCTTTGATAAAGTCTGTATGGTGCCCTGGTGGCCTGTATACAGTAGCCAGGACAAATCTCAAATGTGATTTATCATTTACAAACGTGACTCTTCATCTGCCCTAACACAGCTTAGCCAGGCCTCGCCAACTTTTTTTGCGTATTGCGTGGGCGGAGATTATTGAATGAGAAACATTATGATTTCATAAGATCTGGAAAAATCGCGTTGTAGCCTGAACGAGCCGTTCGTTGCAGTTCTTGAAAAGTGGACTCTGTAAAATAAAATATAAATATAATATAAAATAATGCAATATAAAATGGAAAAGCACAACAGGACCCCTTTAAAGCTGGCTCCTCATAACCCAATTGAGTCTTGGCACTTCCACGGCCAGCATCCACTACACTGGACCTCTGGGACTGCCAGTGGGTCTCTTCCAGTTTCCTGCAACACCATCAACAATCCACATGTCAGTTATGAGGGCAGTGACAGCAACACTGACCTTTATCAGTCAGCTTTGTTCCTGAGGTCAGTCAGCTGTGTTTGTCTAGATCTATTAATTCATTCAGAAATACATTACAAATGCAATTCATACATGCAATGACTAAGATACACCTCTTTTATGATGATCATGTTTCAAATTTCTATGTGTCAAATTTCTATGAATGCAGCTCATATTGCTCTCCAGAGCCTGTTTGTCCGCTTTCTTTTCATCCAGTTCCTCCAAAACCTTGTACGGACGCTGGAAAAGCCACAACTTAAGTCAATGTGCTTTGTACAGCATTTCACATATATAACTGCTAAAGGTTTTCTGTAAGGGGTTGAGTTGGGCAAAGGTTTAAGTACAAATTAACCATGGCATGTGTCTCAGTAAATTTTACTAGGGATGCACCGATATGAAAACTTTGGCCGATAACCGATAACTCTTTAAATTTGAAGGCCGATAACCGATAAATTGGCTGATAAAGTTCAAATTTGTATAGAATTTTTTGAGAGCCTGATTACAAAAACAAAAGTCTCACTATTAAAATCCATGTCCCAAGCACACAATTATAATAATGTTCTCATTATAATTTTATGTAGCCTATATGACTTGCACTGCACATGTTGAACTTAACTGTATTTCCCTTTTTGAAGTGATTTCAATCATATTTTAAGCAATTCAAAACCATCATAGCGAACAAAATCCACTCACAACTCTAAACGGCAGAATTTTTGTCCAATTTTTGTCCATCGCGTTTTTGTCCATCACGATTAATCGTTGCCCAGCACTAATTTAAATATAATACATTTTCATTTAATTGCAATTAGGATGCAATTAAGTGTCTGGCAACATTACATTTAGTTCCCACTTAAGTATGTTATTTCCGTATAAGGAGTTTTTTTTTTTAAAGGGGTCATATGATGCGATTTCTTGTTTCCTTTTTCTTTAGTGTGTTATGTAGCTGTGCAAGTATAAGATCTGCAGAGTTACAAAGCTCAAAGTGTCAAACCTTAAGAGATGTGCTTTAAAAAAGTTAAGACTCAGCCACGCCTTCCTAAAATGCTTCGTTCAAACACTCCCCAACAAATCTACGTCAGTGTGTGGGGGCAGAGTTTCGTAACACCGCCCAAATGTATACCCAAAGAAAGAAGGCGTAACTCTTATTCTCTCTGTATTATTGTTGCCGCCGGTGTTTTTCGTTGCAAAAGCATAAATTGGTCAGATTTTGATCAGAAGCGAAAGTAGAACACAGTGGTTAAGCTTTATTTACAACACTGTTTCAGAACAGTACAACTAAAATTTTCGATTGTGTGCTGCGTATTTTTTGGAGGACTATTTCCAGAACCTGGGAGAGTACAAGGTCGACTGTGCACAAAGGCTGATTCTAAAAAGTGGCGCAATTCCATATTAGTGAGTACATTCTGGTGCTTCTGACTCACAGACACAGCCTGTAAGTATGTTTTAGTGTTAAGTAAAGTAATGTTTTAATTTTAAGAATTTGCTACTGACTATTCAAACGCAAGTTTTGAGCAGTATAGTCAGAGTAGCACTTGCTTGTCGCTTCTACGATCACAAATGCAGACAGTTTTACGTTTACATAGTCTTTTAGGCTGACATTATCATCTTTCATTATTACTTTGGGAGCTGATGTTCCAAATATGGTAAGGAGCGTGACATTTCTGTCACACGCTTAAGGTTTTTGGGCCAATCACAATGCTCTGGATCACTGGCCAATCAGAGTACTCCGCCCTTTTCAGAACGATGAGCTTTATAAAAATCAACGCGTTTCAGAAAGGCGTTGGCATAGAGGAGCAACAATAATGTACAGTAATTACTTTTTTTAACCTAAAACCAGGTAAACACATTGCATTAAACCAAATACACAAAATAATGTGCTTTTTAGAATCATAGATCATATGACCCCTTTAATTATATGCTAAAGTGTACTTCTTTTTCAAAAGGGTAATAATTTAATATCACTGCGTATTAAAATCAGTAACTGAGTCTGAATGTACTGTAAATGCCCCTGTTTCTCGATGAACACAAGCTATGCTGCTCTCACTCACGTCGATGTGGATCTGTTTCTCGCTGTGTTCCTCCATAAGGCGTCTGGATGTGCTGTGGAGTCTCTCGTTGTCGGCCTGCGGCTGCAGTAAGACTCCCTTCACATCACTCGCCACATCAGTGTTCTGCAGCAAAACACACATTTCACAACATAACATACACACAGAGGACATTTTCACCGATCTGTCGGAGATCGGGAGACTCGGCTTCATTTCAGTTTCAACATAGTGTCGGCCCAGATCCGGCCCACACCTGGGCCGTGTGGAATCCACGAGTACCAGATGTGGGCCGGATCTGGGCCGACACTATGTTGCTGTCTGGGTTGCAACTTTGTCTCAAATGTTTCTTAAAATGTCTTAAGAAGAATAAATATAGACTCTTTTCATCTCTGTTTAATCTCTGTCCCTGTCTGTCATGTACCTTAATCCTGTCCCGGTGTTCCTGGTTCTTGATGTGAGTGGTCTTGTCCTCCGGTGGTTTGTAGTAACTCTTGGGCAACTGACTGACCTCCTGGTGACCTTCTGTCTGCTATTAAACCTGACCCTGACGAGAACTCTCATCCTGACCTGAACTCTGAACCTAATCCTGACCTGGACTCTGAACCTGACCTGAACCTGATCCTGACCTGAACTCTGAACCTGACCCTGAACTCTGAACCTGATCCTGATCTGAACTCTGATCTTGACCTGAACTCTGAACCTGATCCTGACCTGAACTCTGATCCTGACCTGAACTTTGAACCTGACCTGAAATCTGAACCTGACCCTGGCCTGAACTCTGACCCTGGCCTGAACTCTGAACCTGACCTGAACTCTGAACCTGATTCTGACCTGAACTCTGAACCTGACCTGAACTCTGAACCTGATCCTGGCCTGAACTCTGACCCTGGCCTGAACTCTGAACCTGACCTGAACTCTGAACCTGATTCTGACCTGAACTCTGAACCTGACCTGAACTCTGAACCTGATCCTGGCCTGATCTTTGAAAGTGCGCCACTGCTTTGCTGATCTCTAAACCTGATTCTGACCTGAACTCTGAACCTGACCTGAACTCTGAACCTGATCCTGGCCTGATCTTTGGACGAGCGCCGCTGCTTTGCTGAACTCTACTGCCTCCTGCTGTTCCTCCATCCTCAACCATAACCCTGAGGCTGTTTAACTACAGGTGAATCGTAAAGAAAAAAATGAATATAATGTTAAGGAAAAATAATAACCCAATGCTAGGGTATTAAAACAACAGGGCTGAGCGATATATCGGTTATTGTGATTTATTAGTTACTAGTGCAAAATGCCCGTGCAAAATCAGTTTTTAAGTGTGTTTTTAGTAATTGTTGGTTTGGTGTGTTTGAGTGCACATTGTAACACTTACACAGCAAAAGTTCAGTGACATTTTTATTTGTGCATGTAAGAAAGCACAACGTGAACTCCGAGAAAACGCTATGCTTGAGCAAACAGTTTGTGAATAGGCAACTACAAATGATGCCCGTGAAAGAGACTGTGAACACATTGAAAAGGATATGTTTAGTTGGTGAATAGCATTTACACAGCAGCGATAACGTTAAGCGCACCAGAATAAAATATAATATTCAGAAGTAAACAGCATAGCTGACTTATAGATTCAGTTTACATCCACAAATGAATAAGCACGTCGATTCAGGGAGCAGTGCAAAGTGCCCGTGCAAAATCAGTTTTTGTGAGCTGATCGCCGTCAAAAAAGTTCAGGAGATATTTCTTAGTGATGGCTGATTTCAACAGTTTCAATATGATAAAAAATATCTTTATTGATTCAATGGATTAATTGCATTTTGGGGAAAAAGTGTCATGAATTTATTGCATTTTTGGGGGAAAATAATCCGTTTTTATAATAAGTCTTTGAAAATCAAAATCTGGATTTGAATTTTTTATGTTATTATAACTTAAAGATGCTATGTGAAAGTTTGAAACAGAAAATAGTGGTTTTCATCTTGCCACTTTCTTGGTAAAGAAAACACATTTTTACTCAAATTAATCAAAATGGATTTATCACGTTCTGGAACCAAACTATAATCTTCAGAAGTAAACAGTGTAGCTGACTGAGTGTTTATATCAGAATGTTTATTTTTAAACCACAACCTTCTAAAAATGATATATTTAACGATATCTTTTGCATTTCTCATCCAAACAACGTCAAACTTGGCACTGCACTTACTCGTGCCCGTGGCAAGACACCTGTCGAGTTTGAAATCCATCGGACTAACGGTTCGAGAGATATGTGGTTAACACACACACACACAGACACACAGACAGACAGACAGACAGACAGACGTTTCTGTAATTTATAGATAGACTAGTGCAAAAAATGCCCGTGCAAAATCAGTTTTTGTGTGTGTTTTTAGTAATTGTTGGTTTGGTGTGTGCTCATTGTTATAATTACACAGCAAAAGTTCAGTGACATTTTTATTTGTGCTTGGTAGAAAGCACACAGTGAACTCCGAGAAAAAGCTATGCTTGAGCAAACAGTTTGTGAATAGGCTACTACAAATGATGCCCGTGAAAGAGACTGTGAACGCATTGAATAGGATATGTTTAGCTGGTGAATAGCATAGGCTACTATTACACAGCAGCGATAACGTTAAGCGCACCAGAATGAAATATAATATCCAGAAATAAACAGCATAGCTGACTTACAGATTCAGTTTACATCCACAAATGAATAAGCGCGTCGATTCAGGGAGCAGTGCAAAGTGCCCGTGCAAAATCAGTTTTTGTGAGCTGATCGCCGTCAAAAAAGTTCAGGAGATATTTCTTGCGATGGCAATATGATCAAAAATAACTTTATATTGATTAAATGGATTAATTGCATTTTGAAAAAAAAAGTCATGAATTTATTGCATTTTTGGGAAAAAATAATCCGTTTTTATAATAAATCTTTGAAAATCAAAATCTGGATTTGAATTTTTTATGTTATTATAACCTAAAGATGCTATGTGAAAGTTTGAAACAGAAAATAGTGGTTTTCACACCTTCTTTAGTGGTTATCTCACAATCGAGAGATATGCGAATAACACACAGACAGACGTTTCTGTAATTTATAGATAGATGGATTTATCATGTTCTGGAACCAAACTATAATATTCAGAAGTAAACAGTGTAGCTGACTGAGTGTTTATGTCAGAATGTTTATTTTTAAACCACAACCTTCTTGGGGCTTCTTTGACTGAAACAACCCTCAGTGTCAGAATGTTTATTTTTAAACCACAACCTTCTTGGGGCTTCTTTGACTGAAACAACCCTCAGTGTCAGAATGTTTATTTTTAAACCACAACCTTCTTGGGGCTTCTTTGACTGAAACAACCCTCAGTGTCAGAATGTTTATTTTTAAACCACAACCTTCTAAAAATGATATATTTAACGATATCTTTTGCATTTCTCATGCAAACAACGTCAAACTTGGCACTGCACTTACTCGTGCCCGTGGCGAGACACCTGTCGAGTTTGAAATCCATCGGACTAACGGTTCGAGAGATATGCGGTTAACAGACACACACACATACAGACAGACACACAGACAGACAGACGTTTCTGTAATTTATATATAGATATTATAATATAAATGTTTAAACATGGAAATGTTTAAAATGGTTAAAAAAAATATATATAAAAAAATAAACTCTTCTGCTCACCAAGCAGTGAGCTTTTGATTAAGCAGGTTTTTTTGATAAAAAAATACAGTACAAATAGTAATATTGTAAAATATTAATTTCCCATGGAAAAACATTGTGACAGGTCTAAAATATAAACACTTATAATATGTTTCCCAGACAGCAACATAGTGTCGGCCCAGATCCGGCCCTAATCTGGTACGCATGTATCAGATGTGGCTTGGATCTGGGCCGACACTATGTTGATGTCAGGGTCACCATAGTGAATCACGGTAAGGCCGTGTGTCCACCAAAGCGTTTTTTCACGCGGCTGGCGTGTTTTTTCAATTGTTTTCAATGGGAGCGCCGCGTTTTTAAAACACCATGAGCGTAGCGAGGCGCTGAGCGTTTTTTTCATGCTGAAGCACCGAGCGCTCTGCGTTTTTTACAGGTCGCCGAGAGTTGAAGAAAGTTTAACTTTGGGTAAAACGCAGCGCTCGTCACTGTCACTTTTTACCCAACCATCCAATCACAATAGAGGAGGGGCGGGACTAATACCACACCGACCAACCGCCACATTCTGCTTGTACAACGTCAACAGATGACAACAACAAGCATAATAACGGAACAAAATCATTTAAAACAAGAGCCAGAGAATTTTAATATAGAATCAACACAGAAACAAAATATGTGTGAAATGAGATACTAGTAACACTTTCGTGGATATTCCGTATCATAACGAGCAACATGTCTCAACTGAAAGAAAAGCGCTCTCAAGCGCTCACAGCTAGGCATTTTCAGCAGAGCGCCTAGCGTTTTCAGCTGGCTAAAAATGCTTTGGTGGACACACGGCCTAAGACAAAAACATGTTTTGGAGGAAGGATTGATGATGTATTGACTCATTATTTAAATGTTGTTACATAGTACCTTCAAATATATTCTCCTATCCCAATTAGATTGATTGCGTTGAAAAGTGTACAGTGTGTCATGGCTCAATCAATACATTGCTCTGTTTGTTTGAGCATCTCGACATTGGTTGCTCAGTCACCGGCATGAGTTTAGGCTGGACTATCTATTTGACTGACACAAATGACACACTTCACCTTCTACAACAATAGAAGTCTAGGGGAAGTTCTGTTTAGATAATTACATAAACTGTACTGATAAAAACAGCCTTTAGAGGAACTTGACTATCATATAATCTGATAACCCTAAACTGTGTTTTTAAAGAGAGGGTTAGAGGAAAGGTTAGGTTGGATTATTTTCTCTCATACCTTCTCTTCATCTTCTAGAAGACTGTCCCAAAGAGTATAGAAGTACCAAGAGGCGAAACTCAATAGAACGTTCCATTGCAACAAACGCACCCATGCGCAGAGCTGCAGCTCCGCCATCTTGGACTGAACGCAACACAGCTGTCATAGAATTGAACGATAACCGGTTCAAATTCAAAAGCGGTTAAATGAACTAAATAGTAGTTTCTAGTTTTTAATATCTCTATAGCAGACATCCCATATGTCTCCCGGAAGTTCCGGGAGTCTCCCGCATATTGATAGCGGCTCCCTGATGCCCGCAAATTAGGCTAAAATCTCCCGGAATCTAGAGCGAGCGAGTGAGCAAGAGCGCGCAGCTCCAAACCGTGTAACGTTAGAGCACACGGCAGGAGCGAGATATCAACATATCAACCTATGTGGAACACAACTTCTTCAGATTTTTTGCTTTCATTTTCTTGCAGTTCTAGAGTAAAATATTTTGTAATATATATATATATATTTTATATAAAATATAAATAATTATATTTTTAAATTTGTACATTTTAATAAACTCAAACTTATATAACTTTTTTCTGTTTCACTTTCATAATTTATTTCACTTCAACAATAATCTGACAAATGTCTTCTTTAAAACAAGACCAACCATAGGTCTATATTCCAAAGCATTCTTGAATTACAACCATTTAAGTTTGGATAGTGATTTTCATGTTTATGCGGAAAAAAGGTGACAGTTAAAGGGTTAATTTAGTGATAACAATGAATTAATAAAGCGGTCATTTGCCAGGTTAGGTGTTCATATATCTCTGAAAGTATGCGATTTAAAAAGCCCACTTCGAGTCTTGACAATTTCGACCAAATACATACAAAACGTTAGCAAACTGTTACTGCGGTTATGGGATAGCTTACATTAACGTTACAGCACCTGTTATCGTTGACGTTAGCTCACTTTAAAGTTAATAAAAACCTTTTCTACTTTACCTTTCTGGATCTTTGGGGAATCTATGAAATGCTAGTTGATTGGTTGTAGACTGGTAGTTGTTGCAGTTGATGGCAGAACACTGTTTTCTTTGTCTCCAATTATTTCCAGACATAATATTAATGCTGTATACGGTAGTTGTGCTAACGGTAAAGCCGTTGGTTCAGTCCAAAATGGCGGCCGCGCTACCGAAGCGCCACCTAGTGGCTGTTGTCAAAACTGCAACGGAGTTTCGCCTCTTGGTACTTCTATACTCTTTGACTGTCCACAAGAGTCCTCAGATGAATCAGCTGCTCCAGCACATGGTCAGGAATCTGCCGCTCTCCTGCAGACGTCACAAACAAAAAGTCAGAAACATACTTATACAAGCATATTAACAAAAAGTAACTTGCCTGTGAATAAAAATTGGGACCCACTTCATATTAAGTGTATTTAACTAGTACTAACTATGCACTTATTGTGTACATTTTTACATTGACCTTGAATTTTTATAAAAATACCTGCATGTAATTACAGCTGTAGTTAATTTCTGTAATCACATCTATAATTACACTGTTAACCTTCGCTTACACCTTAACCCACACTTAAACCTAGCCTGGCTCTTTTTCCTTCAGTACTCCGTCTTGGTTTGCGGTATATTCGTGGGTTTTCTCCGGCCAAATTTTTACCGGTCCAATCAGCGAACAGAGGGAGTTGCTCAGAACGATGACGTTAAGGTCGTGCGCTAGTTTGAGTTGTACGGTTACGTCACGACCAAACATTAGCGATTGGTTATGACAGATCCAGAGTGGCTCTGGGCAGATCCAATAGTTTTAAACTTCAACAGAATACCCGCCTTCAAGGAAGTTAACGCTTGTCAATGGAGTGGCCAGACTCTCTGAACAAATGAAATGTACGAGAGTCTGGTAGGACCAGGCTAACTTAAACCTACCCTTACCACCAAACCTGTCCCTAACCTTACCCGTATCCACCTCAATAGCAGCACAAGTGTTTTGCAATACAACATCAATGCTGTAATTACATTGTACCTAACAAATATTTTTTGATGCAAGTACATTGTAGTTAATATAAAGTGGGACCGATGGATATTTGATTGATTTGCAGGTGTAAAATGCAGATGTTTTATATTAAAGGGGCTTTATATAGAGTTCAGAAACCCTTGTCATTAGCCGGTGGCTTTTAAGTGAAAAGTCAATTGTTTTTATTATTGTTGTTTTGGACCCCATTGACTTCCATTGAATGGAAAAAACTCTCTTCAAAATATCTTGTTTTCCATAGATAAAGAAAGCCATACAGGTTTGGAATGACATGATGGTGAGTAAATAATGACAGAACTATCCTTTTAATCCCAGACACCTACGTAGGGTCGGCCCAGATCCGGGCCACATCTGGTACATGTGGATTCAATGTGGGCCGGATCTGGGCCGACACTATGTTGCTGTCTGTGATAAAACTTGTTTTAACATCAGCATCTTTTCAAGCAATAAGCCTCTTTCTATAAATGCCTCTGAATTATAAATGTGATTAGAATTATTATTGAATAATATAGAAATAAAGCAGGATGTTGTCGGTTGAGACCCTGCTGTGTATGTCGTACCCATTGCAGTGAGGAGATCCTGCAGATGTTGAATCTGGGTCCGATCAGCCTTGTTTGCTTCCAGCTGTCCTACACGGGTCTCCAGACTCTCGTGCCTGTCTCTCAGTCTGTCCACCTCCTTCAGAGCCTCTAAGGTCTCCGGGTAGCGCTCGGCCCCAACGCTGACCCGGCCCGTCGCAGCGTACAGAGCCTCGCAACCCCCTGTAACCCCTGGGAACGCAAGAGGGAATGTCATTTACAAAAGCACAGTTCATGCTACCTGAGGCTGAGATGAATGTCTTCGTTTTTGGCCTCAGTTTCTGTTTGTAGATGTTGGTTATGCATTCACATTTAGCAAATCATTCATTCAGGTCTATGTTTGCCTCAACTGCAGCTGCCGCCTGCTCTGACAAAACAAGAACCTATGAGATTTAGGATGGTTGTGAAAGGTTACTGGCTTCTGAAAGCTACAGGACACACTAAATTGACTTTGCGCTGTGTGTTGAGTGATTACGGCTGTGTGTTGAGTGATTACGGCTGTGTGTTGAGTGATTACGGCTGTGTGTTGAGTGATTACGGCTGTGTGTTGAGTGATTACGGCTGTGTGTTGAGTGATTACGGCTGTGTGTTGAGTGATTACGGCTGTGTGTTGAGTGATTACGGCTGTGTGTTGAGTGATCACGGCTGGACCTGCCTCTTGGGTCTTCTGCCTCTCGCTGATGAATGCGGTCTGCGTAATTTCCCATGTGACGCTGTGTGAGCTCCTCTGGAACAGGGTACTGGGCCAACTTGTCCTTCAGCACTTCCTGAGAGAGAGGAAAAATGTAATTCGGCATTTTTTTTAATAAACATGACACAATAATTATCCGACCACATAAAGTCCTTGTTATTGTTTCAGCACAAATCTCGATCATCAGGAACAGTTACCCTAAAGTGGAAAACTCTGACGACACTAACCCTAACATTTACATGAACCCCGCCCCCGGGAACGCGATTTATAGATTATCATGACAGAATATGCTAATCAATGACTAGATTAGAAGATAACTACACATAAGCTACATAAATTCACCAACTAATCATTCAGAAATGTTGTCAACATGTTGTCTTCTTGAGTCTCTTCATCTTTGTCTGACTGCGGTTTGAACATAAAAGGCTAAAAGTGTTTTTAAATATTCAGTGCGTGTCTGTGTGAGGTAATCGAAGATGCTCGCACGGCGCGTTTTTGCTCACCCTCAAAAAGTGACAATTTTAATATGCTATAAAAAATATCTGTGGGGTATTTTGTGCACTCTGGGGACATCAGAGACTTATTTTACATCTTGTGAAAAGGACATTATCGGACCGCTTTAATACTTTTATTTCAAAAGGACTTTCAACAGGAATCGGCGTGATCTGGAGATCGCATGAGGGATGTGAAGTGACTTCTGTGTACAAGAGGCTTCATACATTGGCACACTTTTGACAGTGGACTTTCTTTGGTTGTGAAATTTCATGAGGGTGAATTTGAAAAGTTTGGTTGAACTATTCCTTACTCACCAGGGTGTTGTCCAGATCTTGCAGTCGGTTGCAATACCGCTCCAATACGGGCACAAGACGGTCAACCAGCTTATTCATGTTCAGCTGAGGATGACAACATGTTATCAAGTGCTGAATATAAGTGTGTGTGTGTGTGTGTGTGTGTGTGTGTGTGTGTGTGTTCACCTGGCTGAGCTGACCATTCGCCGCATTAACTTCCAGTCTCAGAGCATGTCTGAAGTCTCTGAGCACCTGAACTTCCTTTCTCAGAACATGTATGAACTGTAGTAGCACCTGAATTTCATATCTCAGATCATTTCTGGACTCTGAGAGCGACTGAACTTTCAGTCTCAGAACATTTCTGGACTCTATGTGCCCCTGAACTTCCTGTATCATAACATCTCTGGACTCTGTGAGCACCTTAGCTTTCTTTCTCAGATCATCTCTGGACTTTATGGCCGCCTCGACTTCCTTCAGCAGGTCTTGGATTGAGTCCATAAACTGAGGAGGAAACAGTTTTTGAAGATTTACTTGGTTTAATTGCATACCTCTCATACAGTAACTGGGAAACCAACACACTCTTCAGAGAAAAAGCCCATAATGCCATGACGGCACACAGCCCTGGGAATCACACTTGAATCAAACAGGATGTGGCATCGCTGTCTGCTCCCTTTCTGAAATGTTTGCGTAAGCCCTGATGTCTAACCTGTGTTACTCTAGTGCTGTTTGCTTCCCTGTGAGGCTCTGTTAGATGGACACATTTATCTTGGATGTAACTTTATTAAACTGAAGGGACGACTAGCGTACAGAGTATGGAAGCTTTTGATTCCACCACAGAATAAGAAATAAAAAAGGTAACTGTGATTTTTAATCTCACAATTCTGATTTTTGACACAATTGTGAGTTTATTTCTCGCCATTGTGAGTTATAAAGTCAGAATTAAGAGACATAAACTCAATTCTAAGAAGTACTGAAGTCTTTCTTCCCCTCAGAATTGCACTTTTGAACTCACAATTGCGAGTTTATATCTCACAAGAAGTCAGAATTGTGAGTTATAAAGTCAGAAATGCGAGTACATATCTTTTTTTCCATCAGAATTGACCTTTGCGAGTTTATATGCAAGAAAAAAAGTCTGAAATTGCAAGATAAAAAGTCAGAATTGCGAAATATAAACTCTCAATTGCGGGAATACTGACTTTATGTCTCGCAATTCTGACTTTATAACTTGCAATTGTGAGTTTATTTCTCACAATTGTGAGGGGAAAGAGATAAAAAGTCGCAATTATCTTTTGAATTGTTTTATTCAGTGGAGGAAGTGTAGATGTGTAGATGACAAACATGAATTAGATTATTATACTGACTATCAAGACAGTTACTGACTGTTCAATCCTTCCTTGTCAATGAAAATAAAACTCTAGCAAAAAGAACAAGCTATTAACATGTTTTTGGACAGTACAAGAGTTATACAGTGTTTGTGGACACATAGCATGAAAATATGATTATGTTTTTAGATGGTATTACCATGTTTTTGAGCATATGCCATGGTAATATATGGGTGGGTATATGAAGAGTTCAGATGCAAAAGCCTCTAAATGCCATCTGAAATTTTCTTATAGAATGATCATTTTTATCAAGCTTGTATATTTAAGTTCAGTAATTTCACTTAAATGACAATTAATAAGTAATCTTCATTGCCATTTAAGTGAAATAATTGAATTTAAATATACAAGCTTGATAAAAATGATCATTCTATAAGAAAATTTCAGATGGGATTTCAGGAGGGACCATGGTTTTGTAAAGCACACACTTCTAGTTCACAGTAACGTTACTAGTTTTTGTAAGTTTCCTCCTTTCTCTTACCTGGTTTGACCCTACGTCCTCGTTCCCCTGGGCGATGGAAAGAGCTTTCAGCGCCCGCACTCTCTCCTCCAACACCCGATGCGAGCTCGACGGCTCCGGCAGGGAGGCTGGGATCTGCAGGTGTTCCAGGATGGAGTTTAGCAAAGGGCGCAGGGCCCTGAAATCGACCGTTCTGACATCAAATATAACTGAGAGATCCATCAGCTTCTGCGAGCTTTTGCTGAGAGCTTTGCTCTGTTTACTATTGTTTGCTCTGTTTCCGCTTATTGTTGTGAGCGGAGCCGGAGGCGTCTTTGGGTGCTTAGCAACCGATTGGTATGGCGTTCCGATCGGCTCTTTATGCCTGTGCAACATGCACTCGTCACAATGAACGTGACGTCTGGGGGGTGGGGGGTGGGGGGTTGGATGGGTGAAAATGAAATGAAAATGAATACCTTTTTTATTTTCTTCCCCACTTATCTTCAATTGTTTTATTATCAATTAAGTGTTTTTACCGTAAAATTGTATTTTATATTGTTAACGTATAGCTTTTTTTCAAATATTAATTTACACAAATTACCTTTTTTTTTTTTTTTTTTGCCATTGTTTCTTGTCAACATATCCACAGATACTTGTAAAGAACTCATACAAAGTTGTTATAGCATGTATGTAGGCTACTATTCACCACGAGGAGTCTCTTGACCAGCACAAATAATATTTGTAATGTTCAATTTTAGCGTTGTAATATTTCGTTTAGAGTTTCGCAGAAGTTTGATTGACAGGCGATTTGACAGTTACAGAATTATACTTAAAAACAATTATACCTCAAAAGAGAAAGGCGAGCGCAGTTTATTTTTAGGCTAACATTTAGTAATTTACACTGTTAGACCTTACCGGGTTTTTTTACAGTAAAATACTGGCAACACTGTTGCCAGTTCTTTACTGTAATCTACAGTATGTTACTGTAAAAATGCACTAAAACTCGAGTTAACTAATTTCACTTGCAGAAACCGACTGTCTTAAATTAACCAACTGTCATTTAAATGTATTAACTAAAATGTATAATGCATTAATAAAGTGAGCAAAGTATTACTGTGAACTTATTTCATTTGAAAGCACAAAAAAATGTTGGTAAATAAAGAGATTTGCACTGGACCAGCAACTACACAGTCACCGCCTGTTAAATAAAGCAACATGCAGCGTATCATCAATGTCTCTAGATCTTCTGCTGGACTGAAGCACAGGCTCTACTCTTCAGCACAATGGTGACCCAAAAAACAAGATTTTACAGTAAACTACTGGCAACAGTGTTGCCAGTATAAACCTGTTTTATAACTTACAGTTTATTACTGTTAAAATACATTCAGTGGGTGTGTCTTTTTATCTTACACTGTTAACCCTTTCAACCCCACAGGGAAATCCACACTACAAAGAGTAAAAAGTTACATTGACGCAGTGTTGCAGTGAGATAATTAAGTGAATATGTAAGTGATTGTTGAGCATTAGTGATGAACACCTGCTGTTAGAACAGAAAATAGAGAAACACAAGCACTACAACTGACTTCAAGCCATTACACATTATTACACTTATTATTAACCAGTATGACTTTATTTCTGTCATACATCTACAGAAGTTGTTATTGAGATGTTTAATTGAAAATGTTTGGTTTGAAGTTACCGTTATAGAGATCAGTGCTTGCTTTAGTTGGGTTGCTGATGCTAAAACATTAGCGTTTCTTTTGCTGCTTAAGCTGGTTTTGTGCAAGCCACACTTGTGCACACGCACAGTTTATGAATGATTGTGGTTATGTTGATTATGGTGATAAAATCATCATATTGCCTTTTCATTCACTAAGGAATGCATTCCTACTCATTCAGAGTTTAATCCTCAATCAAAAGTGTTACATTAGCACCACTGTGAAACCACAGCAATAAATTACGATGACTTATTTTTTTAACACATCATGCATAAACCAAAAAAAATCACAATTTAGCACATGAATCTCAACAATGGTGGCAATATTTTTTTTTATTATTCATGCAGCAGTGCATGCTGGGAGTATTATATTATCCTGGAACCCAGCATGCATTGCGACATGACACTTTTGATTGTCACCATTGTTGAGATTCATGTGCTGATTGTTGATGTCTGTGTGTGTCTGAGTTAAGCAGGAGTTAAACATGTTTTAATACACTCTATGTTTATGATATTTTTTAGAAGACCTGATTACAGAAATGTTGATTTCATGTTGTAGATTCACAGATAAATATGCTAAACCCATAAATTCAACAAATACATACAGGAAAAATCAGAGAATCAGACATGTCCAGGACGAATGTTAAATCATCACAAAAGCCAAAAACAACTAATCATCTTCCTCTTGACTTTTTCTTGCCATAACAAACGTGCTTTATAAACACACAGTTACAGCAGTCAGAGAGAGAGACGAACGGTAAGCAGTCAATGGACAAGAGACCAACTAAAGCAAATACTGATCTCCATCATGGTGACAACAAACTTTATAATTAACTAAATCTCTGTTAATTCTCAACAAGACATTTTGTACATGTATGAAAGAAATAATCGTAAACTGGTTTGTAAACTGGTTTCACACTCAGTGTAGCTGGAAGTCAGTTGTAGTTTCTGTGTTTCTCTTTTTCTGTTCTTGTTTCTCTGTCCTTCAGTGATTCTGCTTATCAGGTGTTCATCAGTTTCTCAATTCACTCACTTCTTTTCATTCAAGTGGACTATATTAGTGAACTACTGTAGGGAATAGTGAATGAGGGTATAGGGTGTGATTGGGAAAACAGCCTCTGAGTGTCGACTTTGAGCACTGTTAATTCACAGTATATTCCTGTAGGCTAGTTTTATTTTCTACGGTATATTACTGTTTTAATGGAAAATGGTATGATATTGTCAGAATTTGGCCTTTTTTTACAGCAAGGGTTAACAGTGTAGCAGATACTTAAAATTTTAGACCCAGGGTTTTTAATTCTCCCATGGTTTTTAACATCACACAAACAACATGTCCTCTGATTCTGTGCTGTAACTACAAGAGATGATCGATCAGTTCACATGCTGCTTGAACTGAGGCTATACAGTAAAGTCACAAAACGGTCAGTCTATTGTTTTGAATTTATTAAAAGCTGAGCTGTTTCATACGTCCTTCCAGACAGCTACTGACACTAGCTAAGGCTACACCTTCACATATAGGAGGACATTTGAACAGAAAAAAACTTATGCTACACCTTCATTTATTTTACTATAATAAACTTTATGTTTAAATTAAATGTTCAATAGGCTAATATCTGCTGAACATTTGGAATACAAAATATGCTGAAAACCGAAACAATATGTGACAAACGAAACACGGCTTAGGCTATTGGTTTATGCTTCTGTTATGAATTTTGAATAGCCTAAATAAATAAACAAACAAACAAACAACAAACTACAGTAAAGTAGGCATATAGGTCATAAACTGTTTTGTGTTTATACCCTACCCAGCGGGCACCTTGATGTCAAAATGACGTAAAAAAATAGGTCAAAAATGAAAGTCATATTGACGTCAAAGTATCGATGTCATTTTGGTGTCAAGATTTTGACCTCTGCTGATGTCATTTTGCCAAACAAAAATGTGAAATGCATGACCTTATACACTTATTACCAGCTTCACTTAAAACTAACCAGATTTACTGTATTTAACTTTCGGGGGTAATGAAATCATAATCATAAATATATTTGTATTTTAAAGTCACCATGATGGTGGTTAGCGTTTGCTTTAGTTGTGCTCTTGACCCATGACTTAGTAATATAAAATTTTCTCTGACTGCTATAATTGTGTGTTTATAATGCACAATTGTTGCAGCTATAAAAGCCGTGAGATCAGGTGATGTTGGCTGTTCATTGACGACGATGATGATGATATCATCATGTTGTGGCCTGAATCCTTGATCTAATTCAGAGTCTAATGCTTTGATTATATAGGACTTGTGTTTTTAAAGGTTTATAATAGAAGCCACTTAATTTGACAGTATGAGAGCAATGTTGTTTATCAAATAATATTAATGATTTTAAAGACATTTAGTCCATTAAACTTTTTCCTCTACATTATTACTTAGCCATCAAGAATCAGTGTATGACTCTCAACAATGGTGACAATCAATGAAATGCTTCATGCTGCAGTGCATGCTGGGTACCACCAATCAAAACTCACCCTTATCTCCCAGCATGCATTGCGGCTTTAATAAATTATGCAGCTGGAGTTGATCTGATTATCTGGTTATTTTGTTTGATTGTCACCATTGTTGAGATTCATGTGCTGTTTCTTGATGTCTGTGTGTGTCTAATTACTGCCATAGACTAAAGGGTTTTGTGCACTAAATAGTTAAAAAAAAAACAAGTATATTGTTTGACAAAACTGTAGGCATGCTGAAGAGTCAAATGACTTCTATTATGAATTAAACAATATTAAATAAAATATTAAGTCCTATATAATAAAAAAATTAAACACTGAATAAGACCAGAGATTCAGGCATTTACATGATGATATCATCATCATCATCATCATCATCATCATCATAAATAAACAGCCATCATCATCTGATCTCATTTTTTCATGGCTGTTTTAGCTACAACACATGTGCTTTATAAACACACAGTAAGAGCAGCCAGAGAAAAGTTTATATTATATCAAGAGCACAACTAAAGCAAACGCTAACCACCATCATGGTGACTTTAAAATACAAAATATGATTTCATTAAACCGGAAATTAAATAAAGTAAATCTGGTTAGTTTTAAGTGAAGCTGGTAATAAGTGTATAAGGTCATGCATTTCACCTTTTTGTTTGGCAAAATGACATCAGCAGAGGTCAAAATCTTGACACCAAATTGACATCGACACTCTGACGTCAATATGACTTTCATTTTTGACCTATTTCGTGACGTCATTTTGACATCAATGTTGATGTCATATTGATGTTAAATTGACGTCAAGGTGCCCGCTGGGTAATAGCTTGTTTGCAGATTGTAGTTGTAGGATATAATTTCGGTTATCAGACATAATGTAGGCTAATTTTTGTTTTTTTTGTTTTTTTGTTCTCTTACAGGATTTTCAGAAACAATATCAATCGACAAGATCGAGTTTGACCTCTGATGTTTAAAGGGTAACTAAACCCTAAACCAACTTTTTTTTAGTTAATGATCTGTAAGAATGGGGCTTTATTTGTGCTGGTCGTTGATTCGAGAAACTTTTTTGACATTTGGGTTTAAAGTGTTTTAATTCTACAATGTTGTAAAAACCTCTGTGTGCTGCCCTCTTCAGGTTGAACGGTGGCTACTGCAGTTGAATTTTCCTTCTTTTTTTTCTTTTTTTTGCAAAAAAGGTACAAATCACAGGTGACTAACCAAAATATACTTAACAACTATTGCCAGGGGAAGCTTATGGGCCATTACAAAGAGAAAGAGGACCATATGTTGACAGTTTTAACTGCTTTTTTGTTGTTGGAATCAGAAATCAGATTAATATAAAGTACAACTTCATGGAGAAAAATTACAAAATTAGTTTTTTTTAGTGCTGAATTTACACTTATGAATGTGAAATCTTGCCAAAAGAATGAATAAATTTATAATAAAGTACATATTTTCTTTACTTTAACTTCTATAAAAGCAAAATACAACATTCATCCACAATAAGGTAAAGTCTTTATAAATATGATCAATGATGAATCTGCTGAAGTTTTGCCAGAATGTTCTGGTGCACAGCAAACACTCCAGTGTTAAATTAACACTCCTTGGAGTTTATATGAGTCCATACTCAAGAGTGTAAAGTGTTAAAATATGAGTGTTAAATTAACTTTAGAGCATTTAGAGCTATTTAAATCTTTAACTGCCGTTTTCTCAAAATGAGTTTTTTGTCATTCTCCAGTAACATCTCAGCCTATGTACTGTAGCACCTGTGAACACCAAACTTTCCAGTTATACACTTAGCAGTATTTTGAAGATATTTTCAGAGGGATTTGTTAATAAATCATTCCTGGCCTGATTTATGTGACATTTTAATCAAAAAAATATGGCGAAAATCTATTTTTTATGGCTATGGACAGTATGTTTCGATTTCCTAGGTAATGAAAGCGTAGCCTATATCCTGAAATCCCTCTGAGTTTTTATTTTCATCTTGTTTGTAAAGAATTTTGCACCTGGCTTTATCATATGTTCAGATCTATCTACCGAAAATATATGCAAAATCGTGCATATTTAATGAGATAATGCCTAATTTGCATAATTAAACATACAAATTTCTAAAACTTGTAATACATTTTTTTAATATACTTGTGTAACTAATCAACTGAGGAAGTTTCATGGTGATATCTATTATTTTTAAAATTTTACCCTATTCACCTGTAGTGTCTCTCCTTAACTTTAAATTTAGTTTGACTACTGTTAGTGAGTTATAACAGCCAGATGAACAAAGAGAAAAACTGATCTGATGGTGTTGGTTATATTATGACAATCATCATTTGAACTTGATCACTGAACTCATTAGAATCCTTATTTCTGACTTAGATTTATGTTATTGATTACAGCATAACTGTGAATCTGCATAAATATCCTGAATTTCTGATGCAATACAAAGGATTTCGTAAAGGTTGTTTTGAAAAAAAAAATCAAGATTCAGTCTATGCATCTCAACAATGGTGACGAGCTCAATTAGGAAAAGGAAATTACTTAGACAATTCAGATCATAATTTATTCATACCGCAATGCATGATGGGATTGCAATCCATTAATGAGTTGTGATTGGTGGCAGCCACTGCAACATGCTTTATTATTGTCACCATTGTTGAGATTCACAAGCTGATTATTGATGTCAGTGTGTCTAAATAAATTTATTTAAAAGTCTTTTGATAAGTACAATTTTTATTAGATATTTTTGGATTAGATGAAAAATACTGATAATCATATGCTGTAGAATCTCAAAGCTGCTGTAGTTAACAAGTTAAACCAAAGTCTCATTTTTCAGATCACAACATGATTATGTCAAAACATAACCAACACTATCAGATCACACTTTTCTCTTTGTTCATCTGACTGTTATAAATCAATAACAGCAGACAAGTGTAACTTTAATGTAACTTTACATCTGCTCCCTCTAAACTTCACTTAAACAGCTAAATATTTTCTTCATATTTTTTTAAAACACCTCATCCTAATGTGCCTTGACAAGTTTTTGTTTACGTCAAAGATACATCCTATATGCGCTGGAATATATCTTCAGTGATGTTCCTGAGGTCATTGGGTGTTTCGGCTCTTTCAACATCATACACCCTCACCCAAGTGACCCAGCCAGGGTTGATCATACCCCAGCAGAACTGGCCCACAGATCACTCCTCTTAAGCCTCAGCACATAGCAACATTGTTTCGGGCCAGATCCGGCCCACATCTGGCACTTGTGGAATGCGGATCTGGCCCACATGCAGCGTTGAATGACGGCCCTTGGGTGGCCCACTCCTGTTTGCCAGATCTGGGCCACAAGCAGGCCATAACAATGCCACATGTCAGCCAAGAGCAAAGAATCTGGCCCAGATCTGGCAAACAGGAGTGGGCCACCCAAGGGCCGTCATTCTCTGCTGCATGTGGGCCAGATCCGCATTCCACAAGTGCCAGATGTGGGCCGGATCTGGCCCGAAACAATGTTGCTATGTGGGATACCGGTACTTTTAAAATATTTTTCAACTCATTTGTTGGAGTCATTAATTTTACATCAACCTGTATTCATCAATTCACTTATAAAAAAATGTTATTATAGCTCTTTCCTTCAAAAGGATTCCCTTAAGAATTCAATCTTTTGACCTTCTTTTAACCTTCAATCTTCTTACGACTTCCATCTATCAACTTTCCTTTAACTTTCTTTTGCACTGCGTTCACATTCTTAGTTCTTTCTCAGACGAAAACTTTAATATCATCATTTAAACACTGATCTACTTTCAAACCCACATTAATACTAGAAATTTCTGTTACTTTCACCTTTTCTCACCTTCCGAGTGGGTATTTACAATTACGGGCTAAATGGCCCTGCTGACCATAATTAAAACAACTCTCTTTGTCTATGGTTTGATCACTATGAGCTTGCAAACGGCTCCAACTTACTGCACACCCTTGAAGCAGTGTGTCCCAACCAGGAATGTAAACAGAGCCACTGATAAGCAGTTCTCTGTATTCTTACAGTCCACCAGTGGCGGATTATTACAATTACAAGTATATTAATTATTACTAATTACAATAGCCAAATCATAATCTTCATCATTATCATTGGCAGCACATTAATTTTCATAAGCTGCACAGAAAATCACTCAACATATTCTAAGGGGATTTCACAATGTTTCTGTTTAACTTGAATCACATTTCTTTGAAGTCAGAGCTTGGTGTTGCCATTTACATTAAAACCAGGTTTAATTGCAGAGTAACTAAATCTGTCTCCCGTCCTAAACTGTTTGAGTTTTTGTCTATTGATATTTCTGCACATATCATAGTGGAACCTATTACATACATTTTTAATTTGTCCCTGTCTTCAAATGACTTACCAGATGTTTGGAAATCAGCACATGTGCTGCCCCTGCTGAAAGGGGGGACCCCTCCATTCTCGATAATTACCGGCCAATTTCTAAAATGTCTGTACTTGCAAAGGTCCTAGAGTCTTTAGTAAACACCCAGCTTAAATCCCCACCTTGCACACCGGCTGACACTTTGCTTTTGTACTGCCCTCTGAATCTCACAAACTACAGGCCAGTGATCACTGCCCGAATTATCCTCTTGTACGCTCCAAGTGCACTTCCCTGCTAATGCAGCTGATGTTACTGTGAGATCTAAACATGACAAGCCGCCTTTAACTATATCCATTCTTGTTGATTTCCCATCATTCAAACATACTAATGAGTGTTCTTCTATAAATTCTTCTACAACTAACCCATTATTGTCTGTATTCTTACTACCCCATAGACCATTATGTGCATTAAAATCCCCACATATAATAACTTTACCCTGTGAACACCCATCACATCTTCTAGAATACTATTATTTATTTCTTTGCATGGGTTATAAAAGTTTGAAATTCTAATTTCTTCATACCTCCCCATTACTTCTATACTTACACATTCTACATTATTACTTGTATTTATTCTCTTATACACTATACCTTCTTTGATAAATGTTGCACCCCCCCTCCCCCTTCCCCCTTCCAGTTACTCTGTCTTTCCTCTCTACTACATATCCATTGAGTCCAAAGAATTATTTAACCATGTCTCTTGAATGCACATGATGTCTGGTGCCTTTTCCCTTTCTGAGATATGTTTTTTAAATTCTTGACCATTTGCTATTCAAGTCCTATCATTCCAATGTAGTAGTAGGAAAGACATCTTACAGTTAAGGATTATTACTCTGAGTCATATCCATGGCAACAGTTCCTTCCTCCGCTTTCAAAATCCCATGCACCTCCTCTGCTGAAACTCCTGTCAACTTGAGAAATTTATTAGCACATCCTACAATAATCCTTAATTTATCAGATTTCTTTTCCACTTGTGAAGTACCATTGTGAATGCCACAAACTTCTCTCTGAGGATGGGATTCCATCCTATTTCCTCGCACATTATTTACCTTATTATTATCAGCTTTACCTTTGTCTTTTATCTTACGCATAGCTTCTGCATATGTTAAATTTTGCACCGTTTTTATTTTTTGTGTTTCGCGGGCTTCGTGTTGTACAGGGCATCCTGCGTATGCTGCGCTATGTCCACCGCCACAGTTACAGCATTTAATCACTACGCCCTCCTCACACTTGCCATATTCATGTCCCCCCCCCACCCCCCCACACACTTTACACACCGCATTCTCCCTTTACAAAAATTTGCAGTATGTCCCATCCGTTGGCATTGGAAGCATCTCAAAGGTGGAGGTATGAACTCTCGCACCAAGAAGCTAACAAATCCTAACTTCACTCTTGTGGGCAAATTACTCCCTTCAAACTGAATCATCACGCTCATACTCTCACATCTTCTGTTGTCTTTCCACATCTGCAGTCTTCTAATAGAGACAACTGTGCCTCCACTTAGATTCCCTTTAATATCATCCACACTTACATTAAGAGGTACTCCTGAAATAACCCCTCTGATTCCATTACCTATTTCTGTGCATGATATCTCCTGCCAGCGTTTTCATTTTCAGAATGTTTTGTTTTTGCTTTTCATCCTTACATTTAATCATTATTCTTCCACTGTTTAGACAAGCTACAGCTGTCACTACTCCCATCTATTTCTCAATTGCTTTCGATAATTTAACAGGATGAGTTTGTTGTTCTGACTGCTTAGCAAAAGTAATTAGGACTTTGATTTCTCTTTCCTCCTCTTTATCAGCTTCACTTCTCGTTTGTTTTACTTTATTAATTGTTCGTTCACAATCAGATCCATCACCCATGCTGCTCTTTTTCTCCCTTTTATTGTATCTTACTTCCTGATAATCCATTTCTTGATCATTGTCATCATCCGATGTCTCTCCCCACGCTTTCCTCCCTTCCGTTGCCATTTTTCCCGTCCGTCGATCCGGAAACAACGTCACCAAGCCTAAGCGCCTTGTGTTACGCTGTGGTCAGCAGGCACGAAGACGAGTACATGTTCAGTAATGAAACCAAAACTATAAAGCATGTTAAAACGAAGTGGAGTAAAATGAAGATACAATCAAAATAAGGGTCGGGTCCACATAATATAATAAACACAACATAAACCTGACATTGAGCTTGTTAGGCCATTGTTATATAACAGTTAGTTCCTCCAATCTCACTTTACGAGAGGCTTTCTGCTGATATTTCACCAGTGTTGGCCTTGATAGTCTCTGTGTGTTCTAGACAGGCTGTCACTCAGTGCAGTTACACTGTTACGCCACCAGGCGGCGGCATGGGACAGTCTTTGAGTGAGTCAAACTGTTCATTCAACAGAAATGTAAACAAAAATGTGGCTTCATTCAAAGATAGATGTAATGAAACAAGCTGTTAATTATTGTAATATTTAATTTGAACTTTGATCTTCACTTTACAAGGCTCAGCTGAGCAGCAAAGCGGCGCATGGCCAACGCTGAAGCTGATGCTCACTTCATGATCAATGGCACTGATTCACTGTATTGACCAGCGCTGACGCCATTCATTAGACATATCCTTAAATGTTGAAAGATTTCACTTTCCTTGGTCACGGCTACCTTTTCACGAATGTGACTTGATCTGAAGGACAGATATTGTGTTTCCATGCTTTTCCGCTTCAGGTCTGCTGCGTGAGATCACGTGAGGCGCTCACTCTGGCACCATAATCTTAATAACATTGTAGTGTGTGATGCGCCGCGATGTTCAAATCTTGTAGTGTGAGCATGTTTAAGATCTGAGGGAAGAAGATCTGCAAAGATTCTCCTTAAGTGTGTGCTGCAGCCAGACTTCACAATCGGTTAACATAACTAAGGTTATTAATCTAAAATAAATGGTATACATTTTATGTGAATATTTAAATTACCTTTGGCTTGTGACGTAAGTTGCTCTCATCAATCATAACGAACTCCCTGGGTTGTCCAATCATTTGGCCCTTCCTTCTGGCATACAACTTCATGGATTCTTTACAAATAGCTCAAACTTTTTTGGCCATGCTGCTGAGTGTACGTGAGCTTCCAGCAATGCCATCTTCAATCATGTCGATTTGTCTCAACTGAAGGCCTTGAGCAAACCTTTGTTAACAATAGTGACAAAACCTTAGTGTTCATATTTCTGTTCAACTACTTTCAAAATTAGACTAAAACTTGAATTATGTTTTAAACATACCGATATATGAGCTTCATCCAGGAGAATAAATTACACTTTGACTTGGCGAAAAGTGATCCATACCTCACTGACTTGAATCTTCCCTTATGTCTGTTTCGTGTACAGGACCTTTAAACATGTTATAAAAGATTCTAGTGAGTAAGACTCTGCGTCATATTTGTTTCAATTTTCCTAAAACCATAGCAGACATTTTAAATCGTCCAGCTATGTCTGGACAATAACAGTATGAATTATTAAAAAGATAATTTAAGCAAGCAAGCTCTGGTCATACATATATTTTAAATTAATAATAATAGTAATACTTACCAAACATAGTTGTCTGCTTTGCTGGGTTTATGAGTCAGCTTCATTGTATGTTGGCATAAATTGCACTTAATTTTTGCTTTAATCAATTTGTTTTTCTGGAGCCATTTAATCAACTTCAATTTCTTCCTCTTTGTTTGACGTCCTTCAATCATTGACAGCAATTTTAGATTTAATGACGGAGCCACGTCACCTTATAAATACATAAACAATTATTTTAAAAAGTATATTTAAAATAATAATAATAACAATTAATAGGTAATATTTAGTATTCATGCAACAGTTTAGACATAGGCCTACTCAACACACAAAACAATTACATTGAAAACAATGTAAATATTATCATGATTAACTATAGTAAGGTTTTATGCATTTTTGCATTTCATGAATAAAGATGAATATATATATTATAATTCTAATATATAGAATTATTTATTCAATAAAATAATTATAGAATAAATATATCAGAAAAAACAATAATAGTGTTGTGCTATATACATTTCATGTTAGTGCTGAAGAAAGAAACATGCATTTATGTAACATTTATAATTGCAATTCTTAGTTTTACATAATTAAAAGCTGTAATCAAATCTTACATGACGTGTCACTGGATTGTTCGTGATGTTCGCCGTTGAATCTGTTCATTTGCGTGGGAGCAGAGCGGGCTTTTCTTCAGAGAGTAGCATTCCGGAAGTAAAAATCCCGAGATATTTTTAGCAATACAATTTTAAATCAAAACAAGACAAACGTATTATTCACTTTCGAAATTGTTAAATGCTGATATGTTATTGTATAGAAGCCACCAGTCATTGTTATTTCAGCTTCGTTAAAAAAAGAAGCTTAATTTCTGCAGTTCATTTAAAGAAAAACTACACTACCCACAATCCTTCAGCACTTTGTGCAAAAATAAATAAATAAATAAATAGAGCGGCCAGCGGTTATCCAGCGGAGACTGATACACAGGTGTTGAATGCCAGAGCAAGTTTGATGATGGAGAGTGGACTGACGGATGACAATTTAAACCATCAGACCAGAGGGAGACAGAAGAAAAAACTGTCTCGGGATGAACGCACAGAAAAATCCGGTACATTATGATCGTTTATCAACTAGCTAACTTTAGATACTAATTAAGTTTTATAAATGGAACCATCAAGAAAACGGTTGACCCTAGCTTGAATAGTAGAAATAACAGAAAACGAAACGATTTTTACTTACAATTTTTAACTCGTGGAACATTTGTTTTTCACAAAACCCCTAATTGGCTGCGTCTCAATAAAACAGTTTCAGATTGATCTCAAATGAATGGTGTTTATGACCAGTGGAGGAAAGAGTACTAAATAATTGTACTTAAGTAAAAGTATTGCTACTTAAGTAATAATTTACTTGAGTACAAGTAGAAGTACTGAAAAATAATATGACTCAAGTAAGAGTAAATAAGTAGTTTGCTTAAAAACTACTCAAGTAACTACGTTACAAAGTACTTTAGTATTATTTTTCTATTTTTACCCAAAATGGGGAGATGATAGCGATATGGAGCGCTAAACACTCTCATGTCATCTGTTTCATTCATACTGGAAGCCCAGCACACACTGATTCATACCTCGCGCAGAAAGTCCACAAGTGAGATTCATAGAAGAGATTCACTTATGACATTTCAGGAAATGCCAATATGGATATAATAACATTTATAAGACATTTGACTGAAGAAACATGAAGACAAACACATGATAGCGATATCTTTATAAGGTATTTTCATAAGAATGATGTATGTCTTTAAAGGGATAGTTCACCAAAAAAGGAAAATTAGCCCCTGATTTATTCACCCTCAAGCCATAGGTGTATATGACATTCTTCTTTCAGATGAATACAATCACAGTTATATTAAAAAATGTCCTGGCTCTTCCCAGCTTTATAATGGCAGTGAATGGCTAGAGAAAATTTGAAGCCCAAAAAAGTGCATCCATCCATGATAAATGTGCTCCACTTTTACTCCAGGGGGTTAATAAAGGCCTTCTGAAGTGAAGCCATGTGTCTGTGTAAGGAAAATACCCATATTTATAACTTTATAATCTAAAATAACTAGCTTCAGCCAGACGACCAACCATACGCATCGGTGGAAGACTAACCCCTGACTCGACGCACAACGTATATATACTATAGAAGAGGAGCTTCAGTTTGTTGCACAGCCCAATTTGTTTAAACCACGAGAGGCGTCTAAGCTTACGATACTCTACATTCTACATCATACACGTGTCACAGGTTACTCTTGTGGCGCAAGTCAATTTGATTAGTATGCGTACGGTCGTCTGGCGGAAGCTAGTTATTTTAGATTATTTCGTTTATTAGTATTTTTCAAAAACCCATGGCTTCGCTTCCGAAGGCCTTTATTAACCCACTGGAGCAATGTGGAGTTTTTTTTATTTTATCATGAATGGATGCACTTTTTTGGGTTTTAAATTTTTTTAAAGCTAGGACATTTATATTAATTATGTGTGAGTAAATCATGGGCTAATTTTTCATTTTTAGGTGAACTAACCCATTAATGCAATGCTAATCAACATAGCCTGTATTATAGAATTTAAAAAAATAATATATTCTCACACATGAAACCACAGAAGTAATTTCAAGTCATTTTGATTTTTAAAGCAAAACATGATATTAAACTCATAAATTGTAGTTTTTGACGGTATGCTAAGCAAACATGCTAGCTTTCCCTGTTGTCAAGAGAAAATGTTTTATTACTAATCTTTAAAAGTAAGTCCAGGTAAGATAATTTGAATGTTTTTATTTGAATAATTTCATATTTGAAAGCAAAGAAGGTTAAGTGAAAGGTCCGATAAAAAAGAGAGATGTAGTATGAATAAAAAAGTGCCAGTAAAAAAAATAATAATAAATTAAGTGGGGTATGGTTAACGTTAAATTAAATGCTCTTTTTTTCGTTCTACCAAAAATGTGCTGGGAGCCTACTATTGCTTTTACATGCATCTGATTGACAGACAAATCATGCAATCTCATTTCACTGTTGTTGAGGGTTTTTCAGCTTTGTACAAAGTTTGCTTCGTACATTTAGTTTAACTGTAGCGTTAAAGAGGGCGAGCTTTACCTTTCAGTTGAACTGTGTTAATGTTTTCAAGACACTTACATGTTCTTGCTCCGTCCAAGCAATAACGGTGTCCATGTTATGAGCCGAGTTTTTTATTTACTTCAACTGCTCAATGCTCTGGTAATATCAATGGGATGACCCACTTCAGGAGTTGCCACAATTACATTTTAAAATCAGAATCAGAATTTATATTCAATAAAATATTGAAACGTTAGCAATACGGATTCTAAACACGAGCCGAGCCTGAGCGCCAGTGATTGAATGTCAAAGCGCAGTTTGAACGCCCCGCCCCCCAGCTGAACTGGAAGTTTTGATTGGTTTTGCACCCGAGTCAGACCTGTCTGTTATTGGCTGAAGCGCTTCAGAACTGTCTGTTATTGGCTGAAGCGCATCAGAACTGTCTGTTATTGGCTGAAGCGCTTCAGAACTGTCTGTTATTGGCTGAAGCGCTTCAGATCTGTCTGTTATTGGCTGAAGCGCTTCAGAACTGTCTGTGATTGGCTGAAGCGCTTCAGAACTGTCTGTTATTGGCTGAAGCGCTTCAGAACTGTCTGTGATTGGCTGAAGCGCTTCAGAACTGTCTGTTATTGGCTGAAGCGCTTCAGATCTGTCTGTTATTGGCTGAAGCGCTTCAGATCTGTCTGTTATTGGCTGAAGCGCTTCAGAACTGTCTGATATTGGCTGAAGCGCTTCAGATCTGTCTGTTATTGGCTGAAGCGCTTCAGAACTGTCTGTTATTGGCTGAAGCGCTTCAGATCTGTCTGTTATTGGCTGAAGCGCTTCAGATCTGTCTGTTATTGGCTGAAGCGCATCAGAACTGTCTGTTATTGGCTGAAGCGCATCAGAACTGTCTGTTATTGGCTGAAGCGCATCAGAACTGTCTGTTATTGGCTGAAGCGCTTCAGAACTGTCTGTTATTGGCTGAAGCGCTTCAGATCTGTCTGTTATTGGCTGAAGCGCATCAGAACTGTCTGTTATTGGCTGAAGCGCTTCAGAACTGTCTGTTATTGGCTGAAGCGCTTCAGATCTGTCTGTTATTGGCTGAAGCGCTTCAGATCTGTCTGTTATTGGCTGAAGCGCTTCAGATCTGTCTGTTATTGGCTGAAGCGCTTCAGATCTGTCTGTTATTGGCTGAAGCGCTTCAGATCTGTCTGTTATTGGCTGAAGCGCATCAGAACTGTCTGTTATTGGCTGAAGCGCATCAGAACTGTCTGTTATTGGCTGAAGCGCAGGGCTGAGGGCTCAGCCTCCACGGCACACAGTCGTTTGAAAAGTGTTTGTGAAATGTAAGCTCGCTCTGTTGCTCCATCGGCACCTTTGTCAAAGTACTCTGTACTTTTGGTGAAAAATAAATGTAGCGAAGTTGAATACTTTATTTTAATTCTACTCAAGTAAAAGTAAAAGTACCACAATTTAATTATACTCAAGAAAGTAGAAAAAATCGAAAAATCTACTCAAGTACTGTAACGAAAGTATTTGTAATTAGTTACTTTCCACCACTGTTTATGACTATGAATTAAAACACAGGGGTGAGTTACATTGAAAAAATAAATCCCAGTATCATTATAGAAATGAGGGGCAGCAACAGTTAAATATGCCAGCCCATTGGAGCGGACCCTCAGCTTCAAGTGCTACAAGTGTCCATCCTCACATACCATTACTTTTATAGTTTAATTAAGTGTTTATGCTGTGGTCATATGGCTAAGTGGCTATATACACAATCATCTTATTTACCTTACAGATGCCATTGTATTACACTAAATTATGAGTGCCACTGAATGCATTTGATCATTTTATCAACATTGTTGGCATGAAAAACAGATATAAAGTACAATACATACAACAACATATGTAGAATATACACAGGAAGTGCAAACATTTAATTTCAAGTTTGGGATCCTCTTGGTGCAAAAGATCATTAGTTGTGTAGTTGGTTTCTGGCTTTGACCTTCTCCATTTACCGTTCAACTCAGCTGTTATTGGTCAAATAATCACAGACAGAAACACATACAGGAGAACTGAGAGCTCTTTAATTATATTAATGATAGAACAGAGAGAATACAGGACAGTCTCTGACTCGATATGAAACACTTCTATAAAGACACAACAATATTACAAATAACTCTCTTCTGATTTCCATCCAAGCTCTGGTTAATATGTGTATATAAACTTAGTACTCTTCTAATATATTCTGTGCACTTTAAATCAAGTCTTTTTAGGGATAGTTCACCCGAAACTGTCCACTGACTTCTAATATATGGACAAAGAAATCTCTAAATATTGTCTTTTATGTTCCACAGAAGAAAGAAAGTTATCCAGCTTTTGGTCGACATGAGGGCATATGTACATTGAATCATCTTTGTTATACATTTACAATGAATCATTTAGCAGACGCTTTAATCCAAAGCGATTTACAAATGAGGAGAACAATAGAAGTTAAACTAACAATATTCAAGTGCTGTGAATAATAGCGTGAATAGTAGTTATTTGGTAAAAGAGTATAATGTACATGCATTAGGAACACAAGCAAGACTATGACATTAAACTACTTGATGTTGTTGATCTGTCAGTCTATCGGGGGAATTAATGAGAATAAACCGTGCTTTATACAACCCTCCTCTCCATCGTTTGATAAAGTCCTGCTGATACAGAACGTCTGCAGGAGCATCAACGGCACATCAATACATCTTTAATAAAACTCTGTTTACCGTATGTGTTTAATGGAGCGCAAACAGAGCAATTGAGATTTGAGTTTTATGAGTCAAGAGTTCTCTCTAATAAACCTAAATGTCACAGAAAGGAAGGGTGTGTGAGTGAAAAGAATGACATTGACTTCATTTATTGAGTGCAGATGTTTAAACTGAACTGCAGGCGGTCTGTGAATGAGACGCAGGCTTTTGCATTGAAACACAGCAGGCAAACGCTGCACTACTGTCTCGAGAGTGTTCGTCCCGGCTGTGTGTCGAACTCTGATGTGTGTCAGTTCTACAACAGCAGTGAACAGACTTCACTAACCCTCCAACATCAGGCCTCAAGAACATGTACAATACACAGTCAGCCAGTGGGTTCAGAAACAGGAGATAACTAGACGAATACCAAAATATACCAAACAATTTAAGACTGTTGTACCTGTAAAAATGACCTACAGTAAAACTGATCATGAAGGGGAGAATGAGAAAAGTGTAAGTTAGAAGCACCAGGAACAAACTGCCCAAAATTTTCTTGCGCTTTAGAGAAGTAAGTGATATTGTGCGTGAAAGACCGCGACAAGTGCCAACAAAACACAGAATGATTATCGGGTAGGGGATTAAACAGGCGATCGGTAGGGACAGAGGGCTAAATATGCCTGTAAAGATCAGAGGAACAAACCAGATGATCACAGAAACGCCACAGCAGACTTTTAGTGAATGATGAGATCTGTACCAGATAGGATGAGAAACCAGAAGATATCGTTCAAAAGCAACACATGCCATAAAATACAGACCCACAATCAAACTATACTTGTATGCAATAAATGCCTCCAATGACCCTGTGAATGTCATCATTAATCTACTAATGATCTGAATGAGATCTGAAAGAATCAAATGAATAACAAACACTGGAGTGGAGCGATTAGATTTGATAAGAGCACACAACGCAAACAGAGTTAAGATCATGATTACAATCTCAATGGCTGAAATGATGCTGATAATTAATCGGTCTGCAGACTCAAGTTTCCTGAGAAATTTCCTCATCTGATCGTCTACTCCACTTGATCCGTTGATATAATAATCTTCACTTGATCTGTTGCTGCTGGCGTTTTGTCCCATTGTTTCATGAAATCTTGACAGGCAACACTAAATAACAAACCAGTCATTAGTTTAAAAAACATGCATTCAACAAAGCATTAGGAAAATATATGACATAACTTGTTTTCTGTGTGATTGTTGAAATAAAGTTTCCTCAGTTTGCTCTACATGTTCTTTAGAGGAGATGTGTGTAATGTTAGAAAGCTTGAAATACGTGAAATGTAAGATTAAAGTTTGGAAATCCTCCATTTGAACAATATCACAGAAGCAAGAATGCTGTTGTTCTGAATATTCAGTCCAGCACAGCTGCAAGTGTACAATGGTTTATTAAACTAGGAATAAATCTTGAAGAACTTACGTTACTGACAGGATTGTGTGTTTCGTCTGCAGGTCAAAGCAGAAGTTTGTGGAGCAACACACAGACTGACAGATGTTTCACAAGTTTCCACTGCCGTGTTTAAAGAGCTCTTCATTCACTGCACACACTGTAAAAACACACATCTTAAAGCTTGTGGATCTAATGTAGGAAATGCCTGAGATTACAGACAAACTATTTGATCCAACGTGTGCAACTGTAAATACCTTAAAGACACAATTAACTAACAATGGTGGTTTGAGTGAAAAACCTGTCTAACTTTCACAAACGGTTCGGCTCAACTACGACGACTGAAGTAATCTGAAAACGCTTTATATCTGATGCTTTCATTTTTAAAGTTCACTCGGTGTTTCAGCATTCTTTGCACATTCAAGAGTGCATGACAAATTAAAGTTAAAGCAATATTTTTGTGTAAACACAATTTCTCAAATGTGGGAACAAGCTTCTATCATAAAAGTGCACAGAATGGAGAGGATTTGCGCTGTAAAATAGGGCTCAGCTAACATTTAACTTTTCTGGGTGCTTTACATGAAGCTTTAAGTGAATCGTTTAAAACTGCTGTGCTTTTTTGTGAAACTGTTGTTTTCTTATCTGCATTTCAGTAACTCCAGAAAATGGACCGAGTGCATGCTGTGGTTGAGTTAAGGTGTTTCCAGGATTCCTTAAAGGTATAGTTCAGCTAAAAGTCATTAATTACTCACCCTCATGTCGTTCCAAACCCGTAAGACCTTCGTTTATCTTCAGAACACAAATGAAGATATTTTTGATGAACTATAAAGAGCTTTCTGCTCCTCCATAAGGTAGGTAGGTAGCCTACGCAACTAATACATTCAAGCCCCAGAAAGGAAGTAAAGACACCATTGAGGTAACCCATGTGACTCCAGTGGTTTAACCTCAATTTAGTGAAGCGATGCAAGTGGTTTGTTTTGCGCAAAACAGTAAGTCATAGTGAATACCATTAATAAACATATAACGATTATATGGTATGTACTGTATCAATTTTCTGTCTTTTAAATCGTTTTTTTTTTTTTGTCCCCAGCCTGCCAAAAAACCTGTCCAATCTATACCAAAATGAAGAAAAGAATTATTGGACTGGAAGAAAGTGAGTTCTGTTGGCAATTCAAGTGTATTAGTGGTAAGTTCATTTACAAACCAATTAAATTTTGTCTAACAAATGTCAGTATAACTCCCCAAAATATGATAAACATTAAAGGGATAAGTAACTTACCAAAAAGTTACTTACTTTTTTTAAACTGTAAAAGGAATGAAAAATCACCATAGAATAGGTCCACATGACTCATGCACTGTTTTCCAGGTTGAAACAATTAAAAAATAAAGTATAAAGTCGGCAACACCTAAGCTCCAAAATTATCAAAAATATTTATTTTCAAGACAACTATCGCATAGCGTATGTGACGTTTCGAGCACGCAGGCTCTTCATCAGACAAATTGACTACAGATGTGCAACCCTTTATATCTCCAGGTGATCACATGTCCAAACATCATGTTACTAACCAATACAACAACTACAAAACACAAAAAAAAGAAAGAAAGAAAAAAAGATATACACACAAAAATATCTAAAAAACTATGCAAAATACAACAGTATCAATATTAATATGCACTTCAAAAAACACTTTTCTTGATACCTGCAAATATACATCAAAATAATTAAATTAAAGTAATCACTCCAAAACCTTTGATGTATTATATACAAAAAGAGAAACACACACACATCTGTATAACAATTCAAAGAAATGGACGAATATCAAAATCTTCATTAAGTCCTCTAGGGGACAACATGTCTAATGTGAAAATCCAAAAAGCCTCACGCTGTAAAAGCAATTTATCAATGTCACCTCCACGACGTGGATACTTAACTACCTCGATGCCTATGTATTGAAGAGTAGAAACTGAATGTCTGAAAGCTGCAAAATGCTGTGCAACTGGACTTTTTGGATCGTGGTGTCTAATTGCACATCGATGTTCAGAAATGCGATTCTTCAAAGGTCTACTAGTCTTACCAATGTAACATAAGCCACAAGGGCAACGCAGCATATAAATAACATTGGCCGTCTTACACGAAATGGTGCCTCGAATTTTAAAAGTTTTTGCCGTGTGAGGATGTGTAAAAGTTGATGTCTTGTATGTAAAATTACACTGTTGACAGTTACCACATCTATAATTACCATGAGGTATTTTATTCAAGAAGTGAGGAGCCGGTTTCAAATCCGCTCTAACTAAAATATTTCGAAGGTTAGGTGTTTTTTTATACACTAAACGAGGTGGTTTATCGAAGCATTTTTTAAGATTAGGATCACTCTCTACAATATGCCAGTGTTTAGATAAAACATTATTAACATCCTTGGTAACAGGCGAATATTGCATATAACAATTAACACGACATTCCGTTTTTTTATATTTTTTAACTAGACTCTCTTTTTGTGACACATCTTTAAAACGACTCGCTGCAGACTGAATCCACTCTTCTTTATACGATCGATGTCTGAATCTCTCTGATAAAATATGTGACTGCTGTTGAAAATCATCATCACTGCTACAGATACGGCGAATCCAACTAAATTGAGAAATTGGTAACGAACGTTTTAATGACACCGGATGATAGGATTGTCCGTGCAAGATAGTGTTACGATCAGTAGGTTTTCGATACAAAGTGGTCTCAATGCCCGACGTGGTATGAAGCACAAGCACATCCAAAAAATTCATTTTCTCTTGATGGAAATCAATGGTAAATGTTAACGCAGTACATTTATTATTTACCAAATTGTGAAACTCTAATAGCTCAGCTTCAGTGCCACTCCATAATAGAAAAACATCGTCAATGTATCTTTTCCATAAAAGAATGTGCTTTAAAAAATCGTTAACAGGATTAAACACAAATTGATGTTCAAACATCCCACAAAATAAAGATGCAAAACTTGGGGCCATCTTAGACCCCATACTGACCCCCGAGATCTGCAAATAATACTCAGACCCAAACAAGAAATAATTATGAAAGTACCAATTTTGCCAAATCACTCAAACATACAGTACTAGGAATTTGACAAAGACGTTGATTCAGAAAAAATTCAATTGCCTCTAGCCCACCCTGAAACGGAACATTGGTATACAACGATTCAACATCCATAGTGACTAGAAGAACAGGACAATGGAAAATTTTCCAGGTTGAAACAATACAATAGCTTTGGGTGAGAAAATCTGTTTGTGTATTTCTCAATTCTTTATTATTTATGCATTTAAGATTGAATTGAGTGTCTAGAGCTATATCCCTTTGTTGGTTACAGATGTCTCTACTCAAACCAATACTTTCTCCATCTCTTTTGTCCTTTATTCCAACTCATTTTCTCTTTCGTGAAATGATGTATACACGAGACTTGTACTTTTTGTTCTGTTTAATCTTACAAGAGTATAAGTAAAGGAGAATACACTCAGCTGATCATATAATGTACATTCTTTCTGCTTGGCTTTTGGAGTGTGATGGATTTTAATTAATCAACTTTAATCAATCAACTAACATTTGTTTTTCTTGCAGGAACAACATTCATATGTTTTTTAATGTTTCCAAACTCTTTGGAGAAGACTTTGAGAGTGTGTGTGTGTGTGTGTATAAATAACAGAAAGGGGAAGTGAAACTAGACAAATGACTAGTTCTCAAATCCTTGTGATAAGTATTCACAAAAACAGAGTTAGCTTGTGCCAGAGACAGAGGGAACAGGTTGGGGCTTTTGAACCAATTGAACCAATCATATTGAAGGTGAGATGTTAGTCTTATTTGTTTTCTCGATTCTATAAAAACTGTTGTATCCGTGTTTTCTGGTGGGATTCTCAATGGAATTTGTCTGAGATCCTCCGGCCTTGCTTCTTGGGAGAGATTCCCTGAGAACTGCTCAAGAAACTCTCCCGGCACTTGAAGCATTTAAAGGACATTTGCTGAAGTCTGTTTGTCGATTTATTCCTGCGCAGGAAGCTAGTTTAGGAAGGAAGCTAGTTTAGGGGAACAAGTTAGTTAGGTGCTATTATTGAATGGGGACGTCGATTTGTAGACGAGACCCAGATAGTGAGGTTTAGGGAAAAATCTACCACAGGAGCCCTAATAATTGATGGGTTATTTATGAAAACACTGGCTGAATGGACATTATTGCACTTGGACATTATTACTCGGCTACCCAATAGTACAGTTGAGTATTCCAGCAAGCCGTGTGTTAATATCGTGTGTATTCTTCTCATTTTAGCTCCTGCGTCCATTTGGGCTGAAGATCGAGACAGAACCAAACCAAAGCTGGACTGTAACCTGCTGGCCTATATGACAGACTTCATACTGACAGCTACTGGCATGAATGCTGCATCACCTGTTACTGAACAAAAACTTCTTCACCTAGAATCTTCATCCCCATGAGGAGACTCCATGTCTTCATCTCTTGTGACTGATATCAGTTTAAACATTCTTCAAAGAACTGCTAATTTCTTCTGAATTTGTTTAGTAGAATTTTCCATTAAACTTTTAGTAATGTTTTTAAGTAATGAAATAATTAATTAAGTAATGTTGTTGTCATCTTGTTAATGTATGTACAGTATAAATTGCCAAAATGCTGTTGTGTTGGACACTTGTTTACAGGTTATAGACATGTTTAGAGTAGGTAGATGCTGTGTATTTAAAGGGGCTCTAAGTCATGTTTATTTGTACAATGTTATTTTTGTATATAAATCATTATTACTGTGGAACAAATTGCTATTTTTTTATTTGTAAATTAGCAACTGAATTTTTTAACCATTGCACCGCACCACTTCATCACCAATAATTTTGTATAACTTTGTAGTTTATTGGTTTATGTCACATGTGAGAACAAATGCAAGTTTATATATTTTCAGATTATGCAATTTCTGTAATAAACTCTGTATCATAGAATGGTAACTTCTTTCTGTTGTTATTTTGTAGATGTTTGTTGTAAGTAAATGGCTTACATTTAAGCCATTTAAGCCACTGTGGTAATACTACAGTAAAACCATAGTAACCATGACTGTAGTAACCATGGTTTTTGTAGTAACCACGGTTACTACAGTCATGGTTACTATGGTTTTACTGTAGTATTACTACAATATAACTGTGGTAAAACCATGTTTTTTAAAAACCATGGTTCGCACCAAAATACCACGGTTACTACAGTCATAGTTAAGTGGGTGGGTACGTCAGGTAATCATGTAGCTATATAAACACAGGTGAGATTTGGTTTCTTTATGACCATATGCTGATGTGGCCTGATGGTGTAGGTCTTGTATCTCCTTCACTCCTCAAGAAAGGTATGTTCTGTTAAATTGAAGGATCAAAGATGGGAGGGAATTATACATTTAGAATATGGGTGTTTGTGGGGATTTCATTTAATTCACTTCTTTGATTAATTTGCTTGTTTGGTATAATTTTAGATTAGTTGGGTGTGTCCAGGCATTGTTAGTGAGCATGTGAGTGTCCCGCACAGGAAAGCTAATTTTATTTTTCCCTTACCCTATTTGTGTGATTTAAATGTGAGGAGTGGGGAGGGTGAAAAGACCAAACAAAAATATTTATTTGTCTTGCAGAAGTTGCCAGCTGCTGCTTTGCTGCTGTTTAAATAGCGTGTCCAGTTTTGGGACGCGGGATTTGCATTTGTGCAGGTGTTTGCACGGAATGTCTTCAGTTGCTCGTGCCTGTGCCGCGCTCACGTGGTTGTATTGAACACATGAGCGAGAACGTCAGTTCGCTATTACCTATACCACGCCCGTGTGGTTTCATTGAACGTCTTCAGCCGTTATTCCCATTACAACTCTCGCGATTGCATTGAAGATCCTCGTCTGCACCACGCTCACGTTGTAACGCGCTGTACATCCGTGGCCTTGTTTCTGGCGCCACCTGGTTTTCACTGGTGAAAGTACAGTGTGTTGTATCAGTGCATTGTCTGTGTATTTCGTGTAAGTGTGTGTGTAATGTTTAGTTGAAATTGTTGTTCCTTTTGGTGTGCTTCATTTCTTTATTGTATTATTGTTATGATTTTTGTTATTGGGTTTTGATTATTACCCAACTTATTTAATTGGTTTATTTTGTTTGTATGTATCAGTTTTTTCTTGCTCTACATTGATACTGCTTGAATGCAGATCTGTTAACTTTGGTTTCTTTTGGTTGGTTGTATTATTTATTTGTCTTGCTCTACATTAATGCTGTTCTAATACAGAGCCGATTAACTTTGGTTTATTTGATTGGTGTTGAGTGGGTTTAAATTATTTGATTTCTGGTTTGGTTGGTTTGAAGTGTTTGTGATCTGTATTTATTTTTGTTTTAGTTTGAGTAGCAAAATGTTTTAGCAAGGAAAGAAACCACCTTGTTCAATTTGTATTTTATTTTTTTTTTGTGAAATTTTATTGTTTGTTTTTTTTTTTTTGTGTGTGCTTGACCAGCGTATGGCCCCCTGCAAATTGACCAGAACGAAGCCCATTGGGCTGACTTATTAAAGTGTCTTTTTATCATGAATGTTGAGCTCAGCTGTTTTAGTGTTTAATTGATAAATAAAATTGTAGACTGTGGTATTGTCTCTGCTTGTCCTTTTCATTTATTTGAAAGCCTGTTATTGAGGAGGCTTGAAAATTTGGTGTCTTATTAGTGAGCTGATACTCTCATTCGGTCACACATAGTAGCCATTAAACTGAGTGAGGTTTTGCATCAAGGGTCTAGCAACAGAGTCCACACAACAGCATAACCCTACCAGTTTACTTTTTATCCATGAATCTGTGATTTTGTTCCACCACATTACCCCATCTACAACCAATTTTTTTGCGTGCTCTACAAATTTGTCAAGAAATATATCCATCCTTGGTTCCCCTTTCCCATGCCACAAACCAGCAAGTATCACGTTTTTTCTACGTTCGGCAGGTGGAATTTCATTAATAGTGCGTCATTGTTGGAGCTATAAGTGTTTGATCTAAATATTGTTGTCCTTGGCAACAGATAAGTAGTATCTGGCTCCAGGTACTGCTTATACCTCTTCATTTTAGTCCCTCTGTTGTTGTCTGGTTCTTAAACTCTGTTAAACAATGTAACGTTAAGGTTGCAACGAGACATACATAGGCCGACCATATTTGTGCTGAACAAATTGTTATTTTTATTTATTTGATATCCTACAATATTAAACAGAATAGCTAGTAGACTTTTCACTCACCACCATGAGTCTCTGTAAATAGTGAGAATCATAGCCTTTGTGGACCTCTAGTATCTGTCAGAAATAGCTGCGCGCCATCTAACGGTCATCTAAATTAATAAAAAGTTAATTAAATACAATTAGAAAAATTTGGGACGAATATAAGAGTAACAGATTTAATTCACTTGAAAAAAAAACCTGAATGTGTGTATCCATGCAACTACTGCGTGAGCCACAAAGTGTCGCGCGCATATGCACGTCACGTATTTAACGGTAACTTTTCGGATCGGCTTCTATCAGACACGGAGAAGGCTTCAGATATCTGCGTTTTTAATACAAAATGTTCGCATATGTACATTATTTAGACGATGGAGTTAAAGACGTTGTTAATGTTAAAGACATTAAACACTTTGACCCAAAAAATACGACGGATTTCTCGTCTCACACTTACTGGATCCTGCAGAAAGGACACTTCATAAAAGGACAGATTCTGTTGATGAAAGGTAAGTTAGGCCTAAATCTTTCAATTTACAGTACTATGTCTATAAATATGCTTAATAAACAGCTTACAAAACTGAGGACGTTTTTGTGACATCTGTGAACCAGATAACTTAATGAAAAGCGCTGCTATTAATAACATAAGGTTAACCTGTAGCTGCTAGTTGTTACCCAGCTCATTGTATCTTAATAACCTAATGTATTCATTTTTTAAGATCATAATTGTTTAAACAATATGATTTGATATCAAATTAGTTAATTTAAATGCTTTTTCAATTTTATTTTCTGCCAGTATAATACCAGGTGACCATTCCAATAAATTAGATATTAAAGTAAAAGAAAAAAAGGTAATTTTAATTTATGAATCAAACTAAATCTAGAGTAAAAATGGATGTTTTCATTAGTGTAATTCTAGACTGAAAATAAACAAGTACTTAGTAAGAAGAAAGCTATTCCCATTTTCCAGAAACTTGTGAGGAAATTGAAAATGTGCTGGCAACTGGGAAAAGGATTCGAGTGCCAAAGCTGCTTGATAAAAGTCCACCAGAGAACAAAACTTCAGAAAGGAAGGAAGCTAAGGATAATGCTGTAAGTAACATGAAAAGACTGCACGATGAACTCAATTCATTGAATAATTTAAATACCTCTTACTTGTTGTGTTATTTGTATTTTCAGGCAGCCCAGAAGGCAAGCATTGAGGAAGGAAAGCAGACATTTCTGATGGATATTTTAAAAAAGAGACAAGCCTTGAAAAGGAAGCAACCACTATTTCCTCCTCATTCTACACCTAAAAGAGGAAAAAATATTGTAGATGATGAGATAACAACAAGTGAGAGTGAGGATGAACTAATTCCAAAATCAAAATTTGATGAGCTTGAGAACCGATACAAATCTCTAACTCAGAAATATCAAGAAGCTATTGCTGAAGGGAAGGAACTGAGGAAATTAAATGCTGAGCTTCAAACATGTTTAGTAGCCAAAAAATTTTCTGGTAATTATTAATATTATTATTAGTAGCATTATATATATATATTTTTTTTTACACATACATAATATTTGAGACTTTATGTTCCAGGAAGCAACACATCTCCAGCCTCCATCCCAGACCTTCCAGTGACAACTGGTAAGATTTTGTGCACCATAAAAACAACAACAAAAACATCAACAATAATAATAATAATAAAGATTACATTTACAAATAACATGGTCAACTTATTTTAAAACTATTACATTTATAAAATCTAAAAATTAAAATCTAATTTTATTGCCTTCTCTAATTCCAGTGCTCTTAAAAACTTAAGTTTGTTATTCATAAGTTTGCAGATTTTTTGTGTATATTGAATATTGTGATGCATTTTTTTGTTTAAAGATTACAGGGAATTACTCAATGAACTGAAAAAGGCCAATTTTATTTTCTGCAGTATGTTGAGAGATCATTTTTTTGCATTTGTGGGTACATTATATCGGTAACACTTTACAATAAGGTTCCTTTATTAAACATTAGTAAATGTATTAACTAACATGAACTAACAATGAGCAATACATTTACTACTGTTTTTGTTAATCTTTGTTAATGTTAGTTCATCAAAATAAAGCTGTTCATTGTTTGTTCATGTTAGTTCACAGTGCATTACCTAATGTTAACAAGATTTTAATAAAGTATTAGTAAATGTTGAAATTAACATTAACAAAGATGAACAAATGCTGTATAAGTGCAGTTCATTATTAGTTAATGTTAACTAATGTAGTTAACTAATGAACCTTATTGTAAAGTGTTACCATTATATCTTTCAGGTTGCAACACCACCGCAGCCACTACAGCTCTTCCAAAGACAACTGGTAGGACTGGCTTTTAAAAACATTACCACCACACCAAGGCACTTACTGAATGCATTTGTGTCTGCTAAGGATGATTTTACACATAGGCCTATGTAATGTTTGAAAATTGCTTGTATTTTCCTAATTTGTCAAAGTATGAAATACAGATACAGGCCTCATTTACAAATAACCTGGTTAACTTATGTAAAAACTATTACATTTATAAAATCTAATTTTATTGCCTTCTCTAATTCCAGTGCTCTTAAAAACTTGCACTGATTGTTATTCATAAGTTTGCAGATTTTTTGTGTATATTGAATATTGTGTTGCATTTTTGTTTCATTCAATGCCTCAGAGAGCAGCCCCCCTTTAAAACACCCTCAAACAGCAATTGGTAAGTATTGGTGATCTTTGCAGATTTTTTTTTTCCTGTTATATCAATCATATTATTACCATTACTATTATTGTTATGTATGTTATATGATAGGGCCAGTTTAGCCATATGGATGGATTACTACCTGTATCCCCACATGGTTAATCTGGTCCCACTGTAATTGTTATGAAAACTTCACCTCCCTAAACTGCACACCCCCTCCCACAGAGATCAATTCTGCTGTTGATCAAAACTCTGAACAAACTTCAGATAACAATGAGGTATGATTTTAATTAAATAGAATATTTAGGAGAGGCTGGGGCTGCTTGTTACTTACTCCAGTGTTTATATTAGTTGGTTTAAGCTGGTTTACATTTTTGCATTAGGTACATACCTCAAAGCCTACAAAAAAAGCTACCGAGCATTTCCACCTTTATGTACCAGGAAAAAAAAAAGATTATATTTAATTGAACACACAAATGTGAGGCATTTTGTCACAACATGTGGTAAGCTGTCACAATGGAACCAGTTCAAACTTTTGGGTAAAATTTACCTTCACTGTATATTGTAGATGTTTTTCGACTGAATTAATACAAGTGTGGTTTAATTGTGTGCACTTGCAACAGCAATACAAATATTACACTAAAGTTTTAAATAAAATATTGTAATATGAGTTTTGAACTAGTTGTTTGAAACAACATACAAACAAACATATTTGTAACGTGTGTAATTCAGACTTTGAGTCAAAAACGCAGTTTGTGATTGAGACAACTTTCCATTGTGATTGCCAACCTCAGTCTCTCTTATGCAAGATGGATATGGCCCTCTACTTAACAAAACAGCAAAAAGTCAAGAGAGAAATGTTGATTACAAATTTGTAAGAATGGAGACTGCAGTAGTGTTATGTTTCTTGATAAATGTTTAATTTTAAAATTTTATTTCTTCTAGGTTAATATCGGTGAAGGTGTAGTTATACACCGTGACAAATGGAGGAAGATACAGCTCAATGTAAAGGACAGCTTGTTTGTGAAAGAGCTGGCAGTGTGCATTTGGGGAACAAGCACACTGGCCAACCGAAGCCTGGAAGGAAAAAGTTGCCCTACCACAAAATCAGATCCTAGGCCACCTCTGACACCTCACAAAGTCAGAACACTAAAAAGTAAGTGATGTGTCAACTTTAGAGAAGTATGTTCAGGGCTCGACATATGAAGGGTTAACACTTTATAATAACTGCATGCTATTAATCATTGGTTAAGCATTAATAAACATTAATACACTGTTTATAAATACAGCTATAAATGCTTTATTCTTGATTTATAAGCATATCTATATATCTAACTTTTTTGTGAGTTCACCTAAAGTGAGGACTATTTATGTCTTATAAAGCATTTAAAGGAACATTCCACCGTTTTTTTGAAATAGGGCTTATTCACCGTCTCCCCTAGATTTATTTAGGTGGGCAAAAGCATTTTTGTCTCAGTGCATGCATTAACTTAGTCTGGCAGAGCTGCCGCTAGCTTAGCTTTAGCATAGTGAATGGAATCCTATGTTGCCAGATAGCATGTCGAGAATAAAAGTGAACAAAAAAAAAAAAAAAAAAAACCTAATTACTTCTTGTGACCTGCGTATTCACAACGAGTACAAATAGCAATGCAGATTAAGACTAGGCGATTTCCTAGGCAGATATTGACATGGGACTATATTAGCCGCTTTCCGACCGGAGGAATCTTTTCACAGTTCCTAGAACTATTGGCTAAAGTACCCGGATGTCGGCGTGTTCGCACCGCAGGAACTAGGAACGATTTTAGTTCTAGGAACTCCATTTGGAGGAACTAATTTAGGTCCTACTTCAGAGTAGGGTCTAAACCAGCACTATAGGAACTACCCGTGACGTTAGTGTACGCTGATTGACCGAACGCACGCGGAGCACCAGCACCCGCCATTTTTAAAACAGCTAGAATGTAAACACACAGATTATAGCCTATATATTTACTCCATAAACTAACTATACAAACATGGAAAACAGTGATAGATGAGTCTCTAAACCTTTATGCTGAAGAGAAAATCCAATGCAACTTTGAGGGGACCAAGCCAAACATGATTATGTAGGCTAATAACCTTTTTTCATATACTGTCTACTTTCTATAACAGTTCTATCTAATAAGATATTAAACAGTACTGTTAGACAGATCGCTAACTAATGAACACAGAGAATGTGAGCATTGTTTGCTCTGGCGTTCTCAGCGCCGCCAAAATAAAGGTCCGTCGCGCCGGCAAAATAAAAGTCACCGTGCTTGCGTCACTCCCTTACCCCTCCTACCAGCTCCTATGGCCACTTGGCCAGTGCGAACGCAAACAGCAAAACCGAGTTTGGGGGAGAGTAGTTCTTAGAACTGTTTAGAAGTGGACAGTTCCTAGAACTAAGTTCCTATAACTACTTGGTCGGAAAGCGGCTATTGGGGGGAAGCACAGGCGAAGCATTGCTACTTGGGCACAGAGATATCACGCAAGTAGCAGTGCTTCGCCTGTTCTAACGATCAACAGTAATAATGCTCATACTGTCAAATTTAGCCTTATTCAAGAACAGCATCTATAGATATTTGTGGTAGTCAAGGCTTAAAGGATTTCTCTTGTATATGTATTTGTTTCCTAGGTTGCTTTCAAAAGTGGCTGGAGGGCAAAAATTTGGAGGAAGCAGAGCTGAAGGCCAGAACAGTGAAGCTTGGGCACTACTTGACAGAAAAAAATTCAAGACATCAACAAAAAAGTCAAAAAAGCCAAAAAGTAGATTGCTTGCTTCACTTCATAAACTACATTTATTTTTCTCTTAAGTAGTTACGATGAAATGTTTTATTGATTTAAGCTTACAAATAATTAATAATTTCATACAAATTCATACTTTGTGGTTCATACTCATAGCTGGTATTGGGTGGTCTAACCAGCATAAGCTGGTATTGGGTGGTCTAACCAGCATAAGCTGGTATTGGGTGGTCTAACCAGCATAAGCTGGTATTGGGTGGTCTAACCAGCTACCATGTTCCAAAACACAGCTTGAACTGGTCTAGCTGGTTTTTCCACAAGGGCTTACAGAGTTTAACAACACAATGAGTTAGAACAACTTCAACTTAAACAGAAAAGCTGAAATAACATTTAACCATGCATGATATATGAATATGTTGTTTAATGCGCATGCGCGAGAAATACTACGTCATTATGACGCACTACTTCACTAGAGTTTGAAAAATGCGCTGTTTTGCGATCCGTTTGCGATGCGTGATGATACTGAAGCTAGCCAAACAAGAGAACAAAAGGAGCACCACGTTTGGATGTTTGTTTGCAGATGAGACGTTATGCTGCAAATAATCAGTCAAGTAAGTATATCTTGATGCTTTCTTTAGTTAATTTTTTTTTTCACCGTAACATGTCAGTTGCTGAGTGCATTTTAATCGCAGATATTATAAACTCAATAGACTCGGGAGGTGAATTAATCATGTTTTCAATAATTTATATGATTGCATTCTAATAATGTCTTACATTGTAATGTGAGGAAGGCGTGTGTGGTCGTGTTCGAGGAATTTGGTTGCTGATTTTTTTTTAAACTAAACCGACTTTTTAAATTATTTTAAACAAGCTACTAAACATTTGCTGAATGCTGATCCAATATTGTAACACTCGAAGACGTTTATACACATTTAATACAAATAATCAATCTTATAACCACCATAAATATTTCATATATTACCCACCTCTAGAAAAAATGCTTGTAATGTGTTCAATTTCATTTTGTATTTAAAGAGTTCAGTTACTATTTGTTTTTGGAATATGTAATATTTTTGTGTTTATCTGGATTTAAACATTCATTTTGCAGGATCAGTTCATATTTGTTATTGGAGATACAGTGCAAGCGGTGTGGAATCACAGACCTGTATTGATGAGGTGATGTTACAAGATTTATCATGACAGCACATCCTGATCAAGCTAAAACACTACTTTCAAGTCACTAACTATCCCTATAGCTTTTAAATGCTTTGAATCTTTTGCATGTGCAAGTAATAAATTCCCACCTGTGCATTTACACATGCCCCTATAATCATCATATATTTTATAGGTAATAAACCAAAGGAAGAAGGCTTGCAGCATTGCTGTGTCAACCGTGGTAAATACAGGAACAGGAACATCCTTCATGAAGATGTGGGGCAAGCTTAAAATGTAAGAATACCTTTCTTAATTTGCATTGGTCCTGGGTTTGCATGGGTCATATATCTATATTTGAGTAATTGATAAAGTTATGCTTAATTCCCTGTAAAGTAGCAATAAAAAGGTTCTCTGTTTTTAATCACTTTAAGCCCAGTGTCAGTAAAGATGGCGTAGTCAGTGGAATCCTGGTGTTTGTGGGAAATAGAAGGAACCTTGCCCAGTTTTCTACTACGATGTGGCCCTGGTGACTGAGGTAATCAATCACATCACACATTCATCAACAGTTAACAGTCAAAAGTTTACATACACCCTTGCAGAATAAATCTTGTAGCAGAGCTACAGCAAGCGTTTTTCTGTGGTGGAAATCCATTAGCTACTAAAACTTCTTTTTCGTTGTGGAGAGCGCAGTGCATGGTTGCATAGCAACGACAGATGCCATGGGAAAATCGGACCGAATTTTACTATTAATAATAAAAGATAAGCTAAAGTGCTTTGTAAATGTCAGTAATTTGTCTTTTTTGACTCATTCTTTTTATAAAAAAATATTTAAAGTCTGAAAAATTTATAAAACCTTTTTTGTCAAACCTTTATTTTAACTTGTACATGTTAGTATATAACATGCAAGACACTTTAAAAATGTTCATTTTTAATGGTATTATTTTAATGTTTATGTAAAAAAAAAAAGTGCATATTGATGCTAAATTTATTTGTTATTTTCTGGTTTTCGACATAAAACTTGGTGAATTGATTTCATTGTGTAGTATTAGTACTTTTTGAACAGGATTCTGTGATAACCATGATCATTTTTGTCGCTATAATCATGAAATTAAATGTTCATGCCATTTGATCTCTAATTATGATCAACTATGATCAACTAAAATCAACTAATTATGTGTTTTTTACAGTATAATATGCAAAGTACAATTTTCTATTAAAAAAAATTATATCTGATTCTGTTCTTTGACATGCGTTGTTGGGTGTGGAAGGTTACTAATGTGATTTATCTGTAAATTAAATTAATGCTTTTTAATTACTGAATTCATTGAAATAAAATGAATTCTTTGATTTGAATATTTATTTGGTAATAATGCGTCGTGTAGGTCTTAAATTTCAATCTTTATGGTCTTAAAATGTCTTAAAAAGGTCTTAAATTTGACTTGCTGAAACCTGCAAGAACCCTGTATTTAGAAGAATGTTAGTAACCAGACAGTTTTTGGTACCATTGACTTCCATAGTAGGAAAAAAAATCAATGGTACCAAAAACTGTCTGGTTACTAACATTCTTCTAAATATCTTTCTTTCTGTTCAGCAGAAGAAAGAAATTCATACAGGTTTGAAACAACATGAGGGTGAGTATATGATGACAGAATTTTCATTTTAAAGTGGAGTATCCCTTTAAGAGCTAAATAACAAGGTTCGGTAACACTTTTAATTAGGTCTCATTTGTTAATATTAGTTTATTTTTTAGCCAACATGATCTAACCAAGACTAATATTATCTTACTTAGACTAATAAATGCTTAAAGTATTATTCATTCTTAGTTCATGTTAACTGAAGTAGGTAACTAATATATTTTTGTAAAGCATTACCCAAAGGTCTCTTTCCAAAACTGTTTGTGTTTATGCATAGTGTTTTTTGGGGTTTTCTTGTGCATCAACAGAAAGGTTTTTATGTATTTCTTTTAGAGATTATTTTGTCAGTAAATTTAGAGGGTTTTACATTTAGTTTTTGTTGATTGTAACATTGCATTGCATCACACTTAAGTGTATTGTTAACTGACATTAAAGTATATTGTAAATCACATTAATTGCGTGTCATTATATTGTGTAGTGCACTTTAACTATATTTTTAAGATATTAGAAGCAATTGTGAAAGTAGATATAAAGTTGTATTAAAGTACCAATTAAGTTGTTCCAAAAAATCACTCTTAATGGCAACTTATTGCATTTTATTTCAACTTAATATGTGATATATTTTAAATTAATTGCACTTAATGTGCATTCAGTGTGTCGAAAACATTGCATTTAATTCACACTTAAGTGTATTGTTAACTGACATTAAAGTATATTTTAAATCACATTAATTACGTGTCATTGTATTGTGTAGTGCACTTTAACTATATTTTGAAGATATTAGAAGCAATTATGAAAGTAGATATAAAGTTGTAATAAATTACCAATTAAGTTGTTCCAAAAAATCACTCTTAATGGCAACTTATTGCATTTTATTTCAACTTAATATGTGATATATTTTAAATTAACTGCACTTAATGTGCATTCAGTGTGTCGAAAACATTGCATTTAATTCACACTTAAGTGTATTGTTAACTGACATTAAAGTATATTGTAAATCACATTAATTGCGTGTCATTATATTGTGTAGTGCACTTTAACTATATTTTGAAGATATTAGAAGCAATTATGAAAGTAGATATAAAGTTGTAATAAATTACCAATTAAGTTGTTCCAAAAAATCACTCTTAATGGCAACTTATTGCATTTTATTTCAACTTAATATGTGATATATTTTAAATTAATTGCACTTAATGTGCATTCAGTGTGTCGAAAACATTGCATTTAATTCACACTTAAGTGTATTGTTAACTGACATTAAAGTATATTTTAAATCACATTAATTACGTGTCATTGTATTGTGTACTGCACTTTAAGTATATTTTAAAAACACTAGAAGCAATTATGAAAGTATATATAAAGTTGTAATAAAGTGCCAATTAAGTTGTTCCAAAAAATCACTCTTAATGGCAACTTATTACATTTTATTTCAACTTAATATATGATATATTTGAAATTAATTACACTTAATGTGCATTAAGTGCGCCGAAAAGATGGCATTTAATTCACACTTAAGTGTATATATTTAAAGTATATTATTTATGTTATAAGTACACTTTATAAAAGTACACTTAAGTGCACTTTTTTTTCATAAGGGATGATATTAAACTCATAAATTGTAGTTTTTGACGGTATGCTAAGCAAACATACTAGCTTTCCCTGTTGTCAAGAGAAAATGTTTTATTACTAATCTTTAAAAGTAAGTCCAGGTAAGATCATTTGAATGTTTTTATTTGAATAATTTCATATTTGAAAGCAAAGAAGGTTAAGTGAAAGGTCAGATAAAAAAGAGAGATGTAGTATGAATAAAAAAAGTGCCAGTAAAAAAAAAAAAAAAAATTAAGTGGGGTATGGTTAACGTTAAATTAAATGCTCTTTTTTTCGTTCTACCAAAAATGTGCTGGGAGCCTACTATTGCTTTTACATGCATCTGATTGACAGACAAATCATGCAATCTCATTTCACTGTTGTTGAGGGTTTTTCAGCTTTGTACAAAGTTTGCTTCGTACATTTAGTTTAACTGTATTGTTAAAGAGGGCGAGCTTTACCTTTCAGTTGAACTGTGTTAAAGGGTAAGTTCGGTATTCTACACTTAAAGCCCTGTTTACAGATCGTTTCTGATGAAATAGAACGGTTAAGATTAAAATTTGGACACATGCTGCTGTCCCGAGAATTTTAGGTTTATTTCGCTTTCCCCAAAACCTCTAGAATGGGTGTATAGGTGCACTCGAACAATCCTTCATAAAACGCATTAAACTTTCGTTTACAAAGACGTGAAACTCACCGAGTGGTCAGGGGTGTTCACTGATATGCTCACACAAAAATCGCTGCAAAAGATGCTTTCCAACAGGTGTTTTACCATTCGTTGTAAAACTGGGGACCTATTTTTCCAAACGTCACACACCCGTAGATTCTTCCGTTGAGAGCTTGAATAATAGACACTCCAGCCCAGTTGGTGGCGATAATGCACCTTTGCCAATTGCAAGCAAACCGCTGCCATTTCATTGAATACACAGAAGAAGCAGAAGAAGAAGCGGCAGAGTAATACCGTACCTCACACAGCTCGTCCAGTACAAGTCAATGGAGTTGGACAAAAACTACGATAAAACCTGTTGGAAAGCATCTTTTGCAGCGATTTTTGTGTGAGCATATCAGTGAACACCCCTGACCACTCGGTGAGTTTCACGTCTTTGTAAACGAAAGTTTAATGCGTTTTATGAAGGATTGTTCCAGTGCACCTATACACCCATTCTAGAGGTTTTGGGGAAAGCGAAATAAACCTAAAATTCTCGGGACAGCTGCATGTGTCCAAATTTTAATCTTAACCGTTCTATTTCATCAGAAACGATCTGTAAACAGGGCTTTAAGTGTAAAATACCAAACTTGTCCTTTAATGTTTTCAAGACACTTACATTGTTCTTGCTCTGTCCAAGCAATAACGGTGTCCATGTTATGAGCCAAGTTTTTTATTTACTTAAACTGCTCAGTGCTCTGGTAATATCAATGGGATGACCCATTTCAGGAGTTGCCACAATTACATTTTAAAATCTGAATATGAGCATAGCTGTCACATGCCTGTCCTGTCTTGTGCTACACATGGGTGTTTTGTTATTTTGGGCCATGTGCTCATGTCATTGTCTGATCCCTCCCCCTTGTTATCTGATTATTGTTTGAGTTCTTCCACCTGTTCCCTCTTGATTTGTTCCCTTTATAAATCCCCTCTTGTTTGCAGTCTGTGTCGGTTCGTTGTCTAATGTTTCCTGTTCCCTGTGATTCCCCAGTAAGTTCTTGTTCAGTTTTTGATTTTGTATTTTCTGGTTATGTTTTCCCCCCTCGTGGGTTTTGTTTTGTATTTGTTTTTCTTTTATAAATAAATATCATTTCTCTGCACTTGAGTCCTCGCACCTTTTTGTATTTATCCCGTCGTGACAGAACGAACCGACCAAATGAGGACTCAGCGGAGAAAGGGGGCGCAACCAGTCTCCTGTCCGCACTGGGAGCGGATTCTCCGATTTCAGGAGCTAGTCTCCCTCCGTCAGCAGGGGACGGGGGTGAGAGAATTCAGTCACGTGTTCTGTAGCGCAGCTGAGGGGCTGAATCTTGGCGAGGAGGCTCGTAAGGACTTATTCAATCATGCGCTTGACGAACCAATGGACTGGCTGATCCGATCAGCATTTGATCGGGTCAGTTTTGAGGCGATGGTGGAGGGTCTTATTCGTCATCGGGAGAGAATTGCCAGGTCGGTGGTCCCTGTTCCGGTGGTCCCGAGTTCGGTGGTCCCCGTGCCGGTGGTCCCAGTGCCGGTGGTCCCAGTGCCGGTGGTCCCAGTTCCGGTGGTCCCAGTTCCAGTGGTTCCTGTTTCGGTGGTCCCGAGTCTGGTGGTCCCGAGTCCGGTGGCTCCAAGACACAGGAGGAGGAGAAAGGCTCCCTCCGTAACTGTTCCGGTGGTCCCTGTTCCGGTGGTCCCGAGTCCGGTGGCTCCTAACACGGAGACCATCCCGGAGGTGACTGCCGTCCCTGACGCACTGCCCAGGCGTCTTGCTCTGCACGCACCGCCCAGGCGTCATGCTCTACTGGCCCCGCCCAAGCTGCTCGCACTGCCTGCACCACCCCAGCGATCCGTCACGTCTGCCGGGCCTGTGTCTTCGGACAAGATGGCCGCCACAGAGACTGTTCACGTCACGCCTGCCAAGCCTGTGTCTTCAGACAAGATGGCCGCCGCCGAGCCTGTTCACGTCACGCCTGCCGAGCCTGTGTCTTCGGACAAGATGGCCGCCGCCGAGCCTGTTCACGTCACGCCTGCCGAGCCTGGGTCTTCGGACAAGATGGCCGCCACCGAGAGTGTTCACGTCACGTTTGCCGAACCTGTGTCTTCGGACAAGATGGCCGCCGCCGAGCCTGTTCACGTCACACCTGCCGAGCCTGTGTCTTCGGACAAGATGCCCGCCGCCGAGCCTGTTCATGTCACGCCTGCCGAGCCTGTGTCCCCTGACAAGATGGCCGCCGTCGAGCCTGTGTCTGTTCCTGAGCCGGTGGTGTCTGTTCCTGAGCCTGAGCCGGTGGTGTCTGTTCCTGAGCCTGAGCCGGTGGTGTCTGTTCCTGAGCCTCCGCCGTGGCTGCCGGTGGTGTCTGTTCCTGAGCCTGAACCGGTGGTGTCTGTTCCTGAGCCTGAGCCGGTGGTGTCTGTTCCTGAACCTGAGCTGGTGGGATCTGTTCCTGAGCCGGTGGTGTCTGTTCCAGTTCCTGAGCCGGTGGTGTCTGTTCCAGTTCCTGAGCCGGTGGTGTCTGTTCCAGTTCCTGAGCCGGTGGTGTCTGTTCCTGAACCTGAGCCGGTGGGATCTGTTCCTGAGCCGGTGGTGTCTGTTCCAGTTCCTGAGCCGGTGGTGTCTGTTCCAGGTCCTGAGCCGGTATCTGTTCCTGTGCCCTGGCCGCCCGAGGGGTCGTCTCCGCCCTGGCCGCCCGAGGGGTCGTCTCCGCCGTGGCCGCCCGAGGGGTCTTCTCCGCCCTGGCCGCCCGAGGGGTCTTCTCCGCCGTGGCCGCCCGAGGGGTCGTCTCCGCCGTGGCCGCCCGAGGGGTCTTCTCCGCCGTGGCCGCCCGAGGGGAAGTCTCCGCCGCGGCCGCCCGAGGGGTTTTCTCTGCCGTGGCCGCCCGATGGACTGTCTGCTCTGCCCTGGCCGCCCGAGGGGTTGTCTCCGCCCTGGCCGCCCGAGGGGAAGTCTCTGCCCTGGCCGCCCGATGGACTGTCTGCTCTGCCCTGGCCGCCCGAGGGGTTGTCTCCGCCCTGGCCGCCCGAGGGGTTGTCTCCGCCCTGGCCGCCCGAGGGGTTGTCTCCGCCCTGGCCGCCCGAGGGAAAGTCCCCACCCTGGTCTGTCCCTCCCGTCCCGCCCTGGTCTTATGGAGCGTCTGGTAGCCGCTCCGTAGGGAGGGGGTAATGTCACATGCCTGTCCTGTCTTGTGCTACACATGGGTGTTTTGTTATTTTGGGCCATGTGCTCATGTCATTGTCTGATCCCTCCCCCTTGTTATCTGATTATTGTTTGAGTTCTTCCACCTGTTCCCTCTTGATTTGTTCCCTTTATAAGTCCCCTCTTGTTTGCAGTCTGTGTCGGTTCGTTGTCTAATGTTTCCCCAGTAAGTTCTTGTTCAGTTTTTGATTTTGTATTTTCTGGTTATGTTTTCCCCCCTCGTGGGTTTTGTTTTGTATTTGTTTTTCTTTTATAAATAAATATAATTTCTCTGCACTTGAGTCCTCGCACCTTTTTGTATTTATCCCGTCGTGACAATAGCTCACTTATATTCAATAAAATATTGAAACGTTAGCAATACGGATTCTAAACACGAGCGCCAGTGATTGAATGTCAAAGCACGGTTTGAACGCCCACGCCCCCCAGCTGAACTGGAAGTTTTGATTGGTTTTGCACCCGAGTCAGAACTGTCTGTTATTGGCTGAAGCGCTTCAGAACTGTCTGTTATTGGCTGAAGCGCTTCAGAACTGTCTGTTATTGGCTGAAGCGCATCAGAACTGTCTGTTATTGGCTGAAGCGCAGGGCTGAGGGCTCAGCCTCCACGGCACACAGTCGTTTGAAAAGTGTTTGTGAAATGTAAGCTCGCTCTGTTGCTCCATCGGCACCTTTGTCAAAGTACTCTGTACTTTTGGTGAAAAATAAATGTAGCGAAGTTGAATACTTTATTTTAATTCTACTCAAGTAAAAGTAAAAGTCCCACAATTTAATTATACTCAAGAAAGTAGAAAAAAATCGAAAAATCTACTCAAGTACTGTAACGAAAGTATTTGTAATTAGTTACTTTCCACCACTGTTTGACTATGAATTAAAACACAGGGGTGAGTTACATTGAAAAAATAAATCCCAGTATCATTATAGAAATGAGGGGCAGCAACAGTTAAATATGCCAGCCCATTGGAGCGGACCCTCAGCTTCAAGTGCTACAAGTGTCCATCCTCACATACCATTACTTTTATAGTTTAATTAAGTGTTTATGCTGTGGTCATATGGCTAAGTGGCTATATACACAATCATCTTATTTACCTTACAGATGCCATTGTATTACACTAAATTATGAGTGCCACTGAATGCATTTGATCATTTTATCAACATTGTTGGCATGAAAAACAGATATAAAGTACAATACATACAACAACATATGTAGAATATACACAGGAAGTGCAAACATTTCATTTCAAGTTTGGGATCCTCTTGGTGCAAAAGATCATTAGTTGTGTAGTTGGTTTCTGGCTTTGACCTTCTCCATTTACCGTTCAACTCAGCTGTTATTGGTCAAATAATCACAGACAGAAACACATACAGGAGAACTGAGAGCTCTTTAATTATATTAATGATAGAAGAGAGAGAATACAGGACAGTCTCTGACTCGATATGAAACACTTCTATAAAGACACAACAATATTACAAATAACTCTCTTCTGATTTCCATGCAAGCTCTGGTTAATATGTGTATATAAACTTAGTACTCTTCTAATATATTCTGTGCACTTTAAATCAAGTCTTTTTAGGGATAGTTCACCCAATAGCGTGAATAGTAGTTATTTGGTAAAAGAGTATAATGTACATGCATTAGGAACACAAGCAAGACTATGACATTAAACTACTTGATGTTGTTGATCTGTCAGTCTATCGGGGGAATTAATGAGAATAAACCGTGCTTTATACAACCCTCCTCTCCATCGCATGATAAAGTCCTGCTGATACAGAACGTCAGCAGAAGCATCAACGGCACATCAATACATCTTTAATAAAACTCTGTTTACCGTATGTGTTTAATGGAGCGCAAACAGAGCAATTGAGTTTTGAGTTTTATGAGTCAAGAGTTCTCTCTAATAAACCTAAATGTCACAGAAAGGAAGGGTGTGTGCAGTGAAAAGAATGACATTGACTTCATTTATTGAGTGCAGATGTTTAAACTGAACTGCAGGCGGTCTGTGAATGAGACGCAGGCTTTTGCATTGAAACACAGCAGGCAAACGCTGCACTACTGTCTCGAGAGTGTTCGTCCCGGCTGTGTGTCGAACTCTGATGTGTGTCAGTTCTACAACAGCAGTGAACAGACTTCATTAACCCTCTAACATCAGGCCTCAAGAACATGTACAATACACAGTCAGCCAGTGGGTTCAGATACAGGAGAAATTCAGAAAAATACCAAAATATATTGTAACTGTAACTGTCGTAACTGTAAAATCTGTAAAAAACTGTAAAAAAATCTACAATAAAACTCAGGATTACGTTCGGGAGAATGAGAAAAGTGTAAGTCAGAAGCACCAGGAACAAACTGGCCAAAATTTTCTTGCGCTTTAGGGAAGTAAGTGATAGTGCGCGTGAAAGACCGCGACAAGTGCCAACAAAACACAGAATGATTATCGGGTAGGGGATTAAACAGGCGATCGAGTGGGACAGAAAGCTAAACAGCCAATCAGGGTTAACGTCTGCAAAGTCTGCAAAGATCATAGGAACAAACCAGATGATCATAGACATGACACAGCAGACTTTTAGTGAATGATGAGATCTGTACCAGATAGTATGAGAAACCAGAAGATATCGTTCAAAAGCAACACATGCCATAAAATACACACCCACAATCAAACTATACCAATATGCATTATTCACCTTCCATGACCCTGTGAATGTCATCATTAATCTACTAATGATCTGAATGAGATCTGAAAGAATCAAATGAATAACAAACACTGGAGTGGAGCGATGAGATTTGATAAGAGCACACAACGCAAACAGAGTTAAGATCATGATTGGAATCTCAATGGCTGAAATGATCCTGATAATTAATGGTTCTGCAGACTCAAGTTTCCTGAGAAATTCCCTCATCTGACGGCTCCATTCATCTCCATAATCTACTCCACTTGATCCGTTGATATAATAATCTTCACTTGATCTGTTGCTGCTGGCGTTTTGTTCTGCCATTGTTTCATGAAATCTTGACAGGCAACACTAAATAACAAACCAGTCATTAGTTAAAAAACATGCAATCATTTACTACTTTATTAAAAGCATTAGGGAAAATTATATGACATAACTTGTTTTCTGAATTGTTCTATATTTGTCATTGTTATAAATAACAACGAAATAACATCAGAGAATCCTACAATATAAGTGCAATAAAAAAGTCTACAAAGTGCAATCGGTTGTAACTTATGCATACATGTGCATAATGCATACACCAGTTCCCAACTATTAAGTTGTGTGAAGAGAGAAGTATGTTAAATGTGGGGGGCTGCTTGTAAATTGGAGGAATGCTCGTTCAACCGTCTCAAAGCTCTGGGATAAAAGCTGTTGGCCAATCTAGTGTTTCTCGCTCTCAAGGCCCGGTATCGTCTCCCTGAGGGCAGCTGGTGGAACAGGTGCATAACATTCGCTGGGTGCAAATGCGCTGGGTGCGACTGATCTCGCAGAATGTTATGCACTCTCCGCAGACAGCGGGTGGTGTAGACATTGTTTATCTCCAGTAGGTTAGTCCCTATGATTCTTCCTGCTGTCCTCACCACCCTCTGGAGGGCTTGCTGTTCGGCCTTAGTGTAGCTGGAAAACCACACCAATAGTTCATAGGTCAGCACGCTATCAATAGCACAGTGGTAAAAATTTACCAGAAGCTGCTTAGGGAGATTAGCTCTCCTTAGTTTCCTTAGGTAAAAGAGGCGTTGCTGTGCCTTTCCCACAACTGAGGTGGTGTTAATGCCCCAGCACAGGTCCTCAGTAACAGTCAGTCCCAGGAACTTAAAGCTAGGAACTCGCTGAACCTCCTCGCTTCCAATAAAAATTGCAGTGTGGTTAAGTTGTCCTTTTTTCCTAAAATCCACAATCACTTCCTTGGTCTTCTTCGTATTAAGGGCCAGATTATGCTCCTTACACCATGTTGCCAGGTATTCAACTTCCTCTCTGTATGCAGTCTCATCATTATTGGTCATAAGTCCTAACACTGTAGTGTCGTCTGCGAATTTAATGATGAGATTAGATGACAAAGAGGCTAGGCAGTCATGCGTAAAGAGCGTGTAGAGTAATGGACTGAGCACACATCCTTGAGGGGCTCCGGTGCTGATAACTAAAGTGGATGAGATGTGCCCACCAACTCTCACATACTGTGAGCGATTGGTTAGGAAGTCCAAAATCCAATTGCATAATGATGTGTTCAATCCTAGTGAATACAGTTTTGCTGTTAGTTTATTTGGCAGAATCGTATTAAAAGCTGAACTAAAATTAACAAAGAGCAACCTTGCATAGGTGTTCTTGTGCTCTAGATGTTGAAGCAGGGTGTAGAGCGCAATAGCAATGGCATCTTCTGTTGACCTGTTTTCCCTATAAGCAAATTGATTCTGATCCAGTGTGGGTGGTATGGCGTTTTTAATGTGTTTGATTACCAATCTTTCAAGGCATTTAGCCAGTATAGGTGTAAGCGCCACAGGCCTGTAATCATTTAGGCATGCTATTCTGGATGTTTTTGGCACTGGAACTATTATGGCAGTTTTGAAGCATGCTGGGACCCAGGCTGAGGACAGCGAGATGTTATAAATTGTGGTGAAAATTTCTGCCAGCTCTCCCGCACAATACTTAAGCACCCTCCTCGGTACTCCGTCCGGTCCGGCCGCTCTCCTGGGATTGATGTTGCGCAAACAGATTCTCACCTCATGTGTGGTCAGGACTGGGGCCGTGTCATTGGAGGGCATCAGTGGTTGTATCGGGTCATTGTTGTTCCTGTCTAAACGGGCATAGAACAGGTTTAAGTCCCTCAGCTAAGGTGGCATCAATGCCCGCTGAGGGAGATGTTGTCTTCTTATAGCCTGTTATTGCCCTGATGCCCTCCCACACCTGCCGTGGATTTGTTGATTTATTAAAATGGGCTTCAATCCGTCTTTTATGTTCTGCTTTGGCAGATTTGATTCCCCTCCTTAAAGCAGTCCTGGCTCTACTGTAAGCGATCCTGTCTCCAGATCTATATGCTGCATCCCTAGCCTTGATTAATTTTTGTACCTTATGTGTCATCCATGGCTTTTGATTTGGAAACACATGTATTTTCTTCCAGGTTGTGACACTATCTACACAAAAATGAATGTAGTCCATAACTGAGGTAGTGTATTCATCCAGAGACTCCCGTGTTGGTGTCCCCCTCCCTCTGAATACCTCCCAATTTGTGGAGTGAAAGCAGTCCTGGAGCTGGGGGATAGCCGCCTCAGGCCACATTCTCACATTCTTATTTTTAATTTTTGGTGTATACTGTGGATGTAGCAAGAGTGAAAGATGGTCTGACAGGCCCAGGTGTGGGTAAACCTGGGCTTTGTATGCGTCCGCTACATTAGTATAAACCTGATCCAGCGTTTTGTCCCCTCTAGTTGCACACTTCACACCTCTAGTTTCACTTTTCTTACCCGAGTCTGCAGTCCTGTCAGCTCGATAGGCAATACGTCCGGCTAACTGAATGGCCTCATCCGAAATGGTGCTACCCAACCATGTTTCGGTGAAAATCATGCTGCAGCAGTTGTATATGGTCCTCCGTGTTGCCAACTGTAGTTGTATTTCATCCATCTTATTGCGAATCGACCTGACATTAGAGAGGAAGATGGTAGGAAGCGGTGGCCTGGACGAGTTAGCCGTTAACCTGGCCTATACACCTGCTCGCTTTCCTCTCTTCTGTCTCCGCTCACAGCGTCTCCTCCTCTGGCTCACTTCCGCAAGAATCTCCGGTGATGATCTGACGAGCCCCGGAGGAATAAATGTCTCCACTGATAGATGGTGTATTCCAGAATTAAGTTCTAAAAGTTTATCACGGCTATACTGAAGTGTCTCCACATGATGACTGTGCAAAATAATACACAGTACCACCAATAATGTGCAAAAACTATACCAACTGTAGGAACTCAAAGCCGCTGCGACTATGGTCCACCATCTTGGGTCTGTGTGATTGTTGAAATAAAGTTTCCTCAGTTTGCTCTACATGTTCTTTAGAGGAGATGTGTGTAATGTTAGAAAGCTTGAAATACGTGAAATGTAAGATTAAAGTTTGGAAATCCTCCATTTGAACAATATCACAGAAGCAAGAATGCTGTTGTTCTGAATATTCAGTCCAGCACAGCTGCAAGTGTACAATGGTTTATTAAACTAGGAATAAATCTTGAAGAACTTACGTTACTGACAGGATTGTGTGTTTCGTCTGCAGGTCAAAGCAGAAGTTTGTGGAGCAACACACAGACTGACAGATGTTTCACAAGTTTCCACTGCCGTGTTTAAAGAGCTCTTCATTCACTGCACACACTGTAAAAACACACATCTTAAAGCTTGTGGATCTAATGTAGGAAATGTCTGAGATTACAGACAAACTATTTGATTCAACGTGTGCAACTGTAATTACCTTAAAGATACAATTAACTAACAATGGTGGTTTGAGTGAAAAAACAGTCTAACTTTCACAAACGGTTCGGCTCAACTATGACGACTGAAGTAATCTGAAAACGCTTTATATCTGATGCTTCATAAAATCGGTTAAACACTGGAGTCACATGGATTACTTCAATGATGTCTTTCCTATCGTTCTGGGCCTTGAATGTGTTCGTTGCATTGCTCCCAATGGAGAGAATTTAAAAATTCAATCAATTTAAAAATAGAATCAATAAAAATTCAAAGTTCATTTACAAATCAATTAAATTTTGTCTAACAAATGTCAGTATAACTCCACAAAATATGATAGACATTAAAGGGATAAGTAACTTACCAAAAAATGTTTTATATCTGTCGTCATCTACTCTCACGTTTTCTTGGACCTTTATGACTCTGTGGAACACAAAACGTGAACTTTGGAAGAATGTTCTGATTTGTTCTTTCCATGTAGTGAAATTTAACAGAGCCAATCTTTTTTTAAACTGTAAAAGGAATGAAAAATCACCATAAAATAGGTCCACAAGACTCATGCACTGTTTTCCAGGTTGAAACAATAGAATAGCTTTGGCTGAGGAAAACCCTTTCTCGATTATCTGTCTGGGTATCTCTCAATTCTCTGTTATTATGCATTTACGATTGAATTGAGTGCCTAGAGCTCTATCCCTTTGTTGGTTACAGATGTCTCTACTCAAACCAATACTTTCTCCATCTCTTTTGTCCTTTATTCCAACTCATTTTCTCTTTCGTGAAATGATGTATATATGAGACTTGTACTTTTTGTTCCGTTTAATCTTTCAAGAGTATAAGTAAAGGAGAATACACTCAGCTGCTACACATTCTTTCTTCTTGGCTTTTGGAGTGTGATGGATTTTAATTAATCAACTTTAATCAATCAACTAACATTTGTTTTTCTTGCAGGAACAACATTCATATGTTTTTTAATGTTTCCAAACTCTTTGGAGAAGACTTTGAGAGTGTGTGTGTGTGTGTATAAATAACAGAAAGGGGAAGTGAAACTAGACAAATGACTAGTTCTCAAATCCTTGTGATAAGTATTCACAAAAACAGAGTTAGCTTGTGCCAGTGACAGAGGGAACAGGTTGGGGCTTTTGAACCAATTGAACCAATCATATTGAAGGTGAGATGTTAGTCTTATTTGTTTTCTCGATTCTATAAAAACTGTTGTATCCGTGTTTTCTGGTGGGATTCTCAATGGAATTTGTCTCTGGCCTTGCTTCTTGGGAGAGATTCCCTGAGAACTGCTCGAGAAACTCTCCCGGCCATGATTAAAGCATTTAAAGGACATTTGCTGAAGTCTGTTTGTCGATTTATTCCTGCGCAGGAAGCTAGTTTAGGAAGGAAGCTAGTTTAGGGGAACAAGTTAGTTAGGTGCTATTATTGAATGGGGACGTCGATTTGTAGACGAGACCCAGATAGTGAGGTTTAGGGAAAAATCTACCACAGGAGCCCTAATAATTGATGGGTTATTTATGAAAACACTGGCTGAATGGACATTATTGCACTTGGACATTATTACTCGGCTACCCAATAATAGTACAGTTGAGTATTCCAGCAAATGTGGTGTGTATTCTTCTCATTTTAGCTCCTGCGTCCATGTGGGCTGAAGATCGAGACAGAACCAAACCAAAGCTGGACTGTAACCTACTGGCCTATATGACTGACTTCATACTGACAGCTACTGGCATGAATGCTGCATCACCTGTTATTGAACAAAAACTTCTTCACCTAGAGTTTTCATCCCCCATGAGGAGACTCCATGTCTTCATCTCTTGTGACTGGATATCAGTTTAAACATTCTTCAAAGAACTGCTAATTTCTTCTGAATTTGTTTAGTAGTATATGTAAGAATTTTCCATTAAACTTTTAGTAATGTTTTTAAGTAATGAAGTAATTAATTAAGTAATGTTGTTGTCATCTTGTTAATGTATGTACAGTATAAATTGCAAACATGCTTGTGTTGGACTCTTGTTTACAGGTTATAGACATGTTTAGAGTAGGTAGATGCTGTGTATTTAAAGGGGCTCTAAGTCATGTTTATTTGTACAATGTTATTTTTGTATATAAATCATTATTACTGTGGAACAAATTGCTATTTTTTTATTTGTAAATTAGCAACTGAATTTTTTATCCATTGCACCGCACCACTTCATCACCAATAATTTTGTATTACTTTGTAGTTTATTGTTTTATGTCACATGTGAGAACAAAAGCAAGTTTATTTTATTTTTTTCAGATTATGTAATTTCTGTAATAAAGTCTGTATCATAGAATGGTAACTTCTTTCTGTTGTTATTTTGTAGATGTTTGTTGTAAGTAAATGGCTTAAATTTAAGCCATTTAAGCCACTGTGGTAATACTACAGTAAAACCATAGTACCCTTGACTGTAGTAACCATGGTTTTAACCACGGTTAATACAGTCATGGTTACTATGGTTTTACTGTAGTATTACTACAATATAACTGTAGTAAAACCATGGTTTTAGAGTAAAACCATGGTTTTACTACAGCCAAAATACCACGGTTACTACAGTCTTATACCACGGGCTGTTTAAATACTCAATTCTGATTGGCTGGAAGGTGTGCAGTAAAACCGTTTAATGCACAGGTAGTTCTAGTCAGTTTGATTACAGTTCGAAATTAATCCACTACTATAAACATTGGTAACCATAGTAACACAGTTACACTTGCAAACAGAGTGAGAGACACATATGAAAACGTTTATTTAGGTAGGCTAAATGGATGATTTTTGCATATCGTTTAATTTGTATGGTGAATATGGCAATTTTGAGAAATGGGCCCAGGCACAAGACGAAATAGAAGACTTGGAGAAGACGTTGAATGACAAAAAGCGGCACAAAGAATTAACACCGGCAGAGCTAGATAAGATCGAAGACGACAAAGATGAGGTCAATACGAAAAAGACAACTAAATGGGCAGTTAACACTTTCAGTGACTTTTTGCGCGAAAGACAGAACAATTGTGATTTCGAGACCTACTCTGCTTCTCTTTTAAATGAGACATTGCGGGAGTTTTATGCCTCTGTTCAGTCTACCACTGGACGCGAATACAGTGTTGCAAGTTTGATGAACAGGTATGCAGGTATGAACCGTCACATTACAAAATACAACATCATAAGTGATAAAAACTTCAAGTCAAGCAATGCCGTCTTTAAATCAGTTTTAAAGCGCTACAGGACAAATGGAAAAGACACCAGCGTTCATCATCCGCATATTACTGAGTCTGACTTGGAGAAAATTAGAAATGCACCTGCACTCTCCCCTTTCACACCCACAGGACTTGTAAGAAAAGTTTGGTTTGACATACAGCTGTGTTTTGCACGGCGGGGAAGAGAAGGAAACCGTAACCTATCAAAAGAGTCTTTCGTTCTCCGGCAAGACGAGAATTGGAAAGAGTACCTGACCCTGGCGCATAACCCAGGCACAAAAAACCACAAGGATCCCACTGCATCGGATAGGGAAAATTTACGAGGATTTATGTTTGCGAGCCCCGGCTGTCACGTCACTGTCAGTGTTGTGTTTCTGTTTTTCTGTTTAGCTCATCTGTTTCCATGGTTACCCTCATTAGTTCATTTGTATCACCTGTGTCTTGTTAATTACCCTCTCTTGTATCACCTGTTTTCAGTTCATCTGTGTGTATTTAGTTTCCTCTGTTCAGTCAGTCCTGGTTGGTTCTACTTTGTCAGTATGGTGTTTAGAGTGTGTGTTCCTGCCTGTCATCCTGCCTGTCTGTATCTGTGAGTAAGATTGAAGTAAATCGTTTGTATTGAAGCCTTTGGACTTTGAGTCTCCTTCAACCTGCACTACACCCGTAACACCGGCGACCCACTTTGTCCCGTGGACAGCTTTAAAAAATATCTGTCAAAGTGTCCAGAAAATGCTACCTTTGCTAAATGCTAAAAATTACCTTGGCAATATGCTAAAAAGTATTTGTGAAGAGGTTGGTAATAGATATTTCGTTTTTGCCCATGAATTTAAACTGTTTATATTATTTTCCAAATCTGAACTGAATCTTTAAATTCTTGTTGTTCAGGTGGAAGGTATCTCACAAATGTACACAAACCATAGTTTGCGGAGCACTGCCGTTGGACGACTCTCTGATGCAGGACTAGAAAGCCAGATCATGTCAGTGACAGGCCACCGATGCGAGGCGAGTTTGCGGTCATATTGGGCCCCATCTTTGTCAGAGAGGAGGGCATGGAGTGACATACTGACATCTAGAACCTCAACAAGCAAAGCGAAACATAATTTCACCTCCAAGCCTAAACCTGAAATAACCCTACCCTTTTCCATGTCTAACTTTACGATAAATGGAAATGTGGAGTTTAACATCATGATGAGTAAAACAATCCCCTATCGAAATTTCCAACTGTTTGATTTTTTTTTTAGTTTTCATTTAATTTAATGCATTTCAATAAATGTAATGTGTCTTTATATAGTAATTGTGGTTAGAAACGCCGGTTTTATTTCACACTCTACATAATTCATTTAAATAAATGACATGATTAGTTCAAATAAAGATTGCCTTGTCACTGTCAGTGTTGCCTGTTATTCATAAATAATTGTAATAAATCCATTAAAGAATCATTAAGTTAGCTATATGCTTAAGCAACGAGGGGACTGTAGACTTTAAAGAAGAGACGCACACAGGTAACTCTCGCACGCATCTCTCTCTCTCTGTTCCTTCTCTTTCAGTTCTCTGTCTCTCTTTTAATAATGAATTTAAATAAATGTGATAATTCATTCAAATAAAAGCAATCCAATGGCTCTACTTTATTTAAAGCGGACGGAGTGCTAGAACTAACGAGCCGTAACTTTAAGAAAATAACCGTCATTTTTACACATCTGTTAAAAAATTACACTGTAAACATCAGTTACAGCTTTAACTTGTTTTTAACTTGGCAAATAACCAAGGTATAAGCGGGATAATCCACGGCTAGACATGCATTAAAGGATTTTAATGCACGACGTAGAGGCAACCACCCTCCGCTTCGCGTTAAAAACCTTTAATGCATGGCTAGCCTTGGATTATCCCTTACATAGTTAACTACAGTTTTACTGTAATATTACTACAATATAACTGTAGTAAAACCATGGTATCAAAACCATGGTTTTTAAAAATCATGGTTTGGCCAAAATACCACGGCTACTACAGTCATAGTTAACTACAGTTTTACTATAGTAAAACCATGGTTAATTTTCGTAAGGGAAATTGTTCTCAAATATCTACATATATGCAGATATGTTTGTATGTTGTGGTGAGATCTGGTATTTATCTCATCTCCTGAAGAACCCCTAGTATCGAAGTAGCTAGGTAGTCTTTTGCTGTCAGGTCAGAATAGGATTAAATCCTCACTAGCTTGTTTAGCCTATACCAGTAAATCTAGGTGTGTCCCTACACCTTCGTGCAACAATAACAATCATTGACAACTAGGCACATTGATCAAACTCATGCTTACCCTCCAGCAGAATCTCTCCTGGATCCTTCGTTGTCCTTGGTCTTGCAAGATATACTATAATGCTCTGTCTATTACTTATAGAACTGTCTTTGTAAGCTGAAGTAAAACTGAACAGTGTTTGTGTTTATGAAATAAAAATGTATTTGAACAAACGATAAAAATACTGGTTACACAATGATTAATATTTGTTGCAAATCATCAAGAGGTTACAGGTTATAATACTTCAGCTTATCCAATCTCCACAGGGCAGTCCTGTATGAGTGGAGAATTACACAGGCTATTTACCTTAAAGCAGTTCAAGCAATAGATGTAAAAAATAACTTGTCCTCATCTGAGCTATTCAAGTTAAGATAATACAGCAGAGCAATATAAGCAAAAAGAGTTTCAGTTAATAAACTGAACTAGAAGAGAGCTGATTTCTCCCCAGGGATGTACACGACATCAAAATGCAACAACTAACAGTCAAAAAGCAGTCATATTTATACAGAACTGGGTTACATTGTTCCTATGCAGTTTCTTGGGTTTTTTCCAGAGGAACTAAAGCATGTGACCTCAACCTTCTATTGCCCCAGTCAAGGGGGCTTCTGGTGTCGACATCGTTCCCCATATATGGGCATTCTTCCGTCCTTTCCGTCTTCTGCGCTTCGGGCCTCTGTGTTCAAATAATTCAAAATTCAAAATAATCCCCTACAATGTATGTGGCTTAGGAAAGGGCATCCTCTAAAATCCTCCAGATACGGTTTTACATGTTCATTTACAACCCTAGGATTTGTCCCTGGAATGAAATGGGCTGTTATTACCTTATTTGGAAGGGTCATGAATAATAATGTTGAGCTCTGCTCTGATTGGCTGTTTCACAGATTTGTACGCAGTAGCTGTGATGTACTCTGAAATACAAACATGCAAAATAATCATCGTTCAGTTCGCAAACAACAAAATATTTGAACAAATTGACTAGATGCATTGTCAAATGACAATCGTTTTAACTGAAGTGGTGAAGGTTACGTTAGCTAGAAGGAGCGAGTGAGCTATCTGTAAGCAACCAAACTAACCTACCAAACTAACCACGCGCGCACGAGCGATTGACATGCAAATGATCCACGCGGACGAATGATCCACGCTTGCGTACCGCCCCTGAGGAGCTGACCGTGAGCACGAAAGGAGGCAGACACAGAATTCAAAATAAATATGTTCTTTATTAAATAATAAAAACAATCTTAAAAAGTCTCTTCGGCATTCTCTTCTTCGGGGCTCAGACAGAGAGAGATATGAACATAAATGAACGTAACTCAGCAGTTTCAGACAAAGAGAGGAATGAACATAATTCACAGCTTCCGCGTTCTCTTCTTCAGCGTTCTCTTCTTCAGCGTTCTCTTCTTCGGCGTTCTCTTCTTCAGCGTTCTCTTCTTCAGCGTTCTCTTCTTCGGCGTTCTCTTCTTCAGCGTTCTCTTCTTCAGCGTTCTCTTCTTCGGCGTTCTCTTCTTCAGGCTCAGACAGAGAGAGTTATGGACATAACATGAACGCATCTCAGCAGCTCCAGCATTCTCCTTCAACAGGGCTCAGGCGGGGAGAGGTATGAACAGCTGTGACTGCGAGTGAACAGCAGAACCACAATTCCCACACTCGTATATTCACCAACACACTGCAAGATTTCACTCGTGCTCACTTTCACAATAAAACTGCAATTCAACAGACTCACGGTGCAACAGCCGCAACAGCTGCTTACACCCGCAATCCAGCCGAAGTCTTTTCTCTCTCTCTCTCTCTCTCTCTCTCTCTCTCTCTCTCTCTCTCTCTCTCTCTCTCTCTTCCCTGCGGCCTCCATCCTCGGCCGTGGCCGCGGCCTCTCTCTCTCTCTCTCTCTCTCTCTCTCTCTTCCCTGCGGCCTCCATCCTCGGCCGTGGCCGCGGCCTCTCTCTCTCTCTCTCTCTCTCTCTCTCTCTCTCTCTTCCCTGCGGCCTCCATCCTCGGCCGTGGCCGCGGCCTCTCTCTCTCTCTCGCCGATCTCTCCCGCAGCCCACCGCGTGTGTCCACAAGGTTCCGGCTCTGGTCACCCCGTGACACGAACGCAGACCTGTAAACGCCCTCATCACCTCAAAACAAAGAATCAGAGACTTCGGCAACTTACTCCTCTGCTTTTCATCGAGTTTGGAAGACTGTGTTTGTGCTGTGCTTTGCTGTTTCACTTGGATTTACCTCAGAAGAATTAGAAGAACGCGATTTAAAGACAAGAAAGATGTAAGGTAAGAAATTCTTAATTATTAGTTTATGTTATTGTTGCATAAACTTCACATTGCAGTTGAACTGTTGCTAGATATAAGGTGAATATTATAATATTTAGACCCGTGTTTACTATACTGCATTTGTGGATATCTGCTCAAACGTAGATAAGTATAATATGGTGACCATAATGTTTCATATTTTGGAGCGCGCTGTGCGTTTGAAAAGCAAAACGCACCAAACAAAGGCTTCATGTTACTCTAATCTCATTTCATATCATCATAACGAATGGAAACATTTGAAGTAACATGATAATCAATATATTTTTCTCTAACGTAGTTGTTACTGAAATATTTTGGAAGATTTATAGGCTGCTTAGGCTATTGTTATTATTATTTTATGCAGCACTGCGCGTAGCCTATACCTACAAGGCACAACAAACCTGGTGTTCATTATACATTATTGGAAACATTTGTGTGTGTATTCTGTGAATTTTAAAAAGCAATTTTAACCCCCTGAGGTCGGCAATCACGCCGGCGTCATCTGCTCGCTTTTTTCCTTATCAGTGCAAGAGAGAGTCAAAATACTATTTTGATTTTGATTTTGACATACTTGTGTTATACATCAATCGATCCTGTTAAGTGTGTATTTTTTTTGTGTATACTCACAATAAAAACAAAGTGTTGTGCTTTTTGCCAAATAAAGAAAAATAAACACGAAGCGAGTTCTGCTTTCTCTCTGTCAGTTAAGTCCTGAAATGCATCCGAAAATGAATACTCAGTCAATCAGGCATACAGACACACAGGCATGAAGCTTGAATTATCTTCTTTTAAATTAAGTAATTTTTATAAAAAACAAATATTCTCAGTTTATGCAATCTGTATGAAAAGAGCAAGATGTCAGTCGTTCTTATCTCAGCTAATTATTTTTAATGTGACTCCGCCCACAGAGAGCGCGCGCTATTCAAACACAAATGACTGAGGCGATCCTGCAAACTGTGAAGGCCCACACAGGCGTTAAGATCTGAGGGAAGAAAATCTGCAAAGATTCTCCTTAAGTGTGTGCTGCCACCAGATTTCACAATCGGTTAGGATTATAAAACTCCTGTAGTGTGAGCCAGGCATTATGCTGGGTACACACACACCACAAGATAAATGGGCTGATTTTGGGCCGATTTCCCCCCTTCCGACAATCCCAGGTAATGTCCCGATTATCTGGATGGTTCTACAGATTATCTTATCATATTTTCTCTTGGTGTGAGGTGTGTTAAGAGTGACTGAATCTGATCGGAAGAACGTCGGAGCTGCCCCGATCGTAAATCGTAAATATCAGCATGTTGAATATTTACGATCATAAATCCTGATGTGTGGGGGGAACCCCAAGGACAAACACACATACACTCTGGAGATGATCACGTGAAACGAAACAATATCCAATCAGAATAGCTGAGAGAAGACAGAAGCATAACAAACAGGGCAGCGAAGTTAAATGGATGTGGACAGCAGAGATGGAGGATCAGCTTGTCGATTTGTGGCAACAGCACGAGTGTTTATACAACTTGTCATGTAAAACATACCACAATAGACTGTGTGTGTGTGTGTGTGTGTGTGTGTGTGTGTGTGTGTGTGTGTGTGTGTCTGGTTTGACCTTCATTATGATGACCCATATTTATTCAAATGTAAAAATGCAGAAAGTTTTCTGTGTTGGGTAGGTTAGGGAAAGGAGCTAGAAAATGTAATTAGCTCAGTATAAAAACCATTAAGCCTAATATGGGACGTCCACATAAGGATAGGTGTACCAGTGCACATGTGTAGGCCTATGTGTGTGACAGAGAGAGAGAGAGACCGGAAATTAACCATGGTTTTATCATAGGCGTATTGAAGATTTGTGCAACAAAAGAAATACTATAGGTAAAAGGTTTTTTTTTTTTTTTTTTTTTGGACAAGCTGACTCTGAAAATCTGGTCTGGTTTGTGGTCTCTCACATTAAATCTTTTAGTGTGTACCCAGCATTAGCTAGCGTGTCTTTTCGAAGTGACATCTGACATGAATATTGCACGCTGAGTTGCTAAAACGGACTTATCGTGTTGTGTTCACCAACAAGGGTGCGACTGCTTGTCTGTTTCTGCTGTAAAACATGAACTCGCAATGCCTTGACAGTGGACAATACAGGCTTTTGTGACAAAACGTGTTTAGGGTTCAGTCAATCTTGCCAGGCATCTATTTCAGATGAGGAGATTAACGTTATAAAGACACTCCGGCAGACAGTATGGTTGGTGAGTAAACGAAAATGTGCGCTTTGACGGAAGGATGTTACGTGAGAATGTGGAGAGTGTCAAAATAAAGGTGTATATCGATATTTTACGTGTGGAATCGATGCATCGTATCTGTAGGAGCCATTTGTGACATTTATGTTGAAGTTAATTTAATGACCCCTGCTGGTGAATCATGACCTTACGGCCTTGGAAGGCCTTGGAACAGAAGGAGTTCAAATTGCACACCTGCGGCAATTAGTGGCATAGAGGTAGACAAAGGAGGAATCCTTGAGGGGTTGGAAAGTTTTGGAATTGGATGTTGGAAATGCATGGACGCCAGCAGGCATATGGTTTTCAATTTTTCAGTTTAGTGACAGTTTATCGTATTGGAAGTATTGGATGGATTACGTTGTTCGTCATCCATATTTATGTTTTCGTTATTACAAGTTTGAGTTTATTTATTGAGAGAATCAAATGCTATACTGGAATAAAACAAACAATCTAAGACAGAGTATAGGAGCATAAAAATGCCATTAGAAAAGCTAATTTAGATTACCCTATGGCAAAACATTTTCAAAATGTGAACAATAGTAATCCAGAAGGCCTAATGGTTGAGGGTTTAGAAACGATCAAAAAGAGCATTCGGGGTGGTGACCGATTAAAATTACTTCTACAGAGAGAAACATTCTATATATATGAGTTACAGGCCACAGTATACCCTGGTTTGAATGAAGAAATAGACTTCAGTCCCTTTTTGTGATATGCCTTTTGTGTATACAGTGTGTTTTTTTTTTTTGAGTATATGTATGCGTGTATGTATATGTATATATACATGTGTGTGTATGTATATGTAGGTGTATATATGTGTATGTGTGTATGTGTATCAATTTTTCTTTTCTTTTTTTTTTTTTTTTTTTTGGGATTTAATTTGCTATGTAACCTCCTAGTGGACCTTCTCTGTATGTGCATGTAATTTGTCATTCAGGTGTTTCTAATTAGCATCTATAAAAGAGTAAATTGTTTGCTTGGAAAACATACCCTGAAGAAGGCTGTTTGTGCCGCTACACGTGGGTTGTTTTTTCCCCAATGTCTTTTAAATTTTCTATCATGAAATAGCCAATCCAATAAAGGCTTTTTATAATTTTCTAAAGAAGAGTGCCTTGGATTTCCTTCTACTACATAAAACAAACAATCTATTGAAACCCCTGAGGCTTCCGAAGTGACTTGCTGAAAGGCACTACATAGTTGAAAACCCTCTGCTATTGGAAAGTGAAACCTGCTGCATTGGAACATTTGGAAGTCACCTGCGTTTGGAAAGTCTGATTTACCCTGAGGATACTTGGAAGATTGGGAGCTGCATTCTCTAAAGTATGTGGATTATACATGTTTCCTGCTGATGACGTTAACCTTTATCTCCTTGGACGTTTGTGAGTAAAACGCTGAATTGGAGCGAGCCGCTGCGCTCATACAATGACTTTGAATGTGAGCCGCCATGCTTACACCACAAACTGAATGGGCCTTTTCACTTGCGTTTGTCTTCTCATTTATGTGTTGACTTTGAAATGCTATCGATTTCTTGTGTGTTGAACTTTTGAGTTAATCTTTGAAAAAATGTCAGACGAAGAGCCTGAAGAGCAGGATTTGTATGAAGAAAAAGAACTGTTTAAGTTAATTGCAACACGTAGGGGGAAGCTTGGTGTTTTAACATGCAAACGACATGAAATCAATAGTCTTATTGAAGCTGGCGGGACAAAGAAACTGTTAGGAAACGAGTTAACTTGTTTGATGGATTTTATTAGTTTACAAGCAACTGTACAAAAATTTACGAAAAATGCATACGAAAAGGAGGCCGATAACTTAGACTGGTACCAACCCAAATATCACCTTTTCAAAAGCTTCTTAGGTGTCACGAACTGGCTCGAGGTTAATCAAGATAATGAGAAAGAAGAGGAGCAGGACGATATTGTTAAGTCCCAAGATAGCGCATCTCAAGTAAGTGCACAGTGTCACGCATAGCTGCAAAGCAACAAGCACTCTCAGTTGCGCGTCACGAGAATCTTTCATTCATCTAAAGGCCGAAGCAGAATGTGCAGCTATTAGAGCAAAAGGCGCAGGCTTTGGATAACAAAATTGATCTTGATATCGAAGAAGCAAATATCATTGCAAAATTAAAGGCACGAAGAGAAAAAAATGGTCATAGATTCTGAACTTGCTGCTGCAGAGGCAAAGGTTAGAGTATTCAGAGAAGCTGAAAAACAACGTTCAGTGTCGGGCGTATACAAAGACACTACACCAATGGAATATGATACCCTTGCAACAGTACAAAGACCAGTGAGATCCCAGAGAGAAGGATCAGCCCCTCAAACTGACCCTAGGCAAACTGCAGGTGCACAACAAAATGCAAATCAGAGCATCTCAGTACCAATAGGAAGCGAGATTCACCCAAATGGCAAAGGTCACTGATGTATTAAAAAGACAAACTGAAATCACTGAAATGTTTGTGAAACAGCAAACACTCTCTCTTCTACCAGATAGAGAAATACCCATATTTAATGGTGATGCTCTTCAATATAGGACGCTCATCAAAGCATTTGAGCAATGTATTGAGAATAAAACTACTAATATGGATGACCGGCTATACTACTTACAACAGTATACAAGAGACCAACCCAGAAACCTTGTCAGTAGCTTTATGCATATGGATTCCTCCATTGCATATAAAGAAGCTAAAAAGCAACTAGAATACAACTTTGGAAACAGCTATAAAATAGCATCTGCTTACATGAATAAAGCCTTGAACTGGCCAACCATCAAACCAGAGGATGGTGTCACCGGCGCAGGTCGGGGTGGACACCAGATGACCGGCCACGCCCCTCACCTGCGCACCACTGCGAGGAGCCGACACCGCAAGGACACAACAGGCAGACAGACAAAAATGGGATTTAATAAGAAAAAAAAATACTTTATTGATTTAAAAGGTCTATGAAAAAGCAGTCTTTGCTCCGTTGGCAACGGGACTCCAGAGGTGAGTATAAGGATGACTCTTCTTCGCGGGGCTCAGTTAGAAAATGGAGGGTACGTGTACCTCACAGCTTTAGCAGGTTCTTCACTGGACTCAGACAGAGATTGGAGGATACGTATAACTCACGGCTTTAGCAGGCTCTTCACTAGCCTCAGACAGATAATGGAGGGTACGTATAACTCACAGCTTTAACAGGCTCTTTACTGGACTCAGACAGAGATTGGAGGGTACGTATAACTCACAGCTTTAGCAGGGTCTTCACTGGACTCAGACAGAGAGTGGAGGATACATATGACTCACAGCTTAAGCAGGGTCTTCACTTGACTCAGACAGAGAATGGAAGGTTTGTGTACCTCACAGCTTTAGCAGGTTCTTCACTGGACTCAGACAGAGTATGGAGGATATGTATAACTCACAGCTTTAGCAGGCTCTTCACTAGCCTCAGACAGATAATGGAGGGTACGTATAACTCACAGCTTTAGCAGGCTCTTTACTGGACTCAGACAGAGAATGGTGGGTGCGTGTAACTCACAGCTTTAGCAGGGTCTGCACTGGACTCAGACAGAGAGTGGAGGACACATCAGCGTGTGTTCCAATCACAGCGCCCCATGTTCTTATCCCGCACCAGTTTCCATTAACTGTTGATGAGCCCTGTCATCGGCCGCTACACCCGGAACCGGAGACTCCCCGGGTCCCCCGGCCTAAGTCTTCCCTCCCGGAAACTCTGGCTCACATCAAACGTTCCGCTTCAAGTAATCTGTCACCCGTGACAATGGCAATAGGTTGCGATCATATGCTCTCTTTTTACATAGCTGTTACAATACAATGCAAGACATTGATGGCCTAAAAGAGCTTGAAAGTTCCACCAACTTAAGACTCATTGTGTCTAAACTTCCATTTAGGCTGCGAGATAAATGGCGAGCAAATGTGTGTAGCATGCAAGATAACAAACACAGAGCAACATACAAGGACTTGATAGACTTTATTGAAAGACAGTCCAGAGCAATGTGATCCAATTTTTGGTGACATACACAACTCAACAGAGAGCAAAGTAACGTCAAGACCTAAACCACAAAAAAACGTTCACCAAACTTAGTGGGAGGACCAGCTTTGCCACTACAGCTGCTCAGGCACCTGAAATAAAAAAGAACGAGTCACAATATGGACACAAACTGAATACAAATAAGTGTGCTCTTGAAAGGCCTTGCTTATTTTGTGAAAGAAATCACACATTCGAAACTTGTGAAAAGTTTAAGTCTAAACCAAATAGTGAGAAAATAAAATTCTTGAAATTAAACGGGATGTGTTTTGGATGTTTAACAAAGGGACATGTTAGCAAAACCTGCAAAAACAGAATGAAATGTGAAACATGTTCTCTGTCTCATCCAACCATCCTTCACATTCACACTGGCAAGGAAAAAGATGGAATTAAAGATGACTGCGTCATAACTGGAAACAAACCATTGAGTAGTGCTATGGTTTCTGTAGAAGATGATGACTTAATGGGGGTCAGTCAATCAAAACAATGCACTCTTGCTATTGTGCCAGTGAAAGTAAAAGTCTCAAATTCAGATAAAGTCATAAATACTCATGCATTTTTGGATCCTGGTAGCTCAGCTACATTTTGCACGGACTCATTGAAAAGAAAGTTAAACATCACCGGTAAAAACACCACAATACTCTTGTGCACATTGCATATCTGTAGCAGATTTGAATGACTTGTTGATTTAACAGTATCATCAAGATTTTCCAGAACTGGCAGCTGAGGAGAAATCAGAGATGTCAGTCGAAGACAAACTGTTCATGTCTATGATGGAAAGTTCAAAGGAACTAAGAAATGGTCATTATTACTTACCATTACCTTTTAAAGAAAATGATGTAATGATGCCAAACAACTACCAACAGGCACAGCAACGTGTTATGTCTCTGAAAAGAAAATTCGAAAAGAATAAACAATATCATAGAGAATATAATGCATTTCTAGAAGGAATGCTTGAAAAGGGCCACGCAGAATCTGTGCCATTTGATGAACTGGAAACACAAAGCGGAAAGGTGTGGTACATTCCACATCATGGAGTGCACCATCCAAAGAAGGGCTCCCTGAGAGTTGTATTCGATTGCTCCGCATCCTTCCAGGGGATATCCTTGAATAGCAAATTGATGCAAGGTCCAAATCTCACCAGTAACTTGGTAGGCGTCCTGTTGCACTTCCGCCAGGAGCCAATCGCCCTTATGGCAGACGTGGAAAGCATGTTTCACCAGGTGAGAATTATGGAGAAGCACGTGGACTTTTTGTGCTTTCTATGGTGGCCAAATGGTGACACAGGTCAACCACTGAAAGAACACAGAATGACAGTGCACTTATTTGGGGCAACGTCCTCACCAAGTTGTGCAAGTTTTGCCCTCAGACAAACTGCCGAAGATTTCAAAGATCTCTTTTTGCCTGAAACAGTGGAAACAATTAAGCAAAATTTTTATGTAGATGATTGCTTGAAATTGGTGGCCACTGAAGCTGATGCTGTGACGCTGTGCAAAGAGCATGAAAGAGCTTGCTCAATGGGAGGCTTTCGTTTGCACAAATGGATAAGTAACAGCAGAACAGTCCTAATGTCCATCCCCCAAGCAGCCAGAGCAAAGGAGGTCAAAGACCTTAACTTGGAATCCAGTGATCTTCCTACAGAAAGAACTCTTGGCATACAATGGCACATAGAAAGAGACAAACTCACTTTTGCAGTGAGCCTGAAACATCAGCCATGTACTCGAAGGGGAATACTGTCCATCATATCCTCAGTATACGATCCTCTTGGCTTCATCTCCCCATTCGTCCTTACTGCTAAGAACATTCTGTGAGATTTTTGCAAGCTGAATTATGCCTGGGACAAAGCCCTACCAGACCACTACATACAGCTGTGGCATGAATGGATGGCAGGTCTAAGTTGCATTAGAGAGCTCGGTGTCAACAGATGTCTCAAGCTAAAAGGCTTTGATCCGATAACATCTGCACAACTACACCACTTTAGTGATGCGTCTGAAAGTGGTTATGGCTGTGTCACGTACCTTCGTCTCTCAAATTCAGAACAAGAAGTGCACACCTCATTTATAATGGGTAAATCACGAGTTGCACCACTGAAACAAACTACAATGCCAAGAATGGAACTCACTGCAGCAGTACTCGCAGTACGAATGGATAGACTTATCAAAGCAGAGTTACAACTTGCTCTTGAGAACTCCATTTTCTGGACAGATAGTACATCAACACTAAAGTACATTCAGAATGAGAACAAAAGATTTAAAACATTCGTGGCTAATAGAGTGAACACGATCAGAGAATTGAGCAAAGTAAAACAATGGAGATACATAAACACTAAACAAAATCCAGCAGATTGTGCATCTCGTGGTCTCAAGGCCAGTGCTCTTCTGAATTCAAAGGTTTGGCTGAATGGTCCAGAATTTCTCAAATGTCAGGAATCTGAATGGACAAATTCTGACATTGCCATACAAACACATGAAGAAGAAGATGATGATGATGTGGAAGTGAAGAAGGATGTTCTCATCATGAACTTAATTGTAAAGGAAGAACAAAATCCTACTCACACATTCATACACTATCACTCAAATTGGAACAATCTAACCAGAGCAGTAGCATGGCTACTTAAGCTAAAAGACGTTCTCTTGCAATTAAGTCTGAAAAGAAAGGAAATACTTACCAACATGAGTATTAAGAACTCAAATGCAGAGAAACAATGTCTGATGGAAAGAAAAATGCATACAGTCAAAAAATGCATGAATGTACAGCAGATTACTTTAGAAGATGTCAAAAAGGCAGAAAATGCAATTGTACGCTTTACTCAAATGGAGGCATTTCCAGAAGAAATCGAAACCTTGCAAAAGGAAAACGCTCATGTCAGTCATCAGAGCCACATTCGTAGGCTTGATCCTATTCTGCAAGATGGATTACTTCGTACAGGAGGGAGATTAACCCTCTGGGGTCTGAGCTGTTTCCTGGGCCCTGGAGGTGTTCTGACATGCTCTGACATTTGTGGTTATTTCTGTTTCTTGTGACATTTTCATGGCTAAAGTCTAATTACACTGTATTCAGCACAAACTCTGCTACAATAATATATCAGCAGCATGTATGTAAAAGTTTGTAGTTTTGAGATAATGACATTTATGCGTGGTTTGTGAAAATACAAAAAAAAATTCTCACTGAAATAAGGCCATGAAACCCATACTGATTATTTCTTCACAAGACTTTTGAAAATTGTATGACGTAGCCTAGAATATTTGCTCTAAAAGAAGAAATATTTTTATTTAACATTTTTACGATGTGTTTTGTGTGAAAAAGCTTTATGCGGAAGGTCATTAATATGTAAGCTTTTCACACCTGAGAAAGACAAAGACCCTCCCCTAACGGCCCTATTCGGAGATATCAGGCCCTATCATTCTGAGCAACCTTTCACAAAGAATGAGGAGATTTAAAAAAGAATGGCTTTTAGATTGTTTGGATTTATTTACAACACAACATAATCCAAAGATACACAACAAATGCCAAAAAAGCACTTATTGAAAACAATGATCCAAAGACAGAGACCTTTCTGCCATTCCTAAAAACATTGTACATACCTTTCATTTCCAAGGTGTTTGATTTTCACTTTACCATGTTCATGTACAGAGACTCATGTGAATGTTGAAGTCAGCAGGACTCAGTGGCATCTGGGCCCTGAAAGAAAAAGTGAACATACTGATATCAAGAGAAAGGCCTGCACGATTTTGGGAATAAATTTTAGATTTTTCTGGTTAAAATTGCTTTTTAAAATTCACAGAATACACACACACACACACACACACACAAATATGTTTCCAACAATTTATAATATAATGAACACCAGGTTTGTTGAGCCTTGTAGGCATAGGCTATGCGCAGTGCTGGATAAAATAATAATAACAATAACATATAACGTTAGCAGCCTATAAATCTTCCAAAAGATTTCAGTAACAACTAAGCTAGAGAAAAATATATTGATTATCATGTTACTTCATATGTTTCCATTCGTTATGATGATATGAAATGAGATAGCCTAATAGTAAAAACATGAACGCGAACATTTGAACATTTCAAACGCGATCGCGATCCAAAATATGATACATTCAAACGTGATCGCGCTCAAATATAAAACATTATGGTTACCATATCAACGTTTGAGCAGATATCCACAAACACAGTAACAGTAAACACGGGTCTAAATATTATAATATTTACCATATATCTAGCAACAGTTCAACTGCAATGTGAAATTTATGCAACAATAACAAACTAATATGTAAGAATTTCTTACCTTACATCTTTCTTGTCTTCAAATCGCGTTCTTCTTCTTCTGATGTAAATCCAACATAAGCTCACGGCGCATCTTTCAAACTCGACGAAAAGCAGAGACTTGTTAAGTGTTTTGGTGTTTTGTTGTTGAGGTAATGAGCGCGATCGCGTTCCATGTGGAGATTAGCATGTGAATCTCTTTTGCGCGAGTGGGCGTGGTCAAATTAAAAATAATTAGGAAGCGTTTGAGAAGCCGGACATCTTGTTGGTTTTAAACAAATTACTTAAACAGAGAATATTTGTTTTCAGTTTGAATCCGATCATTTAAAAGTACACACTTAAATGTTTATAAAGGTATATGGCTCATAAATGTGTGACAAGTATTCGCTGAGTTTTGTTTCAGTTTATAGACGTGCTCAAGAAAAAAAAGTTCACCGCGACGGAGAGGCAGAACGCACACCCTGTTTATTTTCTTTATTTTACAAAAGCACAATGTTTTGATTTGATTGTAAGTGGACACATACAAAAGTAGAAATATCACAGATTCTTTTTTTATATTTCTTTTTTCTGTATCACCATAAATGACGGAGTAATTTAATAAAAGTTTATAGTGCTACAATGTGGAGAAAATCCAGCAAAACGCGCCGGCGTGTTTGCCGACCTCAGAGGGTTAAGCAGAATGGCTATGCCAGAGGATCGAAAACATCCAATGGTTCTTCCAAAACACCATCATGTGTCCAAACTGGTGTTGAAACACATTCATGAACAACTAGGCCACTGTGGAAGGAACCATATGTTGGCCAAACTGCGACAGCAGTACTGGATTCCAGCAGCAATTTCCCTTGCTAGAAAGATACGGTCTGAGTGTGTGTTCTGTAGACGCCTACATTCAAATTTAGGAGAACAAAAAATGGCAGACTTGCCAAAAGAAAGAAAACCACCAGATTTACCACCATTTACCTTTGTTGGAGCAGACTTCTTTGGTCCAATTATAGTAAAAAGAGGACGCAGTGAAGTGAAAAGATATGGTGTCATTTTTACGTTTCACAACTCGAGCAATACATTTGGAAATAGCCAATTCACTTGACACTGATTCATGTATCAACGCAATCCGCAGATTTATAAGCAGACGAGGGCAAGTACGGCAAATAAGATCTGACAATGGAACTAACCTGACTTCAGCTGATCGTGAACTAAAGAATGCCATAAAGGAATGGAACCAAAGCAACAAACTCCAAGTTGCTCTGCAACAAAAGGGCATAGAATGGACTTACAACCCACCTGCCTCTTCACACTTTGGAGGAGTATGGGAGAGGTTAATAAAACAGGTCAAAGTAATACTTCTATCACTAACAAAGGATCAAATAGTAGACGACGAATCCCTTCACACTTTCATCTGTGAGGTAGAAGCCATAATGAATAGTCGCCCACTTACCTCAAACTCAGATAGTCCAAATGACCTCGAACCTTTAACACCCAACCACCTTTTACTCCTCAAAGGACAACCCACATTACCGCCTGGCTTATTTCAGAAATCAGATGTGTATAGTAGACGCAGATGGAAGCAAGTACAATACTTAGCTGATATGTTTTGGAAAAGATGGGTTAGAGAGTATCTTCCAAACCTACAAGAAAGACAGAAATGGTTTAAAGAGAAAAGAAACTATGCAAATGGTGACATTGTGTTAATTGCAGACCCTACTGCCCCTAGGGGATCTTGGATGTTGGGGAGAGTTATTGACACAAAGATTCAAAAGGGATTGTTCGTAGCTTGACTTTTAAAACAAAGACAAGTGTTATAGACAGACCGATTACAAAGGTTTGCTTATTGTTGGAAAATGACATGTGGATATGAATGTCCAATGTATATGTAATGTTTACTTCACCTTGTAGGAACTGACATGTATACTGATCTTTACACGCGCACAATGGACTATTGGACTATTCGAGCAAGGAATTTCTTGCAATGTGCACACATGCGTACGTGCACACAAACACTCACATACACACTGAAATGGACTTTTTGAACGCACAATGCCTCTTGTGGCATAATGGACTGTTTACGTTATACACTGAACAAGAAGGACTCTAAAAAAGGAGCATTGATTGCATTGAAACTGGAATAAAACGAACAATCTATTGAAACCCCTGAGGCGTCCTTAGTGACTCTGTAACAGTGTGGGTGGTGCCCTAAACTTAAATTATTTATTTTACAAAAAAAAATCCGGCCGCCAGACAGTTTTATAAAAACTGACAAAAATCAAACAACCCAAGATAGCAAAGAAAACCACTGATTACACACAAAAAAACAAATATTTCGAAATAGGCTTCAGTTTAACTGTAATTTATTACTTAATGCTCATCACATCATTCAAAAAGTTACTAATTTTGAAAACAACAACAAAAAAATAAGCATATAAATATATGTATTGTTCTCAACGTAGGAGTTTAATATCAGTATTCACACAATCACAAAACAATACTCAAACAAAAACTGGGTAATACTGGTCACACTCTAACTGGGCATCCACACTGGCAGATTCGAGTGTCCATATTCACGCCAAACAGTTTTCATATAAAGAACAAAAGCAGAAAAAAACATATTGAATACATATATCACAGGTGAAAAAGAAAATGCAAATATATCAATGATAATACATTCAACTTAAACAATCAAAAAGCATGGATATGCAGTAAACAAATATGTGGATGTGAATGGAATGCGTGTGTGTGTGTGTGTCTGAAAGCGTTTGAATGAGTGTAGTAGTGTGTGATCGTGCGTCAAACACACTGACCAGTTTTGGCAGACGGAATTGCAACAGGAGAGTGTGGTAGGACCTCGTCAGGCTCCCGGAGGGAAGTTAACCCCTTGTTTGTTGAGTGAACCGCTCACTTACAAAAGCCGGTCTTTGAGGTGCGTCGCACTGGAACCCCCAGACTCCACGTCGCAACAGACAGCTTTGCGCAGGAAGCCTCAGTTCACATAACACAGGACATTGTCCACTTGGTAATCGCTAACTTCACTCACTCTCACAGGTCAAACCAACACACCCAGGTGACATGTCCTCTTTCCACCTGGTTAAATATACCTTGCCTTCAATTAGCCTTAATTAGTCACTCCGCCCTTTCTGTTAAAGTGAAAGTGAAAGTAAAACACATAGCCGTGTAGTTTACAGCATTGTCACAACTTACTGGAAGGCACTACAGTATCGTTAGACATTATATCGATGCATCGATATCCATGTATTGTTACACCCCTACTAAGTAACGTGACTCCTGTAATGTAATAATTAGTTTACTGTCAAAAAACATTAACAAAGCTGTTTTCATCATGTTAGGCACAAGATTAATAATGAATGTGTACATGTTGAGACTTAATATAATACAATTTGTAGCCTTCAGTAAATTAAAAAAGTTCAGCTTTAGGAGGGGAAGAGACAGGGCAAGATGAGGAGACTGAGAGAAAAAGAAAGAGTGATGGATAAGAGGAGAGAGCAGGTGTTGACACATAATCTACTGTCCGCTGTAATATTGGTGCATCATAAATGTGGAGACATGGAGATACATTACTTTGATTCTTTATTAACAGGTGCAGAGCGGACAACGCATCTCGACACCGCCTCAGCAGATGACACACTGACACCGGAACAACACTACTCTCTACTCCAGTGCATCAAGAGAAAAGCTAACATATGCAAACCCATGCCGCCCTCTACTGGACAACCTTGTCTATAGCACCCCCAGCTTTCCTTTGTCATGTTGGTAAGCGTAACATGCTAATCCAAACTTCTGCATCCTAGAAATGTCCGTTTGCCTGTTAACATGAAGTAAGCTGTCTGTTTAGTGCGGTTATTGAAACTGTTTCTCACTACAGCAGCTGTCTGGACTGCATAGGTCCACAATATTTTTGGTAACCCACTTTCTATTAACATGCACCTAGCCATGTCGAAAACGGTTCTCCAGTTTCGTTCAGCAGTGCCGTTTTGGTGTGAAGAGTATGATGCAGAGGTCTCATGTCTAATACCACTTCTACTCAATAATGCCTGGTACTCCCTTCCTGTGAACTCTGTCCCATTATCAGACCTGATGCATTTAACTTTCCATTATGGAGCCATATCAGCAAGGAATTTTTCTGTGGCGGTCATTGTGTCACTCTTGTTCCTCAGAAAATATACAAACACTGCACTAGAATAATCATCTGTGAAAGATAATGCATATCTATGGCCGTCTTTGGACACTGGGTGCATAGGCCCTGCTAAATCAGTGCGTACCATTTCTAGAGCTGCTTTGGCTCTCGCTTCTGGCCCTCTGTTTCTAGTCTCAATAAACTTCCCTTGCATCTAAATCTCACAACGTGGGATAGGTTTTTCTGCTCTACTCTTAATACATCAACAACATTCTCCAGCTTAATTATATCTCCATAATTGCAATGACCCAATATCTAATGCCATGTCTGCAAGTCATAACATTTTTTACACTGGTCAACACATTCATTGTCTATTGTGTGCAAATAGTACAGTTTGTTGTGCACGTGTGTGGGGAATTCGGTACCGTCTTTATGTAGCAGAACGTTCTTCCCATCTCTGAAGATCACTGTTGCTCCGTTCGAGGCGGCTGCCTTCACAGAGATGTCCTGTGGATATGTTGGGATGTACAGCACGTTTCTTAGTGTAGTTTTGAAACTCCGTCCTCTGCTGTCCCCCAAACATACGACTGCTTCCCCTCTGTGCTTGGCGACTCCGTTACACCTCGTGCCATCAGCCAATTACACGCAGTGTGTGTCAGCCTGGAAACTACTGTCAAACCTCTGCACCTGAGGTGAAGTCTGTGATGATGTGTGAAGTTGCACCTGCATCCACCATTAGGCTTCTCCTCTTATCTTCATGCCTCCACATCTCAGCCTCGCTTGAGGGCTTCAGCTGGTATGAGCTCGGGTCACTGCGCTCCGGTGCCGGTTCTTCTCTCTCTCTCTTTCTCTCTGAGCGGAAGTTGGGTGAGTGGATGCGAAATTGGGAGCGTGGTTTTTGCATGAGTGTTTTTTTCTATCTTTTCTATATTTTTTTCTATGTTGTTTTAGTTTTATTTAATTTATCATTAGTGGTGTAGTTTAAGTGGGTTAGTTGTCGTGGTGGCGGCGCCGACCGGTGTAACCGGGAGTCATGCCGGTTCGCGGTGTTGGAGGCGCGGGGCTTGAAACGCTCAACTTTGTCCAACTATAGACTGTTCTGTGGAGGATTGCGCTTTGGCAGTCGGAGGGATTATCGGATATGATAGCGTTAAATCCACGTCAAGGATGAACAACGGTGTTGTGATTTTTGTAGATAGCTTTGATAAATTTGCAACAATTGTTGAACAAGGAGTAACGATCAAAGATATCTTGGTTCAAGCTTGTTAATCCGGCAAAAAAGATATTTTTGTCGCAAGTCCCTGCGTTTATTAGTAATGAAATGTTAGAACTTATTTTCATATTTGTTTATTTCTTGTTTCTCTTTTGGTTTTCTTTTTTTCTTTTGTTTTATGAGTGAGTTAAAAATAGGCAGTCTGAATTTGAATAGAGCTAGAGATGAAAGAAAAAGAGCTTCATTTTTCAGATTGTGCTCCCTTAAAAAATTTGACGTTATCTTTGTACAAGAGACACACAGTACTGTTGATAACGAAGTTGATTGGAAGAGAGAATGGGAGGGTGAAGTCACAAAACTAGTACCAGTTGTGGAGTGGGTGTTCTTTTCTCCTAAAGTTTCAATCCTCAATCTGTTGAATGTGAAGAGATTATTGAAGGTCGACTGTTAAAAGTCAGAGTAATATGTGAAAATCAACAACTTGTATTTATCACTGTATATGCTCCGGCTGTTGGTAAAGAGAGATTGACTTTTTTGGAAAATGTAAATGATGCTATTAGAGATTGCAATGATAAAGAGTTTTTATTTATAGGTGGAGACTGGAATTGCACAGAGAGTAGACTTGACAGGAATCATGTAGAGCCTCATCTTGCCTCTCGCACACGTCTCATTCAACTGTTAGAGACTCATGAGTTACATGATGTGTGGAGAGGGTTGCATGATAATCAAAGTCAGTACACCTGGACTCATTGTAAAGACAATTTATTGTCTATGGCCAGACTTGACCGTTTTTATTGTTTTAAGCATCATTCTGTCTGGTTTTCTGATCACTCACTCGTTGTGATTTGTGTCTTTCTGAAGTGTGTAAAGCCCAGTAGTGCCTACTGGCATTTTAATACAGCTCTACTCGAAGATTTAAAATTTTAAAGAAATGTTTGTATCTTTTTGGAAAAACTATCAAAGTACAGAAAATTATTTTGTGTCTTTACAACAATGGTGGGACTTTGGAAAAGTTCAAACACTCTGATTCAACTCTTAGTTCATAATTGGAGAAGATCTTCTGGCGGTGCTGAAGGATAGCCTAGCCAACGGACGTCTGCCTTTGAGTTGCAGGAGGGCAGTTCTTACCTTGCTGCTAAAAAAAGGTGACCTGCAGATCATAAAAAAAACTGGAGACCTGTGTCCCTGCTTTGTACCGACTATAAGATACTCTCCAAAGTATTGGCAAATAGACTTAGTAAAGTGATGGAGCAAGTGGTTTTGCCTGATCAGACCTACTGCATCCCTGGCAGGCTGATTTCTGATAACATTGTTCTCATTCGAGACTTGTTAGAAATCTCTAAGCTTTTTGGTCTTAAAATGGGAATTGTTTCTATTGATCAGGAAAAAGCTTTTGATCGTGTTGAACACAAATATTTATGGCAAACAATGATCGCTTTTGGGTTTACTTTTGGTTTTATCAACAAGATTAAGACTTTGTATTGTGATGTTCAGAATGTTTTAAAAGTCAATGGTGTGTTGAGCGCTCCTCTTCAGGTCCAGCGGGGAATTAGACAGGGCTGTGCCCTCTCTGGCATGTTATATTCTCTGGCTTTTGAACCTTTACTACATAGACTTAGATCTGTTTTACAAGGTGTGATTTTACCAGGGTGCAATATACCTTTAAAGTTATCTGCATATGCAGATGATTTAGTCATAATACGGTGGATAATCAACAAGATATTGATATGCTAGTGTGGCGGGGCGGTGCAATTTTGAGACACAAGCCCAAGTTTTTACTAGCAAGAAAGTCCAACTACGCCACCCTAGGAGTTAACCCCAGGGAAAATACTCAAACCACTCAAAAATTGAGTAAAGCACACAGGTTCGGTTCCCTCATATAATTAGTCAAGTCGCGAGTAGAGAGCAAAAAATACAAATGTTTATTAATACAAAAATGGTTTAAAATGTTAGACACTAAAACCAACAAGAAACACTAGAAACCCTACTTCAAACAGAAAAAAAAAAAACAACCCAACTTAGTATGTAGCAGTTATGCATGTAAAACAAAAACTAAATAATACCGGCAGGGCTGAGGTTTAGTTGAAGTTTAGTTGAGGTTTATAACTAATGGAATTAACCCTGAATTACAGTAGAAATACATGTTAATAAAGTATTTACTAACACACTAAGTAACTATTACTATATGTCTGAATAATAATATGTATTTTAACCGTATTATTATTAATCTTTTACTTACACTTTCTAAGTGATCTTATGAACCACTGACAACTCCTAAATAACTGGTTTGTAAATAATGCTATACTTCATTTAGAAATGATGAATTGATCATTAATAAAGTATGAAAATACAATTATTAAGCACATTATAGATATGCTTATAAATCAAGAACAAAGCATTTATAACTGTATTTATAAACTGCTTATTAATGTCTATTAATGCTTTATAAATGACAAATTGATTGTTTACTAATGCTGAACTAATGATTAATAGCATACAGTTATTATAAAGTGTTACCAAAAAGGGTAAGAAACTATAGAAATGAACATAGAAATGGTAATGTGGACATCACTAATGAAGCAAGTCCTCACAGCAATGAATATCAATAACAAACACCTGAGATTACTACAAAACAACTTGAACTCAGTAGATGATCACACACAAATAGAGTTGCATTAATAGATGGTTGATCACATACATCCAGAGCTATAACCAATTAATTGGTTTTACAAAAACAAAAGCAAATCAATTCAACCAAGCCAGACAAACTTTACTTCCACAAAATTAAAGTAAAAAACAACAAGATTAAATGGGTTAAATCAAAAGAAAAAAAGAAACAGAGGCCAGTTTAACTCCCAGACAAGTGAAATGAGCTAATCGGGCCTCCCAAACAAGCCAGAGATGTGAAGCAGGACACTAAAGCGATAGCCTGGTAATACCAAACTCTGCTACTTCGCTTTGCTTCGTAGACAGAGTCTGGCATGGCATAATTGAAAAGTGTTTTCTTTCTCGCGGGGGGGCGCTTGTCTGAAGTTTAAAATCATTGGTTACCCGTAAGCCAATCACATAACGTTTGGTTATGACGTGTGTTATGCGCAGGCTCAGCCGCATCTAACTTCCACTGTAAACACATGTATGATGCGAAAACAAAACCATGGAGCGAAATACCGGAGTGAACATGGCTGTGAACGATTTTTGCAGATTATGTGAAGTAAAAATCTACGCATCCATGGTACAATCAGTGTCTACGTCACGGCTCTCAGCCCGCCCTCTGTTCGTTGATTGGCCGGCTGTTTTCAAGCCGGAGGAAAACGGAAAGCTATTACGCTGTCTCAGACTGAGTACAGAAGCGAAATGAAATTGAGCGGAAGTAAGAAGTCTGACGTAGTCAAGCTACTAAAGCGACACGATAAGGATCAAACGAGCAGTCCCCTTTTATTAATGGTGATGATCGCGTCTGTGCGGCTGTATAAACCGCAGCACTTTAACAGCGCAAAGACAGCAGCAAACAATCACGGCATAGAACGAGAGGGAGAATCCTATAACGAACACAAAAGGAGATGTTACCAATCATAATACTATCCCCACTCCCAGTCATAGTTACGTTTAAACACTTACCATCAGGATATCACGCCAGATAGCACGCTTTATAGACACGGATTGGTCACAGTCATGCCCACCAATAACACAATGGGATACAGGGAATCATGCCTATTTAGTACGCGAAAAGAATATTAAGCCCGCACAACCATATCAGCCCTATATAACGAGCTCTTAACAATAAACATACCTGAGAGGCGAACAGTCATCACATCCACTAAGCAGTACGGAAAGGGCACCAGCACCAAAGCATAAAGCTGCACTATGATTAACATACAAATGAGTTCAGGTTATGCACACCCCAACAATTCCCAAAATCATCACCTATTAAAACATAGCACGCTTACCTACAACCACCGTCAACACGAGCAAACAAAAAGAGGAAAACGGACATGACGCATCCCAGGTAACAGCCAATCAGCCTTTGAATAGAAGATACTACTTGCTGATAGGCAAACGCTGCTGTCAATCACCTAATCCCGTCACACTAGCAAATGTTATAGTTCAATATGGCATCATTTCTTCAGCCAGAGTAAACTGGAGCAAAAGTGAAGCTCTCTGTATAGGAGTGATGGAAAACAAGTTTCAGTTGCCGTTGGGATTAAATTGGAAGACAGACGGGGGGTTAAAATATTTAGACGTTTTTTTGGGCGATGAAACTTTTGTCGTTAAAAACTGGGATAATGTTCTTGAAAGGACTAAAGGTTGTTTTGCCAGATGGAAGTGTATTTTACCGAAAATGTCTTATAGAGGTCGAGTTCTTGTCATTAACAACCGGATTTCATCCACTTTATGGCATCGTCTATCATGTGTAGATCCTCCTCCAGATTTGCTGTCAAACATTCAGGCACTTCTTGTCGACTGCTTTTGGGATCGTCTGCATTGGACGCCTCAAAGTGTGTTATTTTTGCCGAAAGATGAAGGAGGACAAGTGCAGAGGTTTCTGTGTGGTCCCGCAGATCTAGTGTGGAGACCGTTGGCATGTGCGATCTTGAACCAGCTAGGTGGACTTGGCCTGAACAGAACACTGTTTCTGATGGACTTAAAGCAGCTCAACACCGGTGGATTGCCAAGTTTCTACCGTGAACTGTTCAGAGTCTGGAATCTGTTTAGAACGGAGAGGACAGAGCATCACAGGTCACTCTATTGGCTTCTTCAAGAGCCAGTTGTGTATGGGACCCGTTTGAGTGCGGCCTGGCAAATAGGTCCCAGTTTACTCAAACAATTATCTTTGTCCAATGTAGTGACTTTGGGACATGTAATTCACTTTACAGGAGCAAACATGGACAATACTCAACTCCTTGCTTCTCATTTGAAGGTGCATTCTATTCACATGATAGAATTGTTGCTCAAAAAGTGGAAAGAGGCTTTAACAGATGCCGAACGCACATTGTTGCATTTTTATTGTGATGTTCTGTTCAACATAGTGTTGATGACATTTTTCCTCTGGTGAAGGTTCTCCCAGACTTTATGGACTGTACAGGTTTTTTTTTAGAAACCAATAATCCCTGTCTGTCTATTCATGATGCCGATAAGAAATTGTTATACAGATTGATTGTAAAAAATTTAAACAAAGATAAATTAAATGGTAAAACTGACACTCCATGGAGAGCTCGCTTAGGTCTGATAGACGGTGTTGGACCTGAATGGAGATCGCTGTATAAACCACCATTGTTGAAGAAGGCTGCTGATTTGCAGTGGAGAGTTTTACATACAGCCGTGGCTGTTAATTCGTTTATTTCTGTTTTAAACCCTGATGTTAATCATGACTGTCCTTTTTGCACTCTTCGTGAGACAGTTTTTCACTGTTTTATGGACTGTTGTCGTCTTGTGCCTCTGTTCTCTATGCTGGAAGATCTTTTTAAATTGTTTGGTGTAGTTTTTTCCAAACAGTTGTTTATTTTAGGGTACAAGTGTTACGAACCTCACTGTTAGTCTAGGGGTTAAATGAAGTTGTAACAAAATGTAAAAAAAAAAAAAAAAATCTGACGGTCCCATCAATCCCTTGATCCAGAAAAGCACAAACACAAAATTAAGCAAATAACTTATTTTATTAATAACAAAGGAAGCAAATCTTCAGGAGAGGGCCAGGCCAACATAACAAACAAAACATCCTCTAACTAAACACGGAAACTCTAAATAACCTTAACTAAAAAAAAAGAAAAGAAATGACAGAGTCTTACCCATCTCCCTATCCATAAACCATAAACATAAGCAAAATCTTAAGTTCAAAGAAAATGGCACCCTCTCCCTACCGCTTCCAAAGAAAGGCAAACAAAGGTATTTACATAAATTAGAAAATAACACAAAAGAATCATAAACACACCCACCATAGCATTCACACACTCTCTCATAGTTTGTAATTGAAAAATTCATTCACAAAGTTAAGAAGTAATAAAGACCGCACTCGGTCACACTGAAATATACAAAAGAAAACCAGTCTGGATCAGGACAAAGAGTGAGCGCGTAGCCATCAGCACACCAGCATTGATTCTTTGCAGTCTTGTACACCTTGGACCTCTGTAGCGTTCACTCAGTACTGATGAATGATGAACATCAGCTGGAATCCAATTAGCGATCTATAACAGGGAGAGACAGAAAGAGCAAGAGAAGAAAACATGCAATGCATAACTTGCCCAGTAGGTGACATCACTCTCCCAAGAGCACACAATTCACAAAAACGTCCACAGGACGCAACAAGAAGTATTCCCAAAGAAAGAGGGAGCAGTGTCAACCATAGATATCATATATGGCGCAGTCACTTCCGGCATCACCGTTCGGCCATCTTGTCACAGTGAAGCTAAGGTGAGTGATCAGCTCGCACACAAATCCTCTCATCTCGCTGAAATCTTGACGGATTTACAAACGGTTTGGTTTCTTACAAACGTTATTAACATGGCTATAATTCCGAATGCTTGAACATGTATGTTATAATTATTCATATGTATGCAGTGTATGTATGCAGTGTCATAACTACATCTACACGTTTATAACAAACCAAACCGTTTGAAAATCGGTAGAAAATTGAGCAAGTTATGGTTATTTAAAAGTACATGCACCATTAAACGAGTGAGCGAGCACACTGTGGCAAGATGGCCGCCACGTGCGGACGTCGACCTCCATTGGCCAGCAGCGCGCACGAGACATCTAGCGTTTATATATGATATCTATGGTGTCAACTCTTTCATTTCATTTTGGGAAGAGCAAAGATGGCTGTGTATATGAGTAGACGAAATAAGGCTGAAGGATCTACAGATGATGATGCTGTTTTTTGTATTTGTCAAAATGTTGAAATTGCGTTTATGAATAGATTTTAATTACTACAGTCAATTCAAGTCATCTTCATTTATATAGTGCTTTTAACAATGGAGATTGTTTCAAAGCAGCTTTACAGAGATAAGCGTATAATTTAAGGTAACAGAGATTGTTTTGGCTTTATAGCGGTTCTTTAGTAAAGTTATTTTCCAGCTAAAGTTAGTTTTGATTGATTCGCTTCCGTCGCAACAATCATTTGTTGTTAAATTAGAGGCCGCTAAGATGACACCATTCTCTCTACACAGACTTTAAACGCGAACCTGTGAGAAACGCTGATGGCGTTCAGATGCGCATTAAGAATTGGTTCTATAGTTATGTGCGTTAAAGTGAAGGCGAAGCTCCTTCATCAGATCTGGATACGGCCTGGATCCGGCAGGCTGCGGGAAAACCTCGGGATAAACAAAGACACTAAAATTAGCGTAGATGCCATTCTTCTTATGATGTAATGAGTACATCAGGATTTATGGGAAGTGTTCCCGGTTCCGGCTGACCTAATCTATGCAGCCTAACATTGAACTATAGAAGTCTATTATGTATTATGTGAATGCTAGGCCAAAGAGATGTGTTTTTAATCTGGCTTTGAACTGACAGAGTGTGTCTGCTTCCCGGACAATGGTAGGAAGACTATTCCAGAGTTTTGGTGCTAAATAGGAAAAGGATCTACCGCCAGCAGTCGATTTAGATATTCTAGGTATTATCAACTGGCCGGAATTTTGAGATCGCAATAGACGTGACAGTTTGATGAACGATCTAGAAAAGTTTTCCAATATTTGGTGTCACAAGGATGTGCTCTGCTCTATTGTAGAGAATAATCTCATTTTCAAGAGTGTGTTGATTTAATGTGATTTTATTTGATTGAGTGTTATTTTTACAACTGTTTTAATAATGTAATTGTAAAATCTAAAAAAAAATCTCTCTCACACACGTCTCTCTCTCTCTCTCTCTCTCTCTCTCTCTCTCACCTCTCTCTCTCTCTCTCTCACCTCTCTCTCTCTCTCTCTCTCTCTCTCTTTCTGTGCGGATGTGCTGAGTGAGTGGGTGGAGCGTTGAGTGTGAGCTGAGTTTGGCGTGTGTGTCAGGTATGAGTAATATATTTTTTCTATCTATTTTTTTTGGGTGATTTAAATTTAGGTATTGTTTTATTCATTTATTTGGGAGGATAAGGAGGTGTTTAATATTCTAGGGCGTCTGCTGCATGGCTGCCCCAGGTAGCGGGAGGTTTGATTTTTTGACGCCGTCATGGTGTGAGAATAGACTCAGCGGTCGGAATAGAAGACTGTAGCCTGGCTGTTGGAGAAGTGATTGGGCCTGAGAACATTCTGTCTGCGTCTCGCATGAACAGCGCTATTGTTGTGTTTGTGAAGACAGTTGATTTAGCGAATCACTTGGTAGAAATTGGAGTAGTGCTTAATGGTATTTTTACCCAAGTGCTCCCTCTTTCTACTCCTTCAAAAAAAAGTGACTCTAATGTGCCGCCTTTTATTTCAAACGAAATTTTGACCAGAATGCTCTCTCGGTATGGTAAATTGGTTTCTCCTATAAAAATTATTCCAATTGGGTGCAAGTCACCACTTTTGAAGCACATTGTGTCATGTAGGCGTTATGTCTATATGGTTCTCCAAGACAACCTGGACGATTTAGATCTGTCTCTAAATTTTCGTCATGATGAGTTTAACTATGTCATTTTCGCCACAACAAATACTATGAAATGTTTCGGTTGAGGTGAAACAGGGCATCTTATCCGCGCTTGTCAGATTGAATAAGAATGATGATAATCCTCCACCGGTTGATGGTGGTGAGGAAAATAACATTGTTCGTGACGAGGAAATGCAGAATGTTGCTGCTGTATTGCCTACGGATGCTGAGGTGCCTGGAACAACTATGGCTCAAAAATCGGTAGCAGTGGCAGACGCTGGAAGAGTATCAGAAGTTGTGCTGGTAGATAAGACTACTGAAGGGGGAGTGCAGTGCCGCTGAGGCGGAAGATGAAGTATCCGCGGTGAGGCATCTGCCAGCGGGTCAAGCGAACGAGTCGCAAAACGCTGCAGTTGAGCAACTTTTAGCCGGTATAGAGGAGGATTGCTGTTCTGTGATTGATTCAGAAGATTGTGCATTTAAAACGCCTCAAAAGAGAAGACTAAAACAACGTCATGATGTTGGTAAACAGGCGAAAAGAATGGATGATTGTGACTTGAGTCAGACTGATACAGAGAGTGAAAGCGATTTTTCTGAATGAGAAAAGTTTGTGTTGAAGAATATTTCCCGATGTGTTGCAGTTTATTGAAAAAGCAAAGGCTTTTAGGAGTGATGGAGGTTTCACTAACCAGGAAGTGTATCGTCTGAAGAAAATTCTTGCAAAACTTAATGCGCAATGTTAGTAATGATAATACGTTAATATCATCTTTCTCTGTGTGTTTTCTCTTGGCTCTACCTGCTTTGGCTATTTCTCTTCACATTTATTATTTTCAAAGTGTAGAATTGATGGATGCACCCTCAAAATTTTTCTTTAATTTGGAGAAAAAAAATGGACAGAGAAGGTTTATTCATGCCTTACACTCAGAAGCTGGAGTCTTGTTGTCAGACCCTTCTGACATTCGAAGAAGAGCAATTAGTTTTTATGAGGAACTGTACAAAAGTGAACTCACACAAACTGATGGTAATGTCTTTCTTAATAATTTTCCTCAGTTATCCGAAGAAGCTAATGCTGGGCTCAGTAAAGCTTTAACTCTGGAGGAGTTGGAAAGAGCTCTCCAAAGTCTGGAGAGTGGCAAAGCGCCTGGAGTGGATGGACTCCCAGTAGACTTCTACAAGTCCTTCTGGCCGGAGGTGGGTCCGGATCTGCTGGAGGTGCTTGGGGAAAGCTTAGCCAATGGGCGGCTACCCATCAGTTGCCGTAGAGCGGTTCTCTCTCTGTTGCCAAAGTAGGGAGATCTGAATGATATTAAAAACTGGAGCCCCGTGAGTTTACTGTGCAGTGACTATAAATTGCTCTCCAAAGTTTTGGCTAATAGATTGGGTGAAGTTTTGTAACAAGTTATCCATCCTGACCAGACCTATTGTGTACCTGGCAGGCGAATTTCTGATAACATTTCTTATATTACGGATGTTTTGGATTTAGGTAAGAGTCTCAATTTAGATTTTGGTCTAGTGTCAATAGATCATGAAAAGGCTTTTGACCGAGTTGAGCATAATTATTTATGGAATGTTTTATCAGCATTTGGTTTTAATCCTGAATTTGTTTCTATGATAAAGGTTTTGTACTGTGAAGTTGAAAGTATATTGAAAGTTAATGGTGACTTATGCACTCATTTTAAAGTGTTTAGAGATGTTAGACAAGGGTGTGCCTTGTCTGCTATGCTCTATGCTTTGTCAATAGAGCCTCTTTGGGGCTGTTTACACCTGGCCACTTCATGCGTTTTCTCAGATCGGATAGCTATCCGATCGTGAAAAGACCAGGGGCCTCATGTATAAAACTTTGCATAGATTTCATCCTTAAAGTGTGCGTACGCACATAAGGCAGAATTTGCGTACGTACAAAAGTTTTCAGATTTATAAAACCGTCCGTACGCCAGAACCTGCGCAGAATTCACTTTATAAATCCCAGTCAGCGGAAGATTGTGCGCACATGCGTCTCCACCCTGAAATAACCATATATGGAGCTTACAACGCCTAGTTTTACTATGCATATCCTCATCTGCATATCATTTGCATATGATTATTCATCCACGTGATAACGTTTAACGGTACAAGACACATTACATTAATAAAAGTCATGTATTTGCCTATCCTTGTCTTGTTTTTGAATACATAAATCAAATAGTGTAAAATACATTTAATCTTTTCCACTGGCCGAATAGTATTTTTAATTGATTTATATTTTTAATGGAAACAGATAGGCCTTGGGCATTATTTGCACGAAACTATTTTCTCAGACAATCTGGTATTATCATGATAAGCAATTATCTCTGTGGTTAAAACATTTAAACACAGCACGCTACAGGAAACGTGTTCAAAAACATCGCATCCACAACAAATATTTCTATTGATTGAATTTGAATATAAAAAATGTTGTAACTTCTCAGTAATGATTTCATGTTTAAGTGTTCTCTATTAATTTGAATGGCATATTTAATCTAAATGTTTATATCATAAGTAAAACATAGTTTATATCAGAAGTATTTTATTTATTTAAACTGTTATTTGCATCAGTTTCACTAAACGGCCCAACGCGCTCGCTGGCGCGGACATTTAAGAAGGGATGGATATTTGCTTCAAGTGACAGGTTGGTGAGCGAAATTATATTTGTATTATCTTGTATTTCTTTAGATTTTCTGTCTAAAAGTGATCTTCTGCAAGACACCAGTGCAGAGCTATAATGAAATAGAGTCCAAATTTTATTAAAATCAATGAATCCATCAAACTCCATCATAATCATATCATAATGATAATTCGGGTTGATGCAATTTGATTTATTGGGTGATGTAATAGGATAATTTAGAAGTTTTTCATTTTAAATAGTTATTGCTATTTGGGCCAGTTGGTGTCGCCAAAACACATACTCTTCTAAAAGAGTGCGTACGCACGGTCAAGAGCATCCTTACGGTGCGCACTTATCTACGCCTAGTTTATTTTTTATAAATCCCGATATGTGCGTGGAAAAATGCGTACGCATATTTCTATGCCCATTTTGTGCGTACGCAACGTTTATACATCAGGCCCCAGGTGTAAATGCCCTCCGAAACGCATTCGAGACGGATTTGAATCCGATCGCTCAAACCACTTCAGGAGGTGTTCTGAGACGCATTCCAGACGAAACTGGATAAGTGTAAATGCATCTGGTTGTTGAAACCACATATGTAAATTTTACTCCTCCCAAAAATGCTAAAATATAAACGTGTGAGAGCGTGCTATAGGCTATATGTCATGTTATAGCCAGATATGACGACGCTACTGGAACACGCATCACCGCAGATGAGAAGCTGAGCATCTATTCATTAAGCCAACATACAAACTAACGCAAATCAAAGTGAAAGTAAGTCGCAGACGCTTAACACGCTTAATCATTAAAAGTAAAGAAACGAAATGATCTTCCAGGGCTGTTACTGCTCTCTCTTATTGCGGTCTTTGATTTTGAAATTTTAGCTGATGATCAATAAAATGCAGCTCATATCTGTTGCTTTCGTGACGTGCACTCCATTAAATCTGCATATAGCGCGGGAATTGAAGATCGGATTTAAATCCGTTTCGCGAAAACACATTTATGTGACCAGGTGTAAATGGAATCATTTTGATAAATCAGATAGCTATCCGATCTGAGAAAACGCATGAAGTGGCCAGGTGTAAACAGCCCCTTTTAAACAAGTTAACAGATTTGCATGGAGTGTATATTTCAAATTGTTTAAATGTATTTAAATTATCAGCTTATGCTGACGATGTTGTTATTTTAATTAATTGTCAGAAAGATGTGGATTTGTTGATCAAAATATTAAAAGATTTTAAAATGTGTTCTTCTGCGAAGGTAAACTGGTCTAAAAGCGAAGCCATACTGGTTTGGAGCTGGTTAAGTGGAGAACCAAACCTCCCAGATGGTTTAACCTGGATTAAGGAAGGTTTTAAATACCTTAGAGTGTTTTTAGGAAGTGAAATTATGGTACAAAAAAACTTTGAAGGAGTTGACATTGACTTAATTTATTGAGTGCAGATGTTTAAACTGAACTGCAGGCGGTCTGTGAATGAGACGCAGGCTTTTGCATTGAAACACAGCAGGCAAACGCTGCACTACTGTCTCGAGAGTGTTCGTCCCGGCTGTGTGTCGAACTCTGATGTGTGTCAGTTCTACAACAGCAGCGAACAGACTTCATTAACCCTCCAACATCAGGCCTCAAGAACATGTACAATACACAGTCAGCCAGTGGGTTCAGAAACACAAGATAAGTAGACAAAAACCAAAATATATGAAACGATGTAAAACTGTCGTAACCGTAAAAAATATCTATAATAAGAATCAGGATTATGCTCGGGAGAATGAGAAAAGTGTAAGTTAGAAGCACCAGGAACAAACTGCCCAAAATTTTCTTGCGCTTTAGAGAAGTAAGTGATATTGCGTGTGAAAGACCGCGACAAGTGCCAACAAAACACAGAATGATTATCGGGTAGGGGATTAAACAGCCGATCGATAGGGACAGAGGGGTAAATATGCCTGTAAAGATCAGAGGAACAAACCAGATGATCACAGAAACGCCACAGCAGACTTTTAGTGAATGATGAAATCTGTACCAGATAGGATGAGAAACCAGAAGATATCGTTCAAAAGCAACACATGCCATAAAATACAGACCCACAATCAAACTGTACTCATATGCAAAAAACGCCACCCATGACCCTGTGAATGTCATCATTAATCTACTAATGATCTGAATGAGATCTGAAAGAATCAAAAGAATAACAAACACTGGAGTGGAGCGATGAGATTTGATAAGAGCACACAACGCAAACAGAGTTAAGATCATGATTAGAATCTCAATGGCTGAAATTATACTGATAATTAATGGGTCTGTAGACTCAAGAAATTCCCTCCTCTGACGGATCCTTTCATCTTCATAATCTACTCCACTTGATCCGTTGCTGCTGGCGTTGATATAATAATAATCTTCACTTGATCCGTTGCTGCTGGCGTTGATATAATAATCTTCACTTGATCTGTTGCTGCTGGCGTTTTGTTCTGCCATTGTTTCATGAAATCTTGACAGGCAACACTAAATAACAAACCAGTCATTAGTTTAAAAACATGCATTCATTTACTATTTACTACTATATTAAAAACATTAGGGGAAATATATGACATAACTTGTTTTCTGTGTGATTGTTGAAATAAAGTTTCCTCAGTTTGCTTTACATGTTCTTTAGAGGAGATGTGTGTAATGTTAGAAAGCTTGAAATACGTGAAATGTAAGATTAAAGTTTGGAAATCCTCCATTTGAACAATATCACAGAAGCAAGAATGCTGTTGTTCTGAATATTCAGTCCAGCACAGCTGCAAGTGTACAATGGTTTATTAAACTAGGAATAAATCTTGAAGAACTTACGTTACTGACAGGTGGATGTGAGAGAGAGGACCCAAAAGCGATATGCAGCAATATACAGTCTTTAATGTAATCAGGAAGCTGTCCACAGGTAAATTAGTAAAGAACAGAAATCTTCAGATAATAAGAAATGTTGAACAGAAACTGCCAGCAGACTGGACTTGTATTAATGAAACGTAAATCCTCCTCTTGGACAGTGTAACGCAGGGAGCGGCCGGAGGTCCCGGGAAGAGAACTGCTGGCTTCGGTTCTCACGGGAGATCAGAGGATAGAGGAAGGCTGGATACTGGTGCTGGTCTGGATCTCTGCAACAGGTTTAGCTGGATAGAGTTCAGAGTGCGAGCAACAGCATTCACAGAGAAATACCTGCAGCTGATTAACATCCAGCAAGATCACAGACAAGACAGGACAGGAACGAGAGGTAAGTGTGTGCGTAAAGAGTGGTGAGTGGGTGTGTGCGTGGGTGATCAAAAGGGGGAGACAGAGAAACGAGGAAGATGCCAGAATCATGACATGTTACTGACAGGATTGTGTGTTTCGTCTGCAGGTCAAAGCAGAAGTTTGTGGAGCAACACACAGACTGACAGATGTTTCACAAGTTTCCACTGCCGTGTTTAAAGAGCTCTTCATTCACTGCACACACTGTAAAACACACATCTTAAAGCTTGTGGATCTAATGTAGGAAATGCCTGAGATTACAGACAAACTATTTGATAAATTCAATTCAATTAAAATTTATTGGGCGTTAGAGTCGTCTCTTCACGGGCTTCGAGTCGTCTCTTCACGGGCTTCGAGTCGTCTCTTCACGGGCTTCGAGTCGTCTCTTCACTGGCGTCGAGTCGTCTCTTCACTGGCGTCGAGTCGTCTCTTCACGGGCTTCGAGTCGTCTCTTCACGGGCTTCGAGTCGTCTCTTCACGGGCGTCGAGTCGTCTCTTCACTGGCGTCGAGTCGTCTCTTCACGGGCGTCGAGTCGTCTCTTCACTGGCGTCGAGTCGTCTCTTCACGGGCTTCGAGTCGTCTCTTCACGGGCTTCGAGTCGTCTCTTCACGGGCGTCGAGTCGTCTCTTCACTGGCGTCGAGTCGTCTCTTCACGGGCTTCGAGTCGTCTCTTCACGGGCTTCGAGTCGTCTCTTCACGGGCTTCGAGTCGTCTCTTCACGGGCTTCGAGTCGTCTCTTCACGGGCTTCGAGTCGTCTCTTCACGGGCTTCGAGTCGTCTCTTCACGGGCGTCGAGTCGTCTCTTCACTGGCGTCGAGTCGTCTCTTCACGGGCTTCGAGTCGTCTCTTCACGGGCTTCGAGTCGTCTCTTCACTGGCGTCGAGTCGTCTCCACGGGCTTCGAGTCGTCTCTTCACGGGCTTCGAGTCGTCTCTTCACGGGCGTCGAGTCGTCTCTTCACTGGCGTCGAGTCGTCTCTTCACGGGCGTCGAGTCGTCTCTTCACGGGCGTCGAGTCGTCTCTTCACGGGCTTCGAGTCGTCTCTTCACGGGCGTCGAGTCGTCTCTTCACTGGCGTCGAGTCGTCTCTTCACGGGCGTCGAGTCGTCTCTTCACGGGCGTCGAGTCGTCTCTTCACGGGCGTCGAGTCGTCTCTTCACGGGCGTCGAGTCGTCTCTTCACGGGCTTCGAGTCGTCTCTTCACGGGCGTCGAGTCGTCTCTTCACGGGCGTCGAGTCGTCTCTTCACGGGCTTCGAGTCGTCTCTACACCTCGAGTCGTCTCTTCACTGGCGTCGAGTCGTCTCTACACCTCGAGTCGTCTCTTCACTGGCGTCGAGTCGTCTCTTCACGGGCGTCGAGTCGTCTCTTCACGGGCGTCGAGTCGTCTCTTCACGGGCTTCGAGTCGTCTCTACACCTCGAGTCGTCTCTTCACGGGCGTCGAGTCGTCTCTACACCTCGAGTCGTCTCTTCACTGGCGTCGAGTCGTCTCTTCACGGGCGTCGAGTCGTCTCTTCACCTCGAGTCGTCTCTTCACTGGCGTCGAGTCGTCTCTTCACGGGCTTCGAGTCGTCTCTTCACGGGCTTCGAGTCGTCTCTTCACGGGCTTCGAGTCGTCTCTTCACGGGCGTCGAGTCGTCTCTTCACGGGCTTCGAGTCGTCTCTTCACGGGCGTCGAGTCGTCTCTTCACGGGCGTCGAGTCGTCTCTTCACTGGCGTCGAGTCGTCTCTTCACGGGCTTCGAGTCGTCTCTTCACGGGCTTCGAGTCGTCTCTTCACGGGCTTCGAGTCGTCTCTTCACTGGCGTCGAGTCGTCTCTTCACGGGCTTCGAGTCGTCTCTTCACGGGCGTCGAGTCGTCTCTTCACGGGCTTCGAGTCGTCTCTTCACTGGCGTCGAGTCGTCTCTTCACGGGCTTCGAGTCGTCTCTTCACGGGCTTCGAGTCGTCTCTTCACGGGCTTCGAGTCGTCTCTTCACGGGCTTCGAGTCGTCTCTTCACGGGCGTCGAGTCGTCTCTTCACTGGCGTCGAGTCGTCTCTTCACTGGCGTCGAGTCGTCTCTTCACGGGCTTCGAGTCGTCTCTTCACTGGCGTCGAGTCGTCTCTTCACTGGCGTCGAGTCGTCTCTTCACGGGCTTCGAGTCGTCTCTTCACGGGCTTCGAGTCGTCTCTTCACTGGCGTCGAGTCGTCTCCACGGGCTTCGAGTCGTCTCTTCACGGGCTTCGAGTCGTCTCTTCACGGGCGTCGAGTCGTCTCTTCACTGGCGTCGAGTCGTCTCTTCACGGGCGTCGAGTCGTCTCTTCACGGGCGTCGAGTCGTCTCTTCACGGGCGTCTCGTCTCTTCACGGGCGTCTTCACGGGCGTCGAGTCGTCTCTTCACGGGCGTCGAGTCGTCTCTTCACGGGCTTCGAGTCGTCTCTTCACGGGCGTCGAGTCGTCTCTTCACGGGCGTCGAGTCGTCTCTTCACGGGCTTCGAGTCGTCTCTTCACGGGCGTCGAGTCGTCTCTTCACGGGCTTCGAGTCGTCTCTTCACGGGCGTCGAGTCGTCTCTTCACGGGCGTCGAGTCGTCTCTTCACGGGCGTCGAGTCGTCTCTTCACGGGCGTCGAGTCGTCTCTTCACGGGCGTCGAGTCGTCTCTTCACGGGCGTCGAGTCGTCTCTTCACGGGCTTCGAGTCGTCTCTTCACGGGCGTCGAGTCGTCTCTTCACGGGCTTCGAGTCGTCTCTTCACGGGCGTCGAGTCGTCTCTTCACTGGCGTCGAGTCGTCTCTTCACTGGCGTCGAGTCGTCTCTTCACGGGCTTCGAGTCGTCTCTTCACTGGCGTCGAGTCGTCTCTTCACTGGCGTCGAGTCGTCTCTTCACGGGCTTCGAGTCGTCTCTTCACGGGCTTCGAGTCGTCTCTTCACTGGCGTCGAGTCGTCTCCACGGGCTTCGAGTCGTCTCTTCACGGGCTTCGAGTCGTCTCTTCACGGGCGTCGAGTCGTCTCTTCACTGGCGTCGAGTCGTCTCTTCACGGGCGTCGAGTCGTCTCTTCACGGGCGTCGAGTCGTCTCTTCACGGGCTTCGAGTCGTCTCTTCACGGGCGTCGAGTCGTCTCTTCACGGGCGTCGAGTCGTCTCTTCACGGGCTTCGAGTCGTCTCTTCACGGGCGTCGAGTCGTCTCTTCACGGGCGTCGAGTCGTCTCTTCACGGGCGTCGAGTCGTCTCTTCACGGGCGTCGAGTCGTCTCTTCACGGGCTTCGAGTCGTCTCTTCACGGGCGTCGAGTCGTCTCTTCACGGGCGTCGAGTCGTCTCTTCACGGGCTTCGAGTCGTCTCTTCACGGGCGTCGAGTCGTCTCTTCACGGGCGTCGAGTCGTCTCTTCACGGGCTTCGAGTCGTCTCTACACCTCGAGTCGTCTCTTCACTGGCGTCGAGTCGTCTCTACACCTCGAGTCGTCTCTTCACGGGCGTCGAGTCGTCTCTTCACGGGCGTCGAGTCGTCTCTTCACGGGCGTCGAGTCGTCTCTTCACGGGCTTCGAGTCGTCTCTACACCTCGAGTCGTCTCTTCACGGGCGTCGAGTCGTCTCTACACCTCGAGTCGTCTCTTCACTGGCGTCGAGTCGTCTCTTCACGGGCGTCGAGTCGTCTCTTCACCTCGAGTCGTCTCTTCACTGGCGTCGAGTCGTCTCTTCACGGGCTTCGAGTCGTCTCTTCACGGGCTTCGAGTCGTCTCTTCACGGGCTTCGAGTCGTCTCTTCACGGGCGTCGAGTCGTCTCTTCACGGGCTTCGAGTCGTCTCTTCACGGGCTTCGAGTCGTCTCTTCACGGGCGTCGAGTCGTCTCTTCACGGGCGTCGAGTCGTCTCTTCACTGGCGTCGAGTCGTCTCTTCACGGGCTTCGAGTCGTCTCTTCACGGGCTTCGAGTCGTCTCTTCACGGGCTTCGAGTCGTCTCTTCACTGGCGTCGAGTCGTCTCTTCACGGGCTTCGAGTCGTCTCTTCACGGGCGTCGAGTCGTCTCTTCACGGGCTTCGAGTCGTCTCTTCACGGGCTTCGAGTCGTCTCTTCACGGGCGTCGAGTCGTCTCTTCACGGGCTTCGAGTCGTCTCTTCACGGGCGTCGAGTCGTCTCTTCACGGGCGTCGAGTCGTCTCTTCACGGGCTTCGAGTCGTCTCTTCACGGGCGTCGAGTCGTCTCTTCACTGGCGTCGAGTCGTCTCTTCACGGGCTTCGAGTCGTCTCTTCACGGGCTTCGAGTCGTCTCTTCACGGGCTTCGAGTCGTCTCTTCACTGGCGTCGAGTCGTCTCCACGGGCTTCGAGTCGTCTCTTCACGGGCTTCGAGTCGTCTCTTCACGGGCGTCGAGTCGTCTCTTCACTGGCGTCGAGTCGTCTCTTCACGGGCGTCGAGTCGTCTCTTCACGGGCGTCGAGTCGTCTCTTCACGGGCTTCGAGTCGTCTCTTCACGGGCTTCGAGTCGTCTCTTCACGGGCGTCGAGTCGTCTCTTCACGGGCGTCGAGTCGTCTCTTCACGGGCTTCGAGTCGTCTCTTCACGGGCGTCGAGTCGTCTCTTCACGGGCGTCGAGTCGTCTCTTCACGGGCTTCGAGTCGTCTCTTCACGGGCGTCGAGTCGTCTCTACACCTCGAGTCGTCTCTTCACTGGCGTCGAGTCGTCTCTTCACGGGCGTCGAGTCGTCTCTTCACCTCGAGTCGTCTCTTCACTGGCGTCGAGTCGTCTCTTCACAGGCTTCGAGTCGTCTCTTCACGGGCTTCGAGTCGTCTCTTCACGGGCTTCGAGTCGTCTCTTCACTGGCGTCGAGTCGTCTCTTCACGGGCGTCGAGTCGTCTCTTCACGGGCTTCGAGTCGTCTCTTCACGGGCTTCGAGTCGTCTCTTCACGGGCTTCGAGTCGTCTCTTCACGGGCTTCGAGTCGTCTCTTCACGGGCTTCGAGTCGTCTCTTCACGGGCGTCGAGTCGTCTCTTCACGGGCTTCGAGTCGTCTCTTCACGGGCTTCGAGTCGTCTCTTCACGGGCTTCGAGTCGTCTCTTCACGGGCTTCGAGTCGTCTCTTCACGGGCTTCGAGTCGTCTCTTCACGGGCGTCGAGTCGTCTCTTCACTGGCGTCGAGTCGTCTCTTCACGGGCTTCGAGTCTTTTTCGACTTTTTTTTATCCGATTATTTTATACCTTCAGGATGAAATGGTTCTCTCTCTCACACTCACATTCTCACATGATATAGAGGACTGAATGAATATTTTCAATGCTTTTATTGGCATTTATGTTGTTTCTATTGTTGTGAGGGTGTATACCTTCTCGATGTAATGGCGCTCTCTCTCTCTCTCTCTCATTAAATTTTTTTATTTTTATTAAAAAAGTCAGAATCCATGTCTTATTCTAAATTAGGATGTTATGGTATCAATCTGAATGGGAAAACCATCGAATTGTACTCAATGGCCTTTGTGCCCTGTCATATGGCCTTGGTGCCCCTAAAAAAAAAGAAAAGGTGGAGGCCAAATGGCCTTGCCCCTAAAATTACATAATTCCCACCCTGCTTCACGGGTGTTGGGGCATCTGAAGGTTCCATGGGAGGCTGGATACAAACTGGAGCTGACGAACTCTATTTACTAGCATCCCGAGATAACAACAGAAAAGCAGATGGGAAATAATTAGCATAGTTGCTGTTCATAATATTAATGCATTCAATCTGATTCAACTGTAGTATAAAACAGACCTGCAAACTCCTCAGACTAAAAAAGGTGACAGTGGGGGGGGGGCATGCAGACTAACTTTTTTTTTTGCTACATGCCATGGGATTAATCAGTGCATACTGATGAATAGTGGTCTTAATGCATACCCTAGTTCTGCACTGATGTAAAAAGACTGACAGTGACACAATAATACCTCATGTTAGCAAAATGTTTTAATCTTTTAACTCAAAAAAAAAAAAAAAACTATTAAAAAAACATGTATGTTCTTTAATGTTTGATTATAATTTTACTGTCTTCACATAGGGATGGGAATTGATAAGATTTTATCAATAATAATGCCACTGACGATTCTGATTATCGATCCGATTCTTTAACGATTCTCTTATCGATTCTTGATAACACTGTGTGGAAAAATGTAGTCATATGCTTTTAAAAAAAAAACAAGTGGTTTTATTTATTTTAAAGTTTAAAGGAGAACTCCGGTCAATTTTAACATTGAGCTCATTTTTTTTTAAATTTGGAGTGCTGTCAATACAGAGAACAACGACAAAAATCGGTGTTGCCTACACCGTGTTATCCTCTTTTTAAAATTTGCACCCTATTGACTTCAGTGGGGCATATTTTAAACCTGCTTTTAGCCTCTTAACATCCTTGATGTGTCATTACAAGTGCACAGGTCATGTGAGTGATTCCTTTAGAGTTAACACGGGTGAATCTGACTGCAGTAGATGTGAAAGATATGAATAAAAATGAAGTTAATTCAGCCAGCGCACATACCTGTATTTACATCCTGTTTTCGGTCGAAGTCCAAAGTAGTCGATTGTCGAGTTCACGCGCATATGTTTAGTTACCTATGATCACGCGCGTGAACTCGACAATCGACTACTTTGGACTTCAACCGAAAACAGGATGTAAATACAGGTATGAGCGCTGGCTGAATTAACTTCATTTTTTAGATGTGAAAGATATGAATAAAAATGAAGTTAATTCAGCCAGCGGAATAGCTAATAGCTAATTCCCTATTATGCAGGAAAATTCATGCGTGAGTTTCCATTAGACTCGGACGGTAGCCAGGCGTCTCATCCAATGGCGAGCCGAGCTCAGTTGACACTGTGTGCTTCAAGATTCTGACGCAAGTGCTAAGATTCCAATTGGCCCAGAGAAAAAGTGCTAAGATTCCGATTGGCCCAGAGAAATGTCAATTATAAGAATTATTCAATAATGTTTCGCAATTCTAACCTGCATGGCAGTTACTGTGAGTAACAATACCCCCCCCACTATCTTCCACTCTTTTGAAAGGTGTGCTCAGCTTGTTTCTAGCATAAAGTATCAGGGAGATATGGCTCACGATTCATGAATATAATTAAACCTTTTTAGCATGTTTGGGTGATTCCGGGGAGTTAACCCCCTGGGGTCGGCTATCGCGCCGGCGATGATGTTGTGTAATATTCAGTTACTGTAAGAGACTGCTCCAGCGGCTGGAGTTTACCGGTATTACTCATCACCTGTGTAGCCTATAGCCTACTCCATTAACTGGAACTGAATACTACATCCACATATTGTTATGTAATCACTCAGCATATTGCTCTGTAACTTAAAGGACCAGTTTGGTATTTTACACTTAAAGCCCTGTTTACAGATCGTTTCTGATGAAATAGAACGGTTAAGATTAAAATTTGGACACATGCTGCTGTCCCGAGAATTTTAGGTTTATTTCGCTTTCCCCAAAACCTCTAGAATGGGTGTATAGGTGCACTGGAACAATCCTTCATAAAACGCATTAAACTTTCGTTTACAAAGACGTGAAACTCACCGAGTGGTCAGGGGTGTTCACTGATATGCTCACACATAAATCGCTGCAAAAGATGCTTTCCAACAGGTGTTTTACCATTAAAGTACAAAATGCATATATATGCTTAATCTGTGCATTTAGTTTATTAGTTAACATTTCATTTATATGCATATTTATTTTTTTATTAATTTTTGATAAATAATGTTTGAGATATGGCACAACATGTGAAAACTCTGGTGGCGGACAACACCAAAACACAGATAATGTACCACAAAACACCAATAAAATGTGTTAAAATCATTAGTAAGAGCAGCCATAAAAAAAGTCTAGGCTTGGTTTTGCTTATACTAATTAGTGGTGCTAAAATGTATTAGATTTAATTAGTTTTTAATAGAAATAGGCCAGAATTCTGGGAAATACCCATTTATTTCTGTCAAGGTCAGGCTGAGATGTCAAATGTATTCCCATGAATGAGTGATGCGCTTTCCGTTTTTAAAGTTTTATAAAATAAGTAGCCTAAGAATAAGATAAGCATTCGCAAGAACAAAAGCACATCATTTAATGTAACGCCATGCAGCCAAAGGATGACAGAAAAAAACGGATGCTGCGTTAATAGCGTTAAATATTTACTTAACACGGAGTCTTTTCCCACTTCTACCAGTGACGCTTATTCAACTTCCCGGCGCATCTACTTCCTGCGCAGATGTTGACGGCACAGCTGGGTTGTAGGTTGCCAGGTTGAGCTCAAATGGGTTGACATTTGTTTGATGTGTTGATTGCGCGAGTAGGATGGGTTTCATACAAGATCTGGCAAATGGACAACCTTGGAATAATATATTGATGTGAATATTCATATAACGACGTTTGGACAATACAAATAACGGGAGTTTCACGGGAGAAATAACAAAACCGGAGGGGGGCGGGAGATGGGTGTGAAATACGGGAGACTCCCGGGGAAAACAGGAGTGTTGACAGGTATGCAAATGTGCGATCTAAAAAGCAAAAACCTTGCAATTAAAGTTGAAATGTTGTAATGTTCAAGTTTTTGATCTAAAAAAAGAAAGATGCACAAAGAAAATGACTCTAATATGACCATATTGATTGAAGAGTTGTTACAAACAATGTACAATCTGTAAAACACAAACCTCAAAATTAAAGTTGAAATGCTATACTGTTGAAAAGTTTTTGGCCTTGAGAAAAAGCTTTAAGTATATACCAACAATTTTTATGTTTATTATTTAATTAATTATTTTGGTACATTTTTGTGAAGTAGGGGAGAGCCGGGACAGTTGAAACACTTTTCAGATTAACGTCGTTTTCTAAGATAAGGTTACAAATCCGTTTACAATTAATTTTCTTACATTTCTTCCTCGAGTCATATTAAGTGTTTGCTAGTTGAATAGCCTGTTATTATGAAGAAACGAGGTCAACCAGAAGACCATAAATGAAATTTATTGAAGATTGAAGATTGGACAATTGATGATTATTAAAGAGATAACATGTGTTGCGTAATTGGAAATGAATTTGCATTAAAAGAAACACAAGTCTAGAAACAGTATATTGATCTGTGAACAGTAGGCTATGACCAGGTGTAACGTGCAGGACGCGCTGTCGGGACGGTTTAATTACTTGTTTCAATCGTCCCGACAGCGCCTCCTGTCAGTTAAAAAACTCTGATATTGCCCACTTAAGGGTGTGTTGCAGTACTAATACACCTGCTGTATTATCATTACAATGGCACATGAAACAATAAATACAACTTGTCAGTCAAAAAAAAGTACCGCACGAAAGAATTCACTTACTCAAAAACAGCTTTGAGGCTTTAACTCCAAAACAGCATAACGTAAAGAATAAATGTTTTCGCGGGTATGGTAGGCATTGCGTGCTGTACGTGCTGACGAAATCTGACGTACATGACGTGAGTGGTTTTCAAGGAGATCTCAGTGTTTCATCCGTCCCGCGTTTCAGTCGTCCCGGCTCTCCCCTACACCTGTTTTGACCTGACGTCCATTGAAATGGACAAAAAAAATGACAACTAAAGCCAAACATTTTTTTGATTTGGTCTCATTTATAGAAGCCTCATGAGCTGGGAAAATGTACTTTTATATTTTTCAGAAACTTTAAACATAATTCAGGTGTGAAGGGGTTAGAGTGCACTACATCTGCAGGAGTGACCGAAGCCAGTGGATTGGGACGCTGGCGTATACAGAGAGAGCTGAGCTAGAGACAACGCTTATCTTACATGTAACTTCCTTTATAAAATAATATTAATGACAATAATCACTTTATTGTGTAAATACACCTCCATGCCTGCTTTGTGGCTTCATAGATTGTATAGGCTAAATACATTTGGTTTGTAATTTTGTTCATAATAATTAAATACTGTATATAAAAAAAAACAAAAATAAACGCACATTAACTCAATGTATTTTATAATATATATAATATACTGTATAACAAAAATGTACCTCATTTAAATTATTTAATTTATTTTTTTAATTAATCTATATAATATGGTCTCTCTCTATATATTTTAATCGGCAGAGTTTTATGTTATTATATTTTATTTAGTATCCCCAATAAAAAAAAATCCCGATTAGCACGTTGGTCTTGTTTTGAACTGTATAGACCCCTTCAGTGTTTGTACACATTCGAATGCTAGGCTAGGTGCGCGCGCAGCATGGGGTCAGGAGAATGCTGCGGCTAATAGACCGGCATATTGTGTCAAGTCATGCACTGTCTTTGCCCCCACAGGAACGGGAACAGTACCATAACACAGTCTGTGGGCATGTCCAGACGGTTTTATGTAGGCGATGACTTCTGTGTGTTGAAAGCGGAGGTTTTACCGAGCCAGCGCCGAGGGGGAAACACCTGTATGTGCCAAGCCTGGGTTGTGATCAGCAAGCGGGAAGGCTACACCCATCCTGCAAACTGCACCTGCATGGCAGGGTCACACTACGCATTCATCACTGTAGACGGATTTCCTTGACTTGATGTTTTTATTTCCCTAGAAAACTGTCACGATTACTAATCACTTATACCCTGCATCCGTCACCTTTCCTCTAGGGTAGCTACTGCTAAACTAAACGTGTGTCTGTCATTCACCAGTTAGCGCGGAGGTGTGTGGAAATCGCATCAGTGCGTGATGAGGTCAACAACAACAACAAAAAACTCGGACATAAAAAAAATCATAGTAGGCATGTTAGTAGTATTTAGTATTTAGTTTGTAGCTATGTCTTACCTGCAGACCCATTTGCTGAGAGCAAGTGTTCATTTCAAGACCCACTCATGAAGGATTATGGTTTGACATGTGAATTATATGTGATAGATGCACATCAATTTAAGACATGGACAATTCCATGTCATTATCCAGTAGCTCCCCTTCAGCTTCCTCCTCCTCTCGAACAGAAAACAAACAGACACACAGAAGTTCAGTGAACAATGATGACAACTTTGGAGGGTGTAGCTTGTGGGACCACAGGGCTGGTGTATTAGACTGCATTAGCTTTAGCTTTACGTTTAAGAGATTACTCATGCCACTGCAGTGATCAGTGGTGCAGTCTGGCTCCATCTCAGCCATGGCAGAAGCAGGGCGTGCATCTCTCTTCCTTTTCCTCTGATACCTCAAGGAAAACTAGAGGAACAATCAGTGCTGTGTGAAACCACTGAATCATTGTCTAGTTAAACTAGGCCTGCACAATATTGCTGTAATTAAATTACATTTAATTATTGATAATTTACATGAACAAGGAATTAAAATGCTGCAATTGTAATCTTTTTAATTAGATATTATAGTATCTCCTTGAGGCATGCATATGCACTGACAAACATCAGACCAATATGAGTATTGATTGAATTTAAACAAGGTCCACCGTCCATATAAGACAGAAGGAGAGAGAACTACGTGCGACTCGAGAGAGGGCGAGTGAGAGGAGGTCAAAGACATTTGGATAAGGATTAGACTAGGTGGTCTAGACTACTCAAGAGAAACAGACAAGCCTTATAGATAGATACTGTAGTGGCCGTTTATCAACAAACAAAAGGAAATTAAACTTAAATCAAACTTTCAAACGACAGCTTCTAGCACCCTGGGCAGGTGATGTACGCAGGCAAGAAATACAGTCAAGTTCCAGGCTGGATTCAGGGTTTGTGGCTGGTTTATTTGTTCCATCTGAGCAAACAATACAGCATCTCTCGCGCTGGTAAAACCATATGCCCATCACCCAGGTGCCACAGGCCACCTCCTACTTCCTACCTATATTTACCTTTACCTGTGCTCACTACTGCCCCCAGGTGTCTAAATCAAACATTGCAGTTATTAAACTAACCAAAAATAAAGACTAAACATATAAATAAAAACAATAAACTAAACAAACAAACAAAAGAATATTACCAAAATATATAAATAGTTATATATTAACACTAGAAGTGCCAGAATTCCATAACTACTAGAACTGCCGAAAGCGGTCATTTTGACCGCTATATTCCAAACTCTATATCTTTAATGATAAATACCCAATTGAGAGATTAATGCATTTATTGTATTAGGATGTCTTTTAAAAACAAAACAACACCAAACTGTACATTTAAACAAGTTTAATTATACATTTATAAATAAATAATATCCGTAGATGTCCTGAACAAAATGACGGAGTATAGCCTATGTTTTCAAGTTTCCACTGTTAGATCGCGCCCGTGCCCGCCGACACACACACACACACACACACACACACATCCAGCATTGCAATCTTGACATTGCTGCCTGTTCATTATAGCCATAATAAAATATAATAAAATAGTTAACCTAACATGTAAAAACTCCACTGCTCTGTTTCTCAGTAGCCTAGTACAATTCGTACCATTTTGCGCGTGTGAAGAGGATGATTTTTTCCGTCGGTACTGGAACGTGAGTGAAGTACAAAGCCTATAATAAAGAATAGTTTACCATCCCAATACATCGCAAATGTTGAAACATTTTGATTCTAATTAGAGAGTTACGTGAGCCTAACGCAGCTTACTTTCACTTTCGCTTATAAAGTATTTCATTTTGGCTTGTTTATAGTTATTTTTTCATTCTTGTTCTGTTCTGAATATCATTACATTTAAATGATTTGTTGTTGAATATGTTTAGTGTATTTTTTTTACCACATTTTATTGTTGTGTATATTGGTATATGTATAATAATACCACGAAATTCAGTGCGGTCAATATGACCGTTTATGGCCGAAATAGGTAAATATGAATTCAGAATGTGCTGAAAATTATCCAGGGAGATGACCGTGAGTATAAGGGATGTGACAGTGACTAGGAAGAAGACATTGATGACCCTGATTACACCCTTAGCAAGAAAGACATGGAGGAAGATGAATCAAGTGGGTCTGATTCAAACATTAGCATCAAGCGATTTAGATTTAGAAGCTGCACAACCAAACATAAACTCTGGGAAGCAAAATACAACCAGCCAGGGTTAAAAAAAAATCTTGGCGAAAGAAACATTTTGAAATCCCTGAGTGCACATTCAAAGGGCCGAGTATCACACCTCTAGACAATCTTCCAACACCCCTGGAGTATTTCAGAAAGTTCATAACAGCAGAAATGCTTGAGCTCCTAGACTAGAGGAACAAACTAATTTGTACAGTGTGCAAAAATCTGGAACTCAGAAGAATGTTAACACCACTGTTAAAGAAATGGAAATACTGACTGGTATCCATCTGCACATGGGACTGCAGCAAATGCCAGGAAATCGTGCATACTGGGAAAATGACACAAGGTGTCCCATGGTGGCTGACAACATGTCAAGCAACCGTTTTCAGACCCTGCTAGCAAGTCTACACTTCACTGACAACAATGATTCGTCAAATCAGCAAGCAGGGGATAAGTGTTGGAAGATCCTTCCATGGCTTGATATGTTTCGCAAACAATGCCTGGCTATCACCCCGGCTATCTTCCCAGAAAACTAATAATTTTGATATATGTTGTGGAAAAGAAAATAAACAGAAAAGAACTGTTATTAAGCAAAAAAAATGATTTTTTTTTTTTTTTTTCAACTGAGAAATAAACTCCCAATGTGACATATATGTAACATTACAGATCTTTCACAAGGAGGGGTTGTATTTTAAAAACAACTGCAGAAACGTGTTATAAGTGGTCCATTTGGTCTGTTTTATATGCCCCATAATTTTCCTATAAGGAGAAATTGGTCCAGGTTCTCATGGGTTAACAAAGCTCTGATCTGTCTGGGACACTCTTCCCCCAGGCTGATGAAATAAGACCTGAGAGCAGTCCAGGATTGCATAAGCTGGGAAATGGCTGGATTGAGGGACAGCCGCCTTGTTGTAACATGTCGCAGGATCTCGCAGAACTCCACATCACAGAAACTGCAAAACTCTTTCAGTGATTCCCTTCGTTTGGCAGATGTGGAGAAGTGGCCATAGACTTTCAGCACAACATTTTCCACATCTCCAGTGAGCTGGTCAAGAGCATGCTTCACTGTGTTGTGCACAATATGGGCATGGCAGTTCCCTTGCCGCAGATCTTTTTGCTTTTTCTTCAGGTTGGTGAAGACAGAGTTGTGGATTCCATCATTTACATTAGTATTGTCTGCACTATATGCTGTAACTTGATCTAACGATAAGCCAAATTTATCAAGTGAATGTTCTATGTAATCCATAATACCAGCAGCTGACTCATCTGCATTCTCTCCAAAATCCAGCATTTTGTTGCAGATCCCAGTTTCTGGCCTGCAATACTGTACAGCAAGGGGACACATCTTCCTGTTCCCTTTATTTGAAGCATCCGTCTGTATGGAGAACGGTAGGGGTTTACCTGATGTTAAGACGTCAACAACATCAGCCACTGCCTTTGGAGCAAGGACATCTTTGGCCAATGCTTCTGCCTTAGTTCTCCCGATGGACATTTTCTGTATGATTTTTGAGTCATGCAGAATCTTGTGGTTGAGCTTGTGTCCACAGTCAGCACTGTTATAGCTGAGGTCATGTTTAACCGTGTGGTACACCTGCGTAACTCAGCTGCTGTAACCTAGAGAGAGGATGAGAAATTGCTAATGAACTTGAGTAATTGTATAAGGTGGCGTGAACACAGATTTTGGATAAAATATTTGTCATTGTTTGCAGACAGTAACACCATCCAATAAATAACCGATCTACAAACATTTCTAAATTCATGTAAAACACTTTTTTTTAATTTTATTATTGGTAGGTTAATCTATTTTATATAGTCTATTGTTAATTCTACAGTAGCCTATTGAAGGATGCAATCGTTTAAATTAGTTAAGTTGTTTATTTACTTCACATAGGCACTATATTTCTATTATTAAATATATCTCTCTTATTGAAATAATGCTTATGTGTCTGACTGTACACCTTCACCGTAATAAACAAATCGGTAACACTTTACAATAAGGTTCATTAGTTAACTACATTAATTAACATTAACTAATAATGAACTGCACTTATACAGCATTTGTTCGTCTTTGTTAATGTTAATTTCCACATTTACTAATACTTTATTAAAATCTTGTTAATATTATGCACTGTGAACTAACATGAACAAACAATGAACAGCTTTATTTTTATTAACTAACATTAACAAAGATTAATAAATACTGTAACAAATGTATTACTCATTGTTAGTTCATGTTAGTTAATAATGCATTAACTAATGTTTAATAAATGAACCTTATTGTAAAGTGTTACCAACCAATCATACCATAACATGATTCATTTACATTTTTAATAGGGCTGGGAAAAGATTAATCGCGATTAATCGCATCCAAAATAAAAGTTTGTGTCTACGTGATATGTGTGTGTGTACCGTGTATAATTATTTTGTATGTATATATAAATACACACACATATGCATGTATATATTTACGAAATATTTGCATGTATATACTGTATATATTTATATATAATTTGTATTATATATAAATTTAAATATTTTATATATAAATAACAAATATTTCTTAAATATATACATGCAAGTGTGTATTTATATATGTATACAAAATAATTATACTATTTTTTTGTCGCGAACGGAGCGTTTCACTTACCCGGTGTAGCCTTCCTGTTAGTGTCACACACTGTTCATTAATGTGCCACTATATCTCAATCTACCCCTGTAGGTCAGAAGAGCGAGAATCCATTAAACCCCGACTATGTGCCAAGTTTGTTTGCTTATCTCACACCTGAGCAACGCAAAAGAAAAATAAATAGTTACAGCAAATTTGAGCAAGTGCAAGCTGTCAAAAGAAAGAGAAGGACGCATGATGTTGGACCGGTGGCACCCTGTGACAACAGCAGCCATATGCAGATTGATGACTGTGGGTACTCCTCCGCTCAGGAGGGTAGAGGTCAGACAGCTGATCACAGCTACTGTAATCCTGCAGTCTATGCTGAGAGCAGTGCACCATGAGACTGTGAGGAGACTGACAGAGGAGTGTACTGCACTGAGGTCAGAGGTGTATCAGCTCAGGGAAGAGGTTAGCAAGTTATCCTTCAGCCAGGAAACCTTCATGGACAATGATGACATGGTGCAGGACTTACTGGCCTTCCATCCTTTGCCAAGCTGATGGCTGTCTTCACTTTTGTGTCAGAGTTCCTTAAGGTGGGACCTGGACTGAATCCCTTTCAAAGCTTTTTAATGACTCTAATGAGAATGAGACTGAATTTACCACTGCACTTCTTTTCATATATATTTCATGTGTCAAAGCCTACTGCGGGCCGAATTTTTAACAGTACGTTAAATGTCTTGCATGATAGGATGTCTGGATTCATATTGTGGCCCAGTAAGGAACAGATTCAAATTAGTTTACCCATGTGTTTCAAAAATAGTAGTTACAGAAATTGTACATCCATAATAGACTGCTTTGAAATTTTCATCGAGAGACCTAAAAACTTGAGAGCCCGAGCACAAACATACTCACCATATAAGCACCACAATACTGCCAAGTACTTGATATCAATAACTCCACAGGGAGTCATAACTGTCACGGAGTCACCAGTAACACCTGCCACACCATCAGAGTCCAATCACCCGACTCCGCCCATCCGCTCGTTATCACCAGATTACTGAAGTCACCACACCTGCACCCACTCTTCACCAACACTTCATAAGTCCACACTTCCCTTCACTCTCTGTCTGGTCTCGTCAGAGAAACACTGACTCAACTCTCTGTACAATACTTTGACTCATCTGAATACCTGAACGTCGTATCTTCCTGCTTCTTCTACCACCATTGGTCATCTGTGTCCGGTCAGTTCTTCCTGTGTCCACCCTTCGTCTGTACAGCAAGTATCCTCCAGTATTCCTCGTTACATTCAACTCAGTTCAACTGTTCCTCTGCAAGCTTGTGTGACATCTCTCATCTGCAAGATTCTAATAAACATCCACTTATCTGCATTCCCTGTTGTCTCTCTCTTCTGTCCGTGACAATATCGTTTGTGTCTCGTGGCTGGGGAGGGCGAGCAAGTGACAGGCACATTACAGAGAACTGTGGCTACCTGGAACATCTGTTACCTGGTGATTTGGTCCTAGCAGATCGAGGGTTCACAGTAGGAGATGCTGTCAAAAACACCTGCCTTTACTAGAGGGAAAAAGCAACTGCATCCAAGTGAACTTGAGTATTCAAGGGGGCTAGCAGCTGTTCGAATTCATGTTGAACGAGTGATTGGTCTTGTGAGGAATAAGTACACAATTTTACAAAGCACAATACCCATTTCTCTCTGCCTGACTGCAACTCCAGGAGAGCGGACATCTCTGGAGAAGAAGGTCAGAGTGTGCTGTGCTCTGTGCAACATCTGCCAATCTGTTGTGCCCTCGCAATAGCATGGGTGTCAGTAACATTGTTTTCCTTAGTGTCACAATGCTAAACAATTGTGTATAAATGTAATATATATTTGGATCTTTGTTTTTTATACAAGGCTGTTACTTAGTTACTTAAGAGTTTCATGTAAAATTGTTTTGTGTTTGTCTTGTTTACTTGTTTCTAAAACAAGTAGACTATCACAAATGTGTATATATTGATATTGGCTGAAATTACTTTTGAAATAAATTGTTATTCATTCAGTTACAACACTTTAGTGATGTTTATTGTACATGGTCACATTGCAGTAACAATACATGTGCAATTTATACATTTTCCATCACATTCTATTAGGCAGTGTTGTAATGTAACAAAATACAAATACTCATATATACACACACACACACACACACACACACACACACACACACACACACATATATATATATATATATACACACATAAATATATACATATATATACACATTACATATATATTATACATACATATATATACATACACACACACACACTTCTAATATTTAAGACTGGTAATACTAAACTTGTTTTCTGCACTCCACACATTTCCATGTCTTAGGCACCCTGGTCAGCTTAAGGCAGGTCTTGTGAAAGTGCTTTCGCCTACAATTTCCAGATGTGCAAATGATGACATCTGTGCTTGCAGGTTGACCACAGTAGCATCCCTCTTCAGGCTGTTTTGTGGCTGTGGTGTATATGGGAGTAAGGCGTGGTGCTGTATACCATTTCCCCAGCAGCTCAGGGAGCGCTCCAGTCTTGATGAAATTCACCACTTTGCCATAAGCATCGTGGAAGAAGACAGGATCATATAGAATTCGCTGGGTGAAAACTTCCTGTGGTGTCCACACCATGAAGTCACAGTAACTCACCTCTGCAATGTGCATTTGTGCCTGCACTTGATACATGTACTTGTGGAAATGTCTCAGTGCCATGTGTCGTAGATTTTTCTTAAATCTAACTAAGTCCTATCTCATCTGACCTAAATCTACCGGGGCCGTCTCCAATCGACGATCTCCCTGGGCCGTCTCCAATCGACGATCCCTAACGTCTCCAATCAACACTTGATAAATACCTATTTATCTAAACTATCTCACCTGCTGCGCAGCAGAAAATGACAGACAGACTTCAGCAAATGTCCTCTGAGTTCTTTATTTACGGCCGGGAGAGTACTCGAGCAATTCTCAGAGAATCTCTCTCAAGAAAAAGAATACATGGTTTTTATAGGACAAAAATACAGACACATCAAAATAAACTCAGCATGACTAAAATCACTAACATATCGTCACCTTCTATCAATATGATTGGTTCAATTTATAAAGCAAGCCCCTCCCTTCTTTACCCTCTGTTACTGGCATATGCAAAATCATCAAAAAAAACATTGTACAGGGTTAACAGTCAGTTGATTACTCAATATATATATCATGACATAATGCAGGCTAAAAACAAAAGGTTAGTAAGACCTGTTCCTAAAAGAAGAAGTAAAATTTAGTTTGTTATTTTTTTAGACCTAGAGGAGGAAGTTAGGTAAGTGTTTGTCATAATGTTAGACTCAAAGGAGAAGTCAGGTTAAAAGTTTAACAAGTTGAATTAAGGTTAGAAGTTTAACACAGGTTAGATTCAGAAAAATTAGTTTACTATCTTATTTATTAAAAATCCACCACAGATTCCCCTCTCTGGTCGTAATTTCCACAACGACCAAATATCTGGATTGTTTAATGTAAAAGAACATTATGGTATTGGTTCTCTGATTGGCCGCTCGGCTACAGCTGCATTTGGCTGATCAGGTGCAACAAGAATATTACGGTACTGACTCTCTGGTCGCTCGATTGGACGCAACCTGTAGGCCACAGGCAACCACAATCTGACCGGGTGCAACCGCTCATAGTAGGATTCTTCTTCTTCTTCCTCACTATTTTCTCTCCCAATGCCTCCCCAGACAATGCTCCTGATAAATTTCCTCAGACAAGCTCGGATACATTTGATCAAACATCCAATCATAATTACTGCAATAAACAAGGTAGCAATTACTGGTAACAAAAGCTTAAGTATGGGTCCGAAGATATTACCAAAAGCATTGCGGAAGGCATCAGCAACCCAATCTAATCCCCATTCCATTGCTTTATTCTTTGCCTGTTCATCCTGCCACAAATCATTCCGCACCTTTGTCATATCGTCTAGCACCTTTGAGATGGTACCCCCATCCGCATCATAAGCTGGAATGAAAGTATAACATTCTTTTCCAATTTTAACACAGACACCTCTCTCGTCCGCAAGAATTGTATCCAATACCATTCTGTTTTCCAGAGTCATTTGTCTGAGGGCCCCCACTTCATTTTTTAATAATTCTAAAGCCAATTGGGTGTCATTTGCAAATCGATATAATTCATAATGGATTCTATTAATCCAATTCATTGAGTCAGTTACAGCATTATGGATCAGGAAAGCCTTCCAGAACTGAGATGTTCTGGCAATTACACGGCTTTCTTCAGGGATGTCAGAAATGTCATGTCTCCACCAAGTGTCATCTTCTTTTTTCTTCAAAGCCCTTGTTCCTCTTTTTTTCGTTCCCACATAGCCAACTCTAATTCTCGCTCTGAGCCGAACTAAAGCACAGAGACCATGCCATGAAACAGGCAGACTGGGATATGCTGTATGACCGCACAACCAGTAGTAGTCCAATAGGACGTAAGCCCCCCCTGCAAGGTGGTCACTCTTACCTGTGGGATCATAACAGCTAACATTGTGGATTGTTTCACATCCCTCAAGCATCCCCATAAATTTATTTCCCTTTCGTGACCTGTAACACTCTTTAAATTTCTGCTCTGGCAAAGGCCAGACCTTCTTCTTCCCCTCAGTAGAGAGAGAAAGAACCGGTGCCGGGATAGTTACATTATCACACTCAGGGGGAAATCTTTTACGGAAAATTTTCCGGGAACATTCTGACCCCGGCCCAGCAACGTGAGACAGAATACACTTCAGTTGGTGACCCTCTACTGGCTCTGGCAACAGAGGATACGGATACGCGGCAGAAAAGGAGGCATGAGCACAAACATAACAATCTTTGTTAGGTGCAAGTTTTTTAGCTGTGTAATTAGCATACTTCCAGAACAAATTTAACCCATAGTGATTTTTGTCGGTGTCAGATGAGTAGTCATGATGAACAGGCACTTCTCTTTCCTTTCTATCCTGAACACCTCCTGGAGGAAATTCAAACAGAAACAGCAATATGATCAAAATCAACACACTTATGAATACACCAACACATATTCTATACTTAAACATTCTGTCAAACCACATTCGCTCCAGGTGCGCTGGTCGTCCCGTTGGCCCCACAGATGTCTGAATCGTTCCATTTTCACCTCGATGACTCTTTGCGAGCCGTAGCAAGGTCTTCCCTCGTCGGTAGAGGAGGTACGTCACCAGTACGCCCTTTTTTTCCCCTACTTTCCACTGGATGGGGGTTGGTGGGGCTTACAATGTGATACGTGAACCCAGGTGTCACGCTCGGCAACCTTGATTGCTGTATTTGTTGTTAGAATGATTTCATATGGACCCAGCCACCTTGGGTTGTTCCACGCTTTACGTCTGTGGTCCTTGATCCAGACCCACTGTCCTGGCTCGTAAGAGTGCTGCGGCTCTGTACCTGGAACCGGTAAGGCAGCCTTGACCTGTGAATGAATTGTTTTAATGGTTCTTGTTAGGGACAGTATATACTTTCTCATTTGCTCATCCACCCCCGCCAAACCCTCCTGGGGAGGAGGTTCAATTCCTACTCTCATGGGCCGACCTGTAAGAATTTCATGTGGGCTGAGGGTTGTTCTTGCCCCTTTTCGGGCTCTCATGGCCATTAAAACTATGGGCAGGGCTTGAACCCACGTCATTCCAGTTTCGGCCATTACTTTACACAATTTGTTTTTTATCGTTTGATTAGCTTTCTCTACAGTTCCAGCACTTTGTGGTCTATAGGAGCAATGTCGTCTCAAATTTATTCGTAGTCCCCTTGCCAATTCAGTTATTACTTTATTTACAAAATGAGTTCCATTGTCACTAGACAATTTCTCAGGTACTCCCCATCTGGGAATTACCTCTCTTACTAGAGCTTTTGCTACAGCCGCAGCATTAGCTTTTCTACTAGGGAAACACTCAACCCACTTTGAAAACATATCAACAATCACAAGACAATATTTAAACCCTTGACATGGTGTCAACTCGATGAAATCCATTTGTAGATGCTGGAAAGGAAGATTGGGTGTGGGATGGGCAGAGTAAATAGCTTTTTTACTCTGTCTTCCCACATTATTCGCAGCGCAGATATGGCAATTTCGGCAGAATCTTTCTGCCACTGATGTAAATCCTGGAGCCACCCAGGATGTACTTATCAGATCATTCATAGCCAATTTTGAGGCATGGTCTAACCCATGAGCCCAATTTGCAAAATTAGGATACAGTTGTTTAGGTAGAAATGGTTTGTTTGTTTTGGTATCTTTCCAGACACCTTTGTCGTCTTTTACACCCCTCTCTGACCAGGTTTTTAATTCCCGGTTAGTACCCAATCTCTGAATTTCATTTAATGTCGGTGGTAATTGTGTGCTATCGGTAGAAAGGGATGCAAAACCTATAAAGTCAGTCAGTCTACATCCAGTCAGCGCTGTGTTTTTTGCTACTGAGTCAGCAAAATTATTTCCTTTTGATACTTCATCACCGGTTCTCATATGTGCTGCACATTTGCAAATAGCAATTTCTTTAGGCATTAACAAATTCTCAAGCAATTTATCAATCAATTTTGAATGTGCCACCGGTTTCCCGTTCGCAGTGAGGAAACCTCGATTTTTCCAAACTGCCCCATGGTCATGACATACACCAAATGCATAACGTGAGTCGGTATATATATTGACTGAGTGACCCCTGGCCAATTCACATGCGCGTGCGAGTGCTGCAAGTTCTGCTGCCTGAGCCGAATGATTCTGTGGCAAGCATTCAGTCTCAACTATCTCAAATTTTGTGCAAATAGCATATGCAGTTGAAAGCAATCCTGTATGTGGATTTCGGAGACACGATCCGTCCACATAATAAACCAATTCAGGATTTGATAATGGTGTGTCTAATAAATCAAGCCGTGGTTTAGTCATTATTTCTACTACCTGCGTGCAATCATGGGGTTCCCCATCTTCTTCAGTTGGCAGCAGCGTAGATGGATTCAATACAGTGCACCTTTTCAATGTAACATTTGACATTGTGAGCAGGACATTTTGCCAATGCAGTGAACGTGCAGCAGTGAGATGAGCTGTCCTTGACTGCATTAACAAAGCATGTACCGCATGGGGAACATACACTGTTAATTGATGGAAAGCCACCAAATCTGAACATGCCAACACTGCTTCGACTGCAGAGGCTACGGACCGTAGGCACTGTGGCATTCCCTGTGCAACAGTGTCTAATCTTTTCGAATAGTATGCAATTGGACGTCGACGGTCACCGTGAGGTTGTGTTAGGATGGCGGACATGAACCCCTTTTTTTCAGATACGAATAATTCAAACACTTTTGTATAATCAGCCAACCCTAGGCTAGGCGCGGTGGTAAGTGATAACTTTAGTCTCTCAAATGCAATTTTACGTTCATCTGTCCAGGTAACTGGATCAGTCATTTTTTGAACCTCATGTGCTGCCATGAGGAGAGGGTTCGAGATCTCAGCATAATCTTGGATCCATGGCCTACAGTATCCCGTTACCCCTAAGAATGACGTCATTTGTGATTTTGTAATTGGTTTCGGAATTTTCCTGATCGCCTCAATTCGATCTAGGCCTAAAGCTCGGCCATTTGCTGAGATAAGGTGGCCAAGATATCTCACTTCCTCTTTTACTAACTGCAACTTATTTTTAGACACTTTATGTCCATTTTGTGACAAGAAATTCAACAATGCATATGTGTCACATTCACAGGAGGCTTTGTCTGGAGAACAGATCAATAGATCATCAACATACTGAATTAATGTACTCCCCTTTGGTGGGACGAAACTTTCCAAATTTCTAGAAAGTTCTTCTGTAAAAACGGTCGGAGATTCTGTGTAGCCCTGCGGCATCACAGTCCAGGTCCAGCGTCTATTTTTGAATATGAACGCCAGCCAATATTGACTATCTGGATGTACTGGGATTGAAAAGAATGCGTTTGCCAAATCGATCACAGTAAAATGGGTAGCATTGTTTGGTATTTCAGATAAAATTGTCGATGGATTAGGTACTATTGGTGAACGCGGTTGAACAGCCGCATTCACCAATCGCAAATCCTGAACAAAGCGCCATTCACCCGATGCCTTCCTTACAGGGAGTATGGGTGAATTTATTGGTGAATTTTGACAAGGTACAATAGCACCTTTTTCAACAAGCGCAGCGTGTACCTTTGAAATTCCCTCTACAGCTTCTTTGCTGAGAGGATATTGAGGCCTAAATGGCCTATGTTGAGTCATTGGTGTGATAACGAGAGGCATTGCATTCTTTATCCGACCAATATCAAATTTATCTTTAGCCCAAAGGGTTTCTGGAATTCCTGATAATAAATCAAAATTGTTATCAATTGTATCAGGAATAAATTTTCTCTCCTCACTGCACAATCTGTGAACTGTCACTGTCTGCATTGTTGGATACGCTCTTACCCCGGCATTATTTTGATAATACCCATCATCTTGCCAAGTCCAGCCCCCTTTCTCCACTTGCTCTGTGAGCCACACTCCTACTTCCGCCCAAGAACTTTTTCCCTTCTTCCCCACTGAGACATGAGGCTGGACTTGCAACTGTTGGAATAAAGCAGATTGAGAGTGCGTTAGCTTTACAGTAAATGCAGAGAAATGCTGTGATATTAGCAGGTATTCAAGAGTTAATTTCTCACCCAGCTGCTCATTAAACCATTTCTCCTCATACTCACTATTTCTCTCGGGGCCCACAAACCACGAGGTACAGTGGAAATGAGATGGCTTTTCATGGTCTGCTGGTAAAAACTCATACTCTGAATATGGGTCAAATGCAGGAGTTATAGCCCAGTTATAATACCAATTTTGTGACAATTGAGCAAAAATTCCATTCTTTGGAGTCACCGTTATCCCTTCCAATGAAATATCAATTGTCATTTCTAATTTAGACATTAAATCTCTACCTAATAAATTTAAAGGGCATGTTTCAGAAATCAAAAATTGGTGTGTACATGTTTTATTCCCATCTACCACTGTTAATGGCATTGACAATTTATCAATTTGTGCTAAACCTGATATACCATACGTTGTACGAGTTTGATCAGAAAGTGGCAATTTGTCAAACCTGGATGCGGTCTTTGTCGTGAGAGTTGAAAAAATGGCTCCAGTATCAATTAAAAATGAAACTGAAAGTCCTTGTACAGATATTGTCATCATTGGGTTCGAATTTGGGTCTTTAGTCAGTTGTATCAGTTGAGATGCTGTTTGAGTGTCTCCCTCCTTATCCTATGCAGTCCTGTACGGCGCAGGTGGGGGCGGGTGAAATGAGGAAGCACTCTGCTCTCTGTAGTTCTGCTTTCTTGGCGGATAGCTCTGCTGTTGCTGTTGCTGTGGGTAGTAACTTGAGTACTGCTGTTGTGGGTGACGTTGTTGTTGTGGAAAGTTGTTTGGACATTCTTTAGCCCAGTGTCCTCTTTGGCCACAGTTTCTACACATGTCCGCAGACTTAGCTCGGCCACGCCCTCTCTCTTGCCATTGATTCCACCTTCCATTTCCTGGCAGTTGATTGTTGTTTCTTGGCCTTTGGTTGTTGGACTGAGTTTGGTAAAACATATACTGGGCAGTCTGCAATTTATTCTCCTTTTCTGTGTTCTTCTTTTCATCATTCTGTTCAGCATGCTTCGCGTGTTGCATCACCACTTCCAAATCCTGTGCTTCCCACGCAATGCAGGTCAGTCGCACAGCTCCCTGAATGTTTGGAAGGAGGCCGTTGACAAAGTGATGTTTCAGAACTCCAGTGTTGTCAGTTCCTCCTTCATCCAGGCGCTGCAGGGCGGGGTTGAACACAGCCCCTGGAGCAACTCCACGAATTTCAGCCCATTTTAGCCCCAGTTTTCCACTGAAAATGGCAGCCCAGTCTCGACCTGTTGGTTTATAAGTCACATCAACATTTGTTACTGCGACTATAAAACGTTCTACTCCCTTTTCTGGATTTGGAAGGGCAGCTGTCACATTCCGTAGTTCCTCCAGATCCCATGGTCGTTCCAGCCACACAGGGCCGTCCGCACCTGGAAACTGAAGCATAGGCATATTACAAGCTACTTTGGGTTTTCCCTCAATCACGGAGATTGCCCGAGTTTTCATTGGGTGTGTGTGACGAGTCTCCGTTATTCCTGCTCTGGTCAATTGGTGCGTCTAGCTGGGAGACTCATCAGGATAACGATGTACACCTGTGCAGGGCCATCAGGAGAATGATGTTCACCTGTATATAAGCTTAGGCTTTGAGAATGTTGGGTGTGCTTCGGAGAGCTCCAGTGCTGAGAGACGTTGTGAGACTTGTTTTCTCTTGTTTGTTTTGTGTTTGGTTTGGATATGTTTTCTTTTGTATTTACTTTGAGCTTGGTCCTGTCTGACCCTTTAACATCGTTTGTCAGACAGGAATTGTTACTTACTTTGTAGTTGATTTCCCGTTTTACCTATTTTCTTACTTATGTTAATAAAAACTTGTTGCAACCTTACCAACCTTTATTAAGTCCTCCACTTATTTGTCACGGCTTTGAGCCGGTCGTGACAAATATGGGGGCTCGTCCAGCCAATTGTTATTTGATAAAGATTTGTTTGTAGTTTGTTAGTGTGATAAATATGGACGCTTTGTTTGAGTGATAAATATGTGTCCAATTTGTTTGGTAGCTGACAATTTGGTTTGGTAAGAGAAATTTGCACGTTCGTCCGCGGTTTTGTTTAGTGATATATTTGGAGATTCATTATTTGTTTAAATAGTTCATTTTTGTTAAATTGATGATTAATTCATTAGAAATATTTTTTCGCCCCAATAATATTCGTTAAGTAAAAATCTGTGGAGGATTTTTAGTGGTTGGTTGGGTTGTTTTGGCTGTTTTTTGTTTTGTTTTGTTTTTACGGGAGTTTTGGTAAGTATGGTCTACTGTTTGTATATTTGAGGAGATGGTAGTTTTGGAATAGGCTTTTCCCTGTGTAGGTTTAGCGGGATATCCTTAACAGGATGTTCCGGTCTTTTTTATTTTAGTTTATTATTTTTGTACGGTGAAAGCAGTTAGAGCATTTGTCTCGGGAACACGTCCGTGTTTGTAGTAGTGTCTTGTAAATTGGTTGCTATTGCAAGCACTGGTTTACAGTGTATAAAAACCCGCTGCAAGTAACTGTATGAAGAATAGGGATGAGTTTAGGTAATTTCAATATTAGTTAGAGGGAATTGCTTGTTCCAACTTCTGTCTCTAAAATATTTTTGAAAATTTGATTTAGTAACCATACATTTGTCAAAATGACCTCCAACGTTCAGGAATTTGTTAATGCACCGTCCGAAAGCCTGTTAAATGATTTAACCAAGGATCAATTGATAGAACTTGCAGATTACTACGAAATTAGTCTGATGAGTCAAGATAAACGTTTAAAGGATCAGGTTAAAACCTTGGTAAAGACAGAGTTAATTGAACGTGGTATTCTAGAGTCTAAGTCTTCAGAAGACCAGTTAACTTTTGTCAGCGCAACATCAACACAGTCTCATTTAACATTTGAACAACAAAAGCAATTGTTGATAATTCAAACGGAAATGAAAGAAAAGCTGTTAGAAGCGCAAAATCGCATTGAGTTTTCTAAAATCCAATTGCAACAGCAACAACTTGAACTTGAGCGTTATCGTTTGGATTTAATACGAGATGGTAAACTGCCTTTAACTGGAGAGTCGGAACGTGGTTCAAGTTCATGCAAGTTTGATGCGGTGAGAAATATGAAGTTAATTCCTAAATTTGATGAAAACGAGGTTGAGCGTTTCTTTTTATTGTTTGAACGTGTTGCGGATGCGCGACGTTGGCCAGATGAAGAGCGAACGCTCATGCTGCAGTCTGTATTTACAGGCAGAGCCCAAGAAGCGTATTCTTCCCTTAGTTTAGAGGATGCTTCTGATTATCAGGCTGTAAAAGCAGCAGTGTTAAGGGCTTATGAATTGGTTCCAGAGGCCTATAGACAAAGGTTTAGGTCCTGGAAGAAAAGTGAAAAGCAGACGTATGTTGACTTTGTGCACGATATTTCAGTGTATTTTAATCGGTGGTGTGTAGCTTCTGATGTAAAAACACTTGACGATTTAAAAGAGTTAATGGTGCTTGAACAATTCAAGAGTTCCATTTCAGATCGTATTGCAACGTACATTAGCGAGCGCAAACCTGACACTGCGTATGAGGCGGCCGTCATGGCCGATGAATTTTCATTCTCTCATAAAACTGTTTTTGGTTACAGGTCCGGTGAAGAGAATTTTAAAAAAGATCCGTGGCAAAGTTCGAACAAATTGTCCAGGTTTATGCATGATTCATCCAATGCACAGTGGCATAGATCTATTGAAGAAAAAGACAAAGCGGATATGTGTAATTATTGTCATGAATTTGGTCACTGGAAGAACGAATGCCTGTTATTGAAAGCAAAAGCTGACAATTCTAAAGTGAAATCTACACCTTTGTCTCCTGTAAAGTCTGTGGCTTTGGCTGTGACCGTTTCAACAGTGAATAATGTGCAAGAAAATTGCTCGCCATGTGTTTCAGCGTTTATGCCTTTCGTTACAAAAGGTTCTGTTAGAATGGTAGATTCCACACAAACTGTACCAGTAAATATTCTACGTGATACCGGATCAGCAGAAACCTTTGTGTTAGAGTCTGCGTTGCCTTTTTCATCTGATTCTTATACTGGGAGTAATGTGTTGATTAAGGGCATTGGCCTAAATGTTATGTCTGTTCCACTTCATAAAATTGTTTTGCAATCTGTGTTGATCCAGGGAGAAGTGGAAGTGGCTGTTTGTTCTTGCTTGCCTGTGGAAGGAGTACAGGTAATTCTGGGGAATGACTTGGCTGGTGATCGTGTCTGGCGGAATGATTCACCAAATCTAGTGGTTACACCATGCCCGATGATCTTGAAATCAGATAGTGATAAGAGTTTGACTTGTCCGTCAAGTGTATTACCTTCTTGTGTGATAACACGATCTATGAGTAAATCACAAGTTGTGGTAAAACCTGGATCTGAAAAGGTGGTGAGTGAATCTCTAGAAATCCCTTCAATTTTGTCAGTGTCACGTGATGAATTGATTGAAAAACAAAAAACTGACTGGGAAAAATCTGATCCACTGAAAAATGTTTTGTCATATGTTAGTGATTTTGAGGCGAACCAATTGGTGAAGGCATCTCTGCACAAATCTCAAGGTCGAATGAAACTACTTTCTGATCGTCCAACAGAGTCGCGTTCGTTTCAACCTGATGACCAGGTACTAGTGGTGTTGCCTGTTGTTGGGTCACCGTTTCAGGCTAAGTTTGTTGGACCATATACTGTTGCTCGGCAGATTTCTGATCTGAATTATTTGATTGATAAACCAGATCGAAAAAAAAAATGAGATTGTCACGTAAACTTGTTAAAGCCTTGTTATTAAAGATTTCGATGACCTTATGATAAATGAAGACAAAGTTGGTATGCCTGATTATTTTATTAAATCTGTTATGTTTGCAGATTTATCCGTCAATAATGACACTGTTGAATTGGTTTTGTCTCCGGTGGGTGGGGAGGAAGGTGAAATCTGTCCAGGAGATTGTGTTCTTCAGGCTCGTCTTAAATTCGGAAGGATTGATTTCTTTACACTTTCGGCTTGGTCATCTAACGAATGTACAGCGTACTGATTTGATTAACTTGATTGCTGAGTATTGTTACATTGTTTTCTGAGACTCCTTCTACAGGTCTAATAGTGCACAACATTGATGTGGAAGATGCAACTCCAATCCATCAGCAGTATTATCGAGCATCGGCAAATAAGAAAAAACAATTGGATGAGATGGTGTTTGTTTCTTCAGAGTTAATCTTTGGAAATACGCCATATTAAAGGCGTAGAGAAACTGCTGATGCTTTGTCCCGTGTTCACGTGGTTTAAATATTTTGAAGTTTATATTTTTTCTGACTTTGTCTCTCTCTGTTTCTTTCTTAATTTTGCTTCCTAGACGTTGGGTTGCTGAAAGACGGAGAGTTGACGGGATTAGGGAGAATTTCAGGCTGAACCAACTATTGCTATTTGGACAAAGTGAATTATGGGAGTTGTTGTTTGCTAAAGACCATTTGCTCTTCTTTTTAGGGGGTGTGTGTGACGAGTCTCCGTTATTCCTGCTCTGGTCAATTGGTGCGTCTAGCTGGGAGACTCATCAGGATAACGATGTACACCTGTGCAGGGCCATCAGGAGAATGATGTTCACCTGTATATAAGCTTAGGCTTTGAGAATGTTGAGGGTGCTTCGGAGAGCTCCAGTGCTGAGAGATGTTGTGAGACTTGTTTTCTCTTGTTTGTTTTGTGTTTGGTTTGGATATGTTTTCTTTTGTATTTACTTTGAGCTTGGTCCTGTCTGACCCTTTAACATCGTTTGTCAGACAGGAATTGTTATTTACTTTGTAGTTGATTTCCCGTTTGACCTATTTTCTTACTTATGTTAATAAAAACTTGTTGCAACCTTACCAACCTTTATTAAGTCCTCCACTTATTTGTCACGGCTTTGAGCCGGTCGTGACAGTGTGGGAGAGGTGGTTTTTCAGCTGCTTTTCTTTTAACACTTTTAAACACTTTTTTGAGTGGTGTTTTTAGCTCAGGTGTCATCGCTTCATCTAACAGTTTTCTAACCTCTCTGTGGATGCCACATTCACCCTCGTCCGAACTCTCACATTCCGTTTCCACTTCCTCTTTTTCTTGGAGCAGGTCTGCAGAGCCTCCAGCTCTTGGCACCTGGTCAATTTCCCCTTCTTCAGCTTTAGCAGCATCCGCAGTGTAAGGAGGAGGCTTTTTGATGGGCGGCTGCTGCATGTAGTCCAATTCCTGCTTTCTCTTTTTTGTCTGCAAAGCAATCAAAGAATCTGCAGCTTTCTCACCTTCTTTTTGGCTTTCGTAACGTCTCTCTGCCTCCCGTTCCCATCTTCGGAAAAGTGTCCAGTCAATCCTCTTTCGTTTCTTTGGGGGCAAATTTTCAAGGAGACGCCGCGTCTCTCCTAAAATTGACACACTCAAAGTTCCACAATCAGCAAACTGTCCCTTTGTGAATTTAGACCACAGTTTAATTTGAGCAATTTGCTCCTCTCCCAAATTCCACTTCCTGATCAACTCTTTAAACGGACCCTGAATTTCAGTTTTATCTGTTTTTTTTTTCTTTACCACAGCAGTTCCCCATTTTTTAGTCAAAAGCAGTTCTTCAATTGCAGAAAAATTGGCAGAAGAAATTTAATAGAAAACAGCAGTATACAAACAAGGAAAAAGCAAGTTCTTCGTTGCGTATAAGAGAACAATCTTATAATTTCAGTTCACTGGGTATATATCAGATGTATATCTCCAAGCCCAAATCTGTGGATATCTTGGTAGAATGGTAGCAATAGGAATTAATCCCAATTCCCCTGTGGCCCTATCTATATAAGGTCTAAAGCTTGGCTTGGTAATCAAATATAGAGATGTTTGCCCTACTGTTAACTCTGGTTCTGGGTGAGATTGATGCCACGCCCTAGTGCACCCAATTGCTAACACTGCAGAATCTTCTTCAATTATTTGTTCTATCTGGCCACTTAATCCCAATCCTATACGTCGCCGTACATACGTATATCTTGTTAAATAGAAATTATATCGTTGTGGTGAATTTAGTCGACTTTCGTCTTCTCCATAGGATAATGGGATACACCTTTTAAATCTGGCCCCTGCCAGTGTTTGATTTTACTTTTTTCCTCTTTTTCTCTTTGTATTTACATACTAAAATTTCACTTTTAAAATCCTTCTTATAGATTTTCACAGATATGAAGAATTTAAATTTTAACTATTTAAACAAGAAACACATTCCAAAATCCCTCTTATAGATTTCAGATAAAAACAGAAAATTCAATATTTCAATTTCACACATCAAAAGGAGAAAAACTGAAGTCTGTGGGTCCTTACCTCAACCTAAGTTCTTTTTTTTTCTCTGCCCGTCCGGGATGGTCCCTCCGTCGGTGTAGGATCTGCTGCAAGTTGGCAGAACGAATTCAAATGATATGAAAAATAAAAGTTCCTCTATTATCAGAACAAAGAAAGTCCCTCGCCGACGGAGGGAGGTCCTTGGGCTCCTGGCAGCTCGCCAAAATTGTCGTAGATTTTTCTTAAATCTAACTAAGTCCTATCTCATCTGACCTAAATCTACCGGGGCCGTCTCCAATCGACGATCTCCCTGGGCCGTCTCCAATCGACGATCCCTAACGTCTCCAATCAACACTTGATAAATACCTATTTATCTAAACTATCTCACCTGCTGCGCAGCAGAAAATGACAGACAGACTTCAGCAAATGTCCTCTGAGTTCTTTATTTACGGCCGGGAGAGTACTCGAGCAATTCTCAGAGAATCTCTCTCAAGAAAAAGAATACATCAGGTTTTTATAGGACAAAAATACAGACACATCAAAATAAACTCAGCATGACTAAAATCACTAACATATCGTCACCTTCTATCAATATGATTGGTTCAATTTATAAAGCAAGCCCCTCCCTTCTTTACCCTCTGTTACTGGCATATGCAAAATCATCAAAAAAAACATTGTACAGGGTTAACAGTCAGTTGATTACTCAATATATATATCATGACATAATGCAGGCTAAAAACAAAAGGTTAGTAAGACCTGTTCCTAAAAGAAGAAGTAAAATTTAGTTTGTTATTTTTTTAGACCTAGAGGAGGAAGTTAGGTAAGTGTTTGTCATAATGTTAGACTCAAAGGAGAAGTCAGGTTAAAAGTTTAACAAGTTGAATTAAGGTTAGAAGTTTAACACAGGTTAGATTCAGAAAAATTAGTTTACTATCTTATTTATTAAAAATCCACCACACATGACCCCATCCTCTCCTATGCCAAGACAGAATGAGGAATCCTTGCAGCTTTCAGTGAGGGAGCAGTTCCTGGTTTTGAAGGGGCATTTTATCTCTAAAACGCCATCTCCATGGCAAGTGCAGGCTACCACACCATCAGGTGATGCTCCAATCCAGGGGAGTTCTGGGTTGATGATGAACCCTGATGCCCACACCTGGAAGTCTTCATGGTGGTCTTGCATCATAGCAACATAGCTTTCCCTTGCTCTGTCCTCATTTTGTTGACCCCATCTGACAAAGACTGGAATGTAAGCATGCAGGTTAATACAGTATGGTGCAAAATGTGAGAGCTTGTAGAATACGATGTGAGAACTTGCAGAACAAAAAATCTGTACTTGTAACTTGAAAATTTGCACTTGTAGAAATGTTTACACACCTGTCACAGGAAAAAAAATATTCACAAATGTGTGGATTGATATGTACATAAACATGACAGCTACAAACATGTAATGCAAAAGCCGAGGCGCACAGATTTGCCACTTCGTGATGCAAGCTCTCTTGACAGTGTTTTTTTTTCTTTGTGTGAATTCAAATTCAGATCACGTGTGTGAATATTTTTTACAAGTGCAAATTTTAACATACAAGTTCAGATTTTTGTTCTGCAAGTTCTCACATTGTATTCTACAAGCTCTCACATTAAAATGTGAACATGTCTATCATTTACCAGGGGTTGCATTATGACAATTTTTTTTAAAAAAACATTGATTTACTGCCTTATAAACAGCGGCTTCACAAACTTGCAAGCACTATTGTATACAAGCTGTAAGCCTTAGAACAAACTAGACCAACTAATCCTGCTTTATGCATGGTTGTCTTGCACAGTAGGTCTAAGAATAGCTCTCCTATGAAACTGTTCTGTTATCGATGTACCTTGTTGCCTCAGTGGAGAACCGAGAAGCACGGGGACAGCAAACCCTTTTGATCAAGGACGCAGGTGTGCCTGCTCTGGCTGCCTCTCTGAAAACTGACGCTGTGACTCTTCCTGCCCTCTGATCAAACCATACTCTAGATTTACTTTGCTCCCTGGTCTCCTCCTCAACTATCAAACACTGGGGAAAAGTTAGTGACACATGACTATTTAGAGATTAACTACCACTGAAGTGTATAGATTGACTAAAACTGATTACATTCAAGAAAATCATCCATAGGAATACTTTCAAAATGGAAAGGCTTATCATTTATTTCACCTGAACTGATACACTGAAATATTAAGAGTTGTACCAAAACAGCCTGATCATTATGGATATTACACTCCAATACAATTGAAGTAGGTCAAACTAAAAGGAGAATGTTTATAATGTTTACCTGTTGCTTCGTTAGATGTAGATCATCAAAGACCTTGGTACTCTCAATCAGCAGCAGGGGAAAGTCCATCTCCAGCCAGGTGCTTGAGTACAATGTGGAAAGAGGAGCTGCCAAGTCCAGTTGCATCACCTTTGGGATGTACCTGTGAGAGAGAAACAGAAACAAGACATTTTAAGTGACAATATATAGTGTCCAGAGTCAGACTATTTAAAGTGACAAAAGATCAAATGTACAGTTAAATATTCTAGTCCTGTAGTAATTACTCATTATAATTAGCCCATGTTTTTGTTTTCCCCTGTCATAACTGAGATGAGTTGTAAAGTATTATGTGCAAGCCACAAAAGAGCTTTGCAGTGTCTCTGTGGAGCAGAGCATCTTACCTGTGGGAGTGGCCCTCAGTGACAGAGAGGATGGCACTCTTCTTTGGTCTGGACTCCTGCAACTCACTATTATGAAGCGCCTCAAAGAATGCTTGGCAGTCTTTATCTGATGGTCTGATATCAGGACAACCAGGACCTTGATCTTCACGGCTTGAACATGGCTCTTGTTTATGAGAGAAACTGATGTTGCAGATCTCTTCATATGGGACCCCTCTGACAGAGTTCATACTTGTCTGAGCCCAAGCACAAGGCTTCTCGGTGCAAGCCTGCCCGTTTCTAACATCAGCAGCAGCCAACACAGAGTACAGAAGAGCTCTCCTAGGCCTGCCTTACAGGTGCAGTGAGCCATAAGCACTGTCCCGTCCTCTCGGACTGTGATCCAGGGATGTGTTGGGGTCACAGAAAGGTTTTGTGAATGCTTAACCTTAAGTATGAAACACAAATTGAGAATTATAAATTTAGCAATATAGCCAGATTACCAATGATGTTTAAGTTCAACATATAACATTATCTAAGACTCCTAGCTATTTTCTACATTATGTTTTCGATTGGCAATTGTTAATTATTATCCTAGCATTGACCTAGCTTTGCCACCTAGCTAGCACCACGTAGCAAGTTAGTAGAGTAGCTAGTAGGGGTGTAACAATATATCGTGTCACAATATATTGCAATACAAAAATGCAACTATAGCCGCTTTCCGACCAAGTAGTTACAGGAACTTAGTTCTAGGAACTGTCCACTTCTAAACAGTTCTAAGAACTACTCTCCCCCAAACTCGGTTTTGCTGTTTGCGTTCGCACTGGCCAAGTGGCCATAGACCAACGCTACTTTTGCGTCATCGAAGGGCAACGCCCCTTTTTGGGGGAAGACAAACGGATTCCCCTGAGAACAGAACTCGCTCGCTCTAGACCTGCAAAGTTTCTTGATAGCAAAAATGGCACAAACATACACTCTCTTTGCCGGCCGAGGACCGTGAGCGGTATTTAAAGAAGCTACTGGATAGGGAGTTACAGAGGTGTCCCTTTGAAATGGTCGAAAACTGGATTAATGACCCCACGCAGTGGCCAAATATGGACTATTCAGACATCTACCACTATCTCGTGGAATCACCAAGTAAGTAACGTTAGCCCTTTTTTTTGTCATTAACACACTCACAGTATGACAAACTAGACGATGAGGCCATGTCAAGAGGAGTCGGTGGTTTACTTGGATCATATTTCACTTGATTTAAGCTATTAACAGTTTTGTTGTCGACTAGCTATAGGCTACTAGTAAGAAACCCTCAAACACTGTAATCAGAACAATCATGTCAGAGGCTAAAAACATAAATAGTCCGTACCTTAAGTGGGGTAGAGACAATGAAAAACATGCCCCATACATAGGTCCCATACATATTTTGCTGTACACTGTAAACCTTTTTACAACTTTCAAAGTCCTAGCACTTTCTAGACACAAGCAGAAACCAGCCAAGTCCACTTTAGTCCTAGCCTGCCACTATTTCAACAGTAAAATCAGTTAACAGCCAAGGTAGCGTGCCTAGTGAGAGCTAACGTTAATCACGTAGCTGCTAGCAGCTTCGTCTTTCTAACTAGTAAGTTATAGCTAGTCGACAACAAAACTATGTAAATAGCTTAAATCAAGTGAAATATGATCCAAGTAAACCAGCGACTCCTCTTGACATGGCCTCATCGTCTAGTTTGTACTATTTTTTACAGTCCATGAGTTTGTCATACTGTGAGTGTGTTAATGACAAAAAAAATAGGCTACTTACTTGGTGATTCCACGAGATAGTGGTAGATGTCTGAATAGTCCAAAGAGAGTGTATGTTTGTGCGATTTTTGCTATCAAGAAACTTTGCAGGTCTAGAGCGAGCGAGTTCTGTTCTCAGGGGAATCCCTTTGTTTTCCCCCAAAAAGGGGCGTTACCCTTCGATGACGCAAAAGTAGCGTTGGTCTATAGATGGGTTTCCGTTTCTCGAATTACCCATTATCCTCTGCGGCGCGCCGCCATGTTGTGTGTCAAAGCTGTCAGTAAGCCACTGGGAAACACGGCTCATTCACTGTGCTGCATTAATAGAAAGCCAGTTAATATAAAGTATTTTTGACTCTTTTGTGTGAGATAACGATGACAAATTCCTCCAAACCTGGCGACAAGGTTAAGGTTATTTACAGGGACACATTAGACGATGTTTGCGAGGCAAGATATGATGTGAAATTGAGTGGTCGCATTTGTGCGAGTGCATGGTCATACACTACACTTAAATTCACGCATGAATTCTCCTGCATTGAACTTGTTTAGCGCCCGCCAAAGTGAATTTTTGTCCCGCCAAAGTCTTATTTGATCGGTGAGTAATGTAGATGAACTGGGTGCATGTTTAACTGAAAGAACGAGCAGATAGAGAGAGAGCCGGTCGCGCGCGCGCACTCTCTCTCTCTCTTCGGAGCCAGGCGAACATGTAAACAAGACTTCACCGTCTCCAAACTAAGCGCTGTCTTGCTCTCTCTCCCTCGTGGAAATGTTAGTCTGGAGCCCTGCATTGACGGTTCACATCGCTGTAGCCAGGCGGCTGATATCTGCACAGCCCTTATTATATGGTACATTTAGACTCAGTGTCAAGACAACACCATCTGGGTAAAAAAACAACAACAACACAACGCTCCGAACTAATTTAGTGTAACTTAGGAGAGAGATGGAGAGCAGAGGCACGGAGCGATGTGCTCCAGGTGTAGCCTCTGCCTCTGGCTCGACCAGCTGATGTGGCCACAGAGAAAGTGATGAAGGTGGACAATCGTCAGAGTGTGCTTCTGCCCAGCCAACACCTCTCAAGGGCTGTGTCGATAGTAGCCGCCTGGGTACAGCGATTTGACAGCCGATGAGAGCTAGCGCATTTAGCTAGCCCATCTTGGAAATGATTAGATAAAGTGTCACATCTCCAGAGCACAAAACCTCTAAATGTTCACAAGAGCAGCACTGAATATTAACTCCAGCCAAACGGAGAATAATCGTATGATTTTTATGTTCAGAATAATGCCGATTCAGGATATTATCATGCTCCATAACACAAACGCTTGACCCACTTGACACACAAGATGGCGCCGTAAGGAGTTGCGGGAGAAATGTGACGTCATCGGAAATCTATCTATAGGAACTGGTAGGAGGGGTAAGGGAGTGGCGCAAGCACGGTGACTTTTATTTTGATGGCGCGACGGACCTTTATTTTTGCGGCGCTGAGAACGCCAGAGCAAACAATGCTCGCATTCTCTGTGTTTATTAGTTAGCGATCTGTCTAACAGTACTGTTTAATATGTTATTAGATAGAACTGTTATAGAAAGTAGACAGTATATGAAAAAAAGGTTATTAGCCTATGCCGTGTGGTTGATGTCCAGTGTTGCTAGCTGGGCAGATAAACAATCATGTTTGGCTTGGTCCCCTCAAAGTTGCGTTGGATTTTCTCTTCAGCATAAAGGTTTAGAGACTCATCTATCACTGTTTTCCATGTTTGTATAGTTTATGGAGTAAATATATAGGCTATAATCTGTGTGTTTACATTCTAGCTGTTTTAAAAATGGCGGGTGCTGGTGCTCCGCGTGCGTTCGGTCAATCAGCGAACACTAACGTCACGGATAGTTCCTATAGTGCTGGTTTAGACCCTACTCTGAAGTTGGACCCAAATTAGTTCCTCCAAATGGAGTTCCTAGAACTAAAATCGTTCCTAGTTCCTGCGGTGCGAACACGCCGACATCCGGGTACTTTAGCCAATAGTTCTAGGAACTGTGAAAAGGTTCCTCCGGTCGGAAAGCGGCTAACATGTATCGTGGATAGTTCACCCAAAATAAAAATTACCCTGTGAGAAAATGTAAGTTTTCAGAGTCAGTACTACATTAAACTACAATATATTATGTTGAATATAATGTATAATAATTGGGGAATATTAGTGGGTCCTGATAATGCTTATGTTATAAGTCTTATGTTACCAGTAAAAAGTGGCCTAAGTTACATTATTTTAAATATATCTAGCCAGTGACTGAGATCTAGCATATTCATCTACAATAATCCTGTATTTTCAGCTTCAGAATCATGAATATAGTTATTCTGGTGTAACCATTGTCCAAGCCTATTCATTTACACCCACAATGTAATATCAAATTTAGCATTTAATCAACAGTACATTTTTCCTTAACCTTTTATTATATGTCTTGGAGTGTCGCAATAATATCGTATCGTGAGTTTAGTATCCTGATATGTATCGAATCGTGAAATTAGGGTATTGTTACACCACTAGCTAGTTAAGTTAAGTAAACAAATATCTTACCTTTCCTGTAAATAAGAAAAGTTTCTTCATCTCCAGATGATAAACTCGAGGATCATTCACCCATCCTGATTTAAAATACATGTACGCTTCAGTGCTCTTGTATGCCTTGAGGGACTCCCCGCTGTATGGAGAAGGATTGTGGACGAGGTAGATGTGTCGCCAAAAGACATGTTTGGCAAGTTAACAACAGATTTCAGCGGGGTCAGAAGTTGATTCGGAAGTAAATACGGATCAAAACCCAAAATATCAATTTTCTTGTAATAGCGTTGCTTTTCTTTATCAGAGAGATGAGCGATTTTCGTCTGAGTAACGTTAGCACAGCCCGTTTCTGCCATTTCCCCTGGAATCATAGACGTTGGTGGCGCGGGCGCTACGGTCCTAAAGATGGCGGCCACAACAAAAAGGTGACGTCATTGATACCCATGTTCACTGGAAGCTGAAAAATAAATTGTACCATGCTATTGTAGTCAGATTTATAGCTTTTTGTTAGAAAGGTATAAGAAAATTGTCTAACTTACGTGTTCCTCCTCCTCCTCCTCCTCTTCCTTATCCCGGGCTGCACTGTCACCTCATCGTCCTTCTAGGCAGCTAAAACAGAGGAGAACTTTATTAATGTTGCTAATCTACAGCTTTTAATGCTTTTGAAAGTCATTTATGCTCACCAAGGCTGCATTTATTTGATCGAAAATACAGTAAAAACTGTAATATTGTGAACTTTTATTACAATTTAAATAACTGTTTTCTATGTGAATATATATGTTAAAATGTAATTTATTCCTTGTGATCAAAGCTACATTTTCAGCATAATTGTGTGAATATATAGTGAAGATCAGTCTTCAATGTCACATAATCCTTCAGAAATCATTCTAATATGATGATTTGATGCTCAAAAAACATTTATATTACATTCTAACATTTCTAATACTATCCAGTCAAGTAAGTGACGTCATCGATTAACAGCAAATACATTTATCAGTTGGTTAAATTAATTAGCCAACTTCCAATCACCCATTCAACTGCCAGCAAATCCTTTACAAAACTAACAAAAAATCTCACCTACACATAAAGATGTGATTAAAAGCCCAAACCTTTATAAACAAGAGCTTAGGTTAGCCTGACAGTTAATGTTAGCGCTAACAGGTAACGTTACCTCTTCAGAACACAGTTGAGATGCTAACGGAGTTTTTCGAAGACACTAAACTATTTCTATTAAGTAACGTAAAATTTTCAATAGATGTGTGTCAATAACACGTAAGAAAAATAGTATATACTAGGTGCAAAACTGATTTGTGCACTTGCAACTCTGTAGTGGGGAGAGTGGGGAGAGAGATGGGGGGATGGGGGGGCACCTGTTTGCGGCAATGGAGTCGTTTTATTGGTTGGTGCCTAGCCAATGAAATTGGACTTCTTTTCTACGCGATGATGTCACGACCCCCGCGAGGCCGGTCGCGCGCGCCACTTTGGGGTAGTCAGTCATCACGATGGCGGGAAATAACGATCCGAAGGTAAGGGTTTAATAATTAGTAAAATAAAGAATAGATTAGTTAATAATATATTAATGTGTTTTTCTGTTACATAAATGTACTGTGGGACATTAAGTGTCCTTAAATGTATGTTCTCTTTTTATAATGCATAGCGATAAATGTAAATGATTCTGCATTCTGATTTTCTTAATCATCGCATTGCTTTTAAACATCTGGTTGTGAGTAGGCCTACTTATACAGTGTGCAGTGAGTACAAAATACATTGGATGACGGGATGCATGATAAAGCATTTTGTAATCTAATCCTTAACCTGTGCAAATTGACATGTGGTGGGGGGAGTGGGGAGAGAGATGGGGAGAGAGATGGGGGGATGGGGGGGATGGGGGGGAGTGGGGAGAGAGATGGGGGAGTGGGGAGAGAGATGGGGGAGTGGGGAGAGAGATGGGGAGAGAGATGGGGGGATGGGGGGGATGGGGGGGAGTGGGGAGAGAGATGGGGGGATGGGGGGGATGGGGGGGAGTGGGGAGAGAGATGGGGGGATGGGGGGGATGGGGGGGAGTGGGGAGAGAGATGGGGGAGTGGGGAGAGAGATGGGGAGAGAGATGGGGGGATGGGGGGGATGGGGGGGAGTGGGGAGAGAGATGGGGGGATGGGGGGGATGGGGGGGAGTGGGGAGAGAGATGGGGGGATGGGGGGGATGGGGGGGAGTGGGGAGAGAGATGGGGGAGTGGGGAGAGAGATGGGGAGAGAGATGGGGGGATGGGGGGGATGGGGGGGAGTGGGGAGAGAGATGTGGGGAGAGAGATGGGGGGATGGGGGGGGTTGATTGTTTGTTCTTCTCATAGCATGGTGACATCATATACTGCAACTTACATGTTAATTCTAAGACTCTATTTCAGTTTGATATATCAAAACCTTTTTAATTATCAATCAATAATTGTCAAGCATTCAAGAAGCCCTAGTACAAAGGCAACACAATATTCATTATGGATCAAACAATGGCGATTATAATAAATTTTAGAGTATCATTATGAGGAATAAACTCACTGCTATTTTTGTTAGAAATGCTCCTTATCAACCCACATACTATTATTCAATCTTAGCTTTTCTTAAAATATTTTATGTTGTTAACAATTTACTAAGAATGTATAATATTTTTTGTTTTATTTGAATGCAAGTGGCTTATTCTTTTTTTACAGGATCAGAATAGAGAAATTGAAAGCGCTGTGAGAAATCTGCTTAGCTGTATCCAAAGACAAAGGAACCCACAAACAAGTGGACATGTTGACCGTTCTCCTACCATAGTGGGGGCTCAAACTGGTACGAGTGGTTCCTTTGGGGCTGGCCAGTCTATTAGTAGGCCAAAGACAGGTCAAACAGAAATGCAAAGGTAAGGAATTGTGTGCTCAAATCCTATTTTTATCAGTTATTTGTTCATTTTTATTTGTATTTACATTTATTTATTTTTTACATGATGTCATAAGCTTAAGATTTGGCCCCAGTGCTCTAGGTAGTAACAAGTTACATGTAATCTGGATTACATAATCAGATCCCAAAAATTAAGTAATTGTAATTAGAATGTTACATTTTAAAGTCCCATTAAAAGTTTTAATTTGTTCATTACAACTTTTCATTAAAAGTTTTAATATGCCTATGTGGTGTTTTAATATGTTTTAAGACAAACTGTTCATTCATTCATCAGTTTTTTTGGAAAGAAATTAAAGAAAGTAATTGCCTACTTTTATTTAGCAAGGATGCATTAAATTAATCAAAAGTGACAGTAAAGAAAGTTTCAGATAAACCTCTTTTTACATTTCTATTCATCAAAGAATCCTGGAAAAAAACGTTTTTAAACATTAATAATAATCAGAAATGTTTCTTGAGCAGCAAATCACAACAGCATATTATTCATCAGGTAGATTGCATGTTCTTGCGTGGCTGAATGTTGGACACATGAACAATAATTACAGGGCCCTATTTTAACGATCTAAGCGCATGGTCTAAAGCACATGGCACAAGTGCACTTAGTGTGAGTCCAAATCCACTTTTGCTAGTTTACTGACGGGAAAAATGGTCGGCGCTCCTGGTGCATGGTCTAAAAGGGTTGTCTCTATTGTCTTACTGTAGTGAGTAATGGGTGTGTGTGTGTGTGTGTGTGTGTGTGTGTGTGCGTGCGTGCGTGTGTTTAAAGCGCTCAAGCTACAGGACAAGCCGGATTCCACCATGTCTTTATGTGCACAATATTAATCTTTTACGTTGTAATCCTTTTATTTGTAATATTTGCCTAGTCTGTGTGCTGCTGCGCGTCCCTGTGTGTGTAGCAGAGTATGAGCGTTGCGCCACTGACTTTAGACCAAGTTTCAGTTGGTCAATGGCTTCAGACCAGCAGCCCATGGGTGCAGAAATAGGCGCAAATGCATTTGCTATTTAAACAGCGCGGCGCAGTACATGGACATGAAAACGCTGGGCTAAAAGCATATAACGTCGTGCTTGGCGCTGTGTTGCACTGGGTGTATGACAGAGCCCATAGACTTATAATGTTCCTTCTCTTTCTATTGAAGAACTCTGAATCTGGCAAAGAAAAGGAGGTGGATAAAGACGTGAGCCATGAGTCAGATGTCATTTGTCTGGTAAGTGGTTATCTAGGTTGAAAGTTATACATTTATCAAAGTTCAAGACAAAACTTAAGTTGAGTGAAATCATGTATAAACACAACGTATCGACGTATCACAGTGGTTATAAATATGTATCAAATGACCTTTTTACATTGCATTCAAGGTACACATTTTACATTTTGTCAGTTCTTGCTTTCCCTGGGAATCGAACCCATGACCTTGGCGTTGCGAGCACCAACACTCTACTGTTTGAGCTACAGGAAAGCCTAAAAAATTCTTTGCAAACTTCTTAGCAGAACACTTAAATTTGTTTAAAAGTGACTTCACTGTCACTTCTAGTCTTTGTTTCTGGTTCTCTTGAAAAAAACAGCATATGCCTGATTTTGCCACAACATAAGCCACAAGCAAAGAGTTGCAAAGAATGACATGGATGTATTTCAGGGGTGTCCAATCTTGCTCCTGGAGGGCCACTGTCCTGCAGAGTTCAGCACCAACCCCAGTTAAACACACCTGAACCAGCTAATCAAGGTCTCACTGGGCACACTGGAAACTTCCAGGCAGGTGTTGAGGCAAGCTGGACCTGAGCTCTGCTGGACAGCGGCCCACCAGGAAGGATCTGATGTAGGCCTATTAGATGTAATATTGAGCCTCTCTCATTCCTCAGGATTACTGCCCCATATGTGGAGAAAGATTTACTGCAGAAGTGATGGCTTACCATGCAAGTACATGTGGAGAAAGGTATAGTATACATATCAGAGGTGTGAACATTAGTGAGTTTTTTTTTACTCTACAAAGTACAAAAGTCACTGTTAGGTCTGAATGATGTGTGAATGAAATTTCTGGTTTGAAGGATTTGAAGCACAAATGAGCACTTGGGAACATTTCAGACTGTCAACACTTCGGTTCATGTTAGGCCAGAGGTCACGCTAGAATTTCGCACTGTCCGTCATTTTTATTTTATTTTATTTTTTATTGATTATTGATTTTTTATTAGATTTTAATTTTCACATTTTAATGATAATAAGAGATTTAATAGCTTATGTTTTCCGTTCTAATTTTAATTAGTATTCACGTTCTTACAGGAAAAGCATGTAGGCTATGCATTTATTTATATTATGAACAGTACTTGAACAGTTGTTGCGGATTGTGAGTGAACTCGATCATCCCTTCCTCTTTACTACATTACAGGACAAAATAAACATAAATGGACATCAGAAAATATGTTGAATACAGTATAACTTACTGAAATCCGTATCACTCAATCAGTGTTGCAAACAATGTCATGTAACATTGTACCGTAGAAAAGCCATTTGTTGACCATAAATTTGAGTCAGCAAGAAAAATAACTCTAGAGAGGAGCATTTTGCTAAATATATGTACCATATGACATAATCATATTTTTTTCATTGTTCTTTAATATTTAGTGCATGTATGAATGAATCTGTTAAGTTTTTATGACAGCCATCATTTAAGACAAAACAAATTAGATTAGAAACTTAATTATGTAAGTATTATAACTTTGTTTTTAACTGGGTGCTCCCCTGTGTGTAATTAAACGCACTGGTTTGAACAGGCTTGTGTCAGTTTTCATTTTATTCTGGAGACTGAACAAAACTGGCTGTTACTCAATCTTCTACAGCATGCAGTAAGCTTTAAATGGACATTTTCATTTAGCAGCAGTTAAAAGTTATGCAATGAATCTTGGTATTAATGAACCGTCAGATTATATTAATCAAATCTTCCTGTCTGCCACATTCAGGTGCTCACACGAACCTCCCGACAGATAAAACCGCTCAGACAAGGCCTGAAGGACTCAGTGGTATGGAGTTACTGGAGGCCCGTCCTGATGTGGCATCTGTAGTTTTTCCAAGACAGTCGATGGCTGACTGCAGTACTCCGGTGCTTTATTCAATTATACTACCACTTTAATCTTCAGTACATTCATTTCTAAATTAGTTTCAGATATGTACAGTGCACCATTGTTAAATACTAGTATTATAATTACCGTAGGTTGTCTTAAACAACATCCTCTGGCCCGTGGATGAGAAAGAGGAGGAGGATTTTGATGAACCCCGTTTTCCACCAAATGCAGAATAGCTGGGTGCCTTCGGCAGTTTGTGGAGACTGGCATGTAATTTCTGTCACACTTTTAGAATATTTGCTTGTAGAGTTGGCTGGTTCTGATACACATCCATACACAGACAGTAGTGTGTACCGTATTCTCTATTAAACCATGTCTAAGAAATAGTTACACTTATACAATACACATGTATTGCAAAATTTGGTCACACTTTAGACTAGGGTCAAATTCTCACTATTAACTACGACTTTTGCCTCACACTCCTAATTACTGCTTATTAATAGTTAGTAAGGTAGTTGTTAAGTTTAGGATTAGGAAAGTAGAATATGTTCAGGCAGAATAAGGCATTAATGTGCTTTATAAGTACTAATAAGCAGCCAATATCCTAGTAAAATTCATGCTATTAAGCAACTAGTTAATAGTGAGAATTGGACCCTAAGTGTAACCCAAAGTAACAGTGTTCGTTTTGGTAACTATCTGTCCCCTGGTCTCCATATGTCTGCCCCATTTTAGCTGATCAGATTCAACTAAAGCAGCTGGTCAAATTCTGGGTTAAAAATATGCTGAATAAAAAGTTTATTTTGCCTGTTATAGTTCAGAAAGATTAAAACATCAATACATTTGCAGCGTTTTTATACGCCCACGTATAAATATAATTAATTATTATTCATAACGGATTATGATCAATAATTAATATTTTAATTATTTTTAATTATTTTCAGAATTTACTGTAGCAGAATCAATAGTATGATCATTTTATCAGTGTCTCACATAGTAGCTGGTAGTTTGACTTGACATGAGCAGGTTGTCGGTCTAGGAAGCTTCGTACCTCTGGACTGCATGTGGATCTGAGGAGGTAGAACCTGTCTCTGTCAGTCACATGAGGTCTCACCTCTAGGTGGAAGTTGATATCTCGGATGTGGGACTGGATGTTGGCGCCCTCCGTGGAGTTCGGGTTGAACGGAGTGATATTCTTAACCAGCTTGTTGAGGTCTTTAAAGGTCATCGCCGGTGCAGCTCTGGAGTCTGCCTGGATGAGCTCTCTTTGTTGGTTGGCAGTGAACAGTTCTGTGGTGAAGGCTGGTGATGTTTTGGGTTGAGGCCATTCACCTGTTCTGTGGTATGGCAGTTCTTGGATGGAGGACTCTGTCCTGCTCGGCAGTGGTGATGCTGAGGGAGGTCTCTCCCTTCTTGGCTCTGGTTTCTGTTGGAAAACATGCTGGAGTTCATCTCTGACCGCGTAGAGCTCGTCGTTGACGTCATCTCGCTGTTGGGTCAGATGGTCAATGTCAGCTTTCCAGGTGGTCTTTCAGAGCATTAATTTCAGAGTTCTTGTCTTTAATGTCAGCTTTAGCTTTCTCTAGCTGATGTTCAGCAGACTGGAGTTGGTTTACTAGGTGTTTCTGGACAGTCTTTAATTCTCGTTTGTCACGTTCAGTGACTGCAAGGGCTTCTGGGAGCTTGTCAACTTGGTTCTTTGTTTCTTGCTCCACTTTGTCAGGCACTTGAGCTTTCGCTTTGAGCTGGTCTGTGCAGCGTTGAGTGTGCATCAGCTCTGTCAGGAACTCAGTGGTCTGACGCTTGAAGTCGTCCTGGACTTTCACTTCCAGCTTGTCCATGCGGCTCTGGGCACGTGTCAGCTCCTCCTGAAGGTGGGTGATGTGCTTGTCGCTTAGTGTCAGCTGGGCTGTGAAGGCATTGCTTAGGGAACAGATAATCTTGGTTAGTTCCACGTGGTTGTGGTTCTGTTTCTGGCTTGAATCATGTGTCAGGAATCTTCTCAGAATTATGATTATTATTAAAAATAATAACAGTTCAAATGTCTTTGGTGTGAGGCAGTCTGTGATGCCTCTGAGCCAGGCGTCCACGTCAGTGGGGTTCGTCGTCCACGGCATGTTGGCACGCTGGGGTGAAGAGACTGACACAGATCTGTGTGGGGTGTAAGCCTATGTGGTTGAACAGCTGAGTGTCGTTTCAGTGACTGTACAACAATAGTGAAGTGTTGTAATGTCTAAGTGTTGGTCTCAGTGTAGACAGGCAGGTTAGTGATGTGGAAACTTTGTCACTAAGCGAGGGAAAGAGAGAAAAAGGTTAAAACAAATCCAATTTTATTTTCAATGGGAGAAATATTTTTTTTATAAATATTTTCTATCAATAAAAAGCTGGTTTCAACTTGTGATGTGAGGACTAGGTCACATTTACTGAGTAAGGGAAAAAGAGAGAGGTTAAAAAAACAATTTCAATAAAAAAAAACAAGAAAGAAAATTCTTAACTAGGAGAAATATTATTTTTCTCGTAAATGCTTCCTATCACAGAGAATCTATTTTCAGAAAGGTAAACAATATTATTGTTTATGTTTACAAGGAAAAATAATACAATAATAATGCTGATACCTCTTTTCTGAGTTTGACAGGATTGACACACCGTCAGTTGGACCGCTTACAGCTGGGATGCTATGAAGGCGACGGTTGCTCAACACTTGTCTCTGTTAATTGATCTTGGATAAGATGTCAAATTGTAAATTGCGTTTTCAAATGCAGGGAGAGTGTGGAGAACAAGAGAGGGTTTGATTAAAAATCAAATACCTAATGATTGTTTTCTTTGGAAAGATTATCTTTCTCTTTCTTTTTAGAATTGATTGATGGTTCTTCCAAGTTTGTTCCCTACAAATGTGAAGAATGAGATGGGATCAAGCAGAACAGAACAGGAAAGATGTGTAAAGGAGGAAGAGGAAGGAGAGTGGGCCCACAAATGGCTCTGAAGCCTTTGTGTCGAACTACGAGTGTAGAATTGATAGTTGACGAACAACTAAACTCAAAAATAAAATTTTGTAAGAGGATTATCTCTGATTTATTTGGATCTCGTAGTGAGATAACAATCTCTCCTATAGAGGATCAGGTGTGTCCTCCCAGGCTAGAATAAAATGAAAGAAAGTAGTAACGATAATTGACAAAAATAAGAAAAGGGAACTTAAATACAGAGGTAAATAAGTAAAATAGAATGGTTAAGGTTATAACCACAACTTGAAAAGGAGGATATACCGCAATAATAAATGAGCAAGTATGAGTCTAACAATATTTGTAAATAAAAATGTTGGTTGAATAAGTTTACTTAACTTTCAAAGTTTAAGACTTATTCACCTGAAGTGATTAAATCTAAAAGAGAAATTTAGAAATGAGGAAAATTATGAAATTAGAATTATTAAAAATAAATCTAGAAATCATTAGAAATTACCTGTTTAGAAAAATAGAACTTCAATCTTAATTTAATCTTTCCTTTTTTTTAAATCAAATTAGAATTTGACAATTAATAATCATAAACCAGTATTTTCTTTTCAAGTAAAATGCAGGTAAACGAAATTAATAATTGTGAACCGAAATTTCCTTTTCACAGAAAAATATGGGTAAAGTATAATATGAGGCAGGTAAAATAGGAAAGAAGAAAAGACCAACAGGTGTAAAAATCAAGGTGTTTAAATGGTTAAATCACTTTAACGTTGTTCAAACAGACACTGTATTTAACCACTGATGTTAATACTAATGATAACCGTAAATAATGCTTAAGGCTTTAGCATACAAGTTAGGCCTCAATGTAAACAACTACCTAGCTTAGCTTTAGCTTAGCTAGGGGTTAGCTAGCCTAGCGAGAGGCATCCAGCGGCGAAACGGAAATGACAGAGAAAATGGAAATGACGTAGGCTGTCTATCCACTGGTGTCCAGCCAGTGGTGTCTAGCCGGAGGTGAGTCTGCGGGGCTGCAGCTGGATGCTATCAGAGCCCGTCTACGGAGAGCCTTGGCACTTCCTATTAGCCCCATTGTATCGATCTTGGTTGCAGTTCCATTAGAATTCCACTGGAGGTGATCGCGGGCGAGTGCAGACTGAATGGGAGTCTATGGGGCTAGACGGCTAAATGTGTCTCTTTCACCCGATTGCCGTTGAGAAATCTCAGATTTGATTGTAGGTTTTGCAAGTTCAACATGGGTTACAGGTCGAAAGTTGAATGAACGAGTACTTATGTCCTTTCGATTTCTTACAGGTTGAGTTGTTGTTGCCCATAACACGCTAGCATTCTGCTAATGAACGCTGATTGGTCGGTGAAGGACTGATTACGACCAGAGATACCGCTTGATGGCATCGTGGCATCCGAAGCGGGACCAGAAACAAACAAAACAAAAACTCTTCTAGCACGTGTGTTTACCTGTGTCAGCTGTGTTGTGTGTTTACCTGTGTCAGCTGTGTTGTGTGTTTACCTGTGTCGGCTGTGTTGTGTGTTTACCTGTGTCGGCTGTGTTGTGTGTTTACCTGTGTCGGCTGTGTTGTGTGTTTCCCTGTGTCGGCTGTGTTGTGTGTTTACCTGTGTCAGCTGTGTTGTGTGTTTACCTGTGTCAGCTGTGTTGTGTGTTTACCTGTGTCGGCTGTGTTGTGTGTTTACCTGTGTCGGCTGTGTTGTGTGTTTACCTGTGTCGGCTGTGTTGTGTGTTTGCCTGTGTCGGCTGTGTTGTGTGTTTGCCTGTGTCGGCTGTGTCGTGTGTTTGCCTGTGTCGGCTGTGTCGTGTGTTTGCCTGTGTCGGCTGTGTCGTGTGTTTGCCTGTGTCGGCTGTGTCGTGTGTTTGCCTGTGTCGGCTGTGTTGTGTTTGCCTGTGTCGGCTGTGTTGTGTTCGCCTGTGTCGGCTGTGTTGTGTGTTCGCCTGTGTCGGCTGTGTTGTGTGTTCGCCTGTGTCAGCCGTGTTGTGTGTTCGCCTGTGTCGGCTGTGTTGTTCCCTCCCTCTCTCCTCCCTCTCTCCCTCTCTCCTCCCTCTCTCCCTCCCAAGCTTCTTTTACATGCATGCCACAAAATTAGCATTAGTCAAATGCTGGTAAAACTGTACACAAGCTTGAGACTAGCTTGTTAGTTTCATCAGTATGCTAAAACATTGTACGCAGTACCTTAATGGAATGCAAGATTGGCACAACAGTCTTGATTGGGTCATTCAGCGGTGACAAGATCTGACCTAAAAAGCAACACATTTTTTGAACAAATTGTCTAGAAAAATATCCAGTTGATGAGATGGCGGTATTAACATTAAGTGGCATCTATGGTTTTAATATGTTAAGTCCATATGCTACTGCAGATGATACAAGATGGTGATAATACAGTAGTCAACATTTGAAGTGGATAAAGACCTTTCATTAAAGTTATATATAACTTTTGAACAATACCCGTTCTTGTCTTAGGACAACTTTGATTAACTTTTTTGATCCACTTCAAATATAACTTTTAAATCAAGGAGGTATCTAACAATCAAAGGTGGCAAAAGTAGACACATTCTTAAGAATAGATAGAAGATACCCATTAAGTATGTAAAATTACCCATTCTTTCACATCCTGGATAATTGTAGTCCAATAGTGGCCAGCAATAACCCGGTTTTGAGTGCCTCTGACACCACTGTGATTGCCAGTCCCAGGGTTATTGTGGCACTCCGTGAGAACAGACCTCTTCTTTTCCTCTGACAGGACAACTAGCCGCATATACTGCATACTGGGGCCGATGTAGAAGAGTCTGTCGTCTGTTTTAAAAGGAAAAGAGAAAACGTCTGAAAGAGTTGAAGTTCAAAGTAAATAGAAAAATATCATATTACTATCTGATATATGACAGGTTTAACTACATTAAAGTCACGTATTAATACCCAGATATGGGAGCTGAACAAGTACAGTTAAAATAACTTGATATTTTAAACAAATTTGTCCATTTAGCACATGAGGTTGTACCAGTCAGTCAGTTCTCTTCTTTTTTTCATTATACAATTTTCCGGTTCTTATACCCCCGGTTTCACACAGACAAGGCCCAGAGAGTAAAATGCATATTTGAGCTGTTTTAACTGAAAGCAACACCGTGACGGATACATCTTAAAATATGTCAGTGCCATTTTTTGTCTCAAGATACACACCAGTAATGTTTATTTTTCTAAGGCATGTTTATAAAAGCTAGGTGTGACGATACCCTCATTTCACGATTCGATACATATCACGATACTGAACTCACGATACGATATTATTGCGATACTCCCAAGAAATATTATAAAAGGTTAACACAAAATGCACCGTTGATTAAAATGCTAACTTTGATATTAGATTGTGGGTTTAAATGAATAGGCTTGGACTTGGTGCTTGTAACCCAAGGACAATGGTGCCACCAGAATAACAATATTCATGATTCTTGAGCTGAAAATACTGAATTATTTTAGACGAATATTTTTAACATTCTGGTAACATAAGACGTTTGGCATTATCAGGACCCACAAATATCCCCCATTGCATTATTCTATAATCAACATTATATAGTTGTTTAATGTAGTACTTGCACAAAAACTCTGAAAACATTTTTTTTTTTTCCTCACACAGTAATTTTTATTTTGGGTGAACTATCCACGATACGTATTGTTGCATTTTTGTATTACGATATATTGTGGCACGATATATTGTTACACAACACAATTGAACTAAGGCCAAATCCTGGATTAGTCTAAGGGCCCGTCCACACGGATCCGGCGTTTTTGGAGACTGAAACCGCTATTTTTTGAAACCGGGTCCCAAAGTGGATAAATCTGAAAACGACACCCTTGCGGTTTCGTGTGTACAGCCAATCCGTATATTTTGTGAAACGATGATGTCATCACATCACGTGCCGTCTGTGTCACGCGTAACAGCAACAACAATAATGGCGGACTTACATGATTGTGTTCGTGCTGCAGAAGCTACTAAGCCTACTAGCTTTATTACAGCAGAATCTATTGCTTCTCTGCAACTGTGGTGAGCAACAAGCGATAATCTTCGTCTTCTTCTTCTTCTTCTTGGTTCGAATACAGCGCGCAAGGTTATGCGCATGCTCAAAGTCTTCTTCTCCGTGTATAGTGTATCTCTGTGGCAGAATTACAGCGCCCCATACTGGTCTGGCATATATACTACACCGTTTTCAGTCGGTTTCAGTGGTTTCGTGTGTACGCAGATATTTCTTGAGACGACGCCGTGTTTACGGAATTTTTTTTTAGAATGAGGAAAAAAATGATCGGATAGGTAACGCACCGGCTTCGTGTGGACAAGGCCTAAGCCTTGTCGTAGTTACCTTTGATGATAAAATTCGCAGACGCCCGTTTCACTTTCCGACGCTCTTCGTGATTGTCAGGCATTTCTCCTTTTAAGAGAAATTCTTGAACTTTCACATAAAATGCAAAAGAATCCATGTTTTTTTCGCACATGCAGGACAGTACAGTACAAATCGTGACAGTAAAGTACGGATTGAGTAGTGACAGTGACGTTGTCGTAAAAACATTGACGATGACAGGAAGTGGCAGAAAAACTTCGTTCTCGCACATGCGCAGGACAGATCGTGTGACCGGTACGGATCGAGTAGCGACACTAGCCACCAAAGGGTTTGTTTACACTGTGGCCCCGATCATGCGAGGGGTCAGAGTTCCCCCGGAAGCGTTGGTTAAGACTTCCGTGTCACGATTGTAACTATGGCGACAAAACAAACTCTAGTGGGCAAACATGTGAATTGCAGTTTGTAAACAGTAATGCATGTTACGTGAAATGTCGGCACATTTCAAACAATGTTCAAAGAATATGCACGTACAGTCGATCATATTACGTGAAATGTCGGCGCATTTCAAAAATACAAATAAAGGACACCACTCGTAGCTGTTTTTACGACGTGGGGCTTCAGTTGTTTAAGAGTGATTAACTTTAAAGGGCAGCTTTGCGCTGTAATAGATGGAACAATAGCGATCTCGGCGGATCATCTCTGTGTTATCTGAGCACACGAAAACAACAGGGTTCTTCACTGTTGGTTAAGTTTCACCGTCAAGCTTTACTTGAACACAACTTTAAATAACTCCTATTCAATTACACTCAGACATACGCAGTGTTTACACGAGAAGTAATTGAACAGACACAGATAAGCTTATAGTTTATCACGGGGATTGTAGTGGGACACGCACTGACAACCTGAGAAAAACTAAATGAGGAGAATATTCGTCCTCCTAGTGGAACTCGCACTGCACTCAGATAAATAAGGACTAACGTTAGACGAGGAACACACTCATCTGTCCTTTACATGGTTATTTCAATTACTGCAGTTTTAATTTCATTCAGCTCTCTGACTGATACAAACACGCATAACGTTATAGCTATTTGAAAGACTCTGGAACACGCAGACGTCTTAAGCTATAATTATTTCAGAAATTGGGGAACACGCCCAATTCTTACCTTATTGTTGTGTGAGATTTTATATCTTAACTTACTGCAGTTCAAGTTAAAATTAAAATAAAATAAATTAGGGAGGCAGATTAGACTAGAGTAACAGCTCTTGGTGAATTCACGCAGCAGACATTCATTCCAACAGGGCGCGCTCCGTACGTCACACACAGACTCTCAGAGGTTCGGATCCCTCATCCGCATAATATGAAGAGATAATTACTTCGTATATGCCTACAATTTAGGTTAAACTTCCTGCATTCTCTCCACCAATAAAATGTAGCATTTATACGCCCACGTATAAATATAATTAATTATTATTCATAACGGATTATGATCCATAATTAATATTTTAATTATTTTCAGAATTTACTGTAGCAGAATCAATAGTATGATCATTTTATCAGTTCATCCAATGAACAGAAAGCATAAACAATTATTAACTCTAGGAAATATAATATATTCCTGGCCAAGAAAGAATAATCCCCAGCTAACAATAAATTAAGAAATAATCACGGGTAAAAGCATCGGTAACTTAGATCAGAAGTTTAAGACATTACATTTCGTAAGCACATAACACAAGTAATACTTCTCTTTAAAATACAAACATGACTTTATTGATTATTCTAACACATAAAACTAATATCTAACACAAACACACGCGCACGCATACACACACATTCATACAGGTTGCTGAAGAAAGAGAGTGAGAAAGAAAGAGTTTGAAAAAAATGAGTTTAAGAGTGAGATGATGAAATCTCAAGATTCTATGCACTTAGAAGACATAACCTGAACGAACCATCAAGCATTAATTCAACCCTTCTGTCGTTTTAGGCAGGTTATTACATTTATATCAATGCACCAGTTCAGTTTTAGTCTGGAGGTACTTGCGTCTTTGCTTTTGGGGATTCCCTTGGGTTTCCCGTTCGTTGGCTGTGGTCTCCTCGTGCCTGGATAGATGTGGCGTCAGTCACATGGTGTACTGGCGGATGAATGAAAAGTCTTTGAAGTTGAAAGCGTGCGTTGCAGCCGTGAATCGTGGACCGAAACTTTGCAGCAAAACTTAACTTAAAACCGAGACTCACAACGGAAAATAAAGGAAAACTTAGAGAAGAAAAGAAAATTGAGACGAGAGTTGTAAGATGGCTTGAATAAAGCTGTTGAAGATCTTCTGATCTTAATTTGGGTTATTTGTCTCTGCGGTTACATGGTTGCTAATCTGGTTTTAGATCTTCATCTCCCGCTGCATTTTTGTTCTGCCCTTGTTGAGAGCGAGAACAGAGAGAGAGCCCAGAGATCGAGAGAGAGCACAGAGAGAGCGAGAACAGAGAGAGAGCCCAGAGATCGAGAGAGAGCACAGAGAGAGAGAGCCCAGAGATCGAGAGAGAGCACAGAGAGAGAGAGCCCAGAGATCGAGAGAGAGCACAGAGAGAGCGAGAACAGAGAGAGAGCCCAGAGATCGAGAGAGAGCACAGAGAGAGAGAGCCCAGAGATCGAGAGAGAGCACAGAGAGAGAGAGCCCAGAGATCGAGAGAGAGCACAGAGAGAGAGAGAACAGAGAGAGAGCCCAGAGATCGAGAGAGAGCACAGAGAGAGCGCAGCACAGAGAGAGAGCCCAGAGAACAGAGAGAGAGCCCAGAGATCGAGAGAGAGCACAGAGAGAGCGAGAACAGAGAGAGAGCCCAGAGATCGAGAGAGAGCACAGAGAGAGCGAGAACAGAGAGAGAGCCCAGAGATCGAGAGAGAGCACAGAGAGAGCGAGAACAGAGAGAGAGCACAGAGAGAGAGCACAGAGATCGAGAGAGAGCACAGAGAGAGCGAGAACAGAGAGAGAGCCCAGAGAGCGAGAGAGAGCACAGAGAGAGCGAGAACAGAGAGAGAGCCCAGAGATCGAGAGAGAGCACAGAGAGAGCGAGAACAGAGAGAGCCCAGAGATCGAGAGAGAGCACAGAGAGAGCGAGAACAGAGAGAGCGCAGCACAGAGAGAGCGAGAACAGAGAGAGAGCACAGAGAGAGCGAGAACAGAGAGAGAGCCCAGAGATCGAGAGAGAGCACAGAGAGAGCGAGAACAGAGAGAGAGCCCAGAGATCGAGAGAGAGCACAGAGAGAGCGAGAACAGAGAGAGAGCACAGAGAGAGAGCCCAGAGATCGAGAGAGAGCACAGAGAGAGCGAGAACAGAGAGAGCGCAGCACAGAGAGAGCGAGAACAGAGAGAGAGCACAGAGAGAGCGAGAACAGAGAGAGAGCACCGAGAGAGCGCAGCACAGAGAGAGAGCACCGAGAGCGAGAGAGAGAACAGAGAGAGCGAGAACAGAGAGAGCGCAGCACAGAGAGAGCGAGAACAGAGAGAGAGCACAGAGAGAGCGCAGCACAGAGAGAGAGCACAGAGAGAGAGCACCGAGAGCGAGAGAGAGAACAGAGAGAGCGAGAACAGAGAGAGAGAGCACCGAGAGCGAGAGAGAGCACAGAGAGAGCGCAGCACAGAGAGAGAGCACAGAGAGAGCGCAGCACAGAGATCGAGAGAGAGAACAGAGAGAGAGCCCAGAGATCGAGAGAGAGCACAGAGAGAGCGCAGCACAGAGAGAGAGCACCGAGAGAGCGCAGCACAGAGAGAGAGCACAGAGAGAGAGCACAGAGAGAGCGAGAACAGAGAGAGAGCCCAGAGATCGAGAGAGAGCACAGAGAGAGCGAGAACAGAGAGAGAGCACCGAGAGAGCGCAGCACAGAGAGAGAGCACAGAGAGAGAGCACCGAGAGCGAGAGAGAGCACAGAGAGAGCGAGAACAGAGAGAGAGCCCAGAGATCGAGAGAGAGCACAGAGAGAGCGAGAACAGAGAGAGAGCACCGAGAGCGAGAGAGAGCACAGAGAGAGCGAGAACAGAGAGAGAGCCCAGAGATCGAGAGAGAGCACAGAGAGAGCGCAGCACAGAGAGAGAGCACCGAGAGCGAGAGCACAGAGAGAGCGAGAACAGAGAGAGAGCCCAGAGATCGAGAGAGAGCACAGAGAGAGCGCAGCACAGAGAGAGAGCACCGAGAGCGAGAGAGCACAGAGAGAGCGCAGCACAGAGAGAGAGCACCGAGAGCGAGAGAGAGCACAGAGAGAGCGCAGCACAGAGAGAGAGCCCAGAGATCGAGAGAGAGCACAGAGATCGAGAGAGAGCACAGAGAGAGAGCCCAGAGAGAGCGAGAACAGAGAGAGAGCCCAGAGATCGAGAGAGAGCACAGAGAGAGAGCCCAGAGATCGAGAGAGAGAACAGAGAGAGAGCACAGAGAGAGAGCCCAGAGATCGAGAGAGAGAACAGAGAGAGAGAGCACCGAGAGAGAGAGCACCGAGAGAGCACAGAGAGAGCGCAGCACAGAGAGAGAGCACAGAGAGAGCGCAGCACAGAGAGAGCGCAGCACAGAGAGAGAGCCCAGAGATCGAGAGAGAGAACAGAGAGAGAGCCCAGAGATCGAGAGAGAGCACAGAGAGAGCGCAGCACAGAGAGAGAGCACCGAGAGAGCGCAGCACAGAGAGAGAGCACAGAGAGAGAGCACAGAGAGAGCGAGAACAGAGAGAGAGCCCAGAGATCGAGAGAGAGCACAGAGAGAGCGAGAACAGAGAGAGAGCACCGAGAGAGCGCAGCACAGAGAGAGAGCACAGAGAGAGCGAGAACAGAGAGAGAGCCCAGAGATCGAGAGAGAGCACAGAGAGAGCGAGAACAGAGAGAGAGCACCGAGAGCGAGAGAGAGCACAGAGAGAGCGAGAACAGAGAGAGAGCCCAGAGATCGAGAGAGAGCACAGAGAGAGCGCAGCACAGAGAGAGAGCACCGAGAGCGAGAGCACAGAGAGAGCGAGAACAGAGAGAGAGCCCAGAGATCGAGAGAGAGCACAGAGAGAGCGCAGCACAGAGAGAGAGCACAGAGAGAGCGCAGCACAGAGAGAGAGCACCGAGAGCGAGAGAGAGCACAGAGAGAGCGCAGCACAGAGAGAGAGCCCAGAGATCGAGAGAGAGCACAGAGATCGAGAGAGAGCACAGAGATCGAGAGAGAGCACAGAGAGAGAGCCCAGAGAGAGCGAGAACAGAGAGAGAGCCCAGAGATCGAGAGAGAACACAGAGAGAGAGCCCAGAGATCGAGAGAGAGAACAGAGAGAGAGCCCAGAGATCGAGAGAGAGCACAGAGAGAGAGCCCAGAGATCGAGAGAGAGAACAGAGAGAGCGAGAACAGAGAGAGAGAGCACCGAGAGCGAGAGAGAGCACAGAGAGAGCGCAGCACAGAGAGAGAGCACAGAGAGAGCGCAGCACAGAGAGAGCGCAGCACAGAGAGAGAGCCCAGAGATCGAGAGAGAGAACAGAGAGAGAGCCCAGAGATCGAGAGAGAGCACAGAGAGAGAGCCCAGAGAGAGCACAGAGATCGAGAGAGAGCACAGAGAGAGCGCAGCACAGAGAGAGAGCCCAGAGATCGAGAGAGAGCACAGAGAGAGCGCAGCACAGAGAGAGAGCACCGAGAGCGAGAGAGAGCACAGAGAGCGCAGCACAGAGAGAGAGCCCAGAGATCGAGAGAGAGCACAGAGATCGAGAGAGAGCACAGAGAGAGAGCCCAGAGAGAGCGAGAACAGAGAGAGAGCCCAGAGATCGAGAGAGAGCACAGAGAGAGAGCCCAGAGATCGAGAGAGAGAACAGAGAGAGAGCCCAGAGATCGAGAGAGAGCACAGAGAGAGAGCCCAGAGATCGAGAGAGAGCACAGAGAGAGCGAGAACAGAGAGAGAGAGCACCGAGAGCGAGAGAGAGCACAGAGAGAGAGCGCAGAGAGAGAGCACAGAGAGAGCGCAGCACAGAGAGAGCGCAGCACAGAGAGAGAGCCCAGAGATCGAGAGAGAGAACAGAGAGAGAGCCCAGAGATCGAGAGAGAGCACAGAGAGAGAGCCCAGAGAGAGCACAGAGATCGAGAGAGAGCACAGAGAGAGCGCAGCACAGAGAGAGAGCACCGAGAGCGAGAGAGAGCACAGAGAGAGAGCCCAGAGATCGAGAGAGAGCACAGAGAGAGCGCAGCACAGAGAGAGAGCACCGAGAGCGAGAGAGCACAGAGAGAGCGCAGCACAGAGAGAGAGCCCAGAGATCGAGAGAGAGCACAGAGAGAGCGAGAACAGAGAGAGAGAGCACCAAGAGCGAGAGAGAGCGCAGCACAGAGAGAGAGCACAGAGAGAGCGCAGCACAGAGAGAGCGCAGCACAGAGAGAGAGCACAGAGAGAGAGCCCAGAGATCGAGAGAGAGCACAGAGAGAGAGCCCAGAGATCGAGAGAGAGAACAGAGAGAGAGCCCAGAGATCGAGAGAGAGCACAGAGAGAGAGCCCAGAGAGAGCACAGAGATCGAGAGAGAGCACAGAGATCGAGAGAGAGCACAGAGAGAGAGCCCAGAGAGAGAGCCCAGAGAGAGCCCAGAGATCGAGAGAGAGCACAGAGAGAGAGCCCAGAGAGAGCCCAGAGAGAGAGCCCAGAGAGAGAGCCCAGAGATCGAGAGAGAGCACAGAGAGAGCGCAGCACAGAGAGAGAGCACAGAGAGAGCGCAGCACAGAGAGAGAGCCCAGAGATCGAGAGAGAGCACAGAGAGAGAGCCCAGAGATCGAGAGAGAGAACAGAGAGAGAGCCCAGAGATCGAGAGAGAGCACAGAGAGAGAGCCCAGAGAGAGCACAGAGATCGAGAGAGAGCACAGAGAGAGCGCAGCACAGAGAGAGAGCACCGAGAGCGAGAGAGAGCACAGAGAGAGCGAGAACAGAGAGAGAGCCCAGAGATCGAGAGAGAGCACAGAGAGAGCGCAGCACAGAGAGAGAGCACCGAGAGCGAGAGAGCACAGAGAGAGCGCAGCACAGAGAGAGAGCCCAGAGATCGAGAGAGAGCACAGAGAGAGCGAGAACAGAGAGAGAGAGCACAGAGAGAGAGCCCAGAGAGAGCCCAGAGATCGAGAGAGAGCACAGAGAGAGAGCCCAGAGAGAGAGCACAGAGAGAGAGCCCAGAGATCGAGAGAGAGCACAGAGAGAGAGCCCAGAGAGAGAGCCCAGAGAGAGCCCAGAGATCGAGAGAGAGCACAGAGAGAGCACAGAGATCGAGAGAGAGCACAGAGAGAGAGCCCAGAGAGAGAGCCCAGAGAGAGCCCAGAGATCGAGAGAGAGCACAGAGAGAGAGCCCAGAGATCGAGAGAGAGCACAGAGAGAGAGCCCAGAGAGAGAGCCCAGAGAGAGCCCAGAGATCGAGAGAGAGCACAGAGAGAGCCCAGAGATCGAGAGAGAGCACAGAGAGAGAGCCCAGAGAGAGAGCCCAGAGATCGAGAGAGAGCACAGAGAGAGAGCCCAGAGAGAGAGCCCAGAGAGAGCCCAGAGATCGAGAGAGAGCACAGAGATCGAGAGAGAGCACAGAGAGAGAGCCCAGAGAGAGAGCCCAGAGAGAGCCCAGAGATCGAGAGAGAGCACAGAGAGAGAGCCCAGAGATCGAGAGAGAGCACAGAGAGAGAGCCCAGAGAGAGAGCCCAGAGAGAGCCCAGAGATCGAGAGAGAGCACAGAGAGAGAGCCCAGAGATCGAGAGAGAGCACAGAGAGAGAGCCCAGAGAGAGAGCCCAGAGAGAGCCCAGAGATCGAGAGAGAGCACAGAGAAAGCACAGAGATCGAGAGAGAGCACAGAGAGAGAGCCCAGAGAGAGAGCCCAGAGATCGAGAGAGAGCACAGAGAGAGAGCCCAGAGATCGAGAGAGAGCACAGAGAGAGAGCCCAGAGAGAGAGCCCAGAGAGAGCCCAGAGATCGAGAGAGAGCACAGAGAGAGCCCAGAGATCGAGAGAGAGCACAGAGAGAGAGCCCAGAGAGAGAGCCCAGAGAGAGCCCAGAGATCGAGAGAGAGCACAGAGAGAGCACAGAGATCGAGAGAGAGCACAGAGAGAGAGCCCAGAGAGAGAGCACAGAGAGAGCACAGAGATCGAGAGAGAGCACAGAGAGAGAGCCCAGAGAGAGAGCCCAGAGAGAGAGCCCAGAGAGAGAGCACAGAGAGAGAGCACAGAGAGAGAGCCCAGAGATCGAGAGAGAGCCCAGAGAGAGAGCCCAGAGATCGAGAGAGAGCACAGAGAGAGCACAGAGAGAGAGCGAACTTTGTTTCGGGTCTAAGATTTTAAACTCAAAGTTTGTCCCCCCTCCTGAAGAGATCGGACCAATTAGACACTGGCTTTGTTTGTCTCATCGTAAATCAGGCATTGATCTCCTTACTCTCCAAGCTCTAGCAGAGAGTACAGAGGCCACAGTTTAGACCTCATTACTATTATAAGAATACGAAACATTTTACACAGATTTAATTCCAACCATCTTGCTAGTTGTGTTCGTAAGATAGCATTGATATGAAACAGTACACACTTTCATTCACACACCTAATGATTATAACAATTACATGAATTATATGGGATCAAAGTATACTAAAACACACACAGGTGACACAACACACGTAAAAAAAATGACATAGAATTCTGTAATTGCGTGATGTCTGTCATAAGTCCATTGAAAATTGTTCTTGAATGATTTTATGTATAGTTATTGGTAAGAATCAGTTCTCTTGGTGTGTAAAGTGTATGGGCTTGGAAATACCCTGAGGTCATGGGTCATGGGTATTTCCTGCTGAACAGAGGTTTTGTTCAGCTCTCATGGGACCAAGATGGGGTCTGTTAGTCGCAGGGGTCAGGGGTCAGCAGTACCATCTCTGAACTGATCCATCTTGCAAAACTATCAAACGTTGACCAGTTCTTCCTTCAGTTAACCAATAAAGGTCTTTGGTTACAGACTCTCTGGAGCCTGGGTGAGTTATGGCTCTGGTTTGTGATTTGAGTCTGGGATTGTGAAGACTCTTTGTGGGATTATGTATGAACAAAATCACCTAAAAGCTTCAATTCTGTTTGGTTCATTCCCGTAGTTGTTACACATTCTTTGTTCTTTGTCTCCCCCCACACACTTATAAATCGCTGATCCTTTCAGTGTCTTAGATATAACCAATGCGATGCATGTATTGCAGTGCTGCTATGTAAACATGTGCCCCAAAATGTGCTGATGGCTGCATTGGGTCCACAGTAGCCTTTAGTCCATCTAGTTCCTGTGGGCTCAGTGGACATGCAGTTTCAGGGACGTGGATGCCAGAATTTGTGTGACTGGGGATAAGACCACTGCTTCCCCAATCTATTTGTGGAATCTCTAGAATCTGTAAGAAATGATAAATTGGTTCAAAATGATAAATTTGTTTATATGAATGAATAGGAAAAAACTAAAATAGCAAGACATGACTGCCTACCTCATCACACTCTTCAGAGTGGTACTGCTGCCCCAGGGACCACAGCTGGTTTGGAGTGAGATTGCCCTCAGTGGAAAGAGGATGGTTGTCCCATCCATCTCAGAAGATGTCGAGGTGGGCTTGGAGGCGTGGGATGATGGCATAGTGACAGCAAAAGATGTGCAGACTGCTGGACAGATCAAGATGTCCATCCTCTTCCAGCTGATGCAGGACATGGTAGGAATGGGAGGTAACGGCAGTGAACACATCGCGCCACAATCGCTCAATTCTGTTTTGGGCACAGGAGTAGAAACAAAAATATTTGCCCATAAACAGAATTCCCACAGCAAACAAGAATTTGTCTTGACATTTACGAGAGGGAGTCTGCAACTTAAAGGTTACATTATTTTGAAATAATTTGACAATACATAGAAAACATAATAAAAAAAATTGCCAAGGCTAACCCTGCTTGTAAAATTTTAAATGAGAAACATTCCTTTACCCGGGGTTAAGTGCAGTGTTAGAATGTAACATGTTAGAATGGTGATAACCCAGGTTTAAGTGCAGTGTGAAAAGCCCTAATGAGAGAGAGTGTTTGTTGGCAGAGGCGGACAAAGTACACAGCTACATTACTTGAGTAAAAGTACAGATACCCCTTGCTAAATTTTACTCAAGTACAAGTAAAAGTACTACAGTCAGATGTCTACTTAAGTAAAAGTACTAAAGTACTTGTTTTTAAAAGTACTTGAGTATCAAGAGTACAAGAGTACATTTTCTAAATATTGCATTACTACTGCCACAGTGCTTACATTGGTAAACACAGCAAACACTTGAAGCGAAAACTATCATTAACTTGTTCAGAAAATTAAAATAGTCTGGCGAGGTGGGGGAAGACTCATGAATATTCATTAGGGAAGTCATCCCTGATTGGTCTGATGACCTACCCCTAACCCCACCCCTAAACCTACCCGTCACTGGGGGTCTTATGACCTCCCTAACCCCGCCCCTAAACCTACCCGTCACTGGGGTTAAGACCAATCAGGGATGACTTCCCTAATGAATATTCATGAGTCTTCCCCTACTATCTTGGGGAAAAAAATATCGCTCCCGGGATGGACCTGCTGCGTCTTCATCCATTGTTTCGTCCATGGTTTCGTCTCTTATCTAAATCTGACCATGGAGTTGACTTTGGCGGAAAGCTGAAGATGATTGCTGATAGGCTGTCCCAATCAGTGGCACCTGCACAATCCAATCACATTTGAGAGGGAAACAACAAATTGAGGGTTTCCGAGATGTTTCTTTTTTCCTTTTTTTTTCTTTTTTTTTTTTTTAGAAGTAGTAACGGGTACTCACAGTTATGGATAGAAATGTAGTGGAGTAAAGAGTACAATATTTGCCTCTCAAATGTACTTGAGTAAAGTCATGAGTACTCCCCAAAAATGATACTCGAGTAAAGTACAGATCCCTCAAAATTGTACTTAAGTACTGTACTCAAGTAAATGTACTCAGTTACTGTCCGGCTCTGTTTGTTGGTGGCTTGAAATGTCAGTCATTTTTGCTGTAAGTAAGGTATCTCTACTTTTACTTAAAGGATTAGTTCACCTCAAAATGAAAATTTCCTAATAATTTACTAGGGGTGTGACGAGATCTCGTGTTACGAGATCTCGCGAGATTAAAACGCGACGAGATTTCTCGTCGAGGTGAAACTTTGTCTCGTGAGTTGTTGTGATGTCAGCGTGATGGAGCGTGAGGGTGAAATTAGTATTGAAGATGCCCCTGCTGCCACTTTTAAATAATTTGTGTGCCGGGCCAATCACACACACACTCACTGTCCCTCACTCACTCGCGCGCGCGCGCACACACACACACACACACACACACACGCTCACTCGCGCGCGCACACACGCACACTCACTGTTGCTCGCACTCTCACTCACTCACTCTCGCTCACACTCACCCCGTCGTGGAGGACCGTTAAAATTAAACATGCTAGTCTTTCTGTCATGATGTCCTGAAGCATCGCAGACGCGTAGGTTGTCGCCCACTATGACACACTATACGAAATGAAACGATCGAATCTTGCGTCCCGACGCCCGTTGTCCTTTACGAATCTCCACGAAACGGATCGTGCCAAAATCGCGCTAGAATAGTGTAATCGGAACCAGGCAGGTAATAAACATTTGACCTATCGCGCAAAGAACCTATTAAAGCACTAATACATGGGAACAGTATAGCTAACATTCACATATCACAAGTCATATCGACATCGCAATATTAAACAATGTTATCGCACATCGCAGCTTTTCCTCATATCGTGCAGCCCTAGTTACTGCCCAAAGGTCTCAACTGCTGCCAGAAATCGTCGACATGCTTATATTCTTGAAAAAGAACATGACCATAATCTTAGTCTGTTCTGTGTAGTTAATTTATCTCTTTTTTATGTTTGAAGAAAAATTTTGTTTCTGTTTGAACTTGTAGTTTTGAGAGAGCAGTACTTTGATTATGGATACACACTTACTGTTTGCATTTAAAGTGTTATTTCAGTTATTTATATTTATTTTATTTATACTGTTTTATTTTTTTTTTATGTTCAATTTGTGGAAAGGAGTTAGATTTCTCATGTGAAATCGTACAGGGGAGAAGCCAGACGGTAGAGTTTATAGCAAAACATTTTGCAGTGTTTGCATGTCCTTTACTGCATAGAATTCATTAAAATAGAAGTAAAATAACATTCATTACAAGTTGATTTCAAAATGCACATAAATTGTTTTGCATTTTGTGATTTTCAGTTGAATAAAAGACTATTTTCCTTTCATATATTCCATCATTGAGGATTTCTTAAAAAATTTGTAAAAATCTCGTCTTGTCTCGTTCTCGTGAACCCAATCTCGTGTCTCGTCTCGTCTCGTGGAGTAAGCGTCTCGTCACACCCCTATAATTTACTCACCCCAATGCCATCCAAGATATCCATTTTAATAGACCCCAGTGTTTTGCAGTCCAAATCAATGCAGTTTCAAAGGGCTTTGAAGAGCTTCAACGGGCTCTGCACGTTCCCAGCTGAAGTAGAGGGTCTTATCAAGCGAAACCATCAGTCATTTTCTAAAAAAAAAAAAAAAAAAAGTATATACTTTTAACTACAATTGTTCGGATTGAGCTGAACTCATTTGAAGCTCTTCAAAGCCCTTTGAAACTGCATTGATTTGGACTGCAAAACGTTGGGGTCTATTGAAATCCATTAGTCAAAGAAACATCCAGAAATGTTTTCCATAAAAAACTTGATTTCTCTTCCACTGAGGAAAGAAAGACATGGATATCTTGGATGGCATTGGGGTGAGTAAATTATTAGGAAATGTTCATTTTGAGGTGAACTAATCCTTTAAGTATAGTTAGTATAATTACACCTCTGGTTACTTTGAGCATAAAAATATCCTGTGATGGGGATATTTTTGTAGTTATGTTAACATCACAGAATAATCATCTTGTATTCAAATTTACCTCTGATTGTGAACACTTTTACCCGCAATACTTCTTCCTGTTCCCTGGACCGAGAACATAAGGCCACATCCACATTCTCTCCTCCATGATCGCCACGGACCCTGCCAAAATATAGTGGTTACAATTAAGTTGGTTAACAGCAGTGTAGCATACATGATTTCCCATATTTATTTCAATTATATTTGCATCAGTGCAACACTTCAAGACACTACTTCCATAAAAAGTCGGACAGCAATTGCCAGTGGCCAATTTTTACCTCAGTGGAAATCCAAACTTCTGAACTGCCTCACGAAAGAAAGACAGTGTTGTTGAAGCCAGATTGTTATTAGACACGCCAAGATACATTATCTACATTAATACACAATCAAATAATTTTAATATAATTTTTCAATAAAGCTTTTCAGTAATGTCTATGTATGAATTTCACTAACATCCGAGAAGAGAAACAAACAGGAATAAAACTAGACTCCTGACAACATTAATCAGTGTTTTAGTTTCACTGATTGCATATACAGTATAATCCCTATTTTAACATTTATAAATCAGCATAACTATCATTCAATAATTCTTCTAGGTTAATTAAGAAGAGACTTTATTCTTACCTTCCTTGAGAAGCCATCGATGCCTCCAAATATCACGATGTTGTACCTTGAAAATGTTCATTTCTGTTATGTTCATGTATACAGAGCACACAGTATAAATTTAATAAATAAAAATGTACCTAACTTGCCGTATAAGCTTGTGGTTTGTATCGATGTGCATTAGAGATTTTGGGCTGGGGACAGAGTATGTCCTCCTAACCACACATCCTAACTGTGATATCCTGGACACAGCTTGCAGTGTCAACTCGATGCATCGAAGAACGAACTCTGTCCCATTGCACTCGAATACCCTGTGCCCTCAGGAGACCCATCATCATTCTGTATCCTGCATCTGGATTGCTTGTGTGGATCTAGTTCTACGTCTGTTAAGTTGCTATAGGTTGCCTTCACAGACAATCCCCAATCCGCCATGCGCCTATGAACTGTGAACTTGGACACCCCTTGCAACCTTGCAATGCATGTCACAGGTAATCCTAAAGCAAGAAGCTGGCATACAGAGTCCTCAGAAATCAGAATCCGGGGACGACCATTTCTTCCTTTCTCTTGGGAAACCATGATGTGTGTATTGTTGCTTGTCATGTTGTCAGTCGCCATCTGGTGTATCTGATGAAGTGCATTATACACTTCATGTGGAATCTGGATCTGATTTGAGATGGCACTAAGAATGACCAGCTCCTGAGAACATGTAAATTCTACGAAGTCAAGGTCAAGGGGAACACGTTCCAGGTCATAAAGCCTTTGAAGCAAATGATTCAGCAGCAATTCCTGAAACATAATATTAATATTATATTTATTAAAATAATAATAATATTAAAAGTTATAACAATTTTAAAATGATCATAGCTGTACATTTTGATCGTGTACATCTGACAATGCATGTTTATGTATTCAGTAATACACTTGTAACACGAGTATTAATGCTCAGACAAAATATGCTACACAATCCTCATAATGTTAACGTCAACATATTGAGAGAAAATCGAGAAAACATGACACATTTTTGCTATTAATTGACACATTAATTGACAAACTTTAAACCCTTGATATCAAACTATGCAGCCCTTTATCCAGTTTTCCACTGTCATATTAATTTCAATAGTGTTACCATGTCTTTATTAAAAAATAATTATTTCTTCGTCAATAGTAAAGTAGTATATCAGTGTAGGAAAGGTGTAGGGGTGTGTGTGGGGGGGGGGGGGGGTATTTTTATCAAACATTAAAAAGAAAAACTTACCCTCGGATCGTTATTTCCCGCCATCGTGATGACCGACTACCCCAAAGTGGCGCGCGCGACCGCGGGGGTCGTGACATCATCGCATAGAAAAGAAGTCCAATTTCATTGGCTAGGCACCAACCAATAAAACGACTCCATTGCCGCAATGTGAATAGCATTTTACACATTTGTGACTATATTGTCTGCAGCTTCAAATTCAGAATACAGTTTTGTGACTATTGTCTGCGAGTGCAAATCTCAGCGTTCAAGTTCAGATTTTTATTTTACAGGTTTTCACATCGGAGCTGTGAGTGTAAATGTTCATGTACAAGTACGAATATTTATTGTACAAGTTCTCAAATTCACATTTACGTGCTCTCGAGTTTTGCTACTGATTTACCTTCATAGTCAACCCGCCCTCCTCTGACTCTGATTGGCCGTGACCCTGAAACAAACCCATCAATCCAACGATGGCAGCAGCGAGTATTACCCAATCAGGGGCAGAATAGGAGAGTCTTCACAGAATGCCGGTGGGATGATTTGCATGAGAGATGCTGCATTGAAAACAACTCCAAAAATACGGGACGCGCTATTTTATTCTCAAATACGGGACGATTCCGTATTTTAAGGGACGGGTGGCAACCCTAGCCGAGAGTGACCTTCTACATACAGTGGATTTTACCGATTTGATCAAAGACTTCTTAAGAGTACTATGATAATATCTTTAAAATGAGAGTCATAACACATGAAGTCATAACCTGATTACCTTTCTCTCTCTTTCTCTACCTTGCCTGTTGATCAGCCTCTGGATTCTGTTGTTGATGTCATGCTTTCTTAAGACATGATAGTGTACTATTTCTATTTTATTTACTGTACATTTCTAATTTGTGCACTACAACTACAACACTCACCACCTCACTTACGTACTACACACACACACACACACACACACACACACACACAATTTATCTTGCACTTTGTTCAATGAGTTATTTTGCTATATTCTTGCAATTGAAGGCACTTCCTATATTATAATTGCTATCTTATATTAGCCTACCACTACATTTTAACTATATATATATATATATATACAGCCCCCCTGGACAGAGGGAAGATGCCTGCCTTCCGGAACTCAGCCTTAATGTTCAGTGCGGTGACGGCAGTGGGGTAGACTGCTTTTAGCAGGGAAGAAAACTGCTTTTTCCCCACCACCAGATCCCCTCGCACTAGACCCATCCGGGACGCCATGGTGGAAAAACCAGCCTTAAGTGGATTAAAGACCGCGATGTCTAGGGGCTGTAGGATGTGTGTGGTGTGGGCAGGGAGGCAGAGGATCTCAATTTTATTTTCCCTACTGTATAGGATGACGTCTCTTGAGACATGCGTCTTGTGTTGGTCCAATATTAATATGATTGGCCTTTCCTCCGGAGCATACTGCACAAAATGCCTGAGCCATTTAAGAAACAGCTCAGAGTCCATGTACCCCTTCTCTTGGATGCCATAGAGAGCGTTGGGGGGCCCATCCAGCCTGTATGCATTGCTTGGGAGACAGCCGGGGTAGATGATGAAGGGAGGGATGCTGTCCCCGGCTGCACTCACGCAGCAGTGCACTGTGATGTGCTCCCTGGTGGTCTGCTGCTGCTGCTGGTACACATGCTTCCTCCCGGTCTGGCACAGCACCTTCTCCCTGGACCTTGGCTTGTCCCCAAAGCCAGTTTCGTCACAGTTGAAGACAAGATGGGGTTTGTCCTCTAAACTGTGACGAACATATAAGGCCTCATATAATTTAAAGAATCCTTCGATGGCCTCTGGAGTAGCTCCATGGACTCTTGCCCTGTCCAGGGAGTCGGCTGTGCGGGAGGTGAGTTCTGGATGGCGGGCCTTAAATCTGGACCACCAGACGTCACTCGGCCCCTTCTCCAGATTGACAGTGGTACTGTCCCCTCTGCCACTCTCTTTAATAATGCCAATAGCCAGCACTTTCACCACAGCTCTTGTGACTGCAAACAGCGCAGTGTTCCCCATCTTCCTCAATGGGAGGTGGTGTTTGTCTTTTCTGCCTTTTGGCCTCCTGCACTCATTTTTTTTCCTCCCTCTTCTTTGTCATATCTTCCTTGCGCTTTCTCTTCTTTTCTTCCTTCTCTTTCTCCTCTGCTGTGGTCTGCCATCCAGAAAATAAATGAGATGAGAGCATCTTCTTCTGCAGGTGTCAGGACCGAATTAGGATGAGGGTTCAGACTGTATTTATTTTATTTTTTTGTAGTCCTGCAGGGTTGTGTGTGGGATGGCATATTTTTTGGAGGTCTGCCTCAAACTAGCTCCTGCTATCACTTCCTGAACTGCTTTTTCTAGCACTACCTTAGTATACTGCTTTTTTCTGCCTGACATTCTGACTTTTCTTATTTTCCTTTGAAATAAACATACAACTGTGAATAAAAAATATTTCTAAACAATCATTTGATGTATGACATTTTATTAAATAACATTAACATGTGAAGATCCTATCATTGTTTTAACAGTATCATAAACATAACATTCGTTTTTATGGAAAGTTGGCTATGAAATAATTAAGTTTTCAATTCAGTTATAGTAATATAAGAGTTAACAGTAACATATAGAACCTTATATATATAATTGTTGATTTATTAAAGAGTGACTATTTTAAATGTTAAAATATTATAAATATAATAATCATCATTGCCCGCAGTCTGTGTTGACAGACGTGCTGCGTCTCTGCTGCCTGTCTCAGTGCGAGAGTTGCGCCAAGCGGCCATTGTCCGGAATTTACGTTTAAAAATTCCCATTTCAAAGCAGTTATTCAACCAAAGGTAATATATTTAATGATTTATGATAACATAATAATCAATTCATGAGGATTATATTACTGTGAGAAGCATTAATCCATTAGAAATATACATTTTCACCGCTGTAATTGTCTCCCCACCTAATGCTAATATCTGGGCTGCAGCCTGCCTACCCTCCATTAGCAGGCGCAGTGGGCGCACCTAGCAAACTTACTGAAATCTCTCTGGAACAAACGGCTGGCGATTCTCTTTCTTGGTCAGGGATGAAAGCGGGAGAAATGAGGTACACACACATATATAGTTTATTTATGACCTGGAAGTATTTATTCAGCAATCGGCGGGAAAAGGTCATCTGTACGGAACATCGTTGCTGTACGGAACATGGTTAGTCTACGTTACTAGCTAGAGGCAGGTTAACTTGAGCTGTAATTTAGGCTTTTAATCACATTTTATGTGTATATGAGAGATTTTGATAGTTTTGTAAAGGTTTTGCTGGCAATTTTCCTATGTGTGAATGAAAGTAAACTAATTTATTTAACTTAAAAATATTCACTGGACGGTTAATTCATTGATTTCACGTGACGTCACACGACTCACACCATTATAATATTCCCCCGCCACTTTACCCGTTTCCGGTTTAACGCGATTGTCTTTCGACTTCCGCCGCAAACGCCACAGAAAGAGGAAGTGTGAACAGTGCTACAAAACAAAGCTAATTTGTCAGTAAAAAGTGCAAGCAAACTTTTGTTATACATTATTTCGTTAGTTTGCGGTAATTAGCTGATATGGCCTACATATGGGAACACACTATTTCTGTATATATACACACACACACACACACACACACATATATATATATATCTATATATATATATATATATGGGGGAAACTATTGGCCCACGTGATGTAACATGAATTGTGTGCAGCTTTACAAATTCATACCATTAGTATATCAGTACGTTCATATTAATAGAATAAAATGTAGCCTTATGGGTAATGTGGATTATACTAATATGCTATTTGTGTATCACAGGCTTGGAGAATTGTGGAGAATATGTAAGTATCTAGTCAAATCAATCTCATATTGGAGGAAGAAGGTACAGTATGGAGTCAAGGTTAGCAACAAATCTTGTCTACACCAAAGCATGATATATTCAGTATATTTCACTCAAATTGTACATGATGAAGAAATCAGCTCTTGGACTCATACAGCATAATCTTTAATATTTAATAATATCTACTGTTGTCACTGTACAAAATTATAATAGTCTAATCAGTCGCAGTTTTGGAGTCAGTTTCTCCAGACATACAGTAATGGGCTGGATATGTCACAGTAAGTACAAGTCTAATCATATAACTTGGATCCAAAGTAAGTTTGTTAGTAGTATATTCAGATGTCTGCATTTTTAATCTTAAAGATGTATAATTGCTGTACAGTATATTGATCCAGTTGCTCCATTGTTGCTTGAAATGAATATCTTTATGGGCCTACCGTACACACAATATTTTCTTTGCTATATATAAAATGTATATTATATATAAAAAAGTATATTATATATATTTTTTAGACCATGCGCTTAGATTGTTAAAATAGGGCCCTATATCTTTATATATTTAATATTCTGACTGTAATTGTCTCTTAGGTTCGTAATGCTGTGTCCCAGGGACTCACTGGGATAGCGTGCACTGATGAGCAATGCTGGAGCCCAGAGGAACCGGTTAGTGGACACCACAGAGACACTGACCAATTTCAGCACATAGAAGCAAGGTCACAATGCCCACCTCTGCCTCCCACCCCTGCATTTCAGTCCCATGTAAAGCTGAGGGAGAGCTTGAGCCACCTGAAGATGCCTGTAGGAAGCCTGCTTTACAAATGTCGTAATGCTCAACCAAACGAAGAGCCATCCCAGCCAGATTTCCTCCCACATGGGGTACATGATGCTCCAGCCACCTGCCAGAGATGTTTGTTATTTTACAATACCTTCATTGCGCTTGACCTGACCAAATCTGCATGTTATGAATTTGTCAGTACATCTACCTCCATAAACTGGGGAGATGAACATTATTAGGCCACAGGGTGCAACTGCCACTAGGTATTTTATTGTGTTGTTATGGCTAAAAGACTCTGCACGGGAACCACGATTGCTGGCCCTCTGGAGGGGGGTCTCAGAGCAGTCTATGATGCACGCTGTGCCTGGGCAGTTGTCTTTAAAGGACTGGGGCATTGTAGCACATATTGTTTCCTTTGGAAGCCAAGGAATGTATTCTCTCATATTCTCTTCCATGAGGTCAATCCAGTAGCTTAAAGGCCTGTTCACACCAGGACGCGCGCGATATTCACCGACGTTTAACGCCTCGTGAGTAAACAAAGGGCGCCAATGTGAGTGTGCAAACCGCCGCGAAAAACGCCACGCGTAAAAGCGTCATTTTTTTAAAAACGCCTCGGGTTCGTTTTTTTGGTTTGACGCACCGCGTCAAAAACTATCCGACCAATGAGATTAGCGCTTTGCTCACGTGTCTGGAGCTTCTGAAGTTACAGTAAAACACAACTTGGGGGCGCTCAAACACAAAACGGTCTTGCCGAGCACACATACATAACGGCGAAGAAGATATACGCCAAGTAGCGTCTACACTGCCGGGAAGAGATAAGACGAGGAAGATGCAAGGCAAGATGAATGTAGAGCTGCTGGTCTCGTTGGTGTCGGAACATAAAGAACTATATGACAAACGCGACAGCGACTGCAAAAATCTTGATAAAAGAGAACTGTTATGGAGTGGTATTGTATTTCTGTTTTACATTAAGCGCCATCTAATGTCAGGGGATGAATTTGCATGTTCACTCGGCTCATCGTCAGCGAAAATCGCTTGGGTGTGAACACAAAAAACGCGTTGAAAAATGCTGACGAATAACGCACGCCGATATTCGTCCCGGTGTGTACGGCCCTTAACACTCGGCTGACGACGCTCTGGGACACACTGAATCTTTCAGCCAAGTCATCCTGGAGCAGATTAAGCTTCAGCTTCATCAAAGCCAGCAGAAGCTGGTCTGTTGGGTCGAGCTGGAAGTTACCGTTGTAGAGAGGTATGAGGTGTTCAGCCACTGAATAAAAGGCAGCGTGTGACCAGCCCGTCTGGAGCAAAGAGAGAGCTTCGGTCCTAAGCAGAGTCTTGTGGAGAAGTTTGACACAGCAGTGGTGGTCAAAGGCATCAGGGGGTGACCCACGAGAACAGTAGTTACGGTCCTCCCACTGGGTCCCAACATCTTTATGGGAGTCATCCAGTGGCACATCCACTAGATCAGTGGCCTCATACTGAGTATTTCATTGTCATCTAGTCAAATAATACAATGGCTCTTCATTTAGTATCACTCAGAGCCTTCAAGTTTATACCAATTTTGCAATTGTGAATGATTTGTATGTTGGTGAGCCATATTTTATTCAGTGTTTTCATTAAAGGATCATTATTATTATGCATTTTTTCATTACAAAAAAATACACAGTTACTATTATTTAACATATTAATAAAACTTTAATCGAACAGTTAAACGCAGAACCACAGCAAACACAGCAAACACATCAAATAGATAAAGGCAAAATAACATTAGCATTTAAATCCGCCCCTCTGTCGCTCTGTGTACATGGCCTGTACCACTACACTCGCTATCTTCGGAGCGTGTGTGTGTGTGTGTGTGTGTGTGTCCCAGTTCTTTCACATAATGGTTTGATCCTAGTCTGTATTCCCATGTGATTGGCCACATAGTGTGCCCATCCAAATAAAGTCCCGCCCCAGCCGGCTCTACGACGTACCTGACTGCCTAACTAGCACCCGACGTGGCTTCTTCAGCAGAGCTTCATAGCCAAGACACTCCTCAGTAGTGATGGGCGATACTGCAGATTTCGGTATCGATCCGATACCAAGTAAATACAGGGCCAGTATCGCCGTTATCAATACCAATACTTTTTCATTTTAAAAGCATGCACTTGAACTTATATGCACTTTCCTGTGCTAGAGCAGTGTGTCATGATCTATGAGGTGAATGCATCATAATATGCCGAATCTGAATACGTTTTCATGACTACTAGGCCTAAATATTTTGTGATTTGTGCTCTCAACTCGCCTGTAATTAGTCAGTGACTTAAAACTACCCTAATTATAGTACTAGCCTACTACTACTAGCCTATTGTTCAAAAGTTTGGGGTTTGTAAGATTTTTTTAATTCTCTTCTGCATTTATTTGATCAAAAATACAGTAAAAACTGTAATATTACAATTTAACATAGGTTTTCTATGTCATAGTAAACTGTAATTTATTCATGTGATCAAAGCTGAATTTTCTCCATTACTCCAGTCATGATGATAATTCATTTTAATATGCTGATTTGCTTCTCAGGAAACATTTCTTATTATTATCAATGTTGAAAACAGTTTCATATTTTTGTGGAAACCATGATACATTTTATGCAGAATTATTTGATGAACAAAGTTGAAAGAACAATTTATATGAAGTAGATTTTTAACAGTGTAAAAACCTTGACTGTCACTTTTGATCAATTTAATGCATCGATCCTTGTTGAATAAAAATATTAATTTCATTAAAAAAATCTTACTGACATCAACATTTTGAATTTATTTATACACTTTTGGTTTGTTTATTGCGAAATAACTCCCGATTGTTTCTCTGTGTCATCTAAGCAAGGCTTCGTTTCCCAAACGCACTGGGTCTGTGAGCTCAGCGAAGCACCAGCATCGAACGCTCTCTGGGATTGACTGGTTTCGTCTTGTATCCAGATGACTAGGAGAAAAAGCTCTATCCTACACAATTATCCGCTAACATTCGCTTATTTTTCCACTTACAAGCTTATTTTACTCACTGAATTGCGTGCTAAATTAATAAAAAAATTCTGGAAAAAAAACACACATTTGGATTGATATTTTTATGTGAGGATCGATCCTTTTCGATACCACGTCAGTATCGATACTTCAGGATCGATCCGCCCATCACTACTTTTCAGGGTAGGGATGTTCTTCAGTCGGCTTTCCATGCACAAAGTGGAAGGAACAAACAAAAGCACGTTTGGGTGGGGTTTTCAGGTTCAAAGCCTTCAGCCAGAGTCGCAGCGCTTCTTTCTCCTTCGGAGGTGGATGCAGGTTGTGCGCGGCTCCACAGGTGCAATCACATCGTAGTCGAGGTCGATGTTCAAAACATTCCTGCTTTAAAAACTTCTCTTCTCTCTCTCGCACCCTCTAACTGAACACATAACACTTGACATTGCCGAAATTAATAGCAAAATACATTAATATAACAGAACACTCGCATCTAACTAACTCTTACTTCTAGCATTTTCCGGTGATTAGCTGCGTAAACCGGAAGTGCGACAACCGGAAGTGCTCCGCTGACACACAGTGTGAAATGGAGTATAAGGTCTATGGGAACGCCCACCTGGAGTGCTATAATGCCATCTGTGCCTAGCATTAACATGAATATACAATACAGTAGCCTAGTTTGAACCAGTTTAAGATTCCTATTAATTAATTTTATACTCGTATGGCCAACTCTCTCTTTATTAAAAAATGGTAACACTTTATAATAAGGTTTCATTTTGTTAGCTTTAGTTAACATGTACCAACAATTACTTCTACAGCATTTATTAATCTTAAAGTTAAGCTCAACATTTTCTAAGACATTTTTAAGATCCAAAGTTGTATCTGTTAAAATTATAGTTAATGCACTGTAAACTCATATGAACACATGGGCCTATTTTTTGCCTAACAAAAGAAATTAATTAAATACCTAAATAATGCAAACAGGTCACTGGATAACACTGGGCTGCATATAAAGAAACAAAATGCATGTGCCATGGATAAATAAAGTGGAATCGCCTCACATAGGAGCCTGATAAACATGCTTTTTTATTGCTTTTCTCATTTCCTTTTTTGCTTTTCAAGGCCGATAAACAAGAATATTACTGTTTACTTTTCTTTGTTATAATATTACTATTCTTTGTCATATTTCCAGATGACTGTGGTGAAGATGGAAGAGGCTTTCAAGCGCAGAATCCACATTAGCCTACTAATAAAAGTGTTTGAAAGTAGTGTTAAATTTAAAAGTAGATATTTTATTTTGTTAATTTGTTAATATTCGTACACTTTTTTTTTGTGAATGTTTTGAATGTGCACAATCTACAACTAATAATTAGGGCCGAGCTAGACACAATGGCCGGGCTGAAGTCATGTCATCTCTTAGTTTTACAGGATTTACAGTGCAATGCATAAGTTAATACACCCATGCTAAAGTTGACTAAAAAGAGGAATAAAAAATCATATTTTGGAAATTGAACTTAATGCCTTAATTTAAAAAATGAGGAAAAATCCAACCTTTAAGGACACCAATTTTCTTTGTGAATGAATAATGTATCGTAAATAAATAAATGTTCTTCCTTAAAATACATGGTGCATAAGTGAGTACACCCCTATGTTAAATTCCCATAGAGGCAGGCAGATTTTTATTTTTAAGTATTTTTAAAAAAAAAAATTTAGGATACTATGCATCCTGATAAAGTTCCCTTGGCCTCTGGAATTAAAATAGCCCCACATCATCACATAGCCTTCACCATACCTAGAGATTGGCATGGAGTACTTTCCATAAGATCATCTCTCAATGCAAATCAAACTAGCTTTTAGGCTAACTGAAATAAAATCATGCCAATCTCTAGGAATGGTGAAGGCTATGTGATGATGTGGGGCTATTTTAATTCCAGAGGCCAAGGGAACTTTATCAGGATGCATAGTATCCTAAAAAAAAATATAAAAAAATACTTAAAAATAAAAATCTGCCTGCCTCTATGGGAATTTAACATAGGGGTGTACTCACTTATGCACCATGTATTTTAAGGAAGAACATTTATTTATTTACGATACATTATTCATTCACAAAGAAAATTGGTGTCCTTAAAGGTTGGATTTTTCCTAATTTTTTAAATTAAGGCATTAAGTTCAATTTCCAAAAGATGATATTTTATTCCTCTTTTTAGTCAACTTTAGCATGGGTGTATTCACTTATGCATTGCACTGTATGTAGCGTAAATACAATACATGAGCTACACACTCTTATTACATCTCGTTAAATATGATTATGACCGTTCATAATTGAAAGACACTGATAAACACTGCGCGCTGACAGACAGCTATCAGTTAACGTTAGGCTAATTAAGTTAACTTCCACAAGGTTACACAGGGTCATAACTATCTGTTAACCTGACCTAAAAACAACAGATTTTACAATTCTGTCTTTAATTGGTAACTGAAATGAAATCAACCATCTGTAATATTTATTTTATATTATGTTGTAAAGTTATAATAGAAGTAAAACATTTAGGCCATGAAATACTATTCATTCATTTAATATCATTAATGTAATAATTTCTTTTTAATGTATAAATCTCATCAGAACGTTTGTCCATGCAGATACTGTAAATATTTCACTGAAATATAAATGTTTCTTTTTCTCCCTTCTCCATGTGTGTAATATCAGTTCTCTTACGAGAGGTTCTCTCGTATTGCATAAGTAAGCTTACGCTACGGGTAAAGTCATTTTTTCTCGAGATATGAAGCCAAAAAATTATCCTTAATTTTGTATATATTGTCAACGCAGTGCAGCAGCAAGCAGAGCTAGAGCGGGCTATCTTGTGCGCTCATTGGTTGCTGCGCAGCAACTGCTTTAGCCTACCAGTGAGCCTTGGCGTGACGTCACGCGCGTCACAGCCCGCCAGAATGGGAGGTGGCTTAGCGTATATAAGGAAGGCTCGGAGGCTAAATCTCTGATTTCCGTCTCTTCAGCGAAGCTCTTCGCATCGCTGCACTCTGAGAGAAGCCGCCGCCGTTGAATCCAGCGCCAGCAAGCTTAGGACAGCGCCTGAGGAAGCCGGACGAATCTTCGCCGCCTTCAGCCTGCCGTGCCTGCTTCGCTATCCGGCGACCATATCCTTTTATTGCTTCTTCGCGTGTTTGTGTGTGTTCGCTTCGCGACACTTCTAAAAGAGCAGAGGCGTTTGTTGCAAAATGCCTCGTACTTCCTGCGGCTCGTGCCGCTCTCATCTCAGCGACAGGGACCGCCACGTGATCTGCGCTCTCGACTCGCGGGCTCGACTCGCCTTGTTCACTGTAGACACCGCTCCTTCTGTCCCCGGGCCGCGAAAGAAGAACATTTCTTCTGGAAGAATTCTCCCGCGAACCTCGCTCTCTCCCTCTCCGCCCCCGCTTCCCGACGCGCAGCCGCCGGCTCCCGCCCGCGATGCCGTCGCCTCAGGGGATGAAGCGGATGAGGACGCCATCCTGGACAGCTGTTCTCTACTGGCGTCAGACAGCGAAGAGTGGTCCGGTTCTCTCCGCTCCGCCTCTTCTTCAACGCGGGAGTCTGGCAGGACCCACGCCAGTGTGGACGCCGAGTTTCTCCGCCTCCTCACTATGGCTGTCGAACACCTGGGCCTCAAATGGTCCCCGCCTAAGGTGCCCGCACCTAACAGGCTCGACGGGTGTTTCCTGCCCAGCCGCCGTCAAACGCCAGCGTCCAGGCCAGCGCCCTTTCTGCCCGAGCTCCACGCTGAACTTTCTAAGTCGTGGAACGCTCCTGTCTCCGCCAGACTCCGCTCCCCAGCTTCGTCGACTCTTTCTCACGTGGACGGAGCCGCGGAAAAGGGATATAACAATATTCCCCCGGTAGAACAGGCGGTCGCAGCGCACCTTTGCCCCCCATCCGCGAGATGGCGCTCAAAGTCTGCCCTCCCGTCGAAGGCCTGCAGGACTACCTCAGCTTTCGTCAGCCGCGCCTTCTCCGCCGCTGGACAAGCTGCTTCCGCCCTGCACACAATGGCGGTTCTCCAGATTCTCCAGGCCAATCTCCTCCGCCAGCTGGACGAGAAAGGCCCGAGTCAAACCGCTCTGACTGACCTGCGCAGCGCGACGGATCTCTCCCTTCGCGCTACCAAGATATCAGCTCAAGCTATCGGACGATCCATGGCCTCGCTTACGATTACCGAGCGCCACCTATGGCTAACTCTCGCCGACATGGGTGAATCTGAGCGGTCCGTCTTCCTCAACGCCCCGCTCTCTCTCGCCGGCCTCTTCGGCCCAGCTGTGAGTGGTCTCGTGGATCGTTTCTCGGAGGTACAGAAAGCATCGCAGGCCATGAATCTCTTCCTGCCTCGCCGCTCGAGTTCCGCTGCAGGCCGCTCTCACACACAGCCTCCTGCACGCAGCTCTACTCAGCGCTCTTCTCGTCCTCCGCCTTCGCAGCAGTGTCAGCGTGGCCGCCCCAGGTCGCGCTCATCCAGCCAGCACAGGCCGCTTCCCCCGCGGGGCCCCCAGCCTAAGGTCTCGTTGAAACCCGAGCCTGCGAAGTCCTCCTAGCACGCGTAGGGAGGAAAAGACGGCTGAGTCCCGCTGCGGCCGGACCACCATCAAAGCACACTTGTTTCCCTCTGCCAGTCCCCTTAGAAAAGGCTACTGCAGTAGTGTACACCGCAGCCAACGAGCCAGTAATTCAACTCGCTCGCCTGCACTCAAACGCCGTTTTTACGGCGACCCAGAGAAATCTCAAAAAGAGCATAAAGTCTGGTTATACGGCTCACACCGACAGTGTTATGAGTGTAGTAAACATGCCCACACCCCAGTGTTCATTTCTACACACAAGCACGATCTCCCCTGTGTATCCCACAGAGCACACTCACATAAAGCGCGCTCACGCCGCTCGAGTGTTAGATGTAGGAAATGTGCCCACTTCCCAGTGCCCACGCCTACACATTGCCCGCTCTGTCTCACATATTCAGGGATTAGATCTCATAAGACCCCCTGCCACCGGCCATGTTGTGAAAGAGAGTCCCGTGCCCGCTTATGAGCGCTCACACTCGCTAGTGAACACTTCCACGCCCACGCTGCCTTTGCGCCACGGGCTACTCATGACGAAACGCGCTCAGTCCCAAGGGACCGTGTTTTGGAGTGCTGTTCAGCCGGTTGTCGCTATCAGCGAGCCCCCGTTCCCCAGCATCGACAGTGAGCGCACCGCGCTCACGCCGCCGCAAGTCCCTTGTCCCGCGCAGTTCAGCGGACGGGACCGAGAGGCTATTCGACCCCTAGCCATGAGTGCAAAAGCATGGGAGGCTATTCCGGGCGTGTCGAAATGAGTGCTGGATACTGTAATACGGGGCTATTCGCTGCAGTTCGCTCACCGTCCTCCGCGCTTTCAGGCTCGGACCGAAACGAAAGTGAATGCAGAAGCAGAAGCAGATAGCGAAACTGTTACGCAAAGGGGCAATAGAACGAGTTCACCCTTCACTGACCGAGGCAGGCTTTTACAGCCGTTATTTCCTCGTTCCCAAGAAGGAGCGCTCAGACCTATTTTAGATCTGAGATATTTGAACAAAGCTCTCATGAGACAGCCGTTCAAAATGCTCACGACCAGACAAATCCTCGCGCAAATTCGCCCGAGGGACTGGTTTATTTCTCTCGATCTGAAAGACGCATACTTTCAGATTCAGATTATACCCCGTCACAGGCCATTCTTGAGATTCGCCTTCGACGGCCAGGTATACCAATACACCATCCTTCCGTTTGGCCTGTCTCTAGCACCCCGTACGTTTACGAAATGCATGGACTCGGCCCTCGCTCCCCTGAGAACACAGGGGATGCGAATTCTGAACTATTTGGGCGATTGGCTCATTCTAGCGCAATCAGAGGAGGAACTCATCTCCCACAGACTAGCGCTTCTCAGTCATCTGGAAAGCCTGGGTCTTTCAGTGAACTGGGCCCAGAGCTCATTAATCCCCAGCCAGTCAATCTCCTTCCTGGGAATAGAACTGGACTCGGTGGCTATGACGGCCAGACTGTCAACACAGCGCGCGCGCCGTGTTCGACACCTCGCCTTGTCTTTTCAAAAAGGCAGGTGCTTCCCCCTGAAAGCATTTCAGAGGCTGTTGGGCCACATGGCATCAGCTGCAGCAGTTCTGCAGCTGGGCTTACTGCAAATGCGCCCGCTCCAGCGCTGGCTGAAAGCAAGAATGCCCCGCGGAGCGTGGATTGCCGGCTGCTCGCGAGTCAGTGTGACTCAGGGCTGTGTCTCAGCCCTGCAGCCCTGGCTGGCAGCCGAATGGTACCAACGGGGAGTTACGATGGGAGTCATTTCACACCGAAAAGCGATCTCGACGGACGCCTCCAACTTGGGTTGGGGGGCGTTTTACGAGGGCAGACCGGTCTATGGCCTTTGGTCAGACCAGGAGAAAAGCCTTCACATAAACTGTCTGGAGATGCTTGCGGTCGAGAATGCATTGAAACATTTTCTCCCATACCTGCAAGGACACCACATGCTAGTCCGTACGGACAACATGTCAGTGGTGGCTTATGTGAACCATCAGGGCGGAATCAGGTCCAGAATCCTCTGCACTCTGGCAGAACGCCTCCTGGTATGGGCGCAGGGTCCACTGCGCTCGCTAAGAGCCGCGCATGTGCCCGGCCGCCTGAATGACGGCCCGGACAAACTGTCCAGGGACAACGTTCCCCCCGGGGAATGGGTTCTACACCGCCAATCAGTCCAGCTGCTGTGGTGCCGTTTTGGCAGAGCAGAAGTCGACCTCTTCGCCACGAGCGACAACGCTCAGTGCCAGAGGTTCTTCTCGAAAAACGAGTTGTACGCTTTTCCCCCGGTCTCGATGCTACCACAGGTGATAGCGAGGATCAGGGAGACGCGCCGCGCAGTGCTCCTCATAGCCCCGCACTGGGAGAATCAGTCGGGGTTCCCGGAGCTGATGCGGCTGGCAGACACAGCCCCATGGCCAATCCCGGTGAGGAGAGATCTTCTCTCCAAAGCCCGAGGTTCAATTCTGCATCCCCTCTACGAGGCGGTTGGAGGGCGCACCAAGGGTCTCGCTGCCTCGAAACACAGTCTGTCCAGATGGATAGTGGACGCTATTGCAGCAGCTTATGCGTCCAAAAACCTGCAGTGCCCTTTGGGCATCCGGGCTCACTCCACCAGAGGCATGGCCTCATCGTGGGCGTGGTCCAGTGGAATTTCCATTCACGACATTTGTACAGCGGCGGGCTGGGCCTCCCCATCGACATTTGTCAGGTTCTATAACCTGGAAGTTCCCGCCCTGCAGGCTAAACTTCTATCAGTCTAAGTCGTGTTTTTTGCCCTGCTCAGACTTCTGCGCGCAGGCCAGTTACTCGATTTAGCTCTCCTGGTTGAGCTGCACCAGTAAGGGTTGTGTCAGTGAATGTGTAGACCGGCAGTGCCGCCCTACTTCCCTTATATGTGCTTATGAACTGTGTGGGCCCGCTCTGCTGGCCACCCTTTTTTCCCACCTTTCAGTACTCCCCGGGATTCCCCGGTGGTTATGTGTGGATGCTAGGCGCGCACGGCGTGGACAAAGAGTTCCCGTAGCGTAAGCTTACTTACGCAATACGAGAGAACCTCTCGTAAGAGAACGTTACTGGTTACTGAACGTAACCTCGGTTCTCTCTAGAGAGGGAACGAGTATTGCGTAACCTGCCGTGCTCGCGCCACGAGCTCATGTCACTTCAGTCGACGGAAACCAGAGATTTAGCCTCCGAGCCTTCCTTATATACGCTAAGCCACCTCCCATTCTGGAGGGCTGTGACGCGTGAGGGCGCGCGCGTGACGTCACGCCAAGGCTCACTGGTAGGCTAAAGCAGTTGCCGCGCAGCAACCAATGAGCGCGCAAGATAGCCCGCTCTAGCTCTGCTTGCTGCTGCACTGCGTTGACAATATATACAAAATTAAGGATAATTTTTTGGCTTCATATCTCGAGAAAAGATGACTTTACCCGTAGCGTAAGCTTACTTACGCAATACTCGTTCCCTCTCTAGAGAGAACCGAGGTTACGTTCAGTAACCAGTAACGATATCAGATACTGCTCTGTGTAAGTATTCTGTGGGAATCACTGTCCGACACATTCTCAGTGTTTGCATTGTAGATTTGTCATAGACATTTACAAAAACTTTCTTTGCACCATATAAATAACTGTATTTGCATAAACATTTTGCTTATGTTATGTTAATATTTTGGGAAAGAATTTTTTTAAATGAGATGTTCCTCACCCCCTGAACAAATAGTGTATTTGAAATGTTGTTTGTCCTCTCTCTTTTCAGTATTTATTTCCGTCTAACCCTGATTGCAGCATTGAGCTCCAGCCCCAGTTAAGCAGAGATCGAGGTCTTCAGGATCAGCAGACACTACAGACAGGCTGGAGCTGAACTCCTCCGTGACCAGGACTGTGCAAGTACACGTTTGACCGTCAGAGACATTCTCTGTATTTTTATTTTTATTTTTTAAATAAAAATGGCATATTCAGGCTGCAAGTTACAGCTATCAGTGATTTCATGATAACGACATTAAAATGATTGTTCTTCATGTTGTTCCAAACATGTATTATTTATGTTTTTCTGTGGAATGCAAAATAAGATATTTTGAATTATGTTTAATCTGTTTTGTTCATACAATGAAAATCCCATTGGATCCCATTTACTTTTTATTGAGTTATTTGTCAAAATATCATCTTCCACAGAAGAAATCATGCAGGTCTTGAATGACATGAGTGTGAGTACAAGTTGACAAAATTATTCTTTACATTGTGTTGATAATTTTAGTAAATTGTTCTCATGCTCTTATTTCATCATGCCCTCAATTGGTTCACTTTCTGTATGTTTCTCTTTCAACAACACCACCTAAATTTGTTTTTTAATAATAATAAACAACACCTGTAACTATTTTTCCAGAACTCCAATTATCCTCAGGTTTCTCCAGTCAAAGTGCATTTAGAGCAGGGGTTCTCTAACTATCTGGAGATAGGGACCCCTCATAGGGTAGAAAAATACCAAGGACCCCCTCATAACTGCAGCACAAATAATAACGTGCGTGTGTGGGTGTGTGTGAGAGAGAATATGGAAGCTTGTTTCCGCCACAGAATAAGACATTTTAAAAGATAATTGCGACTTTTTTCGCAATTGTGAATTTATATCACGCAATTCTGACTTTATAATACGCAATTGGGAGATATAAAGTCAGAATTGCGTGCTATAAAGTCAGAATTGTAAGATATAAACTATTCTGAGGCAAAAAAAAAGGTCCGTCCTTTTTCCCTTAGAATTGGACTTTATATCTCGCAATTCTGAGAAAAAAAGTCAGAATTCTGACTTTATAAGACGCATTTGCGACTTTATTTCACGCAATTCTGACTTTATATCTCGTAATTCTGACCTTATATCTCGCAATTCTGAGAAATAAAGTCAGAATTGCGAGATGTAAGCTGAGATGTAAACATTACATGTAATGTGAATGTACGTAGAGTTTTACAGTATTGGGTCTGAGGCGCCAGAACTGCAGCTGATAGAATGTGTGCTGTAGCAGGATTACCATATTTTAGTTTAGTACAATATTTTAGTTTCCACTCTTATTGTGCTTCCACAACAATGTTAGTGAGCAAATCTACTGAAATGGCCACCATAACAGTGGAGTGTGATGTGTAAGATGTAGGGCTACCACATCTTTAAATTAGCTTACTATTAGTATTATTTGAAGTTAACATTATAAAATACGTAGTAGACCTACACCAAAAAACTAGTTGAGGATAAATTATTTAAAATTGGGCAATTCCAGCGTTATGGACGTGACATTTGCAGTCAAAACTTGAAATATAAATTCTCAGAAAATGCATTTAATATTGACGTCTGTTTATATACTCCCTTAATAAAGGAGTCCAAACATTAGAAAAATATCAGTGTACACATGCGTTTTATATTTAATATAAGTAATATAAGTATATATATTAGTAATTCTATGAATTACACTGCGCAAACCAAAAGTAATATTACTCACCGGATGAAGAAGGGCCGGCCTCCACAGAACATAAAATATTATTTTTATTTTATTTTTCGTGATCGCAAAAAAAAAACAATGTTATGGACGTGACAGTTCTCCATTACGGACATGACCGCTCTGAAAGCGACTTTAAAACTTTCACAGAGACCTCAAACCGAACGCACAAAGCCTTTCTTTAAAGTGAATTTCGTTTTTTTTATTAATTGTATCTGAATTTTAATCAATGTTTCATCAACCAACTGCCTGGATTTAATAAATAAGATAAATAAATATAGTAGAAAATAGATAATCATGACACGGAGGCGCCGGTGCGTGAACTGGACTCTTTTCTCATAAATGAACCGAAACTCAGCGTAAGCTACTTGCCTCACAGACCTGAGACGTATATAGAAATCTTGACATGTCTTCTTTTAAACAGAACAATTCCAAACGAAAGAAAACAGACTCTCTGCTTATGTAATCTGTATGAAAAGTGCATTTCTCTCTGGCACGTTCACTACTGCGAAGATCGCGAGTCAGCATCGTCAAGATCTTAAAACTCCTCCGGTAGCCTCTTAAATAATGTAAAAGCCGAATGTTCATTGGTCTAACGTTACACACGCGGGACGATGGGCCCTGCACTTTCTCCGGGTATGTTGATATTTTATAGCTTTCCACGGACCCCACTTTAAAGAACCACTGATCTAGAGGTTCTCAGAAGATTCTTTGTTCCCTGAGGTGGAGATGTCCTAACCCTTGGGGAAACACAAGTGTATAAATAACACTTGGAACAACCCTTGTTTTAGTTTTTTTTTTATTATTTTTTTTTATGTTAACATTTCAATTGTTATTGTTTTTTTCTCACTTTAGATGCTGACACAAAACAGAGCCAGGCCGCAGCATCTGAAGGGTTGATCCTGATCCTGTTACATCATAATGCCAGAGACTGGGATGGTGGAAGGAACAGAAGAACCAGAAGACTGGAGATCTGGCAAAGATCTGCTGGTATCCGAGGGGATTGATTTATTGTATTAGAGGATTCATAATCCACCAATGTGTTTTGATGTGGTTTTATACGCTTTTTTTATTTTTTATTTTTTAAAAAATGTTTTACTCAAAATCTGTTTAAAATAAATGCTGCTCTTTTGACTGTTCTGTTCAAACGTTCCTGAATTTGTTTTCACGATTTACATGCTGACGACTGGATGCTGGCTACTGAAAATACATTATTAACATACATTTTTAACATCCCAGGAATAGGTACTTTGTAAAATAGATTAAAACAGAAAACAGTTATTTTAAGTTGCAACAATATTTCAGAATATTACTCTTTTTAATGTATTTATTAAATAAATGCAGTTTTTATGAGATGAAGGGATTTCTTTCAAAAGTATTTAAAAATGTTACTGACCCCAAACTTTTGAACGGTAATGTATTGTGTATATATATATATATATTTGACATGACTGTGAATAAATGAAATTATTTGAAACGTATAATTTCTAATGTACTACTTAGACTTTCAACAAGTGCAATTATTTAGCATGTATTGTGGTGGCATATGCAAAGTACAACCAAACTAATCTTGTTGTTTGTTAAGGCCACAGGTATATTACAACACATCTTTGCACTGTCCGCAGTATACCCACACTTTCCCAGTGTACCCGCAGTATACCCACACTTTTCCCAGTGTACCCGCAGTATGCCCACACTTTCCCAGTGTACCCGCAGTATACCCACACTTTTCCCAGTGTACCCGCAGTATGCCCACTTTTCCCAGTGTACCCACAGTAAACCCACACTTTTCCCAGTGTACCCGCAGTATACCCACACTTTTCCCAGTGTACCCGCAGTATGCCCACTTTTCCCAGTGTACCCACAGTATACCCACACTTTTCCCAGTGTACCCGCAGTATGCCCACACTTTTCCCAGTGTACCCGCAGTATACCCACACTTTTCCCAGTTTACCCGCAGTATACCCACACTTTTCCCAGTGTACCCGCAGTATGCCCACACTTTCCACAGTATGCCCACAATGTGTTCCAGTTAATGGAGTAGGCTATAGGCTACACAGGTGATGAGTAATACCGGTAAACTCCAGCCGCGGGAACAGTTTCTTACAGTAACTGAATATTACACATCACCTGTTCAGACTTGAAAACTGTAGCCCACTCACAGATGTGTGACCTATTAGTCTATGGAAATAGGGCTCCACGCGCACCCCCCGGCTTTTTTTATGGCACCTGATTTTTTTAAATCCTTAAAGTGTCTATTTTCAGAATCTGCCAGGTGCCAAGCTGAAATAATGTCCCAAAGGCTTCATTGTTAACCCTTTGCTGCACCCGACCGGAACCCGTAAAATCAAAAAATTATATAGAAAATGGCATAGCATTTTAAGTAAACATACAGAGACAAATGAACACATTTTCCCATACAATTCTGACCCCAGGAAAATAGCAAAAAATAGCAAAAAATGGCCAAATATGTGTAGAGGATCAACTATATTTTCGTTTTCTCAAGCGCATAGGGTGATTTTTTTTCACAACCTGTTATTTCTTTATCATTCAAGTGTCTATTTTAAGATTAAATTAGGTACCAAGCTGAAATAATGTCCAAAATGCTTTATTTTTAACCCTTTGCACCAAACCCGAAAAATCTAATGTGATATAAAGTGCCATAACTTTTGATGTAAACAACTCACAGAGACAAATGGACACATTTTTCCATACAATTCTGACCCGGGGAAATTGTTATTTGTTATATTTTACAACATCTTGACCATCTATGGTCAAAAACAGCAAAAAAAGCTAATTTGACAACGTTTTTATTATACTAATAGCAGCCTGAAATGGGGTTTATTTTAACCTTTTACTGCACTTATCCTGAACCTGAAGACATTTAAAATAGCTTTACATTTGAAGTAAACAAAACAAAGCAAATTAACTTTAAAAAAAAAAAAAAAAAACTACAGAAAAAAATCCAAAAAGGTCCAGAAAGTTGACTACTGCCAGTCTGGGAATGTTGGGGCTTTGCGGTTGGTAGCCGTTGGTTGGTAACTGCAGATCCGCCATCTTCCACTGCTCTCTCTTTTGGAACAATTTCAGTAACTATTTGAAACTATAATTAAGATATACCTTTGTAGTCATAACTTAAAGTAATTTTTCAACAGTTTTTACTATAATCGCAGGCTTTCAGAAAGCGAGAAGCTATCATATCTGCACAGTATCCGAGATATGAGACTCAGCCAGTTCACCATAACGCATGATGGATATTTGTGAACAGATTCCATTTACATAAGAGGACTTGCCTTTGGATACAATTGGCTATCACCAATACTGCTATAAAAGCTTGCAGGGAAAATAAATCATTTACAAGTGTCAAAGGCTTCTACATCTGGTGAATCATCATCATTGAAAAAGGACCAGAAAGATTACGTTCTGGCTGGGTAACAGTTTGCTCTTGGAAAAATTGACCCTGAGCTCCAAGCATTCCCATAGCTGAGGAGCATCTTCTCACTGAGGTCTCGACGACCGGCTGAAACCGCGGGGGTCTGCGAGCGAACTGGAGCGAGTAACCTCGCTTTATAATGTACAAAACCCATTTCGACACTCCAGGGATGGCTTGCCAGACCTGGGCCCTTGTGGCTAGGGTTTGAATATGCATTGGGGCTGAGCTGCCTAGCATAGAGGGACCTAATACCCTTGTGTTGTGTTTTTCTCTTCTGGGCTGTGACAGGCCCGACACAGAGATAGAGTGACAACAGGTGGGGCCGCCTAGTGAAGGGGGACCGATTACCCGTGAAACATACTCTTTTTGTGCTTTATTTGGGTCATTGACTACAATATAAAAATCTCCAGCCGCCTGAACTGAACAGGGATTTAAATGTTGTGTTTGGAAACTGCTCTCTGAAACACTTCTCCTCCATGATGTCAAGCCAACGTGAAATCACCTTGCTTACAGTGGACTGAGAAACACCTTTCAGCAAGATCACCCTGCAGTGCATTAAAGGGTTAGTTCACCCACAAATGAAGATTCTGTCAGTAATTACTCTCCCGTAAGACATTCATTCATCTTCAGAACACATTTAGAAAATGGAGTGATCAGCTCTCAGTTTAATCAAAAATATCTTAATTTGTGTTCTGAAGATGAACGAAGGTCTTGCGGGAGAGTAATTACTGACAGAATCTTCATTTTTGGGTGAACTAACCCTTTTAGACGCAGCTTCATCAGAGTCATCAGGAGCTGATCCCAGGTGTGTAGCTGAAGGCTGCTGGTGTGTGAACTGGTACGGTGCTCAGCAACTGAGGGGAAGGCATCCAGTGTCGACCCTGTGTAGAGCTGACAAAGGTGGTCTTTCTCAGCAGAGTTATGTACTATGGCGCTGGCTCAACGCATTGTGTTCCCATTTCAGATGTAGGAGGCTTCAGGTTGAGTTGAGATATTGGTCAGAGACAGATCCTCCCATTGTGAGTCTGCATCACAGGTCTGGGGCATGCGGCTGTCATCATCCTCACAGTTGTCCACTGCAACACTGACGCTCATCGATGATCTATGGAAATAATATAACCATAAACATTCATACATTAGTACTTAAAATAGATCATGAGAATTAATTTATGATGGCACTCATACTTAGAACAGTGTGTAAAAGAGAGATGCATTAAAAACGAGACAGTATACACACAATCTCCTAACTCTAGGTAGGTCAATATCAATATCTGAGTGAGAGATGTAGCTGGCTGGCCTGCTTACAGGAATAATGTGAGCTATTGTAAGACTGTAATGTACCATAATATATTGTACTATCGTGAATATTAATTCATTCATTCTTTATTTCAGACCCTTAGGTCCATATCACAAAGTAAACGCAATATAAGAAATATGACATATATAGGTGGGCAATGGTAATCATGCAAGATTCGTTGTATTTTGTGAACGGCTCATTAATAATCTTAAATGTATTCATAGAACGGACTTCATCTAACGTTAGGCTAACAAGCACACAGCTAACAGTTAGGTAAGTTAGCTTACCTGAATCTGACAACCTGTTCAGCACCCGGCAGGACTTCTTCTTTACCGGAACATCGTAGCCGAGTCTTTACTCGGGGTAAAGGTGTTCGTCAGTCGACTTCCCGTCCATAAAATGGTACGAACACACATAAGAGCGCTTGGGTGAGCACTTCAAGTTTAGCGCCTTCCGCCATTGCCTCAGGTGCTCCTCGTGTAAAGCGTAAAGTACACCACAACACTCCGATCGCTTTACATTGTGTTCGGAACACCGCTGGTTAAATTGTTCTATGCTCTTAATCCAATTGTTATGTCAGCCCCTAACTGTGCATATAATACTTCACATATTTTACCGTCACAACTATAGAATTACGCTAGAAACTAGCGTAGGTCCTTTCAGCCGGAAGTTGAAGTCCCGCTCAGCCGGAAGTAAGATGACAAAATGAGCGTAATGGCGTCGCCCTTGTTGTCATGGAAAATAAGGTGAATACCTTATTTTAGAAATCTGTTTTTCTGTAGGCTATATTGATTTGTTGTGTGTTGTTAAGATGAACACAACTGTCTTACTGAATTTCTCTATGATGTGGCGATGGGGTGTGTAATGTGTAGATGACATGAAACCCTGAAACCCCACCAGGCCTCCCGTATCTTGGTACCCAAATGCTGTATGGTATGCACACACACACACACACTATATAGGGACTAGGGAATGAGTGCACTCTAATGCACACACACACTATATAGGGACTAGGGAATGAGTGCACACACACACACACACACACACTATATAGGGACTAGGGAATGAGTGCACTCTAATGCACACACACACACACACACTATATAGGGACTAGGGAATGAGTGCACTCTAATGCACACACACACACTATATAGGGACTAGGGAATGCGTGCACTCTAATGCACACACACACTATATAGGGACTAGGGAATGAGTGCACACACACACACACACACACTATATAGGGACTAGGGAATGAGTGCACTCTAATGCACACACACACACACACTATATAGGGACTAGGGAATGAGTGCACTCTAATGCACACACACACACTATATAGGGACTAGGGAATGAGTGCACACACACACACACACACACTATATAGGGACTAGGGAATGAGTGCACTCTAATGCACACACACACTATATAGGGACTAGGGAATGAGTGCACACACACACACACACACACTATATAGGGACTAGGGAATGAGTGCACTCTAATGCACACACACACACACACTATATAGGGACTAGGGAATGAGTGCACTCTAATGCACACACACACACTATATAGGGACTAGGGAATGCGTGCACTCTAATGCACACACACACTATATAGGGACTAGGGAATGAGTGCACTCTAATGCACACACACACTATATAGGGACTAGGGAATGAGTGCACACACACACACACACACACTATATAGGGACTAGGGAATGAGTGCACTCTAATGCACACACACACACACACACTATATAGGGACTAGGGAATGAGTGCACTCTAATGCACACACACACACTATATAGGGACTAGGGAATGCGTGCACTCTAATGCACACACACACTATATAGGGACTAGGGAATGAGTGCACTCTAATGCACACACACACTATATAGGGACTAGGGAATGAGTGCACACACACACACACACACACTATATAGGGACTAGGGAATGCGTGCACTCTAATGCACACACACACACACACACACTATATAGGGACTAGGGAATGCGTGCACTCTAATGCACACACACACTATATAGGGACTAGGGAATGAGTGCACTCTAATGCACACACACACTATATAGGGACTAGGGAATGAGTGCACACACACACACACACACACACACACTATATAGGGACTAGGGAATGAGTGCACTCTAATGCACACACACACACTATATAGGGACTAGGGAATGAGTGCACTCTAATGCACACACACACTATATAGGGACTAGGGAATGAGTGCACACACACACACACACACACTATATAGGGACTAGGGAATGAGTGCACTCTAATGCACACACACACACACACACTATATAGGGACTAGGGAATGAGTGCACTCTAATGCACACACACACACTATATAGGGACTAGGGAATGCGTGCACTCTAATGCACACACACACTATATAGGGACTAGGGAATGAGTGCACTCTAATGCACACACACACTATATAGGGACTAGGGAATGAGTGCACACACACACACACACACACTATATAGGGACTAGGGAATGAGTGCACTCTAATGCACACACACACACACACTATATAGGGACTAGGGAATGAGTGCACTCTAATGCACACACACACACTATATAGGGACTAGGGAATGCGTGCACTCTAATGCACACACACACTATATAGGGACTAGGGAATGAGTGCACTCTAATGCACACACACACTATATAGGGACTAGGGAATGAGTGCACACACACACACACACACACACTATATAGGGACTAGGGAATGAGTGCACTCTAATGCACACACACACACTATATAGGGACTAGGGAATGAGTGCACTCTAATGCACACACACACACTATATAGGGACTAGGGAATGAGTGCACTCTAATGCACACACACACACACACACACACTATATAGGGACTAGGGAATGAGTGCACTCTAATGCACACACACACACACTATGTAGGGACTAGGGAATGAGTGCACTCTAATGCACACACACACTATATAGGGACTAGGGAATGAGTGCAATCTAATGCACACACACACACACACACACTATATAGGGACTAGGGAATGAGTGCACTCTAATGCACACACACTATATAGGGACTAGGGAATGACTGCACTCTAATGCACACACACACACTATATAGTGACTAGGGAATGAGTGCACTCTAATGCACACACACTATATAGGGACTAGGGAATGAGTGCACTCTAATGCACACACACACTATATAGGGACTAGGGAATGAGTGCACTTTAATGCACACACACACTATATAGGGACTAGGGAATGAGTGCACTCTAATGCACACACACACTATATAGGGACTAGGGAATGAGTGCACTTTAATGCACACACACACACACACACACACTATATAGGGACTAGGGAATGAGTGCACTCTAATGCACACACACACTATATAGGGACTAGGGAATGAGTGCACTCTAATGCACACACACACTATATAGGGACTAGGGAATGAGTGCACTCTAATGCACACACACACACACACACACTATATAGGGACTAGGGAATGAGTGCACTCTAATGCACACACACACTATATAGGGACTAGGGAATGAGTGCACTCTAATGCACACACACACACACACACACACTATATAGGGACTAGGGAATGAGTGCACTCTAATGCACACACACACACACACTATATAGGGACTAGGGAATGAGTGCACTCTAATGCACACACACACTATATAGGGACTAGGGAATGAGTGCACTCTAATGCACACACACACACACACACACACACACTATATAGGGACTAGGGAATGAGTGCACTCTAATGCACACACACTATATAGGAATGAGTGCACTCTAATGCACACACACACACACACACACACACACACTATATAGGGACTAGGGAATGAGTGCACTCTAATGCACACACACTATATAGGGACTAGGGAATGAGTGCACTCTAATGCACACACACTATATAGGGACTAGGGAATGAGTGCACTCTAATGCACACACACACTATATAGGGACTAGGGAATGAGTGCACTTTAATGCACACACACACTATATAGGGACTAGGGAATGAGTGCACTCTAATGCACACACACACTATATAGGGACTAGGGAATGAGTGCACTTTAATGCACACACACACTATATAGGGACTAGGGAATGAGTGCACTCTAATGCACACACACACTATATAGGGACTAGGGAATGAGTGCACTCTAATGCACACACACACACACACACACACACACACACACACACACACACACTATATAGGGACTAGGGAATGAGTGCACTCTAATGCACACACACACTATATAGGGACTAGGGAATGAGTGCACTCTAATGCACACACACACACACACACACACACACACACACACTATATAGGGACTAGGGAATGAGTGCACTCTAATGCACACACACACTATATAGGGACTAGGGAATGAGTGCACTCTAATGCACACACACACACACACAATAATTTATTTAATTTATATAATCTGCTTACGTTATTTAATCATTTTATAGAGTTTGATTAGACAGATATGATACAGGTTTTGTGAACGATAAGCGCTTACATTTTGAATGTATTATTGCCGAGATTTGAAGGCGTATAGCGCCGCCTGGAGGAAGAGCTACACACACACAGAGCGCCGCAGGAGAAACGCGTCATCCGCCCGCGACGAGCCTGCGAAGATGGCCTCCTCACAGAAGGGGAAGAAGAAGGTGGTAAACCAAGAGGACTTGCGGCGCTTGATGCGGGAGAAGCAGCGCTCGACGGAGCGCGATAAGCGCGTGGACTCGCCGCACGCGCGATACAGCAGTGCGGGTCAGCTGAGCTGCGCGCTGTGCAACGCGCCCGTGAGGTCCGCGCTGCTGTGGAACACTCATGTGCTGGGCAAGACACACAAGGAGCGGGTCAGCGAGCTGAAGAGCAGGGAGAGCGCTCCTTCATCATCATCCTCAGTGCTGAAGAGCAGAACAACACACGCTCCTTCATCATCCTCATCCTCAGTGCTGAAGAGCAGAACAACACACGCTCCTTCATCCTCATCATCCTCAGCGCTGAAGAGAGGCGCGCCCGAGCCCGCGAGCTCATCAGGAGAGGGGAAGAGAGCCAAGACCCGCGTCACTGCAGGTGCGACACCACACCATCACAACAACAACAACAACACCATCATCCTCATCCTCATAAACACCATCATCCCATAACACCATCCTCATCCTCATAAACACCATCACAACAACAACACCATCCTCATCCTCATAAACACCATCAAAACAACAACACCACAGGGCTGAACGCTAAGGGTTTTCTACTGTGGTTGAAGTGTCTTGCTCTGCCAAGGTCCTGCACAAACAAGTTACACATAAATAAATTAAAATAGAATAGGCCTAATTATTGTTTTTGATATTTTTAACCCATGTAACTTAAATAAATTAGGTTATGACACCAAAACCTACTAGCCTAACTCTTGTAGACTTTAAAATATTGTTAAAGACAGTCAGTAATAAATTAAGAACAAATTATCAAATTAGGAGCGACAGCACAAATAAATACAACAGAACACACACACACACAAGTGGAATAAACAGTTCTTTTCAGGTGTTTCATGAAGGTCTAGACTAGTTTATCAGGTATAGAGATATTAATCAATCTTCACTGTATGGGTTAGCCATATGCTATAGAGAGAGAGAGAGTGTGTGCAAAAATGGGTTAAAATCACATTACATTCTAACATTTCAAGCTTAAAACAATAATAATGATTTTATTTATAAGTTCACTAAACTACACATTAGAATAAACACAAACAGAAGCACAGGCTAGTTATGCTACATGTGATCAGGCGTTACAGTGGTCGCCTCTGCTAGCGTAAAGCACACGCAGGTGTTGCGCTCCACACATTTTGTTCCGTTTAAACTACATTTCTTTCTTCTGTTGAACACAAAGAAGATATTTAGAGGAATGTGCGTGCCCACACTGGTCTGCTTCCCCCGGTACTGCTCATCAGCTGACCAGGCTAGAGCTTTAATTCTCTGCCCGAGCCGATATTTCCCGCCACTGTCCTCGGGCCGGGTCGGGTCGGGCCCTTGATAAAGCACGTCACGTGTCATGCGCAGCGTCTAGTCCACTCGCACTCGCAGTCTCGCACGCGTGACGCATCACACCTGCTGTGCGTGCTGTAGGCTATTCTGTTGCTATTCTAAGTGCGACATGGATCTTGAAGAAGCAAAGAAAAAAATTAAAACAGGAGAATTAACTTTGAGCAAGTTTGGAGGAAAATCGGAGGTATGGACACATTTTAAACTAGTCGTGGGGAGTGACAACATAATGTGTTGGCTTTGTCTCGTGCATTAAATGCGCACGCTGCTCGCCTATGACAGCAAAAAAACGGGGACTTCGACGATGAACAGACAAGCAGTCTTGCCATGACAGAAATTATTATAGTAGTCAGCCTCAGGCCTCAATATCCGCTTTTGTTACTTTTCCGATCCATTTCTGAATAAACAAACAACGCAGTTTGCATGCTTCTTCCTTGTCGCATTAGGTCTATTCATTAAGATAATAATTAATGAATGCACGCACAATTATGAACTTGATAAATGTTACAGATATGTTTTGCACAAACAAATGCCTTTCAACTTGCATGTGCAAAATTCAGAATTAAATGAATGTGCTGCAATTTGTACAAAAAGAGTCTGTAGTAGCCTACTTGTTTTAGCCATTAAATAAGCACATAGTTTCAAGTTTAAGTTTTGAAGAAAGCTTTTCTTTTAAGTGAATTTCGTTTAGTATAAATTGTATCTTAATTTTAATACATTTTTCATCAACCAATTGCCTGGATTTAATACATAAAAAGCAATATAGCAGACATTATAATCATGACATGAAGTCGCCGGCGCGCCGCGGTCACTTACACCATTTGAAACTCGTAACACACGCTGTCACCGAATTTACAAATGCACATCTTGCTTGTTGCTCACACACATGTTTAAATAACAATATGTTGAAGTAACATTATTAATAATAATTAATCTATAAGAATATTTGATTGAATGCTGAATGTTGTGCTTGTTTAATTTAATACAATTAAAACTTTAATTGTGATAATTAAAATAATTGAATATTGAATATTGAGTGGCCAATTTTTGCTCATTTATTAATAGTATATAATATAGCCTATAGCTGCGCAGCTCCCCCTGTAGCCTTAATAATCTAGCACAGCAGCACCTGCTTAAAAAAATGCTGGCGCCGCCCCTGGTTATAACGGCCCACGTATTAAAAATGGTCGGGTTTAAATCGGGCTCGGGCTCATAATTACAGTGAACGGGTCGGGCCGGGCTCGGACACAACGGGATCGGGTTGGGTCGGGCTTGATTTGTTGGGCCCGATTTAAGCTCTAGACCAGGCTAGCCCACAGGTTAGCAGAGGAGCCAGGCTAGCCCACAGGTTAGCGGAGGAGCCAGGCTAGCCCACAGATTAGCAGAGGAGCCAGACTAGCCCACAGGTTAGAGGAGGAGCCAGACTAGCCCACAGATTAGCAGAGGAGCCAGACTAGCCCACAGGTTAGAGGAGGAGCCAGGCTAGCCCACAGGTTAGAGGAGGAGCCAGACTAGCCCACAGATTAGCAGAGGAGCCAGACTAGCCCACAGGTTAGCAGAGGAGCCAGGCTAGCCCACAGGTTAGGGGAGGAGCCAGGCTAGCCCACAGGTTAGGGGAGGAGCCAGGCTAGCCCACAGGTTAGCGGAGGAGCCAGACTAGCCCACAGATTAGCAGAGGAGCCAGACTAGCCCACAGGTTAGCGGAGGAGCCAGGCTAGCCCACAGGTTAGGGGAGGAGCCAGGCTAGCCCACAGGTTAGCGGAGGAGCCAGGCTAGCCCACAGGTTAGCGGAGGAGCCAGGCTAGCCCACAGGTTAGCGGAGGAGCCAGACTAGCCCACAGGTTAGCGGAGGAGCCAGACTAGCCCACAGATTAGCGGAGGAGCCAGATTAGCCCACAGATTAGCAGAGGAGCCAGACTAGCCCACAGGTTAGGGGAGGAGCCAGACTAGCCCACAGGTTAGGGGAGGAGCCAGACTAGCCCACAGATTAGGGGAGGAGCCAGACTAGCCCACAGGTTAGGGGAGGAGCCAGGCTAGCCCACAGGTTAGGGGAGGAGCCAGACTAGCCCACAGGTTAGCGGAGGAGCCAGACAGGTTAGGGGAGGAGCCAGACTAGCCCACAGGTTAGCGGAGGAGCCAGACTAGCCCACAGGTTAGCGGAGGAGCCAGACTAGCCCACAGGTTAGCGGAGGAGCCAGACTAGCCCACAGGTTAGCGGAGGAGCCAGACTAGCCCACAGGTTAGCGGAGGAGCCAGACTAGCCCACAGGTTAGCGGAGGAGCCAGAATATGAGCGCATCTAATCACACGCTAAGCGTTTCCCCCATAGAATCGGCCCGAACCCAGAGTACTCCCCCCGTATTCCAGGCTGTGAAGAACAAGCCGAGAGTGAGAGGAGGGATGCGGAAAACTGTCTGACAGAGTGAATATATATATGCTTCCTCTCATGCTGATAGGGTAGACATGGTGTTTGATGACAAGCTGATTGGATCGATTATTTGAACGTGCTCCTGCTGAACTGTGTTTATAAAACATCATGTGTAGATTCCCCATCGCGTCTGTTATAGAAGATATCAACAGTGCATTCACTTTAAAAGAGGAACAGAGAACCGCGATCAAGGCATTTGTCGATCGGAAACATGAATGAAGAACACACGTCACTCACTCAGTTGCTCTGATTGGCTGATTGGCCGTTGCTCTGATTGGCTGATTGGCCGTTGCTCTGATTGGCTGATTGGTCGTTGCTCTGATTGGCTGTAGGTCTATCCAGTTGAGTGCAGAGGCCTTTTCCTTCCTGGTTCGGTTGATGCCCCATAATCACAGCTCAATGGAGCAGATCAGAGTCTGAAGAGTATGACGACGTCAGGCTAATGCTACACTATATACTGTAGGCAAAGGATAAGGATAAGGTCCACCCATGCAATGGATAAGCATGTAAAGGCAACTTCACAAATAAAGTGACTCTTACAATAAATCTCCTTGTTTGTTTCTATATGAGTGTTAACAGCTGCAAGTCAAACTCAACTCAACAAAAGCCCAGACAATTTCAATCTAATAAGAAACTGAAATCACATAACTCACTATTTACGCTACTAGCTCTGGCCAGCATAGCGCAAATCGCTCTGAATCTGAAGCCATTTTATTTCTCCATTTAATAAACAAACTATTCCGTCAGATAAATATTTCTTGTGAAATGAATATAGTTACATTTTCAAGCATTTTATCCAAAATTTAGGCACTTTTCGAACATGCTTTTTCACGGTCTCCGAGAGATGATGCGTATCGGTGACGCCTGTAGTTGTCCATGCGATGTCCGTCCCGTCCTCGGGGTGGAAGAGAAGGCAGCGCTAGCAGAATAAAGCATTAGCTACTTCACAACCTGCTAGCCATTTTATCCGCTCGTACCAGTTCCCCGAGAATCCTCTATTATATGATTTCCCGCCCTTTGTAGATGCTTGTTTTATTTTTAAATATGGTCTTGGTGGCCCTAACTCTTTAAAACTTGTCCTGATTACTACGACGGCTGAATGGTATTTCTTTTAATGACACGATAGAGTTAACTGCGTTCGCCATGGCGTTGTTCGAGTTCAACTGGCCTCAACTGGCGAGATGTCCCAACAGTCTCTCTCGCTCTCGCTCTCGCTGAAAGAGGAGGCGTGTTCCGGCGCAAACGTTCCCTGGTGCTATTTTGCAGTTCCAGAAATCGATTCCGCCGCTGTATTATCCATTCACTTGAAAATTCACACACATTATTATTATAGATCTTTCCTTCAAAAGGATTTCCTTAAGACTTTAAACCTTTCTTTATTTCTTATTCTTTCTCAGACGAATAATGTAATTGTCGTCATGTTAAACACGGATCTGCGCTCAAACCCACATCAACCCCGAAATACCTGTCCTTCATCACACCTTCTGAGTGGGCATTCACAGTTACGGGCTGAATGACCCCGCGCTGACCTCAGTTAAACGCTCTCTGTCCTCCGGCGGGTGTGTGTGTCAGCCTCGACCACAGCACACACACACCCTGCCTATAGTTAGACCAGTGTGAGCTCGCTGCACTCCACTGAAGCAGTGTGTCCTAGTCAGCCACTCACGAGCAGTTCTCTGTGTTATCATCTATCACGATAGCCGAGGCATAACCTTCATCATCTTCATCAGCTCCTGGGGGTTTCAGAGTTTCTGTTTAACTTCAGTCACACTGGGAAATGATCCCCGACCCAGAATTTCCAGTAAAATCAAAAAACAAATTCTGGGTCTTTGTTTGTTTGTAGCCAGTCGAGCTGTAGTTTAATTATTCCAGTCGGAATCTAAACCCGCCTACCCCGTGTCTTAGGTTCTGCTAGCGTCGCTGCTCAGCCTTCCTCTCCTCCGTCTAGCTCCGGATAGCTCTGGGAGCTAGACTAGTGGTTCCCATAGGAAGGTGTTCCTGGTTGCGTTCGCACCGCCGGTAGGGACTCTGAGGTGACGTGAGACACGCGTGTTGTTATGACGGCGCTGAGAAAGACTGAACACACATCACTCGCATTCTCCTGTTCATTAGTGTATGATCTGCCTTGAGGTGAATAACCACCGGGTGTGTGTTAGACTGATGTTCAGTAAATAACCTGTGTGTGTGTGTGTGTGTCAGACTGATGTTCAGTAAATAACCTGTGTGTGTGTGTGTGTGTGTCAGACTGATGTTCAGTAAATAACCTGTGTGTGTGTGTGTGTGTGCAGGACAGCAGGAGCAGACGGCCGGATCTCCAGGTCTCGTGCTCCTCGCTGGACACTATGATGATGATGATGAAGGTGGTGGTGAGGAAGAGGGCAGCAGTGCAGCTCCGGCCGGAGAGCCGGTCCCGAACGCCGGTCTCCCCGCGGACTTCTTCGACTCCGGCTCCGTCTCCGGATCTCACTCCGGCTCCGTCTCCGGGTCTCACTCCGGCTCCGTGGATCAGGCCGAGGACGGCGGCGAGGAGAGGAAGGACGGCCCGGCCGAGGCTCTGCCCGAGGGCTTCTTCGACGACCCGGTGCGCGACGCCAAGGTGCGTAACGTGGACACGCCCCGAGACCACATGGACCGCGAGTGGGAGGAGTTCCAGAAGGAGATGCGGCAGGTCAACAGCGCGTCCGACGCCATCGTGGCCGAGGACGACGAGGAGGGCCGTCTGGAGCGGCAGATCCACGAGATCGACCAGCAGATGCTGTGCTTCCGGCGCGTGGAGCTCCTGCGGGCCCGACAGGAAGTGGTGAAGAGCGCGCTGAGCCGAGCCCGACAGCAGAGGGAGGAGGCGGGGCCGGCCGGCGGGGGGGAGGAGGACGAGGAGGAGGAGGAAGAGGAGGAGCTGATGCACGTGCTGGCGCAGGACTGGAGGGCCAAAGGAGCGCTCGCCTGAACACACTCCTGCGGGGGGTGTGTGTGTGTGTGTAGACACGGACTCATGAGCTTGTACATGTTCCTCACAGACTCCTCATATAAACAGTCACGCAGCTGAGAGCTCCGGTGTGCAGTGATGATGAACACACACATGTAGATCTGATCACTTTACAGATCTGCCTTCTGGAGGAGAGGAGAACACACTCTGGAGGAGAGGCTACACACACTGTCCTCTGAACATTAACGTCAGACTGAGGAGATGATACTATTGGGCTGATATGATCTCTCATTAAACACTTTTGATTTGTTAGGCCTGCAAAGAAAGAATGTTTGAAAAAGAAAGTTATGTTGTTTATTATACCATTAAATGTATATGCATCTGACTGTGAACACCTTTATGATACGCAGTGTTTTAATGATAGTGCACATCAGTTTTTATCAATCAGTCGGAACCAGTTTTCAGTAATCAGGGTTTTATCCGTCACCTTAACCACTTCTCTTCATCAAAGACACACGGCAAAAGTGGAAACTTCACTTTTCTCAGATTTAACTGTGTGTTCTTCCCATGTGCAGTGCGGCTGATGCCGGAACCAGCGTGATTTACATCTCCTTTAATGATTTAGCAGAGGCTTTTTATCTGAAGCGGAGAGCAACAGCAGCAGTGAAGCTAACAGGAGGACAGCAGTGTGTGTGTGTGTGTGTGTGTGTGTGCTGTGACCCACCCAGTGTAGGCCAACACCGTGTCCTCACTACACGCGATAAGCGACAGGCAGTGTGTGTGTCCACACTAGACGCGACTGCGAGACGCCACGTCAATCAATAATCACAGCCAATCAGAGCAGCGTGTGGGCGGAGTCTCGCGGCACCAGAGCGTAATCTCGACAACACTCGCAAGAATATGGACTCGCTGCATAATCAAATCCACAAATATTACCATTTAAAAACACATAGGCTACTGAGTTACTGAAACAATCTTTGTCAAAGAATACACGTGTTTGTTCAGAGTTTGAACGTTCTTGTTTCCATTTGTTTAATTTCAAGATCTGAGGTGAATTATCCATTGCTTTTACAGCTCAAAGCTGGAGCACTAGATGATATTCAGAGTCACATGACACGCTTTTAACATTAAATAAAGCTCATAAACAGCACCTGAGATTATCATCGCCACACTTTGTGTTTGTTGCTCCAGCGCGACGCCGCAGAAAAATAGAAACCGTTTCTAGAATAGACTCGTCGCCGTCGCGGCTGCATCTATAGGACACACACTCTGATAACACGGAGGAGAAGCTTTAACGCGTGTAGTTATGACGCGGTGTAGCACAGTTAAAGAAGTGTTGTTTTAGATGATAGAGAAGGTGTTAGCGTATGGAAGGGCATGATTACCATCTCTCGAGATCTCCACGAGCTCCTCCTGAGACAGACGCACACACTTCAGTAAAATCAGCCTTTATTCAGGTGACATCACAGAGAACATGCACTGCGTCATCATCACAGCTCTCCTGCTTAATTACTCTACAGTATTTACACTTCATCTGGGTTAGACAGCAGAGTCTGAGACATTACTTTCAAGAGTCTGCAGAAGAAGAACACAACTAGAGCAGTGTCTGCCAGGCCTTCAGTCTGCAGACACACACACACACACAGTGCAGGAGAAACCAGAGAAAGACACACACACACACACACACACACTCAGTGCAGGAGAAACCAGAGAAAGAGACACACACTCCCACTCAGACAGACACACACACACACACACACACACACAGTGCAGGAGAAACCAGAAGAGAGACACACACACACAGTGCTGAATTAACTTTAAATTAAAACCTACATCTGAAGACGAGTAGCGAGTGCATTGCATTATATTATCATAAATATCTGATTACATCTCCTAGAAGCGATCACATGATCATAGTATTGCTAGATGTGCCAGTAATGTAGTTTAAAACGCTCTTCCTCTGCCCTGGGTTCACACACACACACATGTGGAGTATGAGAGTGAGTCTCGTCAGGTCAGCAGGAGCACAGGAGCTTCATCAGCGCCTCTTCTTCCTCTTCTGCTGGTGAGTGTCTGACAGTAATGCACTCGTGTCCTGTACATCAGCAGCTCCACACACTCCACACTCACTCCTCTCTGCTGTCAGTCACTCCAGTCTGGACTCAGGGGGGGGGACCCTCGCTGGCGGCTGACCTCTGACCTCCGGCGGGCCTGCAGACGGCACAAGCACTCGTTAGCAGCGGAGGCTACGGCTTACAGCACAATATGAATGGCATATATATATATATATAATGACAAACACACTTTCTCATGGCCATCCATATGTTCAGAGGAGGACCATGAGAGGTTACAAAGCAAATATATATCAGGGTTCATACACAGTTTTACCAATAAACGGTGTACCTTTATCGATAACAATATAATTTTTTTTCATATAAAGTTAAATGGTTTCAGCTAAATGCATTAAAGTGTACATAGACGTGAAGCAGCCGGAGAGATGGAGCGCAACTGGAAGAAAACAAAACTAGAGGTATTTCGCGTTTCATGGAAAGAGACCTCGATTGCATACAGAGAGGCTTTAAAAGCTGCTAGATCTGCTTATTTTTCAACCCTATTAGAAGAAAATAAACAAAATCCTAGGTATTTATTTGAAACGGTGGCTAAACTAACGAAAAATAAAGCTTCAAGCCCAGAAGTTTCCAAGTAGCACAGCAGTAATGACTTTATGAACTTCTTCACTTATAAGATTGATAATATCAGGGAGAAAATTATAACTATGCAACCGTCTACTACAGTATCGCATCAGGCAGTGCATTGTAGTCTCCCGGAGGAAAAATTTGATTCATTCGTTGCTATAGGAGAGGAAGAATTCACTAAACTCGTTAAATCATCTAAATCTACAACATGTATGTTAGACCCTATACCGACTAAGCTACTGAAAGAGATGCTTCCAGAGGTCATAGATCCTCTTCTTAATATCATTAATTCATCTTTATCATTAGGATATGTACCGAAAACCTTTAAGCTGGCTATGATTAAACCGCTTGTTAAAAAAACACAACTTGATCCTACAGAATTAGTCAATTACAGGCCGATCTCGAATCTACCTTTTCTGTCAAAGACACTAGAAAAGGCGGTATCCTCACAGTTATGTTCCTTTTTATAAAGAAATGATATCTGAGGATTTCCAGTCCGGATTTAGACCGTACCATAGTACTGAGACTGCTCTCATCAGAGTCACAATTGATTTGCTCTTATCATCTGATCGTGGTTGTGTCTCTCTATTAGTGTTACTCGATCTTAGTGCTGCATTTGATACTATTGACCACAACATTCTTTTAAATAGACTCGAACATTATGTTGGCATTAGTGGAATCACACTAGCATGGTTTAAATCATTGTTGTGTCATTTTGGTGATCAAAGATGAGTTTTAAGGGATGAAACGATTGACTACAGGGGGATTTTAAACCAATTTGAATGACTTTCTGGGTTTATTTATTTTTCCAAAACTTTTCCAGGCCTGAAAATTTCCATTTTAAAATTCCATGTTTTTCATGAGCGTATGAACCCTGGCATCTGTAAGCTAGATGATTTGACGCAGTGTCACTCCTTCGGTGGACTCTTGTGAAGTGTGAAGTGACATGTGACGCAGTTACTATGGCAACACGAGCAGGACAGACACTGGGCACCTGTCAGGGGGAACGGCACGGTCCTGCTGGAGCCCGGTCCTCTCCTGAGCCGCCTGGGGGACAGAGCCCTGGGCCGGCGGGGCGGGGGGGAACCTGAAACACACACACACACACTCGTCATGGGGTCTGTGTGTGTGTCAGCGTGTGAGAGTGTGTGTGAGCGGTACACACCTGCGTCTGCGCTGCTCTGGAGCTGACGGCCGGCCGGTGCTGTGGACTGCTGAGAGAGAAGAACACAGTGAGTGTAGTGCTCCTACGGGAGGGTCGTCCACAGCGTCGTCAGAAGACACGGGGATAATCTGTCCCCACATCACACCACACACCTCAAGCTTAAGGGATAGTTCACCCACAATTCACTCATTAAATTGTCACCTGATGTTAAAAACAATCTATGACAACCTCAGCAAACTCTAGATAAAAACACAGAGTTTTACTCGCGTTTGGCGCTTGGCAAGTGTTAACTTTAGGCCCCGTCTATACATACAGACTAAAGAAATAATATTTTTGACTCACACACAAAATCAGTTAATTTACCTTTTTTTATTCATCATTCTATGCCCATTTTCACAAGAGTTAAGCAGCATGCGCATGTCGTAGTGATTTCATTAGGGATGCAACAATACCATTTACAGAACCGATCCGATCCCAAACATTCTGAGTATCAGCCAATACCGATATCAATCCGATACCAGCGCAGTTTTCTCTTAAAAATCAATGTAGAATTTCTATACCTCTGTGTGTTGAACTGATAATCACACTTTAGTAGGGGTGTAACGATACCCTCATGTCACGATTCGATACACATCACCATACTGAACTCACAATACGATATTATTGCGATACTCAGAGACATATGGTAAAAGGTTTAGAAAAAATCTACTGTTGATTAAATGCTAAATTTGATATTACATTGTGTGTGTAAATGAACAGGCTTGGACAATGGTTACACCAGAATAACTATATTCATGATTCTGAAGCTGAAAATACAGGATTATTGTAGATGAATATGCTTGATCTCAGTCACTGGCTAGATATGTTTAAAATAATGTAGGCCACTTTTACTGGTAACATCAGACATTATCAGGACCCACTAATATTCCCCCATTATTATACATTATATTCAACATAATATATTGTAGTTTAATGTAGTACTGACTCTGAAAACTTACATTTTTTCTCACAGGGTAATTTTTATTTTGGGTGAACTATCCACGATACATGTTGCGTTTTTGTATTGCGATATATTGTGACACGATATAATGTTACACCCCTACTCTTTAATGTGTTAAACACAATCTAATAAAATACAGACAACTTCATTATAAAGAAAAACAACTAATGAAAAAATATATATACTCATAATCTATGACAAAAATACTATTCTAAACTAGATTAGTGGACTATTCAGCAGAAAAAGTTGCTCTAGAAAAATCATGTGTGCAAAATAATTGTATAAAATCTAAACATTTAGTGAAAAAACATTATTTAGTGGGGAACAAGTAAAAGTGTATAAGTGTAGCACTACATCTGGTAAAATGTTACACATTGCTCTTTGTATTGTTATAAAATACATTCATGAAAAAACTAGATATATTTATATATAAATATTACTACAAAATGAAAAGACATTAATGAGGAAGATAGGACAGAACAAGAACGGCTGTTAATAATCTTTCATTGCGTCACTGTATTATGATATGACAGGCTCCAGTACAGTGCGGCACACAGCGCTTATGCGCATCCCGAGCGCAGGATGATGCGCTTGAAGCAACACGAGTCACAGCGCTACAGGATGAATAAAAGAAATATAATCTCTGTGTGCGCGTGTGTGTGTGTGTGTGCGCGTGTGTGTGTGTGTGTGTGTGTGCGTGCGTGTGTGAGAGTGTGTGTGCGTGCGCGTGTGTGTTCTCACCGTGTCTCCTGACTCCAGCACAGACACCCAGCGGCTCAGGTTGGACAGTGTGTGTGTGTGTGAGAGTGTGTGTGTGTGTGTGTGTGTGTGTGAGAGAGTGTGTGTGAGAGTGTGTGTGTGTGTGTGTGTGTTCTCACCGTGTCTCCTGACTCCAGCACAGACACCCAGCGGCTCAGGTTGGACAGTGTGTGTGTGTGTGTGTGTGTGTTCTCACCGTGTCTCCTGACTACAGCAACACCCAGCGGCTCAGGTTGGACAGTGTGTGTGTGTGTGTGTGTGTGTTCTCACCGTGTCTCCTGACTACAGCACAGACACCCAGCGGCTCAGGTTGGACAGTGTGTGTGTGTGTGTGTGTTCTCACCGTGTCTCCTGACTCCAGCACAGACACCCAGCGGCTCAGATTGGACAGTGTGTGTGTGTGTGTGTGTGTGTTCTCACCGTGTCTCCTGACTCCAGCACAGACACCCAGCGGCTCAGGTTGGACAGCATGAAGTGGACGCTCTGGATCTGCTCACGGCACCAGGACTGATGGAGCAGCAGAGAGCTGTTCAACTCGCTCACACCGTCCTGAACACACTGCACGTCCTGCACACACACACACACACACTCACTGCATTATGGGGAACGCCAGCACAGGCCTGATGTGCATCAGACACGCACGCGTCCTAACCAGACTCCAGCAACAAGCGGTTCATCCTCCTCACAGGTGTGGCGTATCAAGATGCTGATGAGACAGCATGATTAGTGCACGGGTGTGCCTTAGGCTGGCCACAGTAAAAGGCCACTATAATTCAAATTCTCTGAAACGCCTTTGGTAAACGCTTATGGTAGAGAAATGAACATTCAATTCATGGGCAACAGCTCCGGTGGACATTCCTGCAGTCAGCATGCCAACTGCACACTCCCTCAAAACTTGCGGCATCTGTGGCAGTGTGCTGTGTGATAAACTGCACATTTTAGAGTGGCCTTTTATTGTGGACAGCCCTAAGGCACACCTGTGCAATAATCATACTGTCTAATCAGCATCTGTGAGGTCGATGGATTATCTCGGCACAGGAGAAGTGCTCACTAACACAGATTTAGACAGATTTGTGAACAATATTTGAGAGAAATAGGTCTTTTGTGTACATAGAAAAAGTCTTAGATCTTTGAGTTCAGCTCATGAATAATGGGGGCAAAAACAAAAGTGTTGCGTTTATAATGTTGTTCAGTGTGTATATATATAGTGCTGATTGGATAGAACATTTGAACGTGTTCCTCCCGAACTGTTAATAAAACATCATTTGTCTGTCCAGACGAGACTATGAGACACGACAAATCAATCACAAATCACAGCCAGTAAGAAGAGTGTGTGGGCGGAGCCTCTCAATCAATCACAGCCAATCAGAAGAGCTTGTAGGTGGAGCCTATCTGCAAGCACACTGCACTCGCAACCAAATCAATAAAAAAATGATCAAGTGTAAGTGTGTGTGAGTGTGAGTGTGTGTGTGTGTGTGTGTGTTACCTGCTTCAGTGCTGTCCAGCTGCTGTCGTTCACCGGTTTCCCTCCGTTCTATAAGGTCAGAAATCAAACACAAGGTGTTTACACACTAACCACTGACATCTGGCCAAACACATCATATACTGAGAGCTCGAGATCCTGCTGTCCTCTTTCACTCGCCCTCGTGTCGCTCAAACCTGCACCACTGTCCTTCAACACAACAGACACATATTCTGGAGCATGCTGGGAAACACACAGTGTTGTGAGCAATGACTTCCACTGTAGTGAATAAACACAGAGATTCCTGAAAACATCTAGTGTGTGTGTGTGTGTGTGTGTGTGTGTGTGTGTGTGTGTGAGTGTGTGTGAGTGCGTCACGTACCGTCGTGTCCTTCGGCTGATCCTGTGCTTCTCTTCTCTCGTCCTGCACAGTCTGTATCATGGTGACGTCGTGCTGGAGGCTGGTGACGGTGCTGCCGATGGAGGCCACGCTCTACACACACACACACACACACACCGCTGTGAGTCAGGTCTCTTCTCACACACACACACACACCCTGAGATGAACAGCAGCGAACCTTCTGCAGCTCCTCCACACTCCTGGGA